>NC_133013.1:24338785-24986513 GCF_048564905.1 Vicugna pacos | reverse complement strand
ACACAGTATTTGTCTTTCTATCTGACTTATTTCAGTCAGCATAATGCACTCCAAGTCCATCCATGCTGCTGCAAATGATTGCTCTACTTTCTTTATGGGAGTGGGGAGAACACTCAGAGAACTACCACACAGAGAGCGTGGCAGAGAGAACAGCAACACAGAGAGCCCAGGTGTCACAGGTCAGGGCCATTCCCGAGCTACGTACTCTGTAGCAGTGGAACAACTCTATGGCGCGGAGCACATCAAACTTCCGGGCCATCAGGAACTTGACGGCCACGTTCCAAGAGAGAGGGGAGACGTTGTACTGAACTGTCCACTTGTTAATCTCTTCAAGAAACTGCTTCGTGGCCTGTTTGACAAAGAAAATAAAGAGTAATTAGTAAGTAAAGAATGTATTTACAGAAACAAAAAAACAAGCAAGAAAAAAAAAAAACTTTCCCCAAGCAAGCCTGAACCCAAAGTTCACTACAGGGAGCAGGGAAAAACAAAAGCTGTGAACAGACATGAAACCAAGAATCATTAAAATTCATACAACTCCAGTGAGGTCAGAAGCCAGAGCCAGGTTCAGACAGCAGGGCTTAGCGCTGCAGGGATGCATGAAGAAATAATGAGGGGGGAGATCAAGGCTCCCAAATGAGGCAAACCACTGGCTCCAAAGGGCAGAAAAAACCCACCAAAGTTTATTTTTTGTTGTTGTTGTTTTTCAAGGTTTAAAAAAAAAAAACCCGAAACGGGGGGTGAGCCTGTGAAGGGTTATTGCATAATGCACAGTGTAGCGCAGCTGCTGCTTTGGTCCCAAAAGCCAGTAGCGCACAATCAGAAAACGGTTTTGGCTTTGGAATTAGAGACACTATTTGAGTACAGCAAAACTATTAAGAAGAATTTAACAAATCAGAAGGCCGACTGCTCTTTGCACTGACTGACCCCAACCCCACGAGACCTCTTCGTGCTTCCTGTGGCAGCCCCCCAGAGCTTGATGCTAGGGTCCAGCTCCTCTGGATAGCGGTCTGGGGAAGGCCAGCGGGGGCAGAGAGCCTACTTTGGAGGAGTAGGAAATTTTCATTATCACTGTTTGATCCCAAGCTGGCAAGATGCCTGTTTCCGTAACTGTTCTTATCTCCTGATTAACCCATGTTCTTCTATCCTTTCTCATTCTACTTCTCCTGACATTTATCACCAATCTCTGATCTAGCCAAACTATCCTGTTTCTTCTTTTTAGAACAGGATTTACATCGGGGGTTTTCTGCATGTGTTCTAAATTAGTAAACACTTTCTGCCTGGCTATTTGGTCTCCTCTAACTAGAAACTTTTCTCACATATTGGCCCAAAATGTGATCAACTTGATGAGAGTTCTGAAATTTAACTGATCAACCAATCAACCCCACAGTTAAGATGTATTTATTAAACTATTATGTATTTAATAACTATCTGTACATATCTGTGCTAAGTATAAAAAACACAAAAATGAGGTTTGCTTCAAAAGGTGTAAGACCAACCTACTATGCGACCATGGACAAGATAACTCTCTTTCCACCTCTAATTTTTCAATTGAAAGACAGGGGACAAAGGGTAACAGTAATGACCTACTTCAGAGTTTTGGCAACAAGTCCTACCTTGCAAACACAATCTAAATTGCTACATACATGTTTAAACAACTAGCAAACTAGAGCCCCAAGAGAGTCAGCAATACCTCCTAACAGAGCACCTGCTTCCTCAATTTCTAGGAAAGGAGAAAAGCACTTTATAAACCAGAGTAAAATCTAAGAGGCCTGAGGCTGCACCTGAGCTTTGGAACCCTCCACCTGAGGCAACATACCTCACAGCAACTGGAAAAGGAGAAAACCAGCAAAACTAATCAGTCAAGATGCATAAATTAAAAGAGCCCAGAAATAAAAGCTATGAAGAAAAGCTTTCAGACGATCACTTTGGCCCAGAACCAGCTGAAGTCAGACCGGAGAAGTGAGCCCCCGAGAAGACAACAGGATGAACTCGGAACGCTCCACCAGAAACCAGTTCGAGTGGCCTCTGCGGGGTGAGTGGCCAGCATTAGAATGAGAAAAGACGGAAGGGAAAAGAAGAGAAGCCGGCACAGAAAGACCCTGGAAACAAAACTTCAGTCCGGAAGGCTTCCAGGAGGTTTTCTAAAGGCTATTTGTTTTTTAATTAACATATCATCTTTTAAAGCCAGCCCTCTCTTGGGCTCCTCTGAAACTGCTTGTAGAATAAAACACCAAAATAAAACATACTTTTTCCCTTTTTCTAATGAAAAGAGTAAAAAGACATCAATATGCAGACAGGAAGGGAATATTCAGTTAAATGATCAGAAGGTGATATGAACTCATCACATATCCAACTGTTAAGATGATCTGTCATTTTGCATAAATAAGCCACGCCCCAGTAAGAGACATACAGGTTTCACACTTCCTTCAAAGTACATCTATATTAGCTGCCTTCTTATTAATCTCTGTGCCTTCAAGGTTCGTAACGTCCTGAAGCTTCCAAGAGCTGCTGCCTTGAGCTGACCTCTGTCCCCTGCTGGTCAGGATGTTATTCTTGGCTTTAAGCACGGGAACAATTCCTCCTAATTTGGCCTGACTAGGCCTTGCATGAAGAGAGTCCAGTGTACTATAAACAGTGATGTGATATTTACAGACATAAATACACACATAACACCTGCTATGTTCAGCCTCAAATTCACCCTCTTGCACCCCATTCCTCTGGTGAAAGAGATGAACCTCTTACAGAAGCCAGAAAGGATGGTCTCATCTTCAACAGCCTTTCTCCCAACAGTGAGTCAGATCTCCCCTTCATTTACACAAGGACTTGGCGCAACCACTAAAGTATGGGCCAACTTGGGGTTCTGTTTGTTACCAGGAAAACAAATCCCAGAAATTTTAATGAGCAACACACTCTTCAGAAGGGGTAATTGACATTCCTGAAATTAATATTCAGTGTATTTCCTGGTGAAGAATGAGCCAAAAAGTGAGTCACAGCTTACAAAATAATTCAGCTTAAAGTCAATGGTTTGAATCTATCTAGGCTTCAGAGTAACCACAAGTTGTTAACACCTGGCAGCTAAGGAGTGGTCACAGTTCAAACAGCTTCGTCTTCCTTTGGGAAAAGGTCTGAACTAATGTACAGAAAAACTAACATTACCATTTACAACTCTCCTCAACCCCTTAACCAGCTTGTTACACACGGGCAAGATTTGTTTCAGCAGAGTCAAAGCTTACTGTAATTACATACTTCTCCCACAATCAGTTTAAATCAACAGAAACAAGTTTCTTCACCAAGGCCATGAGGAGAAAGAGACCAGAGAAATCACTATAAAATGGCTGAGAAATCTGTTAAGGAGATTCCACCCTGGGCACTATCTACTGGTGTTGAAATATGGTATAGGAGAGAAGAAAACCAACACAGCTTCATGCTATACCAAGCTCCCAAGAGCAGCTACAATTTTGAAATGAGTACTAGGCAAGGGGCTAGCAACCCAAAAGGTCAAGAAAAACGTGCTGGCACACTCAGTTCCACAATTAGTACCTAAAATCCTGCGTTCTCAGTTCCACAGGTAGCACCTTAAATCCTGTATTCCAAGACAATGTGGGAGAGAGTGAAGAGTCAGACCCATAAGAACCCTACTCTTAAAATAAACTCCTGGGATGTCAGCCACCTAACCACCAAGAAATGAGTCTAGCAGTCTAGTGGGTTTAAGAGTCAGAAAGAACCCATCCTCTCACTCACTCCTGTGTGACCTTTGGGCAAGTCACAACTTCTCTGAGCCTCTATTTCCTCATGAAAAGATAAAACTTGAAAAAGACAATGGATAGAAAGCATCCACCAAAGTACCTGGCATCTGGTAGGTAGTCTCTGAGTGGATGTTCATTCTCTTTTTTTCTTTACTCCAGTCATTTCACACTGAAACTTCTTTCAACAGAAATGGAGTTCCTCAGAATCAAGGAACCTCTGTTGTTTCTCTTAAGCTTGTAGCAACCCAATCTTTCTAATCCATTTTATCCAAAAGCATAAGTGTAAATTAGAAACCTTCAATACATGTTCAACTGCAAGACAGAAGCCTTTAAAGGAGCAACTTCTCATTCAGGGCTCTGTGGCAACACAGGAAAAAAGCCAGGTCCAGAAGTACTTACACCACTGCTTCCATCTCTAAATCCTTTTGTCTCTACACTGGCAGCTCTGAGGATTAACACTGCCATCCTGAGCATAAGTCCTCTATAACAGAATCAAACTGACTTGAGACTATTTCTCATTCTAATATAGAAACAACTTTGTGCAGGATAAACACCATACAAAAAATGCAGTCAGTCACCCTGCAATGAATACCTAAATGAGGAAAGTGATTCAATGTAAGACTCATTGTCTGCCTTTAACCAAACGTGAGGTTACCTCTGTATTTCAGCAAATACGCCATTTCTCCATCAATTTCGGTACAAATGCATTAGTAAACTACCTTATTTGTATGCCTGTTTTCCCACCTTTTCTTCATTGTGAATTGTTGTCTTGTTATCTCTATTAATCCCTCCAGTCCCTATCAATATGCCAGGAAACAGTTTGAGCTAAGACACACTAGCTTGCTATAATACAGCAACATGAAGTTTGCTGAATTTTCTTTTCCCCATTTTTTAAATTGAAGTATAGTTGATTTACAACATTGTATTAGTTTCTAGTGTACAACATAGTGATTCAGTCATACATATAAATATATACATAGTCTTTTTCATTACAGGTTACTACAAACCATCAATACAGTTTCCTGGGCTATACAATAGGACCTTGTTGTTTATCTGTTCTGTACATAGTAGTTTGGATATGCGAATCCCAAACTCCCAATTTATCCCTCCCTCCCGCCACCCCATGGATAAATTTTCAAACTAAACACAATGATCTTTCCATTACCCCTTTGTTATTATGCCAAACATGGAAATAAACTAGTCTCTGAATTAATATTTACTGATTAATCTCAAATAATTTAATTTTATCAAGAAAACTTCGCCTTTTCTTAAAATGTGATTTTAAAAGAGTATTTTCTTAAATAGGGTTTTAATGCAACTTGGAAAAAGTTTTAAGAAAAACTTCTGATTTTACCATGTTATAAAATAATGTTTCAGCACTACACATAAAAATAGATTAAAAAACAAATTTCTTTGGTATCGCACAGGGAACTATATTCAGTATCTTGTAATAACCTTTAATGAAAAAGCATATGAAAGTGAATATATGTATGTATATGCATGACTGGGACATTATGCTGTACACCAGAAATTGACACATTGTAACTGACTATACTTCAAAGAAAGAAATAATAATGTAATAAGGAAAATTTGCAAAGAAGGAAAAGATCACCCAAAATCCCATCATCCTAAAGCTGTTTCCATGTTTTTAATAACTTAAAAATTAAAGTCCACAGAAAAATAGGAATAAATAAATACTTTTCTAAGTATGTGTCCCCACAACTAACCATACATATACTCACACACACAAGTCTTAGGCGAAGGAGAGAAAACAGAGGGACCATTCAAGTACATATTGTTTTAGTTCGGAGAATGGTTTCCGCTCTGGCAGCCTGCCGTGATTAGCAGCAGTAGTGTCAGAACAGTAGAGCTCCTTCAGGCAGCACTCATGTTAGTCAACCAAGCATTCACAAGTATTTGCTGAGGGCCTACTCTGTGCTAAGCAGTACAGAAGCTGTCAAGGAGACGTAATTTAGTGAGATAAAGACCCCATTCTGAGCACTTAACAGTCATTTAAACATGGAGACACGTATAAATAGGTCATCATTATATAACTGATAGTTCTAAGACAGATCTATGAACAGTGCTATGGGATTCAAACTCTCTCTAGGAGAATTAAAAACAAATCTTTTTAGAGAGTGCCTTGAAGGATGAGCAGAAATTTGCCTGGAAAAGACAAGCACTCTCGTTAGAGAAAACAAAATGTGTAAAGGCAGAGTCATGAAAGAACAGGGGTTACTGGGATACAGGGTGGCTGGTGTGGCCAGTGTGTATCTGATTAGTGGGAGATGGGCTGACATGGAGGCTGAACCACACTGGAAAAGCCCTTGTACGCTGTGCTCCAGATTCCAGATGTGGCCCTATAGACATGAAGGACTCAACAGAGATCTTTAAGCAAAGGGATGAAATCAGTTTAGTCCTCCTCTCCCAGCTAAAAATAGCAGTGGGGAAGCCAGACTGGAAGGAAAACATCTCGCAGCAGTGAGGAAAGCTCCGTGAAGTCAGGGATCATGTCTGTTTTATTCACATAGTTCCTAGCACTGTGCCTGGCATAAATAAGTATCTCCAATAACATCTAATAAATATGTATGAATGAATAACGAACAACATAACTCTGAAGAACATTAACATCTGGAGGGTAGCAGAGGAAGAACAAAGGAACTTTTAAGATTTACTTTTAGAAATATTAGTGACCATTGAGTATCAAAGAAATGTGAATTAAAAAGTAAGAGTTGTGAAACATCCCCTACCAAAAAAAAAAAAAGAGGAAAAAAAAAAAACAACAGGCTCAGATGATTTTCATGCCACATTCTATTAAACCTTCATGGTAACTCTCATGTTGTAGAAAGAGCAGTAAAATAGAGGACAAACACATCGTAACCAAAGAGGGCTTATCCCAGGAATGAAAAACCAGTTTAACACAAGGACATCTACCAAAGCAACTTTCTATATCAACAGATATTAAAGGAGAAAAAGTATATAACCTTCTCAACAAATGCTGAAAATGCACTGAATACAGTTCAGCATCCATTATGATTTTTTTTATTAATTAGCAAACTAGGAATAGAAAAAACGACCTTAATTTGATAAGGATTATCTAACAGAAACCTAAGCAATCATCTTACTAAATGGTGAAACATTAAAAGCATTTTTTTTCTATTAAAGATGGGAAGGCCAGGAGGCCTTCTATCACCACTACCAGTAACATTGTACTAAAGGTCATTTAATACAGGAAGACAAAAAGACACCTGCCTCATAAAGATAAAAACTTTAAAGTGGAGAATAAAATTCAGAAGTAAACCTATGTATATACAGAATTTCTATATACAATCCTTTATGTATATATATATGATACAAGTGATATGTCAATAGGAAAAGTATATTATATGAATTTGTTCACATACACATAAAATATTTGTAGGAGAATACACACACACAAAAACTGGTAATATTAGTCACCTCTGAGAAGAGGAAACAACTTGGAGCTAGGAAACAGAGTGAGAGGGCAAACTGTTAATTTTCACTTCTTTTAAACCATGTCCATGCACAACCTAACCAAAAGCTAAATAGAATTTATAAATTTTAAAAGATAAATAAAAGGGGTATCATTTTTGCCTATCAAATGACAAAAAATTAAAAAGACTGACAACAAATAGTATTGGTTAAGAATATGGGAAATGAGTGCTTTCACACAATGTGACAACTATGTAATTTACACCACTCCTTCGTATTAAGTTGGCACTTATCTAGCATAGTTTTAAATGTGCAAACCCTACGTCCCATACTACTACTTCTAGGAATCCACTGTACAAAATATAAACATCACAGTAAAAGACAGATACATACACATACACACAGAGTGCTGTTTCTAATATTTTGCCATTAGAAACAATGCTACACTGAATACAGGATAAATAGTTACTCATTGTAGCATTGTTTCCAACAGCAAATATTGGAAATAATCTAAATGACCAACAATAAACTAGGAAATGAATAAATTATGGAATGTCCATACAATGGACCACTATACATCCATCCAAGCACATCATAGTTTTCTGTTAAAAAGTTAGACACCACAAACATGGCATCAGTCTGTAAAACAATGAATGAAAAATCTTTCATCCTTTTGTTTCCATGTTATTTTATTACATTTTCTTCCAGGAAAAAATAAAGTGGAAAAGTATACATGAATTTCAAATTAATCCAAAATATTCCTATTTGCTTACTTAACTTATTACCAATGTTACTTAAGTTATACTACAGTAATTTCTGGCACTAAAAACTTTTTTGTAATGGAGGTATTAGGGATTGAACCCAGGACCTCATGCCTGCTAAGCATGCACTCTATCATTGAGCTATTTCCCTCCCCCAAAACTTTCTCAAAATGGGGGGGGGGTAAAAGCCGTCCAATGGGCAGTCCTCCAAAGTCCTAACCAAGAAAAAAAGAAAAGAAAAGGCTGGATGGGAAAACCAAATCTGCGCAGCCATTTCTAATTTGTAAATGGTTCTCATTTTAAACGCAGTAACTGACCTTTACATTTGTTATGACTTTTTTCCATTAGAAAAATGAACAGACCACAGATAATTAACCAAGTAAAAACTGTCAACATTTCAGTGACCTTTACTCCTAGTCTATGTCCAGCTCGGATCAGTTCCTGGATCATTCTTACAGCAACTGAAAAATATACACAAGAACGCAACGGAGGTAGTGCTTAGAATCAGACCTGCTTCACTTTATTTTTTAAAAATATTTACAGTGAGCTCAAGTCTAACTGATTTCTATTCAGTTTTCCTTCATTGTCCCTATTTATTGTCTATATTTCCATGGACCAAATTTTTTAAAAAATCAGTTTCACTTTAATTTGTTATTGATTTTTAATGCTTTCCTTCAAAAAGTGAAACTATGGGATATTTTAATGTCTCTAAATTTTTTTGATTCTTTGCACCTTACCTGTAAGAAATTCTGTATTTCACACTTCCTAATAAACAACACACGACATACGATTCCTTAGTCCACATGTTCAGATGGGTAGACACTCCTACCTTCCAGTGGTTCTCCAAGTAAGCCTCCTCTACCAATACACTAAATACCAAGTCCCTTCAGAGAAGATACAGTAAATATAATCTATTTATGAAAGATAAACCATTAACAGCAATCTGGGTAACAGTATTTTGGGAACTCACAACCAACTGCTTAAAACATCCAGCACAGAATCTTGCACAGTGGGTATTCAGATTTTCTTCTTAAAGTGTATCAGCACATCATCAGTTCTCTTTATTTTGGTATCTATGTGTCAAAAGACATAAACTCTCTTTTACCCATTAAGAGACCAAGGAAACTTCAAACTCAAAGCCTGGCAAATCCCACCTACAATGCTAAGTGCAGATAACCATGAAGGAAGGCCTAACACCATCCTCCTGCTGAAACCAAACAGGAATGGTTCTGAAATTTGAGACTCTTCCATCCATTACATCAAGCATTGTGTAAGAACCAGAAAGAATAAAAGCTAACTCCTATTAAAGGACTAACATCACAATGGGCACCGAATAGCAGGAAATCCAAAGTCAGGCTGACCAAATCAAGCTTCCCATAGAGTCCAAGGCTTCAAGCAATACTGAAGAGCCAGAGTTAATCGAGTTCTTAAACATGAACAGCTCCTCAGTGTTAATGACTTCCTACCAGCGGAAGTGAAGGGTTAGGGTTTATCAGCACTCCACTAGCCCAATGTGAAGGCCCCAGACCACAAATACCTATCTTTCAATACCTGACAAACAAAAAATGTTCTATTCCTTTCAAATTGCTACTTCTGTTTCCCTTGGCTCATGATTCCCTTCCATAAGTAGAGAGCATTCGTCACGCATTACAGTAAAGAAGGCAATTCAATCCATTCATTTGTTAGAGCAAGGCTTTGCCCCTCCCAGTTCACACAGGCCAAACAGTGTGGTCCAGCAAGAAATAGGAAAGTAGCAACCATTTGTGAAGCATTTAACATGCATCAAAGAAGGAACTGTATATATACCATACTCAAATGGCCTTGGCAAGCTAAGTATGATTAACCATACGAAGAAATCAAAGCATACACAGCCGAAGCAAGCTGCCCAAGGTCACTCGGCTAATAAATGACGGAGCTGAGGTTTTGAGGTTTGAATTCAAGCCTTTTCAAATCCTATAGTCTTTCTACCTACTAAGTGGCCTTGAAGATACAGGATACGCATCATTCATCTCATCAGATACTATGTATGGTAGGTGTTTATGCACAAAGTACTCTGCAAGGATATACAAGAAATGGTAATTGGTTGTCTCAGGAGAACTAGGTAGGTGGCTGAGAGACATCGCAATAGGAAGAATATTTACTAGCTTCTTCTCTGTACCTTTTAAGTTTAAATCATGTGACTATATGATCTACCAAAAAATATTGTATTAATTTTATATGGTCTTTAACTAAAATCTATATAAGGATATCTGAACATAATACTTTAAAAAGTACTTAAACTATGCCACCAAATTATGAGTTTGTTCATAGTCTTCTTATCAAGGCCAAACAACGAGTTAGGGAGGTCTAGAAAGGGGTAAAGGATTATAGCTGCTTTTAGGAACCTTTAGCACTAAACAGTGGATGCTCCAAGGTACTGCAGAAATTACGCCACACTCGCTTTCCTGCTGGAGGGCTTTGCCAAAGGCTACTAAACACAGGCTGGCATCTCTCCTCTCAGGCTTAAAAACCACTCTCCAGGCAAAAATCATCAAAGAGGACAAAGAACTCTCAAAGACAATGGAGGAAATAATTCAACAAGCAAACAAGGAAGTAAACATTTCTAAATTGTCATAGGAAAAAATTCACATCAAGAGGTTGAGGGGCAGAATACACCATGGAAGAGAAACACAGGGAAAAAAAACCAGAAATCTGGAGAATAAACAGGAAGCTCCTCAACATTAGCAAGAGCAAAGTTACCCAAGTTGGGGGCTGGGGGGAGGGAGTCGGGGGAGGAGTTGTATAGTTGGTTACTCTCCATTAGAAAGAACCCAAAGGCAGTTTGCCAACTGCTACCCATTCCAGCTGGTTAATAAGGGGGTGAACCACAAAACCAGAAGAAACCTTGAAAGTCTTTCTAAGGGAAAAAAAAAAAATCTAAAGGACTTAGAGGACCCAAGAGGTGGGGGAGGCCTTTAGTGAGCATTTTTACCTCTTTTTCCAATTGATGGCTGAGGCTTTAGGAGAAAAAGGAGGAATGTGAATGTCTGTCAATAAATTGGAGTTGACTTTCCAGATCATGCTGGAACATCCTTCTCCTCCTCCCTATTCCCAACCCTGGTTTACTCCTAGTCACCCTTTAGGTACCAGTCTAAATCCCACTTCATCCTGGAACGTTTTACTGCCTTCCACCCACATACAATATTATAAAAGCTTCTCTTATTGTCTGCCTACTCCTGTTAGCCTGTAAGTTTGGGAGGTGCAGGGGTCCATGCTCACAAAGGCATACTCAACATCAAGCACAGTGTTGGGCACCATTCTGATGAGTAAACATATGGATGATGATGGGCTCTCAGCCTGCTAGAAGAGTGTTGTTCACAGAGAGCAGGAAGAACATGTTTGTCTGAATACTTGCCAGTAGAAAATAGAGAAAGAAATTCCTGGATCAAACTGGGAAAGAATATCAGAAATGACATAAGAAGAAAAACAATGGGAGAGGCAACTATTAAGTCACACAAAAAAATCTGAGAATTAAGTTACCAATATCTTAACTTCAGACATTTGTAACAGAGATATCCAATATAAGCTAATCTAAAGTTTATTAATTTTATGAAATAAGTAAGACACAGTTCCTACCCATGAAAATCTGAGTTTTAATGAATCTGTGAATGCCTATGTCAATGGATAGGCAAATCTCATTCACATCTTGAAGTGGAACGCAGGATGGCAGTATGTCTCAGAGTGATATTCCCCAGTAGAAATTCATTAGCCACACTAAAGAATTTCTGAATGAAGACAAAAGAGAGTAATGGACATGATACAGTGGTTGAAGTACCTTCAGCCTGCTCAGTAATGGAGAGTATTTATTACCTTCTTGATTCAGATTCCAAAATTGGCATGATGATAACGATGTTAGAGACAGGGAACTTCAAGCACCTCATCATTTCTTGGATATCAAATTTATCTTAAAAGGGGGTAAAGGATAGAAAATCTGATAAAATCTTGCTAACAGTTTCATTCTAAAAGGATGAGGGAACTACTATACTGGACTTAATCCAGACCAAGTAGACTAGTTGAAAAATTGAAAAGGTCTCCAAGTAACCATGTAATCTTTGAAAGTGTGATAACCAAGGAGCTTCTGGGTTGGTGAACATGTGGAGATTTGGGGAGAGTAGTGCACCAGGGCCTGGAGAGGATGTGGAAGTCCCATATACCTTGCCCTATGCACCTCTTCCATCTGGCTGTTCCTGAGTTTGTAATACATGTAAATGTCAAATTACCGTGTTGTACACCTGAAACCAACACAATATTGAATGCCAACTACATTTCATTAAAAGAAATAAAAGGGGGAAAAAAAGAAAGTGTGATAGCCAACAGCTAAGTGCTATCAGAAGGATGAAGTTAAGAAAGCAAGTCCTAGATGTGGCATCACAAATCCTGGATAAAAGAGCCAGTTCTGTCACATCTATGTGCCCTTAGGTCAGTCAAAACTCTTCATGCCATAGTTTCCTCATTCAAAAAAGGATAATACCTGCCTACCTCACACGATCCAATAATTGGCTACCCACAAAGGCATTCTGTAAATGTTACTACATATCAGTAAACAGTACCAGACCATTAACAAAATTAGCTATTAAAAATAGCTAGTATTTACTGGGTATCAAGTTTTAACCATCAGTCAGATACTGAGTTTTACAGGGTATCTCAAATCCTCTCAATGGCCCTAGGAGGTGGCTACTCTCATTATTCCCATATTACAGATGAGAAAACTAAGATTTCTAACTGTTAAGTAACTTGCTCAAGGCCCTCAAACAAAAAAACTGGTAGAACCTGAATCAGAACCCAGATTTTCTGACTCTGGAGAGCTCACAGCTTTATCTGTTGTGCACTATAATTCTTTCAAAATGTAGTTTTTACAAAATTAAAATCTCATAAATCTAAAGAGAGGATAGCTGCTGGCATTGTTTTTTAAAGAAATCTTTAATAAAGAAATCTTCAAAAATGAAATTCTGATAATCAGTTATGCAATTAATTATGAATTATACCAATTCAAATTTAAAATGAGAACAATCTGAAGAAGCCAGTAGTATGGTTGCAGAGCATTCTCCAATGAGCACAGATGTTAAAAGCACACCCACAAACAGATATGTACAAAGGAAGAGGGCACAATTAAAAAACAGATAATAGGATGGTGGTTCTGACCTAAAAGAAAAGTGCCAGTCACAGCCCAGAATGAGCCAAGGCCCGTTAATAAAACTATGGATAACAGAAAGGGCTCTGCGAGAACTGTAGACATCAGCCCCTACCTTCTTCCATTTCTCTATCAACAAGCACGACCTTCAGCTTGAAGAGGGAAGAACAAGCCTTGTGGAAAGAACTGAGCTCAAAATAGTAGAGCCCCTAATTATTCCAAATCAGTTTAATCCTCCAGACCTGCAAAACCTGACCGTCCTGAGGACTTGAGGGGAGCCTGATGAACATTTCTGTGGAACTTAAAGGATGAGCAAACATGGTCCCAATTCAAGAGGCAGGGGGCATCTACTGAGGGCTACAAAAGTTCCCAGTCCCTGACAGTGTTGACACCAATCCTTGGTAAACTGCACAACTGATCTTTCTTTACATACACACACACCTAGTCCTGGCCAACAGATTCTTTTTTTTTAAAGGTGGGTTTTGAGCTTTTAGGAAGGGGAACAGTGATCACTAGAAGTGATTTCCTGAAAACGAGTCTTTCAAGAAAGACTACACTAGACTGAAAAGTAAAGGACTGTACGGTACACCAGAGCTACTCAAAATGAAGTTTTGCAAACCAGGAGTACCGGCGTTACCTGGGAAGTCTGAAATGCGGACCACAGGCCCCACCGCAAAGCTGCTGAATCAGAACCTGCATGTTACCAAGATCCCCAGATGATTCTTGTTCACGACCAAGTTTGAAAATCACTGACACACAGAACAGATCTACATTTCAGAAAGGCATCTGATGATCATTTCATGAGATCTTTGTGGACAGTAAGATTTCCTTTTATTAATTTATGTATATTTGCCAGTCAAAATGTTAAGCAGTTGACTACCTGCCTCATTTAATTCTCAAAGTAACCCTACAAAGTAGGCATTACTTGTCTATAGTTTACAGATATTAAAAGTAGCAAAGATTAAACAGCCCTATCTGCTAGGCACTGCTTCAAGGATTTCATATATTACCTTATTTAATTCCCATAACAACTCTTTATGGTAGGTACTAGTACTACCTACATTTTACATACGGTGAAACTAAGGCAGAAAGAGATTTAAGCTACTCACTCACAATCACACAGAAACGTACGACACCGTTCTTAACCACTCCTTTCTAGGGCCAAAACTGTTGCCATAGTGGGCATGTGATACCCTGCAGCAGCAAACAACAGACAGTCATACCCAAAGACAGTCAATTAAAAAAAAATTCACAGGACCTGGAGCAGGGGATTTTAAAGGATATTTAAAAAAAAACCATTTTAAAGAAACTCCCTGAAAGGAGGGAGACAAATAGACTAATGTTCACTGAGAGCCTACAGTATGCTTGCTGGGCCACGAGTCAAGCACTTTGCATCCATGTTTTATTCAACCTTTCCAAAAGTAGTATTAAGACATTTTATATATGAGAAAATGGAGGCCCAGGCAAATAAGGACCTTGCCAAGTCACACTAATTGTGATGATACAACCAAGATTCCAAAACCAAATCTGACTCTGAGGCTCACAGTGTTTCCCTTGACTTGCTCTGCATCTCTCCCTGGCCCCGTCCCATTGCTATAAATGACTTAGATAAGGGCATCTGGTCATGCTGACCATATAAGAGGGCCTTTAGCTAAGAGAACAAATACATTATAAAAGAGAACACAAATCTAAAAGGTCAAAACAGGATGGAACCATGGGCTAGAATGGTGCTCAAAAGCAAGAGGTTTTAGAGTCAGACAAACAAGGATTTGAAAACCAGATTCTATCACTTACTGTTTAGAAAGCAAACAAATTACTTAACTTCTTTGATTCTTAATTTCTACACCTTTAAAATGGGAGTAATACCCCCACAGAATTGGTGTAAGAGGGGAGAAAAAGTAATATTTGTAAAGTTCTTGGCACATAAGGTTCAACAAACGGTCATGAACATTAAATCTAACAAAATAATATTTAAGAAGAGTTAAGCGGAAGAAAATCCATTTTAGAAGTAGCAGATGAAGTTTAACAGAAGCACGCAAGACTCAGGAATCTTAGTTGAGTTGTACCTATGAGTCAATAGTTTGCTCAAACTGCCAAAAGTTATTCTGAATTTGAAGTGCGTTACAGAAGCACAGTGTCTAAAACAATTACGCCCAAAACAAGGGGGCCTATCAGACTTCACTGTCTTCTGTTCTGATGCTAAACTTTAAGAAGGTCATGGGCAAATGAGAATCAGTCCAGAAAAAGATCAGAGTGGTGACACGCTTTGAAAACAGTAGCTGGTTCCTTCTTTCCTGGCCCTATATTCCCTTCCACTTCACACAACGAAGCTACCTCTCACCTGCTTCCATTCCTTAGTAACTAACACCCCACCCCCCATAATTCCCCTCCTCTCCCTTCACCTTCATCTCCCACTTTCCCTCCCTCTTTCTCTCCCACACACCTCAAGCTCAATGTTGTCAATATCAAATGGATCTAAAAGGAATGACTGGGAAGAGGGTATAGTTCAAGGGGCAGAGTCCATGCTTAGCATGTACTAGGTGCTGGGTTCAGTCCCTTGCACCTCCTCTAAAAATAAACAAATAAACCTAATTACCCCCTCCAAATTTTTTTAAATTAAAATAAAAAAAAATAAAAGGAGTGACTTCATGGACTTCTAGTCCAACACTTCAGGATTCAGCCCGTCAGTCAGACATGTTGCTCATCTGGACCCCAGCCTGCAGACTAGACCTGCTGTTGCTAATCTGCACCAAATTTAACTGGCCCCATGTTTTCATTCTGAGACCAAGCCCAACTTGTGCCCTGGGTGACTGAATCCTGAGTCTTTGTCACACATTCAAGGAACTGGGACCACGACCTAGAGCTTCATTACTCCCTCAAAGGGATACAGTTAGCTGGGAGACTACAATTAGGCAACGTCAGTTATTTCAGACCTCAGTCATCTCAACTCACTGAATCAATGCTTCCAAATCCAAGGAGGCAGCTCATAAAACAGTACAAGAAGATCAGCTTATCGTAGGTAAGAGGCCATTTGTAAACCTGCAAAGAATGAAGCCTGGAAAAGCTGCCTTGCATTCTGGCAGTCCTCACCGCAGTGCCCCATTTTCAACTCCAATGAGTACTGGGCTCAGCTCCCGGACAGGACCCAGACAGGAAAATGCGGTAACTCCTAGGTCCAGATTCTCAGGGCAACTGACATTGGAGTAACACAAGCTTCCCTATGGATGTCCTTGTCAAAGTTGGCAGGTTTTCCCGGCTGAGTCAGAACAGCCTGCGTCTTCTTTCATTCGATACTCCCTTGGAAGCCAAGTACCTCTCTAGGGAATGCCATCTGCAATGGACATCAGGTGCTCAGTGCCCTGTTTTCAACCATGTAGACATCCTGGTTCCATTTCTATTTCTCAAGTAGGTAAGGGCTCTTCTCTTTCTTTGGATGAGAGAAATTATGGTAAATGCTACTTTAAGAACTTTGCCTTCCTGTTCCTCTCCCTCAGAACAGCACAGTTGTAGCCCAGAATCAGGTCATCCCTGCAACTTTCATCCAATTCAGACCAGCTCTAACACCTAAAGTTTCAGAGCCAATTTGTAAATCCAGGCCTTCCCTTCCTGAAGTGAGTCTAAGTATCTAAACTCACTTCTAGATGGTTCCCTGACCAACACAACACTGTGCATCCTAATTATTCTCTGGACCACTAGTTCTCAAACTGGAGCATGCATCTGGAGACTAGTTAAAATGTATGTTGTTGGATCTCACTCCTGGAGTTTCTGATTCAGTAGGTCTAGGGTAGAACTAGAATATTTGCATTTTTAACAAGTTCCATGGCATACTCATGTTGCTGGTCTGGAGACTGAGAACCACTGCACTAGATCAACAATATTTCAAGTCATCCCCAGAACTATATTGGAAAATGAGGGAAGAGGAAGATGCTATACATATATAGATCCGTTTGCATCATAATGTTCAGTGCTTTGTCCTACACAGAAAACTCCTTTTTCTTCTACAAAGTAGACCTCAACTGGATCTAACAGATGAAATATTCAGTTTAAAACAGGTGACAATTCACATTCTAACAAATTATTAACATAGATACATCTTATAAAAGAAATGGTACTTACAGAAGAGAGTCTAGGCTCAAGATCAGCAGTCAAATGAGAAGTAGAAGTAACACCTATTTCCTTTGCCTCACCAGCCAGAGGCATTATTCACTAAATGAATTAAAACCTGTTAAGCTCTTAGAATAGTGCTTAGCCATTTTTAATTTTTTTTTATTGTGGTAAAATATACACAATACTTACCATTTTTACCATCCATAATTCAATGGCATTAAATACATTCACAATGTTGGGTAACCATCACCACTATCTATACCCAAAATTTTTTCATCACCCCCAGCAAAAACTCTGTACTCATCAAACAATAACTCCCCCTTCCCATCTCCTCCCAAACTGTTTTCCACTGTGGCTGCACCATTTTATATTCTCACCAGCAATGCTAACACCTGTTATTTTTCTTCCATCTTCTTCTTCTTCTTCTTTTTTTTTTTCTTTTTAACTTACAGCCATCCTAGCTAGTGCTGAGCCACTATCACTGTCACAAGTTTGATGTGGGCTTCTACCAACACTTGTAGCACCATAAGGACAGCACAATGGTTAGACGTTCTGACTAGTTTTCACTTTCAAGTAGTCCAAGCAACTTCATTCAAAACACAAGTTTCCAACAAGGACCTACTGTGTAGCACAGGGAGCTATATTCAATTTTTTATAATAAGTTATAATGGAAAAGAATCCGAAAATATATGTGTGTGTTTGTATACATATAAAACTGAATCACTTTGCTGTACACCTGAAACTAACACTGTAAGTCAACTACACTTCAATAAAAATTAGAAATTAAAAAAACAAAAAACAAAAAACAAAAAACACAAGTTTCCAGTTGCTTCTAATTTTCTCCCAAAATCACCTCCAAAGCTAGCATTTCCCTAGCTTGATGTCAACTATGACAGAAAATGATGCTTTGGGTGGTTGAAGAAAAAAAAAAGATGGATGGTTTTTAATTTTTTTAAAAGCCTCTGTTAACTTAATTCCATAATAGTGCTGAGTTTTACCTACAAACAAAATGGTGCCCTGGAATTCAGTATGAGAAATAGATGGTTTCTCTAAGACATTTAGAATCCTAATCTAGAAAGATTTATTTTTGAAAACAAAAGTATGTTGGAAAATCCTGTACATTTTAATTTTGCTAGCTATATCCCTGACCTGGCCAGAAATACCATTTTATCCTCACTTTTGGGGTTTCCTGGCATGGAAGAGCTCAAGTCAATGAGACAAATGGCCATTCCCAAATTGTTTTCTTGTGCTGACGTATTATGTTCAACGTTTCAAGCCTTTCTCTTAGTAACTCTTTGTCTTCCTTTACAAATATAAGAAAGAGAAAACTTGTAAGTACAGAAAGTAAAAACATGGAGTAGAAAATCCTTTTTTTTGGAAAAGTTTTCTTCCTCAACTTTTATACTTGACATGAGTTAAAAAAGGAAATCTAGTAATAGGTACAAAGTACAGACAAAAACAGGGGCAAAATGAAGGTATTACGGAAAAAACAATTTAAAAGCCATAGCCTCATCCTAGTTTCTGAGAAACAAATATACCACATATACTTCCCCATGATGCTGATGATATCTGAAAGATTAAACTCTACATATAGAAGACTAAATATAAAGACTGGTTTTAAAATGGGCAAAGAGCAAACCTGCAACATTCTGAGAGGTACAGCCAGAGACCTATATGAACCTTCAAGTCCACTAATCTCATTAAATCCCATAATTTCTGTCATAAATAAATGTACAATAAGCAGCGAGAAACAATGTAGCCACATCTCTGTAGAGAAACTTGTGCATGGCTGAAACCAGGACTGCTTAACTCACAAATGCCAAGAAAGAGCTGTTTCTAGGGTATATGTATATAGCTGTGTCATACACAGAAACACGTGGTTAAGACAGATTAAGTTTACTAGAGAGTTTGAGTCCCAGTGTTGCCTCCTTGGTAGACTACTGAAAGCCTCTGAACATCATCCCTATATCAGGAAGATAAATCATCCCAAACAAAATGAGTGTGTGAGGAATAAGTAATCTGAATACGTACAGTCTCACTCATTCTCAGCAAACATATTCTGAACTCTCACAATGTGCAGTAAGGATGTAGAGAAGATCAAGCCCCTGCCCTCACTGCAGATAAGAGGTCCTTCTCCTTGGTGGGTACCCACAATTCAAGAACTGCTTACAGAGAACTGGAGGGCAATTTCTCAAGGACAGAGAGCCCTCAATCCATACTGAACAAGAACCTGGCACACGGCAACAATAACTGATCGCTGAATGAATGAACAAACTATCATCTATAAAACCTTCCTCTTAGTAGACATTCACATGAAAAGGAAAAGGGATTGATACATAATAATCACCTCACTCACTGAGGAGGAACAGGGACACGTCACAGCAACACTCAGAAACATTTGGAAGGGAAAGCAAAAATGACACTTCCCATTATTATCTTTCCATGGTAGGACTCAGCAGTGTTCTGCTTGTCATATAAAATTTCCCCATCTCAGGAAATCCCTGCAAAGGCTGTGGAAATGTCTCATTTTATCTTCTGTGATGGTTATGCTGCAAAATAATTACGTTTAGACTGGAGTTTTTTAGTATGTGAAGTCAGTTGCAGAAACCAGTATTTGGGAACAGAATTTGGATAAGTAATGTGTTAACCAAAGATCTACCTTTAAAAAATAGGAATTTGTAACTCTGTTCCCAAAAACTACAAAATTCTTCAGATATAAAGTAGGGTTTCTCCACCTACATTACACCAGATAACTCCTGGCTGTGGTGGGCTGTACATGCACCGTTACACGATGCTTGGCAGCATTCTTGGCCTCTTACCCACTAGATGCCAGTAGCAGCCCTCAACTGTGACAATTAAATGTATCTCCAGTGACTGACAAATGTTGTGGGGGTGGGTGAAGGGAAATGTGGGGGTGTTAAAACCACCCTGGTTGAGGACCACTGAGATAAACAATGGAATTAGCATTTTCTCACAAGGGCTATTTAAATAAGATATGAAAGATGATATAAACTATCATTCTTTGCACTCTAAGCATGAGTCATTTTTAGATCAGATGACCTTTTGAAGTTTTATCTGGGTGAAAAAAAAAAAGATGATAACCAGTGCACTTAAAGGTAATCCATAATCTAGAAAGAAGAAATGAACTAAAGAGCAATGCATTAAGGTTAAAAAAATGAGCGCAGGTAGCCTTACTACCATCTACTAGATACAGTAACTTTTAGAAGTCTTCAGCTATTTTGAAATCTTCCATTTCACTGCTACAAAGTTGGGTTCTTAATTTTTCTTCCTATTCTTATCTGAAAAAATCATTTCCTATAGCATAGAAGGCAAGAATACTACCACCACAGATATTTGTTGGGTATTTTTATAACTGTAGGGATTTTACTTATTTAAATTAAGCAGATCTCCTAAAGCTCTTTAAGGAAAGAACAGAAAACAGACTCAAAAATACTAAATAAAATGTCTGGAGCCACAAAGGAAGCTGGGGATTCCTGAAGTTTACTTAAGACTCATCATCATCACTTCCCAAAAGGCCCAGATTTCACTCGTAAATAGTTCTGTTTAGAAAAAGGCCAGATTTGCATTAATCTTAAAATACTGCGACCTCAGCAGTTAGTAGCATAATCCTAAACCTATAGAAAACATGTAGCACTTTTTTACAAAAAGTTATGGTTTTAATTACAATAGAAACCTATGGTCATTGTAGAGAATCTAAAACACTTATTTTTAAAAAGACTGATTTGAATAATGATGTGGGTGGGGGTGGGGGTATAGCTCAGTGGTAGAGCAAGCGCTTAGCATCAATAGGTTCCTGGGTTCAATCCCCAGTACCTCTGTTAAAATAAATAAATAAATAAACCAAATTACCTCCCCCAAAATAAAAAAAAATTTTAATACTGATGTCTATGATGTAACAATGAGGTACAGAAAAACAAATGCAAAGGTAAAGATTAGCCAGTTGTTCAAGCAATGAAAAAGTAATCGATGGGTTAATATACTCAGACACTTCAGTTCTAAAGTCATGGATGGGTCTCTTTAGAATCTGCCCATCAATTCTGAGAATAAATAATGGTTTCATAATAATTCTATTAGGCTAGTAGGATCTGTGCCACCAGTGCTGGATAAAAGGACAAGAAGCGGGTGTGTTTTGAATGGGCTTGGTATTTCAGAGGAAACCAGTACGCATATCAGAAACTGCGTTTCCCAGAGAAAAAATGGGATAATCTTCTCAGAAGCAGAAACTAAAGAAAAAGTCACCTGTAATCTACTGTTTTGGTTTCATCATTTTTCAGTTTGGACCAAAGAGGTAAACAGTCCTTAATGGACAACTCTTGCCATGGGCTCTGAAGCTTCTCAGCCTCCCATCCCCATGCCATCTCAGTTAGGTTCTAAAGAGGTCTTTTCAAAATCAGATATGAAAGTGCTCATTCCAGTAAGTACAGGCCTCTCTCCAGCACTGAACAGTGCAAGCTAAACTACCTGTTCTAGGAGCAACTGCACCTACTCCAGAGAGAAAGGAATAAAAACAGTGACTATTCCCATGTCCAGGAAGGGCAATCATGGATCCGTTGCGTGGAGGTGTAGACAGGGAAATGTGATAGTGGTTGATTTGGAAAAAGAAAGTACCCTCAATTGTCTGACATATCAAGGCAGGATCATAAAATAGATGTGAAATGGCTGAAACTGCACTGGACATTTAAGTATCTGAAAAAATAACCAGAGTTAAGGACTATGACATCTTATCTCGGCACTGCAGTGGACCAGCCATCCTGTGACAAAAACGGTCTTAATATTTAGAAAAAGTTTGAATATCCCAACAGTACTCTGTCTTTTCCAAGACAATAAAGGTATACAAGTCAGAAAATGAGACTCAAGTGTACTGACCTATAATGAGTTTTAACTTTTCCCTCTGTAAAACAGTTCACCTTCTTTCTAGAGGGTCTGTCTTACTTTTCAATTCACTAGTAAGTACTACAGGTCAGGTTCCTTGGAGAAAACTTCGAGGTCCCTTAACACCTCTAAAGCCCAAGACTCTTCATATGCTCAGAAATTTTAATAGAGTAAAATTCTCACATCCAAATGAGATTTTACCTAATTGCTGATTACAGTATCTTTAGTTACTGACAATAATGAAAAGAATGAGAATTCTTCACCTATCCCTCCTCTCTTTCCCCTCTCTGGAAAGCCTCAGCTTAACAGTATGAATCATTTGGTGTTTGACGTACGGTTATTTCCGGGGGGACAGATGACATTTAGCACAGGACATGAGGCTGTGGGAAAAGGGAAGTTCTTGGCCACAAGAACCAGGACAAAAATCCCTGCCCTCGGGAAAAATGCCAAAAGTCTCTGAAGTCCACTGTAAGGCAGTTAAATTTTTAACTTCAGAAGATCCTTTTATAAGAACATAAACCATCACACAGATTTGGTTTTTGAAAACTACACTATGAAGTTGCAAGATAACTATTTTCTGGTATTTATAAGAATCCATTCTAAGTGATGGTCCTCTGAGTGAATATGAATATTTTTCCCATTGGGAATGGTTTAACATAAGATGGCTCTAAAATCTTTCACTATTCAAAGACAAAGAATATCATGATAATGGCTAACTTAACTGAGTGTTTACTATGTAAGCATCAGGTTAAGTGCTTTGCATGCATTAGCTTATTAATCCTTACAACAATGCAATAAGCTATAAACAACATGAACTCTAAAACAGGAATTTCTTTGGAGGCTTTGAAAATAAGTATTAGTAGATTATTTGTCATAAAAACCTTAAAGGAACTCACGAATTATTTTTAATGTGATATAAAAGGCTATAATTCCTTAGATATTCTGTCAAATATCCTTATATTCCCAGTTAAAAAAATTTTTTTTATGGTTTATTACAAAGAGGGCGTTCTCACAACTTATCCCAAATAGATGTAACTCAAGCAGCCCCACTTAACTTTCTGTAGGTTCACAGACAGAACAGATGAGTAAGACAACCTTAACTATCCCTGGTGGTCAAGTTAATTACATTTAGCAAATTCAATAAAATTACCAACTGCAGGTCAAGTTACAAAGGTGAGCATATGCTTTGGAAAAGTAAAATGAAGACAATTAATAACATACTAAGAATGAGGATTAGTACTGAAACGCAGAAATTACCCTTCACACTGCCAAACTTACAACTTTAGCAGCCATTAAGAGAGGCTTTTGATTGGCACCTCTTGGAGAGGGATGGAAATGTGAGCTATCTTGAGTGTGGCAGTGGTTTCACAGGTGTACACATCTATCAAAAGTCATCAGATTGTACATCTAAAATATGTGTAGTTCACTATACAGGATTTAAACCATGATAAAGGTGTTAAAAAATAAAAAATAAAAGCTCCTTAATTAAAAAAAAAGAAAGACTTTTATATCCACACATGAATCTATCAAAAAAGGAATGTATTCCTGACACAAAAACACCCTGGTTTTTAGTTTGGGGAGATAATATTCTTCATATTTGGCTCTAAGAATATTTATTTCTCTTACACAAGAGACATATATACATAAAAAATAAATTTTATTGTGATCACACCTCAAAATGGAGAGTTGCCAACTCTGTTTTTTTTTTGGCAATTTTTTAATTAAAAAAAAGGAAACATTAGAAAGTACAATTTCCTTAACCCAGTACACTCACTTCTAATAATGTAGCCAATGAAAAAAAAAAAAAAAGAACAAGTGTTCAAAGATGTTTGTATAAGGATGTTGGGAGACCGAATTTGACAGACAATGGGTTCGAACTGAATTTGCTGGCTGCATGGGAGCTTGGGTTGGTTACTTAACCTCTCTCCCAGCCTCTGTTTCCTCTTTTGTAAAATGAGAATGTAAATGAGAGGCTACATTATTAGGTTATTACGAATATTAAATGTTATGTAAAGAGCCTGAACTATAACTATTGTAGTGTTACGTTTATCTCAGTTAACCTCAGATTGAAAAATAACCTGAAAAACTCCATGAAGTTGTTGGTGGGGTGGAGGTGGGGAATTATAAATGGTAGGAAGGATGAACTGGGCAACCTCTCCACAACTGCCCCCTCTTTCCCCATTTCATCTTCTAAATATTTCTTGCTCCTATTCTTTTTTTTTTCATCACCCTGTTTGTTTGTTGTTTTTGTTTTTTATTGACGTATAGTCAATTTACAATGTTATGTCAATTTCTGGTATACAGTATAATAGTTCAGTCATACATATACATGCATAAATTCGTTTTCATATTATTTTTCATTATAGGTTATTACAAGACATTGAATATAGTTCCCTGTGCTATACAGTATAAAATTGTTGTTTATCTATTTTACATATACTAGTTAGTATCTGCAAATCTCAAACTCCCAAAGTATCCCTTCCTACCCTCTTCCCATCCTAGTAACCATAAGTTTGTTTTTATGTCTGTGAGTCTATTTCTGTTCTGTAAATAAGTTCATTTGTCTTTTATTTAGATTCCACATATAAGTGATGTCACATGGTATTTTCTTTTTCTTTCTGGCTTACTTCACTTAGAATGATGATGTCCAGGTCCATCCACATTGCTGCAAATGGCATTATTTTATTATTTTTTATGGCTGAGTAGTAGTCCATTGTATAAATATACCACAGCTTCTTTACCCAGTCTTGTTCCTATTCTTAGTAGAAAATGCATCGGCATGATTGAAAAATCAAAACAATGTTAAAAGTATGTACTGAGAAACCTCTCTTCAACCCTCTTCGCATCCACTCCTTCTTCCTTGCACACTGCAGGTAACCGTTGTAATTAGTTTCTTGCTTGGCAAATATGAATATACAGTCTTACTCCTCTCATTTCTTATGCATAAAGTTGCATACTATATAAACCTATATCTTACTTTCCTTCACTTAACAACATAACCTGCCGATCTTTCTAAATCAAGTCAGTAAACAGAGATCATTCTCATTCTTTTTTCAGCTGTGTAGTACTCCTTTGCATGGATACACACTATTAACCAGCCTCTTCTAGCAGGATACTGTGTTTCTACTCTTTTGCTATTGTAAACAATGCTGCAATGTACATATGCCATTCCATATGTGAGCAGGTATATCTGTAGGATACATCAAATTTTAGTAGAAATGGCCTCCATCCATTTCAATGAAAGAAAAAGGATATTAAAAAATTTAAAGCCTTTTAAAGGCATTGTGTACACATACTTTTTTATTGTGATAAAACATACACATTACCATTTTAACCATTTTTTAAGTGTACAGTTCAGTGGCACTAAGTACATTTAAATTATTGTGCAACCATCACCACTATCCATCTCCAGAACTTTCTCATCTTTCCACAGCCAACTCTAGCGTAAGGAACAAATTTTTTCCAAGAGTAATTTCATCACAGTTTCTTGCACAGACTGTACAATATGTTTCTGCTGGCAATAAACAGGTCTGAGTAAAGGTTTTCCAAATTTTTTCCTGTCTGTATTTTTAAAACTATATTTTAAGAAGCATCATCAAAACCAAACACATATATCGATAACAAAACCCACACAAGTAGCTATTATATATCCATGTAGGCATCTTAGTAAGCTGGCTAATTGCTTCATGAGAAGTAATGTATTTAGTATAATAGGGGGAACATTTGCAGTGGAGGCAGAATAACCTAGACCTGGGTGGAAATCATGGCTCCATCAACTGCTAGCTGTGTGAAGTTGGGCAATTTCCTTTTCTCAGTCTGAGTTTTCTCATTTGCAAAATGAGGTAATAATTCCAATCTTATGAGAATTAACTGTATGTGAAATGCCCAACACAGAGCCTGACTCAAAGCAGGAACACAGGAAATAGTTACTGTTATTGCTCCGTTGTTATTCATGTAAACTCCTTAAAGGCAAAGCATACTTTTTCTTGTAACTCAATTTTAAGCTCTATACTGAGAAATGAAAAAATAAAAGAAGAAACATTAAAGTTACAAATGAGAAGTTGGTATATCAGTTCAACACATGCCTAGATAGGAAATGAAACTATGAAGCAATAATGATGACCTTCAAAACATGTATCAAAATGAACAATGTCCTTATTTTTATAAGCCACTCTGAAAAGAGATGATGCTGTCTGTGTACAAATCGCAGGGAACAACTCTTCATTCCACAAGTATTTCCTGAATGTCCATTCAGTGCCAGTCATATGCTAGGCAATGTGCGTGATCATTAGCAAAAGCAGACACAGTTCCAACCCTCAAGGAGCTGCCAGTCATGCAATCGTACAGTGTGATAAGTGATGCAAAGGGTGGTACATGGTACTCTTGAGAGCCAGTAACAGATCTAACCTAATTGGAGAGATCAAGGAAGGCCTTTCAGAGGAAGTAAAAGCTGAGAGCTGAATGATGAAGAGGAAGTTTAGAGTGGAGGGTGGTCCCCAGGACAGAGGAAAGCAATTTGTGCAAAGACCCTGCAGCAGGAAGAAACAGGCAAGAATGCAGGACCAAAAGACCAGTGTACTTGGAGCAAAGATGAAGTGAGAAAATTAGCTAGGATTCTAAACCACACAAGGGCTGAGGTTTTGTAGACCAAATTCAAGAGTTGTAACAATCCGGAGAACAGTGAAAAGCCACTGAGGCTTTGGCTCAGCCAAATGACTGCTTATTTTGGGGACAGGTAGGCTAAAAGGAAAATGCAGTCAAATTTGCAATTGGCCTTTGGTTTCTGGAACGAGACCTAACGAATGTAGATGGATCAGGTAGGAAACAAAACTTCTGTCAGGATACGACAGTATCTTGGACTAGGGTGATGGGGTGATGTGGTGGTGGTGGTGGTGGTGGTGGTGGTGGTGGTGGTGGTGGTAAAATCAATGAAATCAAGAGACACTCAGGAAAACCTGATGATGTGTGATCTACAGGTGCTGAGGGAGAGCAAAGTATCCAAGAAAACTTCATGGTTTATGATCTGTATGACTGGACAGAAGGAGATACCATTTGGGAGGGATCTGCTCCAGAAACATCTTTAAGGCAGTTTACACACCCACAAAAGGGCCTGAAACTGTGTTATCCAGTTTGATCCCCTACTTTACCTATACAATGGGGTTCCAAAAGATTATTTTGCTATTTCTAAAAATCAAATTGACTCTCAAACGTACATTTTTCCAACACTGAAGATATTTCAAAGATTCTGCCACATTTTTTTTTTTTTTGCCACAAGCTTTGAAGTCAACTCCAAATGAGTTCTAAAATTGGTTTGAGCAATGTGGCAGCATTATGGAATGAATGTGTCATTTCCCATGATGACTACTTTGATAAGACTAGTATGCATTTGCTGCTGTTCAATTTAAATATTTTAAATAAATCTTAAAAGAGTATTCTCATGTGATATTAAACACAAATACAAAATTTCATCAGGCATTACCATAATTGGAATTATGTTTTTATGTTTCTGTTTCAATGTTTTGAAATGCCTGTAGAAAACTTGATATTTTGTAGGAAAAGATATGTTAAAAAAAAAACCCACAAAACTTCTTGATATTCCTATATTTATTTTATTTCCACCCAGTCCTTGTTAACTCCCATCACATTCATTCAATGTAAAAGATTTTTACTAAACAGTTGTATATATGCATACAGTATATACAAAGCTAATAATTTATCAATACTATGAATATTTTAATATTTACTTTTCTCAGTTTTAATTTTTAAATTCGCAACCAAATGCCATTTCATAGTCGAATACTGATGCTTTCAAGTCTTAGAAACATAAAAGCTTCAAATGTGACTAGCCCAAAGAAAAGTGAAAAAGTCATGCCCCCTTAAAATCAACCTAACACATCATACCTTAGTGCTGAAGTAGCATTTCCCTAATTTTGGCAGCGTGGGCTCTTTGGCCACCTGCTTGCACTAGGCCCCGAATAGCATTTTATTAACATTAAATTGCAGTTACCAGGATGTTACCACTGCTTGTACAGAGCAGCAGAATTCTTTTTCCCCATGCCAATATTATCTCTAGGCGTCAAAAAGACAAGACTGTGATCAGAAGCCAAATATGAAAAGTGTCAGCTCCACAAATGAGAAAAGTCAAGGGCTTTTTAAAAATCAGGTCTTAAACAACCCCATTAACTAATACTACTTTATAAAACCAGATTGTCTCCACACTAGAAACTACTACCAAACGTGGTCCTTACAAGGGCTGGCAGCTTGAAATGGGTTACCAGCATGGTTCATCTTTTTCTTATTTTAGGCTTAAAAAAAAAAAATGCAATCAGACCATGGCCCATGGCTATATCTGAGTATGGGTATTGGGCAGTGCTAAGGAAGAAACAGCGAAAAGACTTTAGGGTTCCAATCTCAGCTAGCGGACTTTCCTACTATCCTCAGGAGTGGTCCTTGTCTCCCCAGCGGAAATGTGGGCGAGGGAAAGTTATAAAGGCCCTGGGCTCTTCCTTTACCCAAGCCCCCAAAATGACACCGCAAACCACTTCCTTCTGGGAACTGAAAGTCATAAGCTTTAAGGGACAATGGAGCTCAATGTAGGCTTCAGAAAGATGGAGACAGTGAGATGAGATGAGAGAGGGAAGTGGGGGTGAGGGGATGCGCCCAGCCGGAGAGAGCTAACAGGGAGGTCAAGGCCAGGGACTCTGGGAGCCTGAGAAGGTCTGGGTCTTACAGAATCTGTCCAAATAGGCCAAAGCCCTCTGAGAAGCCCGAGGGGCGCGTCTGAAAATCTAGGGCACCTATGGACACAGTGCCTTCGCTCTCCTGGGGAGGGGAGACAGTCCCCGCAGGAACCCTGCCCCCAAAGTGGCGCTTTTCCTGCCCTTAGAAAACCACAAACCCTCACGGAATGAAGCAAAACATGTATGGGGTGGTAGGCAAAGTAGGTGTTCTGCAAACGTCGGGGTCGGGGACAGTTGGCAGAGGTAAAGGGAGGCCCCCAGTTCGAGAAACTTTAATCGCCCCGGAACAGGGGGAGCAGGCAATATGCCGCCCCTAAGCAGCAAGCAGAAGAGGCCCGGAGCGGCGGCCAGCGGCGCCCCGCGTTCCTGGGGACTGCGGCCTGGGGCGCGGCCGCCGAGAGGTGGGGGTGGGGGGAGGCCACGGCGGACCCGCGGAGAGCGCGGCCGGGCAGGCCGAGGCCGGCCTAGGCCTCGGGGGTCCGGACACACCCACCGCCGCGGCCGCAGCCCCGCTTACCTGCTCCTCCTCCGGGGTCAGCTCCGGCGCCATGTCGGGCTGGGGCGCGGTCGCGGGCTCCATCCCGCCGCCGCCGCCGCCGCCGCTGCCCGGCGGTCAGAACTCGCCCGGGAGCGCGGGCAGCACCGTGCGGGGGGCCTCGGCGTCCGCGTCCCCGCGCCTCAGCAGCCCGGGGCCGGCTCGCGCATGGCTGGGCCGGCGGGGCCCGGCGCCCGCGGCGGCCGCAAACGCCGCTTCTGTTTCCTTAGAAGAAGGCTCTCAGAACTGTCGCTCTCTTCTGGGCGGAAATCCTTTTTTATTTTTCTTCGTTCCTTTCCTCAACACTCCCCCTCCTCTCCCGGAAAAAAAAAATAGTGTAGGCGAGGAGCTAATAGGGATCAAAAAAGGAAACGGGAAATCAAGAACTTTCTGAGCCCGGAGCGAAGGGCCGCGGGGGAATTTTCCCGAAGGCCACCGGCCTCCTCGGCGTCCAGCGTCTCCAGCCGCGCTCCCTCCTCCAGAACGTGACGAGGAGTCCTCGGGGATCCGGGGCCCTGCGACCTGCGCCGCAGCCTCTCAGCCCGGTTCCTCAAAAGCCGCGGTGGCGGGAGGGAGGGAGAGAGGGAGGGAGCGAGGGAAACGCGCCCCCCTCCCGGCTCAGGGCCAGCGCTGCGGCCGCACAGCGGCCGCCCGAGCCCCCGCGGCTCCATTGAGAAACTGAGCGTCTCATTCACAAACAGGCGGCGAGGAGGGCCGGGCCGAGCGCGGACACCGTCCGGGAGGGGGAGACAGAGAGGAGCCCGGGGGCGGGGGGAGCGGAGCTCGAGGAGGGGGACGCGGAGGGGAGGCGCGGGGGAGGGGAGACCGAGAGGAGCCCGGGCGGGGGAGGGGCTCCGGCCACTCCTGACCACGGGGAGCGAGAAAAAGGAAGAAGAAAGGCGTGTGAGGTTCCACGAAGTTAAGCTCCGTGGAGGAAGGAGAGAACACACGCGTTTGAAAACCGGCTGCGGACGGGCACCTGGCCTGGGGTTACTTGCTGCTACCACTTACATTCGAGAAACCCAAAATGCTCATCCATTTACACGTGGCTTGCTGACTTAAAGATCTGGAAAGGTTACTTGCAAGGTCCAGGAAGCGCGGGTGGAGGGAACAGACCTACTAGCTAGCTGCTCCTCGTAGCTCGCTCTCTCCTGGCCGGTTGGATTCTGTAGCTCCGGTCCCTCAAAAACAGCATCTGATTTTGAACCTCTTTCAGGAATCATGCAGCTTTTGTAAGCCTTTGATTTTCACTAAGGCAAGCGCAGCAAAGAACTTACAGGGTAGTCTTGGGAGTCAGTTTGGGGGTAAGGGGGGAATAGGAAAGGTAAGGCTGGGTCTGGTATGTTTTTGCATCATTCCAGACCAAAAATAAATACCCCCAAAAGGACCCAATCAATAAGTGAGTGCCACAGCTAGTCCCAAGGCCTGGAGAGCTCACAGAGGCAAATAGGAGGAGTCTTAAGACAACTGAGAAAGATGCTCTGGGTTCTGATGTTCCTTCTAGGACTTGAAAAGCAATCTCTGACCTCACCTCATTTCTGCATCATGGAAATAGAAACTTGAGGCTGCCCTTGGTTAGAGAAGAAATTTTTGGTGCTTGGATCTGTTTGTATCTCAGGTAGGTTACCTATCCCTTGTACCAATAAGGCTGACCCTAGGTTGAGTTCATCACCCTATACAGGAGTTACAGTTTCAATATTGCAACCACACGCTCCTCTGGAAGATAATCTGTTTATTTAACAAGTATATTTATATGCCAGGCACTGGGCTTGGCACTAGAGTTACAACAATGAACAAGGCAGTGGTCTTTGACATATGTAAGGATGTGGAATGAGCTATGTTATCAAGTGAAAAAAAGCAAGACCCATTTGGTGTGCATAATATGCTGTCATATGTGTAAAGAAAAAAATGAATATGTATTTATTTGTAAACTTATTTATACATAGAAAAGCTTTGAGAGGATACACAGGAAAGATAGTGGTTGTTTCCCAGGATGGGAACTGGGATTCTAAGTAACAGAAGGGAGAAGAAAACTTTTCTCTACATGGTCCTTGTACATCTCTTAAGTTTTTTTTTTTAACTTTTTATTGAAGTATAATATACATTCAGAAAGGTGAAAATGTGTATGCAGCATGATGAATTGCATAAACTGAATACACCCATGTAACCTGCACACAGATCAAGAAATAGAACATTCCCAACTTGCCAAAGCCCTCCTTATGTCCCCTCCCAGTCACTATCATCAAGAGTAACCACCAGCTTGGCATCTAACAACATAGTGTGTGTGTGTATTTAAATTTTGCATGTAGATGTATAACCTTTCCCAAAGAATTTTTGAATAGTAATATAAATGAATATAGTTTTTCTCTGTAAGCAGGCAAATGGCTCTAGGACTAAGCTGGAATACAAAATGGCAGAACCTGAGTGGTACAAACCACAGAGTGGACACAGAAGAGGATGGAGCCTCTTAACCCACTGTTTACATTGTTACACTTGTTTTGCCCAGTGATCCTCAGGACATCAGGGGTTGGTCATTTATCTGAAGGTCACACAGCTAATTAATTAGTATTGAACTAGAACTTGAATCCAAGCATTCTGACTCCTAGCGCAGGTATCAGTGGGGAAATTTCAAAAAGGGAGAGGTTTAACAGCGTGAGCGAGAAGAGAGAACTCAGCAGAGTTTTCACAGGCACAGCTGTGTGTGTGGGCGTGTAAGGGAACAATTTTCCGGAACTGTTCCCTATCACAGTCCTATCAGGACAATGTTTGGAAGTTTCTGAGCAGAGACATGGGGAACAAAACCAAGTATAAAGCTGGCTGGATTTGCTCTGAGTGGTAAATCTTAGGAGAATCAGAGTACAAGGCTTGCCTTTAACCGCTGGCTCCAACTAACGAAATCAAATATGATACTGTCATCCTGCTCAATAAAATCTTTGAGATTGCAGAACAGTTTGTAATACAAAAGACTGAAAACAATATAATGGCCCATCAAGAGGAAACTCAGTAAATAAATTATAGCACACACATACACTGAAATAGTAAGTCCACATGTATCATTACCATGTGCTGGACACTGTTCTAAATGCCTCATTCATCTAGTCCCACCATCACAGTATGAGACAGCTTGTTTTGATCTTCAAAAATATATGTAAGGTTGATCCGTATGTGTTGACATAGCTTTGGAGTTTTGAATGCTTGGCTGCAGGGCCTCAGAAGGAAGACTAGGGTATGGTTGGGGGGAGAGGGTACGGATGACAGACAAAATCACATTTTATTAAATTAACATGAAATGAAATCTGAAAGTGGAAAATAAATTACAATGAGGGAGCCTTGGGGGGAGGTGTGTTATGAGTTCTACTTTTGTTTTTTGCTTTTAAAGCATAGGTTTCAGGTCTCTGTCTAGAAAGCTTATCCTCCCCTTCCTCCCACCTCCTTCACCAGACAAATCTGACTCATCTGTTAGGTCTCAGCTCAAAAGTCACTTCCTCAGCAATATCCTCCTTGACTGCTCCCTAAACTGACTCCCTGCTACTCTCTCCCCCAGCACCTTCTTGCTTTTTTATCAGAGAGCTGATCACAGTTTGTAATTGTGCATGTTTCCATGTTCACTGGCCTAGTGTCCGCCTGCCCTAGCAGACTGTAAGCTCTAGGAAGGCAGGAACCACATCTGCCTTGTTGGCCCCTGTACCCTCAATGCCTAGAGCCTAGTACCTAGTCGGCAGGTCCTTCATAAATATGTATTGAATGACTGAATCAGTGAAAACAGCCGCCTTAACTCTGAGACCTCTATCTTACCATTTTCTCCTGCCTTTTTAAAATATTTGTTCAAGTCTAGGAATAGAGATACTTCTAAAGCTATAATTAGAATTTTGTAACCTTTCCCCCCAAACTCCTTTACTTCTAAAATCCAAAGCTCCTCTCAAATATTGCTCCAAAATATCTGCTGCCTATGAAAGAGACTTGTGTTATGTCATACACACGCTTTGGCTATAAGAGAGAAAAAAATCTTATTGCCATTTTTCTAAAAGACAAACACAAAATAAATAAGGTCGTACCACTAACCAGGGTCTAGGATGAAAATTTTTTCTTGTTTAACTCATAGGCCAATCACTAGGATGGCTGACCTACTGCTATTCTTTGCTTTTTCTTTCCTTTTTCCTCAAACTAAAATATGATTTGGCTCCTTCCTCACACAAACTGTTCTCTCATCTGACATTCCTGCTTACCATTCCCAGATCACAGCTCAATCAGTCACTAAACTGTGTTACTTCCTATTGTCCAGAGTTTACCTCACACTCTGAAATGTAATTATTTGCTTACCTGTCTCTCACCCCGTAGACCCTGAGCTCCTTGAGAGCGGGGACCATGTCTTATTCATTGGTCTCTCTTCAGAACCTAGCACAATGTATAGTACACAGCAGGCAGTGCTCAATCAATGTTTTCTGAAAGAAGGGGCCCATCCTTTTCTAGCAAACAAAGTCCAAGTCTTGCCAAAGAGTACCAAACAGGTACTCAGTTGCTCATGGGGAAACAATACAGAAGAGAGGTACCAACTGAGTTACATTACTCTCACTCACCTTGAGTTACCTGTGTTAATGGGGAGATGAGAGCAGAATGGATACATTAGGTTCACAGATGGAAACTTGTTTGAGCAAGTTTCAATTTCCTCCCTTATAAAAAAACTTTTGTTAAATTTCCTAATGAGAAGCAGAAATGACAGATTTGAGTTCCATCTTTTATTTCCCAGTCTGACTGCAGAGGAAACCTGAAGGGCAAAAACAGAGGGAGAGACAGAAGACCTGGAAGACTGCCAGCTCACTGGGAGGTGGGGAGGGAGGAAGTTTGCTACAAATGCTAATGGCTTGTGCAAAATTCTAGCCAGAAGAGCTCTCCAGGTTTCAAAATTTGCTTTTTCCGGTTCCACACTTTCCCTCAAGATGGGGAGGACATTTCTGGGCTGGGCCCAAAAGTGAGGCCTACCTCCCAGTTTCCCAGGCTGCCTCTGGCCACTCTTCTGCCTCATCAAAACAGATACAAAACACAACTTTTCAAAACAGCATCCCTTGGAATGGGTGTGAGAAACAAATGCACACATTCAACATTAGGGGACTCTGTCTCTTCCCTCAGATATTTGCTGCCTGAGGCCATTCTTAATTCACCTTCCCTGCTGCCAGCCTCCCAGCTCTCCCGGGCCCTCTACACCTTGCCTCCGCCTGTTATGAGATAGCAGACCCTCCTGGGGAAGATGGGGCAGGGGATGAGTCACAATAAACCAAGGCCCAAGACCAAAATTCTCAGCCCTTGATGGGGAAACAACATTTTTAAATTAATCTAGTTCTTCTTTGATGTCAAGATTAGGTATAACAACAGAATCCCAAGACAAGATGGGACTCAAAAATCAGCTCATCTCACCAAAGCAAGCAGTCACACTCCGGTTGAAATCTCAAGGTTTTTATCAACTTTTCCTGCCTTACCTATCAGAAGGCATGAAACGAAAGACCATGTTGCTTAAAAGATACAGGGGGAATTTCTGTTCATTTCCTATTAAAAAGGAAGTCTGTAGCTAGGAAAATGGTTTCTTTACTTCCTCCGATGTACGTAGTGAGAAGTTTTTAGGGTATCCTTTCAATCACATTCACAGAATTAAATATAGTTCTTGTTCTTAGAAGTCTGCAGCGTCTCTAACCACCTGTTAGCAGCACACCACACACCTCCACTCAGTCTTTTCTGCAGAGTCACTCCTCCAGGCAGCAGAGAAGGGAGGGGCTCTCCTCTGGTCTGCATTCTCATTCTAGCTCATCATTTCATTCACTCAACCAACATTTATTTATACAACAAGTGCCAGGGATAATGCCAGGCACTGGGGATTTTTAAAGTGTCCTTGACCTCAGAGAACTTGCAAAATAATAAAGGAAGTATTAGTAAAGAATTTAACCTTGCCCAAAGAGAGGTTAGACTTTGCCCTTGGCTCCTGGGAAATAACCCTTTAAGCCCTCAGAATGTCCTGCCTAATAAAAGTGTCTGTTTTTATAAGGGGGGCCTTGACCACATCAGATAATCCAGCACTGTGACTAGAGGGAAGGGGGGCTTTGGATCATTTGTTATCAGCTAGACCCCAGGACAGGCTGGAGACTGAAATTGGCCAACCAGGTTTGTGTGACAAAGCCCAAAGTTTTTATTAAACTTTGGACACCAAGGCTCAGGTGAGATTCTCTGGTTGGCAATACTCCATGAGAATTGTCACACACAATTGCCAGGAAAATCAATGCTGTTCATGAATCCACTGGGAGAGGACAGCTGGAAGGTCCATGTTTGGAACTTGCCTGGATTCTGCCTTATGCATTTATTCTCTTGACTGACTTTAATCTGTTTCCTTTCTCTGTGATAAACTGTAAATGTGAGTAAAACAGCTTTCAGTGAGTCTGTGAGTCCTTCTGGTGAATTATCAAACCAGAGAGTGGTCTTGGGGACTATCCCTAACTTTGGGAAATAGATATATAGTGGGATGGGGAGGGCACAAAGACAAGAATGGCTAATTCCACCTGCAGAGGTAGAATTTCAAACAGGTAACTGTTGAATGGAGTTTTTCAAAGATGAGTATATTCACCATGTGAATGAAACCAGAGTGAAGAGGGATGGTTTTAGTGGGGGGAATGTATGAAAAACATGTGTCTATACTGGGAACTGTAAAGCAGCATTGCTAGAGGGGAGGCAGCAAAGGATACAAGGTATTTTACGAGACCAGACAGATACACTAAGGCCAGGTCATGAAGAAGCCTGTATATCAGGCCCAGAAGCTTCACATGTACCTTGTAGGCCATCGGAAGTCCTTGAAGTAACATGACCAGATTTTCATTTTTAGAAAGGATTCCCCTGCCAGCTGCTGTGACAGAGCTGGCTTAGATCGGGGGGTGGGGGGCCGGTGGCAGGGAAAGTAGGTAAGACACCCCCGCAGCGCCCCAGGTGAGAACGATGACGACCTGAATTAAGGCCTTAGACCACAGAGGTAATTAGAGAGAGAGAGGTGGGATTTAAAGGACACGGCGACTCACTAGCTGTGAGAGGTACGAAAGGGGCAGGACTCATCAGAATGTCTCCTAGGTTCCTAGCTCGAGTGACTGACTAAATGCCATTAACAAGGACAAAGATCTCAGGAAGAACATGATTGAGGGGTCTGAGGGGGAAAGACAATGAGTTCATCTTGGGACATGCTGAGTCCGAAGTGACTGGGAGACTGGTAAGTAGGTAGATCTGTATCCACAGAGCTGGAGCTCAGAGAAGGTGTCAGCTCTTACCCAGCAGCTGAGTCAGGGAAGAGAAAGCCTGGGAAACGTCCCTCAGACTTGGGGAACACGAGACCACCAATCCCTTGAAGAGAGCACTTGCAGTGGGAGGAACAGAAGGCAGACTTCAGTGGGTTGAGACGAGTGAAAAGTGAGCTTGCAGAGAAATAGCAAATGTAGATAAACCACAGTCAAACAGAAACAGATTAGGGGGACAACAACTCTTCCGTGCAGGCATCAGAACCCAGGGTGGCTTTTCTGAGTTAACAGTGAAATAACCAAGACTACTTATTTTGTGTCAACTGGTTGAAGAGCCTGGTCTGTTCTAGGTGCATGGGTTCCAGTGGCACTTCAGATGAAGTAAGTGACCTCAAATAGTAGTCCCTTGCTAACTCATGCCAAGCTGGCCCTCCAGCCAAGGCAAGGAGGGTAGGCCACACTCAGCAATGGTATCGTTTAGGATTCTTTGGTTGCAAGCGCAGAAATCAGCTCCAGCTAATTTAAGCAAGATGGAATTTACTGGACACTCACAGGTTTCATAGCAAGGATAAGAAATAGCCCCTGCCTTTCCATGGGCAAAATAAATGAAATCCAGCTGATTCACTCTTAGTTCCTCTGCTCAAGACAGATTCGTGGTGAGGAGCACATGATTGGCCCATTTTGAGTGATGAGCCCGGTGCTTAGCTGAAAGCGGGCAGTTCCCCCAGATTTCAGTCCCACCAGACCATACTGCATGGGGAAGAGATAATTCCACACAAAAGATACTGGGAGCTGTTCAGAAGGATAATCAGAAAACTAATATCCAATCACAGCAACTATGACACAACTATCTTTGAAAACGGTGGCAGGAGGTGGTTTTATAATTTGCAAAGAAATATAAACAGGAGACACATGCTATTCAGTGATCGACAGATAATTCTGGCTCCTCAGTTAAAACTCCAAGGAGTATTCCTCTGAGATACAGCCTTCAAGCTACCATTCAACAACATCAGGTTGTGCACGGTGATATGTTCTTTGACTCATGCATCTGTCCCCATTGTGTTCTCTGGGGAAGTAGTCCTTTCAGATCTGTTTATTTCTGGGCAGAGCCTGGTCAAGTCTCTACTGATACTAGCACGCACAGCTCCTGAAATGATACGGTTTGCTGCTAAGAACACAGACTACAGCCTTCAGAAGATCACTAAACAGAGACTAAACCTCTGAGCAGCCTACAACATGCTTCTTGGCAGAGGAATATGATGCTCCTATTACAGAACTGACCTCAATTCAGTGAAGAGTGTATTGATGTAGGCACGCTGAACTCTGCAGCCAGTCGGATCTTCACTAGGTTGGGGAAGAAGAGGGTTTCTTCCTTCTTCAGTTTTACAGAGTCAGCTTGAGCAGCTCTCTAAGAGCCCAACACTGAGGCTAGTTCCAGTGGTGTGCTGAATTTGTGTGATCAGTCTCCGCTTAACCACAACTTCTGCCCGGATCTGTTCCCAGAATTAATCAGCACAAAGAAACAACTGCATGTCAGACAAGATCTGACCTGTCTCCCTCTGAAATTTTGTCCAAAATATTCTAGTCTGCTGGAGTGGAACAGTGAAGTCTTTTTGTCCAACAAGAGAAGTCCTAGAAAAGCAGAAAGCAGTATGGGGAGCAGATTGAGGCCACAGGAAATGGGACACGTTTCCTGAACACAGAGCAGAAACTGACTGCGTAGTGTTAGACACCATCGTTCACGCCCTCCGCTGCCAAAGAGCCCTAGCTCACAAGCCTGAATGGACCCTGCCTGCCTGAAGTGCTTCACTGGCTCCCTTTCACCCATGACATAAAATCCAAAACCTCTGCATAACACACAGGCCATTCAGTCAGGCCCACCTCTTTCTCTAGCCTCCTTTCCCAGTTTTCCAGCCCTACTTGACGCTTGAGCCATCCTGAACCTACTTCAGGTCCCGGAGCAAGTCCTGTCCAGCTCTGGAGGGGTGCAACTCCATGCCCTCTTGCCTGTGAGAAACTCCTCCCCTCTCTGTCTGCAGAGCACATTTCTTTCCCTCCTCTGAGCCTCAGCCCAGCTCTGACCACCTGAGAAACCTTGCTCTGCTCTTCCCAGCCCCACCCCCCACGCTCTATGCACCTTTCTGCACTAAAGCAGTCATCCCCCCATCTTGGCACACTCCACGTGCTGGTGGATTTATTTTCTCACTAGATCGTGAGCTTCTCAAGGGCAGGGATGGAGTCCAGTCCATCTCCGTAACTCACTCTGCATCACAAGGGCCGAGCACAAGGCTCATCTTCTGGAAGGTGCTCAAGTGTTTGCTGAAGTAGTGAATGGACTCCATTTGCATTTTATCTCTGGCTGTGTCTAAACCAAAGAAAATCACACTTTTCTGAGAAGAGGGAACATATTCAAATACCAAGAACTGCAGTTCCTGGTAAAACCTTTTAGAAAATGACGTTACCAACAGCAGCAACTGGAAACTCAGCAAAACGCTTAAGTGCTAAAAACAGAGTGAAGCGGGCCAAGACTTGAACAGTCACAGTTTAGGTAGCCTGGGGGTGAGGGTGGAGGGGAGGTGGGGGGGGGAATCCCTGACTGTCTAAAAGTTTAAGAATCACAAACGACTTCTTTCTTAAGAATTACATATATTTACATCATGGATCTGGGATACATTTTCACAGGAGTTGCTGCTCAAATCCGAAGACCACTCAGTCTGGGAACCACCCCCTACAACTGTCAGAGCCAGCACTTCAGAGAGGAGATAAGCTCTTTCCAGCTTGAGTGGCTTTGGAAAGTCTGCTCTAAAATGAAGTCACCTTGTGGTTGCCACTGTCCTTCTCCCCAGCCTTCCTCCTGGGACCAGGCTCCATCCTGTGACTCCCAGCGGAGGCCGCCCTCTCTAGTTCTCCATGCAGCTCCCTGCTGCGCAGTCAGGGCTGTGGGGCGGGCTCTCCAGCCTGGGTGTGGACAGGTGCTCCAACTCATAGCGTCCATTCCCGGAGGCCTTGTGTGTGAGCTTCTCCTTTATGCCCTCCTTCTGGCTCTTCTTATGCTCAATAATCTGCTGGAGCTGGTGCCCAGCATATTCTGGCTTGGCGGTCAGCGGGCCAGCTGGCACAGCTATGCCGAGAACATCTGACACCATGTAGGGGCGCAGCCAGCCCACCAGAGGAGTACTTCCAGGGCTGTAGTGGGCCTGCCTGTGGTAGAAGAGAAGCCCGTCTACCTGCAAGAGAGGAGACCAGGGATCAGCGACTTCTGGGGTCGTGCGTTGCCAGGAGAGCTACCCACACAGGGGCAGCTCTTGTGGTCCATCTCTTTTTCTGAGAGTCCTTGTTTCTCACACATAAATTTCTCTAAATGAAGAAATAACCTAGAAAGCTAAATTTTGCAAAATAAAAATATAAACAGTACTTTCCTATTTACAGGGTGCGTCTGTAGCCACTATTTCACCCTCTTACCAATGATGAAAGTGTTTGAGAGATGGCGCTGCTCAGGTGCAGGGAGCTCTGAGGCCTCCCTCAAACACCTAGTGAGAATGAACTCAGAAATTCAAACTGAACCCAGGTCTTCTCTCCCCAGATCTCACGCACTTTCCACCACCCAGAGGTCTCTGTCGTGGGGGATGTGTTCCACACAGGGAACAAAGCAGGGGAACAGAACAGGCCCCTCCAAGACGCCGGCCTGCTGAGCGTGGGGTAGTATTGTCAAGCAGCCCCGCTCCCCAGCCGCGGTTGGCTGCCTAACCTCCCCCTAAATTGCTTGTGAGCTATGTTCTGGGAAACTCAGTTTTTCTCAACGGGAAGACCTCCCACAGTCCCATATTTTCTTTTCTGTGATTCAGTGACTCATCTCTGAAAAGCATTTATTGTCACTGGGGCATAAGGGTTATAAATAAAGATGGTGTTCTTACCACCTTCTTAATTGACTCCCAGAAATGAAGGCAACTCAGCCTTTGCCATATCCTCATTCGGGAAGCTGTGATCCTTTTAGCAAAATTATATCCAGTTCAAGCAAATACTTGAGGGTGACTAGGCAGAATTTTAAAGGATGTGATGGGCAAAGGAAGTCTGCTTGTTGAGCCTGGAGAGGGTAACTGCAGGTTCTGAGGATGGCAAAAGACTGCCCAGGACTGAGGAGATTCTGGGGACATGAGACTTTCTGTGCTAACACTGGGGAAGTCCTGGGCAAACTGGGACGAGATGGTCACCCTGCCAAGCACTGCCATCCCCGGGGACCATTTGCTCTTTGGGGGAAGGAAGGATTAGGCATTCACACCCCTGCAATTTGAAAGTCACAGGAGCCCCTTTATTTTACAACCAACTGTGACAGTCAAACAGGGGGCCTGGTTCTCAGGCTTGTAGCAGAAAGAGGCACACAAGGAGGACCTAGGAATGGAAGCCTGACCCCTCTCTGGCCCAGTTTCTCCATCTATAAAACGAAGGAGTTAGACGAGCTGTTCCTTCAGGGCTCTTCCAGCTCTGGCATCCTGACTTATCTGGCAAGGGGGAGCTGAGGCTCTGAGGGGCCACTTAGCACATCCTTTCCCAGAAGTCGGCTTTCAGCCTTTCTCTGATGGTTTGACACAGCAAAGTCAGAGGATCTCCTAAAACTCTGGGTAACCAAGTTTCCCTGTGTCCTACAATCATATCACAGCAATAAAGACAATGGTTTTGTTACCTCAAAAGGGAAATCCATAGACAGCACCTTAAACAGGCTCTCGGGAGTACAAGGGAAATTCTTTAGCCCCACAAATTTGAACTAAAATATAAATTAGAACAAAGAATTAGTATATGTTACAAACAATATTGGTTCCAGCAACTGAAGAGCTACATCAAAGAAGAAAAGTTTTTAGTTTCATCCTCCCCTACCTGCTCCCCTCTACCTGCCTCTGAATTACTAGGTCAGTGGTTCTCAACTGTGTTTGGTGCATGAGAACCAACTGGAGAACTTTTAAAAAGACTGATGCCCAGGACTCACGCCAAGATTCTGACTGAACTGATCTGGGTCAGGGCCCAGGCATTTTTTAAAAGCTTTCCAGTTGATTTTAACACACAGTCAGGACTGAGAACCTCTGCCCTGTGCTGGGTTTAGGGATTCCATGTTATTCTCCCAGCCTTATGACAGTTGCCCTTGATGAAGGGCTAGTGAAGCCCCTTTCACACCAGCAAGGATTTTTTAGACTGAAGCAATGGAACAAGGTAATTCAGACTACAACCTCTAAAGTCAGGCTGCCTGGGTTTGAATCCCAGCCCTGCCAGTAATCTCCATGTGCCTCCATTTTCCCATCTGTGAAAAAGGATAATAAAAGCATCTACTTCATTGGATGGTTGTGCAGATTCAACATGGTAACACACGGAGAGCAGGTAGAACAGCATCTCAGAAAGCAGCGCCCACGTCCCCCTTCCTCAGTGCCTGTGCTTCCAGGACCATATTGATAACGTCACTGGAAGTACTGACACCCTTTCTTGTCCTTTAACTGGTTGTCCAACTGCCTTTAAAAATGTTGTAAGCAACCCAAGCAAACGCCAGTCTACAGGGCTTAACTAACAAAATGCAATGAAAATAGCTGTCCTGTATTCATCACTGGGCGAAGAGCAAAGAACTCCGGGCTGCGGGACCCTGGGGAAGGCAGTCCCCTCTCTGAGCCTATATTCTCACCTGTAAAATGAGAGAACTGACTAGATAAGGTGGCTCTCAGCTCAGATACAAAAGCAGAGGTTCTCAGAGTGTGGCCCATGGATTTTTTTCTGTGGACCAGCAACATCAGGATCACTGGGGAACTTGTTAGAAGTACAAATTCTCAGGCTTCACCCCAGATCTACTGCGTCAGAAACTCTGGAGGTGAGGCCCGGGAGCCTACGTTTTACCAAGCCTCCAGGGGCTGCTGATGCATGCTACAGTTTGAGAACCGCTGTATTAGAATTCTAAATAGCATTATTAATAAAAGCAATTATTAGCATTTCATATCAACCACTATTTAATGAGCACTCACTGTAAGTATTATGCGAGGAAGACTTGTGTATTTATATCATTTGGTTCTTAAAACAACCCTGTAAAGTAGGTGTTATTAACCCTATTATACATACAGATGAAGAAACTAAGGCCAAGTGAGGTTAATAACTTAACCTAATAATTGTTAAGGCCAAAACTGGAATCCGCGTAACTGTTAAGTCCACACTTTTCCCACTATGCCATGCTGTCTCCAAAAAAAAAAAAGTTTCATTCATAAAGATTATATTTAGATAACAGACCAATTCAAACCAATCCACAGACAGAACTCTGCAACCCTACCCCCAGGCCTTACAGGATTGAGCTTGGCCTTCTCTCCCAGTCCTTCTTCTTCTAGTAACTTTGAATGCATCCAGTAGAATCGGAAATCGGTCTGTCACAGAGAAGAGAGAGATGAAATACTGCTCACCTCAGGCTACAATATGAACAAAAACACCCCACTCCAAACAGCTACTGAAGGTCAAGGTACAGGTTTCCAGTTACAATATAAAGAAGTACTAGGGATGGAATGTACAATTCAATGACCATAGTTAACTCTGCTGCGTGGCATATACGAGAGCTGTTAGGAGAGTGAATCCTGAGAGTTCTCATCACAAACAAGCAGACAGAAACACTTCCTTATTTTTTCTTTTCATTTTAATCCATACGAGATGATGGATGTTAACTAAACTTATTGTGGTAATTATTTCACAACATATTAAGTCAAATCATTATGCTTAAATGTTACGCCTTAGACCTACGCACTGTTGCATGTCAGTCACTGCAATAAAACTGGGGAAAAAACAGCCACCTGATTTATTAAGACCCTTCTCTCATTACACTTATTTCTCTGAAAACACTGCCGTAAGGTCAGGAAGATGTTTACAAACTCTTCTAATATTTTTTTCTTAAAATCTAATAGGATTATTAATAGCAGTAATAGCAACATTTGTCACTGAAGGCCTACTACGTCTCAGGCTCCACGCTAAGGATTCTACACACGTAATCGTACTAATCCTCAACCACCCTGAGAATTACATTCTCTCCATCTTACAGGTGAGAACTGAGGCTCAGAGGGATTACATCGCTTGCCCAGGTGCACAGAGAAACGGCGTGGGACCAGGACTCCCCAATGCAAAAGCGTATTATGTTAACCTTGGTTTTACTTTAATCCTGAGGATTAGAAACTACTTTATAGTTTTAACTTTCATAAATGACTTTATTCTGAGCTGCTATTTATCTGAATTACTGATATGTACCCTTCTGTAGTGATTTAGGGCCTTTTCTTTTTTTTTCTTTAAAATTCTAAAAGTAAAATTAAAATAACTCACAGTCTTTTCTTCATATTACCAAAATATAGGTGGCTTTATTTACCAAATGTGTAGGTTGTGAATGCATGTTATGAAACATCCTTCAACAGAATTAAAGTAAAACATCTTCTGGACAGAACTTCTGAGCTCTGGATTTGAGGCTTGGCTCTGCCTCTGGGCAAGGTACTTAATTAACACCTGTGCCTCTCAGCTTCCATCTCTCCATGAGGAGGCGTAACAGCAGTAGATACTCACCTTTCAGAGCTGCTGTAAGAGAGTCAATGAGATCATGCTCACAAAGAGCTTAGCAACGCAAGACTTGGCTATAATTTTTTGAAGGAGGTGCATGTGAGAATTCGGAGGTACCACCATCTAGCATGACTTGGAAACTCAGCTCGGGGTCATGACCATGGAGAGAAGCGGCCTTTGGTGATAACCTGTGACTCTCACACCTGGGCCTGAATGAGGATCTCCCTTGGTTTCTGGTTCAGTAGGTCTAAGAATCTGCATTTCTAACAACTTTCTGAGGCCACACACAGAATCACTTGATAAACCAGTTGACAGGCGGCATAGAAAACCCACCACTGTAAAACCAGGACAAGGGACAACAATGGGGGAGCCTAGGAGCAGAGATGGAGCCTGTGGGGTAACCTAGCTGCTCCCTGATGACGGCCACTGTCACTGGTAAGAATCATCAATTTGAGAAAAGCATTGTGGGAAGAATCCTGGGGGGCGGGGGTTTCTCCTCACCTGGAAAATCTCCTTCTAGAGCCAGCCCCTCAGAGATTTGAGGCTTCAGTGTCACACCAAGGAGGCCCTGACATTTTCAGGTGGTGTGGTTGGTGAAGGAGTGGAGGTGGCAGAAGTCTATTCAATGGTGCTTAACTTTCCATCTTCTCTTCCCTGTGCCGCCTGCATCCCCTTCACCCACGCTCTTCGCTGCCAGCGATCCTCCCACACTCTGGAGAGGGGAGGGGGCGGCTGCAGCTTCTGGAGCCTACCCTCTGCACTGTTTCTCTTTCCTCCCCTCAAGTGCTATACTTCCCTTAGTTCCTCCTACTTTTTTAAAAAATGAACCTAATTTAAACACACTCAAAGATGCGAGGAACCTTAGATAATGCTCTTGATATACCACATCCTGTACATACCAAGAAGTTGGTCACACACCAAACCCACATGCTGAGCCACTCTCCTGGGAGGAGAGGAGAACAGGAGAAGCCATGGGAGGAGTACCAGTCCTCACCTGGCAGTCATAAAAAGGGTGTCCCCGCCAGCACATCACGTCCAGAATGTAGTAGGTCTGGTTCACCTCACTGTAAATGCAGTCCAGAATGGTGTAGTCTGGGCACACGAAGCAGACAGTCAGGACAGGGTTCCCCCACTACACTCTAGGGAGCCCCATCTTAGGGGCTTGGGAACTGAGCCCAACAACCCTCCATGCTCACAGCGAGGAGCAGCACTAAGGACTAAGGATTCCTTAGGGACAAAGTTCTCCGTGGCCTTTCCTGGCTACCTGGTGCAGCTTGAAGGAGACCTGAGGTATGACAGCCCGAGAGGACCAAGGCAACGCTCAAGCCAAGCGGGAATTCTGAACTTGCAGGTAAACTGGGACATTAACTCACCTTAGAGAAGCTTGAGTTTAAAAACAAGTAATCTTCCATTTTAGTTCACAATTACTTTTTGAGTTCCTGTCATAGGCACTGTGTTCTGTGGGGAATACTAACTACAAGCAGTCCTTGCCTTTAAGGAAGTTACAATTCAGTTAAGGAGTTAAGATGATTGCAGAGGAAAGAACCAAGAGCTGAACTGTGCAGCACAAACTAAGAGAAACAGGAGTTCCAGGAAAAGGAGACCGGACCACCAGGAAGGGCCTCATGGAAGACATGGGATATGAACAGTCTCCGGCGATCAGAGGACTAAAACAAAAGCGATGAGGGGAGGTGGGAGGGCATTTCAGGCTGGAGTGCTGAAGAGGCACGAGCAAAGGCCCCGAGGCAGAATGAAGTGGGGCATGCTGGGGGCAAGGAGGCAAGCCGGCTGAGCAGAGCCGAGGGTAGGGAGTCGGGGGAAGACGTGAGAATAGGTGGGCCGAGCCCCACAGGGGGAGGGTTCAGAAGCCAACAGAGAAGTCTGGGCTCAGCACAGAGGACACGAGGAACCACCACAGGAGCCTGAGCCGGCAGAGAAGCGGGCAAGGTTCAGATCCAGCTCGGCCAACTCCTCACTAAATGACTGTGGTCAAATTACCTAACCCTCGTGATCTTAGTCTCCTCAGCTGGGCCCGAGTGGGAGGGAGAAGGTAAGGTTAGGGATGATAAGGAGAAAAGGGAAGCCCCACGACAGCTTCTCATCCATTGCACTCGGCCTTCTCAGGGCCTTTCCCCAGAAAACGGCACCCGTCGCCTTGAGACGGAAGTCCAAGGGAAAGGCCCGTTGCCTTTAACTCAGGGACTTATTGCCCAGCAGGCCTCACAGAGGTGCCTCTGTTCTGCAGCTGAGGCGGCCTGACCCTGAAGGAGAGCGAGCGGGCAGAGGGTATCTGTGCGCAGTCTGACAGGCATGCTTTCAAAGTGGGTCTTTAAAACAGCTAGCCAAGTATCTAACCAAGCACTGTCTTTACTGATTACAAAACGGGATAGATAGACAACTGTACGTGGGCACCTTTCGCCGTTGCTGCATGTCGCCTGTTGCCTCCTGGCAGAAGGGAAGGGAACCTGTTGACGCAGTGGCCGCTCTTGGTGTAGGCGCTGGTGGAGCCCTGTGTGGAGAGGCAGTTACCATTCTTAACAGGCAGCAAGGTCTCCTCCCTGTCTTGCTTCCACATTCTGCAGGGGTGTCATGAGCCCAAAGACGGTTGTCACCAAAACCCTCCTGCAGGAAAGCGTTTCAGTCCCACGTCGGGCACAGCCACGGTGGCAGGTGAGGAACACGGGGGGCACGGGCCACGCCCACAGGGCTGGACACGCTGGCGCCGAGGGCGGGAGCGGCTACTCACCCTGGAGGCCACGATTAGGGCTCTTTTTCCAACAGGGCACACGACCACAATCCACTCCTGCCCCAAATCTGAAGGGACGTCAATTAACCACTCAGAGAGCATTAACTGGAAACACAAAAAATAGTGTTAAAAACCAACAGGGGATGCTGCTCCAATGTTCACAATGACAAAGAATTCACGCCCTCTATACATAATGAACATACATGTAAAAAAATGAGAACAGAGAGGGGTGACAGTGAGACCTCCACCCCACTAGCTCTCAGTAGTCAACCGTCTCCTGCTCACATGGACTTCAGCTTTGCACCCTCGTTACCTGCATCCACCCCCTTCTTACTGCCTCACCTCCTGTATCTGGGGGATGGGACCCCCTTCATTTCCTTACTTTGTCCACCCACCTACCATTGTCACAACCATTACCTTCCAAGGGCTATACCGCAGAGATGAATGAAGTCCCTGACCTTGAGATGCTCTAAACTAGAGCACCACTTTCCAAACTACTGACTCAAATACTGTACTAAAGGAAGTCAGGAAATCTCCCTTTGAAAAAACAAAAAAGGCAGTGGGGAAATGGCTCTGAAAAGATGAACTCCCCCACTCGGCACTAGTCCCTCCCACCTGTACAAAGACTGGGGCCCACCAGTTAATCCCTCCCACGGAATCTCTCCCATCTCTCCTTCCCCTTAGGCCACAAAATACTCAGCCCCTAATCTTCAAAACCGAGACAAAAATGAAAACCTTTTACCACTCTACATTTCTATTAAGCAACTTATTTCTTGCTGCTGCCTTCCCACCTGCTCTGACACCCTCAGTCCAGATTTGCTACCCTACAGCCCTGCTAAAGGCCCTCAGTGACCTCCTTGCAGCCAAGTACCTCTCCTCCCTCGCCTCCCCCTCCTCCTCCTCTGACGCGGCCAGTCACATCATCCGCCTTGACACATGCTCCCTTGCCCCTTGACACAGTGCTATTTTGTTTTTCATCCAAACATTCCTCCTCACACTCCCCCCAAACACGTAGATAATCTTCAGGAGGCTGTTTTAGGTCCCCCTTTCTTTTTCCTTAGATGCTGCCCCACACCCCCTCATCCTGTGGGGGTGGATCTCATCCACTTCTGTAGCTTCACTTGTCATTTCTAAAAGGATGCCTCCCAGTTCTCTTCCTTTTTCATCTCCAGACTTCTTTCCTTTCCTGCAAACCTCTATTTCCAGCTGTCCACTTGGTCTCTCTTCCTCCGCTTGTCCTCTCTGCACCTCAAACTCAGCACATCCAAAATGGAATTCACTGCCTTCCGCTGCCCAAGTACTTCCCACTCCTGAAACACCCACCTTCCCCTTCTGCATTCTGTGCCCTGTTAATATCATCACCACGCTCTGCTATTGAATCTTAAACCCAAGCATAATCAATATTCCCTTAAAGAATAGTAGTAATACAATACCAAAAGCACAAACGATAAAACAAAAAATAAATCAGACTACATCAAAATGTAAAACTTCTATGCTGCCAAAAATATCATCAAGAAAGTGAAAAGAAAACCCACAGAATGAGAGAAAATATTTGAAAATCATATATCTGAAAAGGAACTTATATCCGGAATATATAAAGAACTCGTATTACTCAATAATAATAGACAAATTACCCAATTTTTAAATGGGCAAAAGGGTTTGAATAGACATTTTTCCAAAGAAAATAAGCAAATGGCTAAAAAGCACTTGCAAAGAAGCTCACCATCACTGGTCATTAGGGAAATGCACGTCAAAGCCGGGAGACACCACTTCACACCCACTAGGATGGCTCTACTTAAAAGGACAGACAATGACAAGTACTGGCAAAGATGTGAAGAAACTGGAACCCCTACACATTGCTGGCAGGAATGTAAATGGTGCAGTCACTTTGGAAAGCAGTCTGGTGGCTCCGCCAAAGGTTAAACACAAAGCTACCACGTGGCCGAGTAACTCCACTCTCAGGCGTATACCCAAGAGCAATGAGAACATATGTCCAAGCAAAAAGATGTAAATAAATGTTCACAGCAGCATTATTCATAACAGCCCCAAAGTGGAAACAACTCAAGTGGCCATCAACTGATGAATGGATAAACAAAATGTGGTGTATCTACACAACAGAATATTATTTGACAGAGGATGAAAAGGAATGAAGTTCCAACACATGCTACCACATGAACAAACCTTGAAAATCTTGTGCTAAGTGAAAGAAGCCAGACACAAAAGGACACATCTCATATGATTCCATTTATAAGAAACGTCCAGAACAGGCAAACTGGCAAATCCACAGAGACAGAGAGTACATTAGTGACTGCCAGGGTCTGCAGGGAAGGGGAGATGGAGAGTGGCTGTTAATGGTTGTGAAAATACTCCGGAATTAGATAGTGGTGATGGTTGCACAACTCTGTGAATTACTAAAAAAAAAACCATACTGAATCGTACACTATAAATAAGTGAATCGTATGGTATGTAAATAATATCCTAATATGGCTGCTTAAAAAAACAGCAGTGAGGCATTTGTTCTGGGCTCTGGGCTAGGTATTTAAGGCTCACTATCTCACTCGATCCTTCTAACAATCCTGAGTGGAAGGTTTTACAGATAAGAAACTAGAGACTTATGGGTGGTTAAGTAATTTGTTCATGGTCAGCACAGAGCCTGGCTTTGAGGTCTGGGCTATGTGACTTTGGAGCTTAAACCCTTACCCGCTGCTCATACTGCCTCTCCCAGCCAACCCACCGCTGGCTAGTTCTGTCCGGGCAACACTTCTCACACTCATGACCTCTTTTCCCTCCCACTTTCATGGCCCTCGGCACCCATCATATCTTCTAGCAAACCTCAGCCCCCTGCCACACCCTCTCTCTTCTAGGCCCTTCTACACACTGATGTGGGAGTCACCACACAAAGTCCCAATTCTGTCCCTGGCTCAAAAATTCTCAGTGGTTCCTCACAATCTAGAACAGAGTCTAAACCCCTGTACGTGCTTCTGCTCTACTCCTCCCCCACCCCATGCTGCTCCATCCTCGCCAGCCTGCGCACCCGCCCTGAGCACACCACGTGCTCCCCTCCCACATCTGGGCTCTTGCTCAGCGTGTTCCTGCTGCCTGGGATGCCCTGGAATGCTCTGTACCTCTACCTGTCAGTGTCCTACCTGCATTTCAAAGCTGCCTCTTATTTCTTTCTTTTTTTTTCCATTGCAGTATAGTTGATTTATAATGTTGTGCTAGTTTCAGGTGTAGAGCAAAGTGAGTCAGTAATATGTATATTCTTTTCTAGATTCTTTTCATTATAGGTTACTGTAAGACATTGAATATAGTTCCCTGTGCTATACAGCAGGACCTTGTTGTTTACCTATTTTGTATACACAGTGTGTATATGTTCATCCCACACTCCTAATTTATCCCTCCTCTCCCTTTCCCCTTTGGTAACCACAGTTTGTTTTCTATGTCTGTGAATCTATTTCTGGTTTGTAAATAAGTTCATTTCTATCACTTTTTTTTAGATTCCATTTATAAGTGATATCATATGATGTTTATCCTTCTCTGACTTACTTCACTTAATGTAATAATCTCTAGGTCCATGTTGCTGCAAATGGCATTATTTCATTATTTTTTATGAAAGTTGCCTCCTCTTTTATTATCTTTTTCCTGATTTTGCAAGCCTGCTTCCTTCCCTGCTGGAAGCTAATTTCACTTTCTTATAGCAAAAAACATAAACTACACTTATTCTAGGAGTGCAGAGGCTATTTCCAGCCCAGTCTGTCTTCCCCACAGCACAGCCTGGTTTAACATACAGCAGGGCCTTCAGCAATGCGTTCAATTGCACTTTGTCACAGAAGGTGTTGTCTGTGCTGCATTTGGGGCAGAGAAAGAGGATGGGAGTGTGAACACCCAGGAACCATACTCTAAAGGTGGGCGAGGATTCTGAGGTGACAAGACACCTGGGTTACAGATAAGTATTCAACAGAGGGTAGACACCTGGCTCCACTCAGACGCATACCCTGCCTTCTGGAGTACCTGAGCTTCCTAGCACGCTGGACAGTCTCCATGCCTGCCTCCCCTATGGTGCCACAAGCCACACTGGTTTCCTCTCTGGAGCCAACAGGGCACCCAGTCAAGTCTGCTATACTGATCTGCTGTTTCATGGCCTCAAACTCACCTAGGCCAACTGGCTGGCCCAGGGTGGCTGGGCAGGCTCCCAGTGTTTAAGGGCAGCTGTATTTCCCACCTTCTACCATCTGAGCATGAAGATCCAAGACTGGCATCTTAGTCCACCACTTGGGAAAGACCACCAACCTGGGAGGTGGGGTGGGAGACAGTGCTGGGCTGGGCAGGCCTGATCCAGACATGCTGTGTAACGTCTCGTAAAGAATGACAAGTGCATGGAGTCTGCTAATACGTCAATAGCTCAGGGGCCTTTTTACAGCAGGCTGGCAGCTCTGTAACAGCACAGGGTAGTGGTTCCCAAACCCACGACCCAGACTCCATCAGGGACCCCAGTCAGCACACAGAACTGTCAGCCATCTCTTTTCACCCCATAAACATCACACACATCAGCCGTCCCTATTTCTTCTCCTGCCTCACTCTCCTCTCTTCATGGCAAGTAAAGAGCTTTGACTCTCTGCCCAGTCAAGGGAGTGGGACCGGCTGTACCTAATCTTTTCTGGGCCACTCACTTGATTGGCATAGCGTTTTGGTAACTTCTTGCCAGTGTCAATGTCCATTTCTTCATCATCTTTCTTTTCTTCTTCTTCCTCACTGTCCATCCCTGTCCAGTCATCTTCAGCCAGTCTTCGGGCATGGTTCACATAATCCAGCCGCTTGCTGGGGAAAGAAAAGGCATAAGGACAGGTCTTTATGTCTTACACAAAGATCACCTACAATGTGACAGATGTAATTCAAAGTCTCCAACTTCAGGAGCAACTTGGGAACTCTGGTGGGAGTAAGAGATGATAGAATTTCCTCTGTGAGGCTTAACTAGTGACCACCTCTTCACAGATCCTAAATAGGAAACCCCCCTCTGAACACACCCAACCTTCCTTCCTAAGAATGGACAGAGTAGAATATTTAAAGGAATTTTCAAAGTTTGCTGCTAACACCACTCCCACGCACCCCACAGACTCCCAACTCCAGCCTAGGTGACAGCTGACACTTTCCTGCCCGGCAGATAGCTAGTCTGAAGGCCCCCAGGGATTGTAGAGAGGAAACACTGAGACGCAGTGAGAAATCTGAGACAAAGAAAGACAGCTTCTGGGGCTTTCTGAGGAGCAGCCAGGCCTTTCTCCAGTTTCTGTCTAACTTTTGAAAAAGCCCACTTAGAAAAAAACGAAGGAAGTCTGAGTGAAGAAGCATAGATTTTACTTAGTAATAATGTATCAGTATTGGTTCATTAGTTGTAACAAGTGTAAGATGTTAACACTATAGGAAACAGTGTGCAGGGTACATGGAACTCTTTGTACTGCAAACTTTTCTGTATACTAAATTTATTCAAAAATAAAAAGTTTATTGAAAAAAAATGGCCACTTAGTTTACGATTTAATATCTTTTACTTGTTTCCCTTTATCATTATCCTCCCCCTTTTTTAAAACTACATATTCCAGAAAGTTTAGGAAATTAAGATGGAAGAAAAAGAATCTTTTGGAACCTGATTGTTCCCAACTGATTTGTAGATACCATGTCACCTCCTACACTTGGTTTCCTCAAAGCTGAGGCAAGAGATCAGCCACTGAAGCAGTGAGATCAACTCGGCTGGTTTCTTCTCAAACACACACACACGTATTCATGCCTATCAGTGCAAAGGTGCACGCCAGAGACAGCATGATGTACTTACTTACGTGTGAAAGGATGCATGTCTATGGTTATTTCCCTGGCATTGTTTGTAATCACAAGAGAAGGAAACTACCCAGATGACCAACAGTAGGGGACTGGTTAGATTACATTATCCATTAGTGGAATACCTGGCATCATAAGAAAGAAGGTAGCAGTTTATAAACTGACATAGAATCGCTTCAGGAAACACTGTTAAATAAATGTGCAGAACAGTGTACTGTACACTGCTACAGCTGTTTAAAAAAAGGTTATGTACACATACAACCACACGCTTGCTCATACCTGCATAGGACATCTTTAGAAGAATATATAAAAAACTAACAATATGACAGGAACTTGATGTCTAGAAGAAAGATTTGGGAGGGAAATTTTTCACCATATAGTCTTTTATATATTTTGCACTTTGAACCATAGGAAAGTATTACCTATTCCAAACTAATTAATCATAATTTTAAAAAAATGGGAGATGAGGGGAGGAAGGGTGATCTGAGAATGTGATGTGCAAGCACACAGGCAACCATCTCAGCTAAACACATCTAGTGAGGAAGCAGTGGGCAACACACAGACTGTATGGAAGCTGTTACCAGTTCCTCCTGATCCCTAATTCCTGAATTCACGACCCAGAAGAGCCCTGTGCTGCACTGAGAGTAAAAGGGCAGGCCCCGCCTTCAGAGCAGCTCAGCCTCAAATGCTCTTATCCTGCTCTCCCCCTTTCCCTGTTTGCTCATCCTGGCATTGAGAACCAAGTGCATGGAAGACATTTCCTCAGATTCCCAGCGGAATTATTTGCCTTGAACTCCCAAGGGCTCCACAGAAACATTTGGGCTGAAGGAAGACAGGAAGACCACACCAACGCCAGGATTCAGAGTGCAGGAGAAGCCACACAGGGAATGTGGGGAGTGGAAGTCTGGGCGTGACTTTCACAAATCCCTAAACTGCAAAGCTCAGTACTGCTGCCAGGAAAAAAAAAATAAAAACTTAACCAAATAACTGACGTTTTGCTTTCAAACTTCAGTCTCCCTATTTCCTCATTTCTTCCCAAGCTCTGGGTAGAAAGGATGTCTACCTCTGCCAGTTTCATCCCTCACAACCGTGTGGGCAAGAAACCAGCCTACAAGGGGTCCACTTTGAAGGGGGTTCCTTATAGACAAGCCTGGAGCCTCCCGAAGGGTTCACAGCTCTCAGCCTGCAGGAAGAAGCCAAGGAGTTAAAGCATCCCTTACGATTTCTGCAATTCCAGTAACCGGCGGCGCCTCTCACTCTGCTCCAAGGAGCTGTACTTGGACTTGTACTGGGACAGGCGGGGGTGTGGGGCAGCTGTGCTGTTCAGATCTTGAGACACAGAAAAGCTACTAGCCAGGGCTTGACTCAGCTCTTCCATCCTCCCTACAAAGGAAAACATAAGAAAATGGTTTGCTCTCTTCATATCACCACTTCCCATGTACATGCTGTAATATGATGGCTACATTCCGAGAAAAACCTCACTTAATCCAAAATCACAACTATTTCCATGAGAAAAAAAGGCAGTTAAAGAGTGAGGGAGTGACATATGAGCAATAATGTTATTTCCCACAGATTCTTCAATAATGATCATTTGGATATCTGAGTGTACAAACATCATCATCAATTACCAAGCAAATTCGCCTCGAGATTGAATCTTATTTTTGCTTTGCCTTCATTCACCAAGGGTCCTGTCATTAAATCCTTCTTACCATCATCGATATCCAGTGATATGATCAAAGATCTAATTTTTTTCCTGAACAGTTCTACATAGCCATCACTCAATAACTAGTGTAATCTGATGATGCAAATTTTATCCAATTGGTTTTTTAGTTCTCTAATAAATGCCAACTCACATCAAGAAAATTTAGCTCCAGGAGAAATTCTGGTTCTGGAGCCCATGCAGGAAGACAAGAGAAGCCAAAAACCCAAGCCTGGCAGTTCCTTGTGTTATAGTTTGTTTTGCTTGTTGGAGAGGGGGCAGAAGGAGGGTTTCAGGACCACTTATGTAAGACTCACTTGAAAAAGAGCTAGAGAGTGGAAGGCTGCCAACCAGTCAACACTGGCTGCTCTAGGCGTGTGAAGGACTGACGTGGTACATTTGGGAGGCAGAGAGATGTCATGTTGGAGACAGACTACCAAGGGAAACCCTATTGAAGGAGAGGGAGTAGAGAGAAAGAGGTGAATTCATACTTTACTCACCCTCCCAAAATGAAGGTAAGAGGTAGCACAGGAACTGACCTGCGGGTTCAATGTGTGCCTCAGACTATAAGAAAACGGGAACATCTGGGCGAAATTTGGGTCACACAGCTGGGCTGGCCCAACCCTTCAGTTCTAGTGTAAACCTGAGGGCACCACCAGTGTTTAAACTCCACCCGAGGTCAGGTCCCAATGCTCTGAGCACCAAAACCAACAGGTTCATTTCAGAGCCTCCACAGTTAAAAATACAGCTCTATGGGCCTCTACTTGGCAAGCAGTTATTTTCCATTGCACACTTGAGGTCAGATTTTTTTCTTAATTTGCGGCATTAGACTTTTTTTTAATTTGAAAGGAACTTTTTTTGCGTGTGTGGTTAAAAATTGATGATGTAAAATCAACCATCTTAACCATTTTTAACTGAACAGTTCAGCTGTGTTAAGTATATTCACATTGTTATGAAACCAATTCCCAGAGCTCTCTTATTCTTGCAAAAATGAACCTCTATACCCATTAAAATGAAAAAAACAACTTAAAAAAAAAAACAACTTTTTTAAACTTAAGATTGACTATCATCAGTGTGGATTCGACGTGAGTCTTAACATATATGTAATGCAACCAAAGTGGCCATTCACAGTTGAGGCTGGGTGCTGAGCACTTAGGATCCTAAACGGTACTCTACTTTCTGTATTTTTTGGTACTTTCGCATAAGTTCGAACACTTCCATAATAAAACAAAAAAAATTTTTTTAATTCATTATGTCTTCGGTTTACCAAAGCAATGGTCAAATCTAGAATATTTATTAGGTCTTATCATGCTTTATCTTGATGTATTCTGCTCTGTCAAGGACCATAAAATCCTTAAAACTGATGTCTTGGATACTAGGGCCGCACCCTGTACCTCCTTTCATGTCTGGCCTTGGCTGGCTCCTGCTCTGCCAATCCATTCTTGGATGGTGCTGCCTGTAAGGGTTCTGACCTAGCGGTCTCATCCTCCACGGTAGCCACCCTCTTAACTCCCAAATTTCCGACCCGCCCAGGCCCCTCTCCCAAGCTCCAGAGCCGGTGTGTCACCGGCCGCCAGCCTCCTCCCCCTCCGGTGCCCCCGCCTCGAATCCCCAGCCCAGGATCTAGGCCTCTTCGGCGTCTCCCACGGGGTTTCTTTCAGTCACAGGACTCTACCTGCTCCATTTGGCCATCCTCCCCGCCACAGCCCCGCACTGCCTTTCTCTAGGGATGCGGTCGTCTAGGCTTTGCATGATTCGCCCCTCCCCAACAAAAAATCCCTGAGGGGTCCTGGCGGGAGAGCCTGGAACTGAAGAGTGGAAGCGTGCCCAAGGAGAGGCCCCGGCCTGGCTCTGCCCCTCCAGGTGATGCCTCGGGAGGCCGGGAGTGCGGAGCCGGCCAGAGGGAGTCACAGCCGGGCGCCAAAGGGCCATTCGGGACCCCGCTGGGCCCAGGCTCGAACCCAGGACTCACCGAGTCGAGATAACAGTTCCACGCGCCGCCGCCGCCACCACCACTGGGGCCGACCAATCAGCTGCCCTGGGAGGGCCGGCCCCGCCCCCTTGGCTGCAGCCGCCGCCGCGCCGCGGGCCCCACCCACCCCGCGCCCGGAGTTTCCGGCTCCTCCCACCGTTGCGAACGCCGGGAGTTCTTCCGCGGCGCGGTCCCCGGCCGGCCGTTACTTCCGCCCTCAACGGCTCGGCTTTATCGTCCTCCCAGGCGGCTGTTCTGCTATTGCATTGCAATGTCTGCGACCCTCTTGCAACTGCCCGAATGACTACCTGCCCCACACACAGACCTCTAAGATTCAGTTAGTCGTTACCTAAACAAACCTCGATTATAGCGTTTGCTCGGTTTGGGAGTCTCTCTTTCCGACTCCGCTGTGGGCTTGGCGATGGTAGGGACCTGGCTTGATTCCTGTGTCCCGCACAAGGCATGGCACTCAGTAGACCCTGGTGAAGGAATGAATGAACTGGTGCAAGCAGTGGAGGGAAGCCGCCGAGATTTAGGAGGCCTAATCAAACTAGAGAGCAGCCTTTGTGGGGTAGGACTGCTGAGATACAAAACAAAAATATGAATAGCCAGTTAACTTAATTCTTACATTGAGGCAGGAACACCCCCCCCCCACCATGCATCACATGCATTATTTCATTTAATCTTAAAATAACACAAGAAAGTAGAGGCTAAAGCTCAGAGAGGTTAAATTACTTGGCCAAAGTCACACAGTTTTGAGTCAAACATTTAAATTTGCTGCATGTTTGACTTACAGAGAAGTTGGATATTACTGTACTACAGAAACAACGTATACAAAGTTGGCACATTTTGAGTCCAAGGAATGCCAAGGTGTGGACATATTGCATATTTTATGTACATGACACCATCCATTTGGAGATCAGGCTGACAGGAGGGTAGAAGGTGCTTGGGGCCCAATTTTTTTTTTAACTTCAGATTTTATTTTTTTTTTGACTTCAGTATTTATGTAAGTGAGCTCTATCTTTCAGTGGTCAGGCTGTGCACTAGGTTATTTGGTGCACCCACAAATAAAAGCTCAAATGTCTGCCTGATTTATGAGACTGACAAAAGCCCAGGACCTGACTTCACTAGGGAACTTTGACACCAGAATATTAAGTATTTTGTGTCTCAGAACCACCATTACCTACCTACGACCATAGAGGCCACATCTAGTGGTCAGAACTGCACAGAAAAGAACAAAGGCCCTACACAATGGAGGATAATAGACTGAGATCGAAAAATTCATGCGCTGAGGTCCGGGAGAAAAGCTCCAGTCCCTCATTCACACCAGCTAAGTAACAGCCACATCACTGAAAAAAACAAACCAAATGGCACTCAGTCCAGGGGCTCTTTTGAGGCCAGTGTTCCATAAGGGGCTGCTCTGCCTGGAACAGTAATTTCCCAACTATAGCACCCCACCTTCACAGCATTGGCCACATACACATACACCTGTATTTGATGTCTTTAAACCAATTTACTTTTTTAAAAAAAAGCGTAATACATTTATTTGGAAGAAGAACACCACAGCATTACCTTAAATCACTTCCCATTTCAATAGAAAGTATCTGGGAACTCTATAGTGACAATAGATAGCAGTATAATCTAGCTAGATACTGATGTCTGCAGAAAACAGTGAGACTGTGGACTTGGTAAAAATCAGAGATTAGCCAGTGTTGGAGAAATGATGAGTAACACTAATAGAAATTTTCTTTTATATAATCAGAAAAATTCACAAAGAACAGAAGAGGGAAGAGCTACTTTCTTGCTCTATGATTTAATGTTATTTAAGGTGGAATTTGGATACCCCCTAAAATCTGGTAAGCACCCACAGGTGCAGGAATCTCTAACTAGAAAATGGGAGATTGAGGGCAGGAAGGTGTCCACCCTTTCTCAAAAGAGGAGGCTCTTGCCAGGAGGCCCGAGTACCACTCTCAGTCAATTAACAAATGTGTGTTTAATGCCTACCTTCGGTCAGGCACTGTGCCAGCCCCAGGAGATAACAAAATGACCAAGACTGCTCTGGTCCCTGCCCTCCAGCTGCTTACAGCCAGTATGAAGGAAAGATAAAAAACAGGTGCCAAAGCTGAATGCAGACCAGGACCAGTGAATGACAGGGAGCTGGGTAGAGAATGAGTTGAGGGGAGCTGCTGGGGCTCTGGTGCTCAGGGAACTCCTCTCCTAGGAGGTGACATTTGAGTCTGGACCTAAATGAAGAGAAGGAGCCAGTCACAAGGACAGCGGGAACAGCCACGTCTAGCAGAAAGCACAGAGGGTGCAAAGAGAGGCTTAGTGTGCGGGGTAGACAGAAGGCCAGGAGGAGGGGGAAGTGGAGGGAGGTGGGGCCACAGAGGCCTGTAGCCAAAATGGGGAATATGGATTTTACCTCCATTGCAGATGAAGGTTTTTAAACAGTTATGACATAACTGAATTTGAGCGTAGAGCACACACTGACTACTCAGTAGAGAACTGAATTCAGCCAAGCAAGCACGGAGGTCCGGAAGCTTGCGCTGCAGTTGTGGCCGTGGACCTGACAGAAGGGCTGGATCTGGGATATAGCCTGGAAAGAAAACCCAGTGAGCTTATTGTTCTCAAAAGGAGGAAGTTAGCAAACATTAGACATATGAGCAAGTCTCGCTGCCAGCGAAGACTTTCCCCTTGAGGTTATTGGAACTGAAAAGGGAACAGCTTCCTCCCTATTTAATTCGGCATTATTTAAGGCCTCAAGGGGGAGACGGAGGCATGTGGAGGTGAAATAAGTCACCCAGGCCACCAGCTAAGCCATTGTGAAGACCAGTGCTTCTCATTGCCCACTTGGAGACACCTGTAGGAGAGTGTGTCTTCAGCCAGTTGTGGCAGGAGGGAGAAGCTGACTTGAGAGGGTGACAGTCATGTATTAATAGGGGTCACATGAGCCAGGATGCAGAAATCACAGTCATGGAGACTCTAAAGCTCGGGGGGGTGGGGGATGTCGGGGGTTGTCCCCATCCCTACAAGGTGCCCGGGGCTCAGCTGTGGGTCGGGGGAAGCAAGCCAGAGGGGTTAGAGTTTTAGGTTCTGGAGCGAAATGGCTTGGGTCCACATCCTGACTCAGCCACCTGCTGGCTCTGTGGCCTGGGTGAGTTATTTCACCTCCACATGCCTCAGTTATCCCCTCTGTAAAATATAGCTAGTTATAACACCTACCTCCTGAGATTGTTACAGCTGGTCAAGTGAGTTAATCCAGGTAGGGTGATTAGAGCATATCATATGATATTATTTATACATGGAATCTAAAAAAAAAAAAAGACACAAATGAACTTATTTACAAAACAAAAACAGACTCACAAACATAGAAAACAAATGTATGGTTAGTGGGGAAAGGGAGTGAGAAGGGATAAATCGAGAGTTTGAGATTTGCAGATACTACATATAAAATAGATAAATAACAAGTTTCTACTGCATAGCACAGGGAACTATATTCAATATCTTGTAGTAACCTATAATGAAAAGGAATATGAAAATGAATGTATGTATGTACATGTATGGCTGAAATATTATGCTGTAAACCAGGAACTGACACAACATTGTAAGCTGACTATACTTCAATAAATTATATAAAAAAGAATGGTACTTGGCACAGAATAAGTCCTCAAAAATGCTCTTTTGTTCAATTTCTCATTATAAGATAGCCTCTTCCTTACAGATTTACTTCCATCACAAATAAATCTCTGTTTAGGTGAGCCCAAGGGAATCTCTCCCCTGCAGGCAAAGGTGCTCGCCCAGATTAAAGAGCTCGAAGCAGCTTGCCCAGGTCACGCACAGCCAGAAAGTGACGGGGCCAGGGTTTTAATTCAGGTCCTACTGACTCCAAAGTCCTAATCTTTACCCTATGGGACATTTCCTGCCCTATATTTTAAGGGGTCTAGTTTCACTCTGAATTTTCAGCTGGTGAGCTGAACAGGTGACTCGGCCTGTCTCTACGTCACCATTCCACACTGGGAAGAGTCGCGGCCCCCCGGTGGGGGTGGGAGGAGGGACATCCTCTGGAAGCTTCCCTGGGGCCAGGCAGCTGGGGCCCATTCTCAGATGCCAAGACCTCACTTGCACAGCTTTCATCCTGAGTCAGGACTGGAGGTTGCTGGGCCAGGCAAAGTGCCTCTAATTTCTTTTCTGTCTCTTTGTAAGTACAGACTGCACTCTTTTACATCCTGTCCTCCGAATCAGAAACTCTCAGGGCAGAAGGCAGAGGCCACCTGATTTAGCCTTCTCCTGTTACAGAGAGGAGACAGAAGGAGGCCCGGAGTAGGAGAGGGATGCGCCAAGTCACAGGGCCAGTCACCTGCAGAGCTGGGCCTCCACCTGGCTTTCTTCTACTCCCCCTCCCCGCTTCCCTGCAGCCAGCCTAGCCTTTGCCCCTCAGCTACTGGGGGACGATCTAACATTTTTGTGGTGGTCGCTCTGTGCCAGGCATTGGTCTAGGCCCAAGGCTTCTCATAGCGCAGTACCCCAACAAGCAGCACCGATGTCACCTGGACACTTGTTAGGAAGGCAAATTGTCAGGCCCGCTCCTGACCTCTTGAATCGAAAACTCAGAGGGGATGGGGCGGTATCTGTTTTCACAAGCTCTCCTGTAATTCTGATACCTGCTCAAGTTTGAGTACCGCTGCTCTAAGCCCTAGGTGCGTGGAACTTAGAGCCAGCGGGACCCAGGTTCAAACTGCCTCCATCACTTATTAACTCTGTGACTTGGGCAAGCTATGGTCCCCGAACTTCAGTTTCCTCATCTATAAAATGGCCATAATAATAGGACCCATAGGGTTACTGTGAGGACTGCATGAGATAGCACAAAGCGTGGAGCATAGGTGCACCCAGGCAGGATGCCCTATCTTAGGTTCAGTGCCTTCAGCCAGCAACTGTAGCCAGTTAATACTACATAACTGTTCTGTTTTCATGGTGTTTATTTTTCACCCATTTGCACCAACTGCAACTGCTTTTCCGTTTACAGTAGTGATAGAAAAAGTTTTGTGGAAAGAGAAAATAATAAACTCCACATTCCTCGACTAGAGATCAAAGCAGAGCCAGGGCTGTGAGCTTTCCCAGCAGTTCCCATGAAGAACCTTGAGAGAACAAGATAGATACACCCAGGAGGCCAGGTCCTGAGCTGATCGGTTACATCAGTTGGATAAAGATGAAAACCCACAGAATGCCCGAGCCCAACTGAGGGAACAGTGTACAAAATGCCTCGACAGGGCTCCTCAAAACTGTCAAGGTCGTCAAAACAAGACAATTTTGAGAAACCGTCAAAGCCAAGAAAAGCCTTAGAGAGGACATGACAGCTAAGTGTAATGCAGTGTCCTGGATAGGCTCCTGGAACAGAAAAAAGATACTAGGTGAAAAATAAGGAGATCTGAATAAATAAGTATGGATTTCAGTTAATAACTGTATCACTATTGGTTGTGACAAATGTGCCCTACTCACGTGAGACGTGAATAATGGGGACACTGGGTGTGGGATGTGTGGGAACACTGTAGTATCATCCCAGTTTTTCTGTAAATCTCAAACCATTCTAAAATAAAAGTTACATTAAAAAATAACTAGAACTGAAACTTGGTTAAAACTATAAAGCTTGTAGAAGAAAACACAAGAGAAAATCCTTATGACATTGAATTTGCCATTGATTTCTTGGTTATGACACCAAAAGCACAGGCAACAAAAGAAAAAAATAGACAAATTAGGCTTCATCAAAATTAAAAACATTTGTGAATCATCAAAGGACACTATCAAGAGAATGAACAGACAACCCACAGAATGGAAGAAAATATTTTCAAATCAAATATCTGACAAAGGACTAATATACAGAATATAAAAAAAGAGCTACAACTCAACAACAAAAAATGACCCAATTAAAAACGGGCCAAGGACCTGAATAGACATTTCTCCAAAGAAGATATGCCAATGGCGAAAAGCATCTTGAAAAGATGCCCAACATCACTAATCATGAGGGAGATGTAAATCAAAACCACCATAAGATACCACTTCACACCCTTAGGATGGCTATGATTTAAAAACAACAACAAGAAGAAAATAAATGTTGGTGAGGATGTAGAGAAATGGAAACCCAATGCATTGCTGGTAGGAATATAAAGTGGTGTAGCCACTATGGAAAACAGCATGGTAGTTCCTCAGAAAATTAAACATAAAATTACCATGTGATCCGGCAATTCCACTTCTGGGTATATACCCAAAAGAATTCAGAGCAGGAACTTGGACAGATATTCATAGCAGCATTATTCACAACAGCCAAAAGATGAAAATAATTCAAGTGTCCACAGAGAGATGACGTACAGCATTAGTCAGCCTTAAAAAAGGAAGACAGTTCTGAGACATCCTACAATGTGGGTGAACCTTGAGGACATTTTTCTAAATAAGCCAGTCACAAAAAGACAAATACTGTATGATTCCACTTACATGAGGTCATTTGTGATGCTGTGATTTATAATGAGAAATGTGTATTTGGTTTTCTTTCAGTTCCCAGCAGAGAGCTCCTAAAACCCTTGGCATTTCCTAAAGGAGGAGGGTGATAAAAAGTGTCTTTTGTTATTCATAAGAAGCTTCTTTTCAGCCACACCTGAGTTCAAGTTAAGGTGGTAACTTTTGGGAAGCTCCAAGGGATGAGAGCTGTTGCCAGGGAAACCAAGGTGAGACCAGTCACCCCCATCCCACCCCCTTCTGAGAGGGGAGAGGGGCTGGAGGTTGAGTCAGTCGATGATTCAATCAATCATGCCTATGTAATGAAGACTTCATAAAAATCTTAAAATTACCATCCTGGTTTGGAAAGCATCTGGGCTGCTGAAAACATGGAGGTGCTGGGAGGGTGGCACACCTGGAGAGGGCATGGAAGCTCCATTCCCTCACCCCCCATACCTTGCCCTAAGTATCTCTTCCATCTGGCTTTTCCTGAGTTATATCCTCTTACAATAAACTGACAATCTAATAAGTAAGCTGTATTCCTGAGTTCTGTGAGTAGCTCTAGCAAATTAGTCAGGAGGGGGCCGTCGGAACCCCTAATTTATAGCCAGTCCATCCAAAAGCATGGGTAACAACCTAGACTTTGATTGGCATCTGCAATTGGGGAAGGGAGATGTAGTCTGTGGGACTGAGCCCTTCACCTGTGGGATCTGACATTATTTCCAGGTAGATAGTGTCAGAGCTGAACTGAATTGTAAACAATCAGCTTTGTTTCAGAATTGCTTGATGTGACAACCTCCACACACATGTGATGACCAGAAAAGTGTCAGAAATGCAGTATTTCCTTGTGAAGTGTCATAGTAGAGAAGGAAAACAGGAGAGTTTATCTTTACTCACCTAGAGTAGTCATACTCATGGGGACAGAAAGTAGAAGGGTGGTTGGTTTCCAGGGGCTGAGAGGAGGGGAGTGGGGAATTACTGTTTAATGGGCACAGAGTTTCAGCTGGGGACAGTGAAAACGTTCTGGAGATGGAGGATGGAGATCGTTACACAACAATGTGAATGTCCTTAATGCCACTGAACTGTACACTTAAATGGTTAAAATGGTAAATTCTATGTTAAGTATATTTTACCTCAATAATAAAAGAACTGGAAAATATAATTTTAAAATAATATAATAAAATAAATAATAAAATAGACAATAATAAACTAAACTAAAATAATAAATTAAAAATAAAATGAAAATTAAAAAATAAAATAATACAATAAAAACAGTAAAAGAACTGGAAAAAATAATAAAAAATGATCAGTGTTAACTTGAAGGCCCTTTTCGGTTCGATGTATGCTTATTCATTTTCCTGTTTTCATGAAAATGGCCTGGTTAGTCTGCCAGGAAGTTCTCTGGAGACATCTTAACAGGAAAAGCTTATAATTATCTCCAGCAGAATGTGCCCCTCATTTCGAGCAGCTATTACTAGGTGTTTGTTGATGGGAAATATGTCATCCTATGTTGACTGAGATAAAAGCGCACAACGTGAGAGCTGTCGGTTTGCTTTATTTGGGAACCTACTTAGAACTATAGCCCAGGAGACAGCCCGCCAGACACCGCCAAGGAACTGTTCTGAAGAAGTAGTGGGGGAGGTTAGTATAAACGTGATTCTGGAGAAGGGGCACATGCAATCAAGCACACGTCTCGGTAGAAGGTTACTGCTATTCGCAGAAACAAATATCTTGGTTAATAATTTTAGTGCTTTTCCAAGTATGAGAAGAAATGAGGTTCATAATATTTTCTCCTGAAAAAAAATCTGTCTGTTCTGCCAGTTTTCCCAGAGCAGAGTCCTCATTCCTCACTGCCACCCTGAACTCGTTTTAAGGTATGTTGAAGCTCAGTGACTGCAGTGGCTAATGACTCAATCCTCATAGGGCTGGGTGGCAAGTGACATTCTTTAGTGGACACCCACCTTCTAGGACTTCAGTGCCTTTTTTTTTTTTGGCCGGGGTCAGGGTGGGGGAAGGTAGTTAGGCTTATTTATTATTTGATAGAGGTACTGGGGATTGAACCCAGGACCTCATGCATGCTAGGCATGCCCTCTACCACTGAGCATACCCCCCCTCCTTCAGTGCCTTTATTCTGTAATTTCACTGGTATAGAATATCTTCGATTCGCTTTTAAGGCAAAGGCATCAAGGCAATTTGTCTCTCCTTCTCTCTCAGACCTGATTATGTGACTCTACAAGATTAACATCCTTAATTCCTTGGGCAGTTTCCTGTTAAACTAAACTTAGGTTGAAAGAAAAGAAAGATGATGCAAAGAAAATGACTAAGAAAAGAATAATCGTGAGAGCTAGCCAAAAGCAAAGTGAGGGGTTTCAGTCCACGTAAGACTGTCCTCATTTCTGACCATACTTGCAAAAGCAGGGGTTCCTCACGCCACCCTCAGGTTTGACGATTCACTAGAACGACTCCGAGAACTCACTGAAAGTTGTCATTGTCAGTGATGGGAAAGGGAAAGGATACAGATTAACGTCATCTGAGGAAGAAGCCCAGAGTGAAGTTTCCATTGTGTTCTCGGGGTCAGGACAGCGTTCCTTTGCCAGGCTTGATGTATGACAGTACACATGGAATATTGCCACCCAGAGAAGATCACGGGGCCAGAGTTTCATCACAGAGAAATTGCTAACTGTCCACCTGGGGGAAGTTTTCAGCCCCTCAGGAAGCCCAGCTGCTGCCCCAAAGTTCCCACTATCCATCTCATTGTGGGTGTGGCTCAGAGCCCCCACCTTAAATCACATTGCTGCTAATCTGACTGCTCCAAGGACCCCTGGCAAACAAAGACACTCCCATCAGGAGTGACAGTCCGAGGGTTTGGGGTTACCTCCTAGAGGTGAGGGCAATGACCGCTGGGGGCAAGGTTAAATTCCTAACTACACAATAATACAAGTGGGAAGCCCCTATGGCAAATAGTGTGATAATGGTTCTGAATGAGCAGACCTGGGAAAGTACAGCCTGAGGGCTGGCTGGATTGGTGGAGCCCAGAGATGAACCCAGAGATGATTCACTTGTAAGCAGCCAGTTCACTGTAGTCTCTGTCCTCTCAGGATAGACACCCTGCCTTCTCTGGACTCATTCTCCAGTGCTTTGGGAGCATCATACCTAGCATCAGGAGCTAGGCAAGGCAAATAGGGGACCTAGGGGGCAAAATTAAAGGAAGTGCTCAATCTCAGGGTCTGACAAGTGCCTGCTGGTCACAATAAAAGGGGCTGAACTTGAAGCAGTTATTAAGGACTTAGGGTAAACAAGGCCTCATCCTAGGGGCCACGGTGGGGACATAGCTAGGTTTCCATTGTGCATGAGCCACCCTCTTGGATAGTCATACTCAACACAGGCACCTTGAGAGTAATATTAAAATGACATGCAAGTTAATTGCTGCTGCTGGAGGATGAAGCAATTGCATTCTGGCCAAGTTGCCACAGTTAGCCCAGCCAAGGCATCCTAGACCAGCCGACAGCCAGCCAGCCTATCTCCAGGCTGAAGAAAGAGCCCAGTCAAGGTCAGCAGAGTCATTAGTCCAACACACATTTGATCACAAAATCTTAGTGAGCCCAGCAAAGACCTAAAGTGCTCAGCTGACTTGCAAATTCATGAGCTAAATAAATGCTTATTGTTTTAGCTCTGAGTTTGGGGTTGGGTTTGTTATACACCATTATTGAGGCAATAGATAAGTGGTACAGAAATTGCCAAAACCAGGTGCATGTGACTGAGCAGGCACGGAGCTGGGCATTGCCAGAAGCTCTGACCTAATTCTTATAAGCTGAGGCCTGAGTCCTCCTTCTCCCTCCTGTTGGCTATTTCTCTGGCTAGCTCAGTCCCAAATCCTCAGCTGCTGGTGACTACTGCAGTCAGAAATGTTTTTACCTTGCCATAGTTCACCTGCAGAATCCCATGGAGGTCAGGGAGGGAGCTGGTGGGCCTTAGATGGGATGGCAGCCTGGTACCTGCATTCATCCACAATGCTCCTATCATTTTGGTCCTATAATTTTTTAAAAGTTATTTATTTTTAATGTTTTGTTGAGGGGAGTGGTAATTAGGTTTATGTGTTTATTTTTAGAGGAGGTACTGGGGATTGAACCCAGGACCTCGTGCATGCTAAGCATGTGCTCTATCACTTAAGCTATACCCTCCCCGTTGGTCCTATAATTTTGATTCTCCAGATTCACCTGGCTCTCACTTGACAATGAAGCCTGCCCAAGAGTCCATCTGGGCATACAAGCTCATTAGAGGGCTTTGTGGGCATCTTCACTTTCATTGAACAAATGCTGTGTGTCTTGACCACTGGATAGAGGTGGGGAGACATGCCTCAGCGTTCACGTCCTCCTCTGCATTAGTGAGGTTCCCTAGAAACAGAGCCTGAGGCCAGGACCGGAGTGAATGTGATTTATCAAGGAGGTACCCTTCAGGAAAAACCTTCCAAGGACTGAGGGAAGCAGGACAGGGAAGAAAAAAGAACAGAGCTAAGATGGGGTCTCAGGTAAGTCTAGGCTCTGCTTGACCCACAGGGGTTCTGTGCCAAGGGATGCCCTGGTTAAGGCCAGGGGCTTGACCTTTTGTTCCTCCAATAAGTCACTCATTGGCTGCTAGTGAGCGATGGTAGTGATGAGTGTGACCTCTAGGATGAGGTGGGTCAAGTCAGCAGAGGTAACTTCTCAGAGAAGGGAGGCAGCCATCACTCAGTAGCCCCTGGGGCATGGGTACCCTGACCAGCTGAAGGGCATCTGGGTTGGGTACCAAGAGTATCCGTTATCGTCTCCAAAACAGTCAGCAAACACAATCACCTCTCTCCAGCCCCACTGCCACCACTTTGATTCATGCCATTTCTCACCCAGAAGACTCAGAAGCCTTCTCACTGCCCCCCACATAGCCATGCAGGCAGGTCCACATCTAACTGTCTCTACACAATGCCAAAGTGACCCTCAAAATGTATGTCTATTGAGTCACTCCCACTCCTGAAACCCGTGCCTGTACCCTAAAATGAGAATAAAATTCAAAGTCCTTGCCAGGTGGACAGGATTTGCCTGTCACTTACCGTGGGCCGTCTGTCTGTCCCCTTGCTTACTGCGCTCTAGCCAAGTTGGTTTTCGCAGTTTCTAGATGTCTCACCTCAGGGCTCTTCCCCATTCTGTTTTTTTCCTGCCTGGTGTGTTCTTCCCCCTGCTTTCTGCCTGATTCATGTTTATCCTCAGGTCTCATATTTCACTTTCTCCAGGAGGTTTGCCTGGACCATTTCTGAATCTGTCTGCCTAGTGAATCTGTCAGATATCATTTCAAATGTCACTTTCTCAGCCACAGCAGATCCCTCTGTGCTCACAGCACTCTGCATGTCACTTCCACGACATATGTCATAATTTGTATTTCTACTTATGTGACTCTTTCTGAAAGTCTTTCACTTTCTTGACTGTAAATTACAAGAGGTCTGGGACCATGTCTGTTTTGTTCACTCCTGTGTGTCAAGCACCAGTTATATAGTAAGTACTCAATAAATACTTGGTGAATGAATGAATGAGTAAGTGAACCAGGCACACTGCAAGTCACAAGGTGAGTCAGCTTTGATCTCTAGGCTCCTGGTCCTGGGGGAGCTTGTAGCCTTGGGAATGAGACAAATAGTCACAAATGCACAAGGCCTGCTTTATAAAGGCAGTGTTTTATAAAGGTAGCACGTATAGAATGCCATATTGCAGAGAGCAAGAAAGATTTCACAGAAGAGGAGGCAATGCCAGGGCTGAAGTTTGCCAGATGACAAAGAAGGCAGATGGTCCAGGCTGGGAGATGCAGGGATGCAACGATGAGGAGTGAAGGCAGCTGGACATGAGATGTAGAGTAAGGCAGGATCCAGGGGGCCCTAGAATGCTACACTGAGGAGTCAGGGCTCCATCGTCTGACCTCTGCTTCCCAAAGTGTGCTCACAGAGCAGCACTGGTTTGATTTGGTTTTGCCTTTGATAAACACCAAGTGTGTGTGAGTGTGTGTGTGTAGGTCTCATTTAATTTTCACTTTCTCTCTGTTTCAGAAACAAGCAAGCAAAGAGGATCTGAGGTAGGCAGGGAGCTTATTTGAAATCAATTAGTAAATGAAAGATGGAGCCCATGTTCTGACTCGACAGCTGGAACAGCAATTTCTTAAATATTGCAAGTTAAAAATGCCAATTTGGGAAAGGCTGAAGTGTTATCGAGGGCACTTTCTCAAACTTCAACAAAAGGATTTGACCCTTTAGTGGAGGGTGAAATTCATTTAGTGGGTTGGAACCAACACTAAAAAATTTATAATAATAATAAAAGGAATAGGAAATACCAGAGGGCATCCCATAATTTCATACAACCTTTGCTTCAGTTATTTATATACTTAACCCCTCTAGGAAGCTGGCCTAAATTGTGATGGCACACCAGGCTTCCAGAGGCTGAGTTTGAAAGCTGACCTTTCTGTAACTCACCGAGTTTGGGGAGGAAATGATTCTCAGCTCACTGGGCTCTTTGTCCAAGCCTCTTCCTGAGGGCAGCCAGGTTAGTGTCACTTCTTTTCTCTTTTGATGAGACCATCTCAATTGCTCTTTGATTAAGACACCGACTGCTTTTTAAAGCTAAATGTTTCTTTTCCCAAAACTTGAGACAGTTATAAGCTTCAGACTGAGATCACACAAAATCATATTTATCTTAATGTAATGCACGGTCTTCATAGAGAAGTTAAAAATACTGAAAAGCACAAAGAAAAAGGTTAAAATCACCAATACTACTACTACCCAGAGAGGCAATATTATATCCAGAGAGACAGTAATATACAAAATATTATTTTGTCTGTGCCTAGATTTGTCTTCAGAAAAATGGGATACTATTGGTAGTTTTATGCTTTATTTAACTGTTAACTTTTTTGAGTCCTTAAGTATCTTGTTATAATAATTTTTAATGGTTGCTTCATCATAAAGATATCCAGCAATTTCACCAGTCCCCTCGGGACACATTTTCAACTTTCCCCTATTGTACTCTATTAGACACTATGACGAAGATTCCTGTAGTTAACATTTTGCAAATTTACTTATGTTGAATTCTTGGAAGCGGCAGTTCTAGGTCAGAGGGTATACAATGCATGTTTCTAAGGCCCTTGATACATATTATAAAGTTGCTCTCCTGAGAGGTTGTACCAATTTGCCCTCCTACCCACTGTATTCACATTTTTAATCCATGAGGCTTCTTTGTTGTAACATGTTTAGCTCCCTGTACTTCTTCTGTGGCCTGGGGAGAGAGAGGAGGGGGCAGCTAAACTTTGGAGTTTTACCACATACCAGGAGCTTCTCTAAGCACTTCGCAGGAATTAAGCCATTTAATTCTCTCTGTAATTTTTAATGTCAGTACTGTTATTACCCATCCCCCTTTTTTCACTTTATAAAACTGTGGTAAATTACATATATATACACACACACATACATATATATTATATATATATACACACACACATAAAATTTGCCATTTTAGCCATTTTTAAGTGTACAACATGGTGGCTTTAATTATATTTACAATGCTGTGCAACCATCACCACTACCTATTTCTAAATTTTTTTCATTGCCCCCAACAGAAACTCTGCACTCATTAAGCAGTAATCCCCTATTCTTCCCCCAAACCTGTATCACCATATGTTTGTGATGAGGAAGATGCAGGTACAGAGAGGCTAAGTGAAATAATCAACATTACGCAGCTAGTTAGGCACAGAAGCCCCAGTTCAGACCTGGCAGTCTGCCTCAAGCCGCCTCCTGAATCTCTTGTCTTGCGTAGCATTTTTTTGTTTTAAGCTCAGAGTTTCTGATTAGAGGTTTTGGTAAGTCATTTCTTTCCCAACTAACCCCCAAAGAGAGAGAATAGCTTATTCCTAAATTCCTAAACCCAGTTTCCTTCAAGAGAACTTTGAAGTTGCATCTGCTTAGGCGTTAAGTGCAGGATCCAACTACTCCAAAGGGACCAGGCTACCGGCCTTGCCTTGTGGGGTCTGTTGACAGCCAGAGGGCCACAGGAGATTCCTGCTTTATAGAACCACCAAACTCTCTCTCCATGAGATCCGCAATCCTGGGAGCCCTGAGGACAAATGGGCAGAGATTATGCCCAGCCACCAGAACTGAGGAGTGGGTTTCTCTCTCCTTCCATTTCTAAAGAGATGGCACTGAAAAGAACATGGCCTTCGGAGCTGCATGAGCCTGGACTTGAACCCCAGCCCAGGACAAGTTCTCATCCCAAATCTGTTAGCCAAACTGAAAAGATGTGGGTAACACCACCTACCTGTCAGGGTTGCTGGGAAGGGCAAATGGCAGCCTACCACAGGCAGGGCCTCAGTGAGTGTTAGTCAATCCTTGGCAGCTCAACGCCTGCTCCTTGTTCAAACCTTTACACAGCACCCTGTTGGGGACCAAGCACACTGCCTAGTGCTGCTACTTCTCTGCTGGCTTGGAAACTCAGATTCAGGCGCTCTCTCTAAACCCTTAAGTATCTGAAGGGCTGGCTGTGCTGGTGTTTACACATCTTTTAGAGGAGCATTCCAGCTCCACCACTTACTGGCTACGCAATCTGGGGTAGCTTGACCTACGTCTGCCTCAGTTCTCTCATCTGAAAAGTAGAGAACTGGATTCCCCAAGTCACTGGATTGTTGGATTAAGATAACAGTGCACATAGTGCCTGACATACTGTAGAAGCATTTGCTATTATTGTCATCCCCAGTGTCACCTTCCCTTCATATTTTAATATTTTATCCAACTATTATTTTAAATTATTTTTAATTTTTGTGGGGAAGTAATTAGGTTTATGTATTTATTTCCTAATGGAGGTACTGAAGATTGAACCCAGGACCTTGTGTGTGCTAAGCACGTGCTCTACCCCTGAGCTCTACCCTCCCCACTCTTCACTGTTGCTTCACTAAGTGCTGCCTTATGCCCAGGAAAATAGAGAAGGCACATGTAAAAATAATCTGCTGGTCTCGGCATTCTATTTGTTCTCCTTGTACTAGTCTTGGGTTAATGAGGTCATCTCCCTACTCTCCCTTCCAGTGAGGGGGTTGGATTCGATGAGATCCTCTCACTTTATATTCCTCCACAGTGATTAGAGTAGGCTCCCTGACTTCCAATGCATCCACTGCTTCTTTCAATAAAACCCATCCCAACTGGGGAATAAGAACCTCTGTCTAGATGAAAGCATGGGCAGGACTGAAGGTGAGTCGTGATGGGCAAAAGCTGTGCAGATGCAGCTCTGGGCAGGCAGGCCCAGGCCCTCCTGAGGACCCCACTCCTAAGAATACTTAAGGTTCCAGGAATCTCCTGGGCCACTTCTAACCACTAGATGGCCAAGCTACAGGGTGATTATTTCCTTATGCAAGCAAACAGTTTGGCCCGCTAATGTGGTATTTCCTGGGGCTGGGATATCAACAGGAAGTCCTGTGGGGAAGAGCTCTGCCAAAACACTCATTCCGAGGAAGGGTTTGGTAAACTGACAAATCTGCCCAGCCCTGTACAACATCCTGCAACTTCCAGATACAAGCCCTGCAGCAGGCCTTACCCACAGGTAGATCGCTGATGTCACTATTTCTTTTCTCCGGGCTCCTGAGCCTAGGAGACCTATAGGTGTGACCCTATGTGAGAAAATCAGACAAAAATTTGCACTTAAAAAGCAGTTAGGCCATTTATTGGCATTAGGAGAGCATTCCTTTCAGCAAGGGTACTCTGAACACTAAAATCTCACTCATTTTATGAAAACTTGAGACTAAACCCTCCACCATTTGGCGACAGCTTAATCACGAACAGGAGCAAGAATTCGAGTTAAATAAATTGAACCAAACTGTCCGTACAAGATAATGAAAGCAAAGCTGGAGGCGCGGGTAGGGGAACCCCGTAAAGTTTTTGCTTTTACACTACAATGTTTCAGGTACAAGAATCTAACAAGTCCCCAGTGCAGTACAAAACCGCTTCCCATTGTCTCCTAAGGCAGTCATTCAATCATCAAATTGTCCAAAGGCTAAGAAAATTTCGTGGAAAACGGGCGTACCCTTTGGCCTGTAGCTGAGAAGCCAAGTTCTTAAGAGCAGCCGGTTGGCTGACACACTCTTGGGGAGAGCGCCTTCACAGATTCTCGAGCATCAAGTCTCAGCTTCCTCATCTATAAAATGCAGTCCTGGGAGGGAAGATCCGCTAGGCGTCCAGATCGAAGTCATCACGCTCTTCATTGTACTCCAGTACGTGCCGCTTTATCTTGGACGAGTCAACCCAGGTGACGAAGTCCTCCATGCTGCGCGTGACAAGGAAGGCAGGGTCGGTGACCACGTCGGGGCCCACGCGCACGTGGCCCTGCTCCACGAATGTCACGGCGGCCTGGAGGTGCTGCGCCATGCGTAGCTTAAGAAGCACGGTGGGCAGGCGGCGGCGGCAGAAGGACGAGGCCGTGACGAAGTCGCATAGCTCGAGCGACCCGCGCGTAGGCACTAAGCCGATAGCATACAGCTTGTCCAGCAGCGCGGCCGAGGCGCGCACGCGAAACGGGTCGCGCTCTGGCAGGTCGCGCAGGCGGCGCGCCAGCTCGCGCACAGCACGGCTCAGCTGGTTGTAGCGCGTATAGTCCTCGCGCCGCTGCAGCCGATAACGCCTCAACACGCGCAGCTCGTGCAAATTGTGGTCGGTGACCTCCCAGTTCAGGAAGTCCACCTGCTTCAGCAGCTTCTGCTCGTGGAACTTAAGCTTCCGCACCATGATGGCGGCTGCGGTGCCTCAGGACCCAAGGCTGAAGGCGCGTTACGGCACCCGCGCGACTTCCGCCTCGGCAGGCACCCGAAGACCGGACCGCCCTCGGGACCCTGGGCCAATGAAAGAGAGGACCAGCGCCACGCCCTCGATTTCCATTGGTCAAGTTGGCCATGCCCCGCGTTCGTATCTCGCGTTTCTTCTTTTCTTCCGGTTCTCTGAGGGAGGCGGGGAAGAAGCGCTCACAGAGGGGGAGGGAGGGCGGAGTGGGAGGAGGGTCCCCGAATCCCGTCGGCTCTGTTCTAAGTTGCCAAGCATTATGTCACCTAGTGCTATAGTCATTTCTTCTCATTAAGACCTTTGCCATTCGAGAACTCTCAGGAGAGTCTCTCCCACTAGAGCTAAAGGGCCAGTTTCGGGGAGAGGGATGAGCGCCCCGCTAGTTTGCTTGGGTTTACTATGCTGACCGTTAGGTTCCTCCCACCTTGTGGGGGGCTTCCCGGAGCCGGCCGGGGCTGACCCGGTATTCCCGCCGCCCACTAGCGCCAAGTCCATCACCAGGCGGGCGGAGTGGTTTCTCCCTGCCAAGTGTGGCTGGGCGTCACCTAACCTATGAAAAAATGATTCCCGGGCTGCTTCCTACAACCCGCAGAATCGGGATCTACACAGGAGTCACCTGGATTGTTAACTAGAATGCCAGGTAATTCATAAAACCCAGTACATTTGAAAAGCTTGGGTAGTAAGTACAAATCCTGACCCTTTAATCTGGGCTTAAACGAATTCGCTTGACAGGGTGGATTTCTGGTCACGAGTATTTAGTTAACAAATTTAACATTTTTTTTCGGCTAGTTATATCTGTTTTATCTTAGTGTAGCGCTACGGGACTAATCTCTTTATTTGCCCAAGACTTTGACGCCACCTAGCTTCTTCGTCTATCATTTTATTTTTGTACACTTTTCACTGTTTCTTAAAAATACAATATTTGATATATGGAAAATACCATATGTAATACATAAGTAAAATACAAAGTATAATGAATACTTATGGACCCAACCTAAGGTTAAGACAAGGTCACCAGGACCAATGCATCTACCTATTCCAGCGACTGTCCCAAAGGAAAGGAAGGTTGTCTACTTTCCTGAATTTAGTGTTTATTTTTACATTTTGTTTAAAAGGAAAAAATAGTTATAAAAAATAAAATAAAGAAAAAGTTTTATCATTATAAATGCATCCCTAAATATACTGAGAACCTTCTTACTCAAAGTGTAGCCTATGGATCAGCAGAGAGCTGTTGGAAATGCAGAATCTCAGGCCCCATTCCTGACCTACAGAATCAGAATCTGCATTTAACCAGGACCCCAGCTAGTTTGTATGCACAGCGACATTTGGGAAGTGTTGCATAGAAGATAATCACATCATATGGAGTTTATTATATGTAGTTGCAGTTGCTTTTTTCTTAAACAGCTGCATAACATTCCATTGCTTGGTTCTATCCAGTTTATTAGTCCATTTCCTGTTGGATTTTTTTGTAGGGACTATTTTTTAGCAGTGTTTCTATTAACATTCTTATAGGTTTCCTGTTGTACATATGCTGTAGCTTCTAGTATACATCTTGGAACTGCTGACTTGCAAAAAGTATGCATGAACATGTAAAGTGCATGTTCAGCTTTACTAGATATTGCCAAATTGTTTTCCAAAGGGGCTGTACCAATTTATATTCTTTGACAGTGCGTGAAAGTTCCCTTTGCTCCTCATCTGGCCAATGCTTGGTTGTTAGATTTTTTAAATGTTGCCAATCTGGTGAGTGTGTGATGGTATTTGACTGTGATTTTAATTTGTATTTCCTGATGAATAAAGTTTTCATGTGTTTCCTCCTCAATGGAATGCCTCTTTGTGTCTTTGGTCTATTTTTCTATTGGATTGTGGGGTAAGTAGAATAATGGCCCTCCGAAGATGTCCACCCAGAACCTGTGAATGTTACCTTACATGACAAGGGATTTTGTAGATGTGATTAAATTAAGGATCTTGAGATGGTGACATTGTCCTGGATGAGTCCTGTGTAATCACAAGTGAAAGAGGGAGGCAGAAGAGTCAGGAGATGTGGTGATGGATGCAGATGTCCAAGTGGTGTAATTGCTGGCTTTGAGGATGAAAAGGGGTCATGAGCAGAAGAGTGTGGGCAGCTTCTAGAAGCTGGAAAAAGCAAGGAAATGAATTTTTACCTAGAGCCTCCTAAAGGAACAGAGCCTTGCTGACAACTTGATTTGAGCCCAGTGAGATCCAGTTTGGATTTCTAGTCTCCAGTACTGTAAAGTAATAAATATGTGTTGTTTTAAGCCACTCAGTTTGTGGTAATTTCTTATAGCTGCAGTAGGAAAGTAATATCGATTATTTGTTTTTTCCCTAATTGATTTGAGGGTGTTCTTTGTACATGCTGGGTATTAATCCTTAACCAGTTATCTATGGTGCAAATATCTTCTCCCAGTTTGCACTTCTTCCCCACCCTTCATATTTCCTCAGCCTCACTCCCTTCCATCTTCAGCCCTTGTGTGTGCCTGCAGCAGGACTCTTGGTTAACTCCCTTCTTCCCAGACAATAAACATAATAAACAGGTAAATTATATACGTTAGCAGGTGAGAAGAGTCATGAAACAAAACTGAGCAGGATATAGGAGAGCTTGGGGGTGAGGAAGGGCTGTAATTTTAAACCAGAGTATGTCAGGATAGGTCTGGGAAGCTGGTATTTCATAGGGGCCATGTGGATATCTAGGGGAAGAGAATTTGAGGAAGAAGAAACAGTGCAAGTGCCGTAAGACAGGAATGTGCCTGGCATGTCAGAACAGGAATAACAAAGCCATCTTGGCTGGAGCAGGATGGGCTAGGAGAGGAGGAAAGAGGGCTCAGATAACAGAGGCTCATAGGCTCTTGTAAGGGCTTTGGTTTTCATGTTGAGTGAGATGAGGACACTGAAGGGTTTTGAGCAGAGGATTGACATCTAACTTATCTTTTAAAGGGATCACTCTGACTGCTATGTTGAGAATAGACTGTCAGGAGGCAGGGGTAGAAACAAAGAGGCCACCAGGAAGCTGTTGTGGTGATGCAGGCAAGAACGGTGATAGCTGGGACCAGGAGAGCAGTAGTGAGATGCTAATGAGAGAGGAGTCCCAGGATAAGGAGAAGAGTCAAAGGATGGCTCCAGTTTTAGACCTGAGCAAGTGGAAGAACGTACTCACCACCTGACATGGGGAAGGCTGCCGAGTAGAACAGATATGGGGGACAAGATTAGGAATTCAATTTTGGACATGTTGGGTTGGAGATGTCTAGTAGACGTCCAAAGGGAGATGTCAAGGAGAGAGATATTTGAGTCTGGTATTTTATTTATTTTCAAGAAAGTAAAGTGAGGATTTATGAAGTGATAGGATGCTCTCAAAGGGCGAGTGGGCAGACTCAGATGAGTGCTGCCAAGTCTGGTATTTTAGAGAAGCGCCTGGGCTGGAGACTTAAAACTTGGGGTATTAGTGACAGAAAGATGGTGTTTGAAGCCATGAGCTCGGATGAGTTCATCAAAGGAGAGAATATGGATAGAAAAAGACAAGAGGACCATTCTACTAGTAGTCACTCTTGTGTTAAGAATTATTGGAGAGAAGAGGATGAACCAGGGTAGTAAAAGGGAAACCAGGAGAGTATGGTCTCCCCACTGTAAGTGAAGAAAGTGTATCCAGGGGAAAGAGTGATCAACCTGGTCAGATACTACTGAAAGGCTGAGTAGGAGGAGAACTGAGAATAACCACTGGGTCACTGATGACCTTGATAAGAATAGTTTCAGTGGAGCATGAGGGTGAAAGAATGCCTAAAGGGGTTTAAGAAGAGAAAGGGAGGAAAGATATTGCAGGCAGCTAGTGTAGATGGCTATTTTGAGGATTTTGCCGCAAGGTGAGCGGAGAAATCAGGCAGAAGCTGGTGGAGGAGAGTGAAGTCAAGAATGTATTTTTTAGGGGAGAGGGTATAGCTCAGTGGTAGAGTGCATGCTTAGCATGCACGTGGTCACGGGTTTGATCCCTAGTACCTCTGTTAGATAAAAAAATAATAATGATAAGAAATCAATTAAGTAAATATTAAAAAAGAATATTTTTAAAAGATGTGAGTTGACTCTCCCCTCAATACCCACATCTTGTCAGTTGCCATTCCAGTCTGTTCTACCCCCATAAAATCCCAGATTTACCTTGCCCCAGCCCATTATCCCTGCCTGACCTCATCATCTCTTGTCCACATTACTATTGTAACAGTCCAGTGTGTTCAACATGCTGCGACCAGCAGAGTCAACCTGGAAGGCACTGGCCATGGTTCTCCCTTGCTGATTCCTTTCCTGAAGGAGAAAAGTTTGATGCCTGTATGGGGAATGGATGCTATTTCCTGTGCCCAAATCAGAGTCACAGAAGGAAAGAGAGAACACACTCCAATTAGAGTAATGTGAGGAGAATTTAATACAGAGACTTTTCCCAAAGGAATGGGCAGGGTGTAGGCAAACCACAAAGGTTAGTGCAGTGGCCTGAGACTAGTAACTACAGGTCCCGTTACCCATAGGTTTGAAGAGAGTTGGGAGTGGAAGATATAGGTTCTGGAAATCTCTGTGAAGCTGAAGAGTGAGTTTTCCCCAAGAACCTGGAAATAGGGTGGTCACTGAGAGATACAAACTGACCCCTCTAGAACAGATATGGGAGTAAATCCAATGTATAAATGTGTGCAAATGTGTGACTGAAGCATTTGGGAGCCAACTAAAGGCCATCAAGGTGATGGCTGGGGGCTCCTCAGGAGGGTGGGGCTTGACTAGGGCCCTAGCTGGGTGAGCAGAAAGCCTATCAATTGGATTGAGTGAGCTAATCAACGTAAAAGGAGTCTAGCACTCAGCAAGCACTGGGAAGAAACTGCTATTGTTACACCAGCTTGGAGAAAGGCTCTGTGAACAGAAGAGACATCACAGAAAAAAAGAAAGGCATGTCCCAAAAGCAGCTGAGGGAAGTATATTCAGGCTCTGGTCGTGGAGATCCTAGGCTGAACCGAGTCCTTAGAACTGAGGCTGCCCCTATGGTCGGGGACAAGATCTCAAGGTTTCTTGTCTGAGAGGCTTGTCATACTATTCCCTCTTTCCATCTTGGGGCTTCCAGTTTCCCTGGGCTCACCTTCTGGTAACTGGGCTTCCCAAGGAGCAGCCCAAACTGCTTTTGTTTACTGATGCAAAAATTCAAATTTGCCTGACAGTTGAACTTCTCTGTGCAAATTAATACCTGGGATTCTAGGGTTTGTACATAAGCCTTCCCCCCCACCCTCATAAGCCTTGATTCTGGTCATATACCAGCTCTACATGGCGAACTGGATCTACTCACTGCACCAGTGAAACTGGGTTTTGGAACTAGAGGCCTGCACCCCTCAAGCAGCCGAAGATGCCCATCTTATCCAGCACTACCTTGTCCCAATTAATCTGCAAAAAGTGCGATGAGAATGAAGGGGAAGAAAGTTCTAATTAGAGGGGGCAGGCAAGGCTCCAGGGCATAGCCACGAAGGGGAGTAGAGGTTGAAGGGTTTGCCTCACCTTAGGCATCTCCTCCTCCAGGAAGCCTTCCTTGATCCTTGCTCAACCCAGGATAGGTGCTCACCCATTCACATTTCATGGCCCTGGTCACACTAGGCAGGGAACATCTCCACTTGTCTTGACACATCTGAGCTTCTGTCTTATTTGCCTTAGTAGCCCAGGGGGCCTGGTACAGAATACTCAGTTGATGTTTTCTTGAATGCATGACTGAATGAATGAGACAGAGACAGAATGAATGAATGAATGAAGGAAGGAAGGAAGGAAGGAAGGACAAGACGGTGGACTATAAACTCTCCAGAGCAGGAACCCGACTGCCTTGTTCTACTGTAATCCCCTAGTGCCGAGAACAGTGCCTGGCAGAATCAGTGACCAGGGTCAAGTCCTCTTTACCTCTTTGCAGAACCCTACTCTGACCACCTTTCTCTCCTCACTGTTACTGGCAAGACCGTGCATCGCCGCCGCCGCGCAAGGCAACACAGAATCGGATCGTGCCTGGGCTTGTTCTCTGTCGCTACAGATGTAGGGTCTTGTCTTCCCCTTGAAGGAAGTCGCCCAGGATGGGTACTCCTGGCCCTGTCTGGCTAGGGTACTAGGACCCGCAGTGGCCAGTATCCCAGCCGGCTCAGGCTTCTTTCGCGAGGAAGCTGCAGGCTCTGGGCCCCCCTCGCGAAAACAATCTCCGGGTGGCGCCAGCGCCGGGTCCCACCCGAGCGGGGGTGGCGGCAGGGGAGGGGGAGGGGGCGCCTGAGGCTCTCCACGCACCCCTTCCCAACACCCTACCCCGGGGCCCGGCTCTAGCGCCCTCCTCGCAGCCCCGCACTTCGCAGACTTTTCCGAGTTTTCCTCACTTGCGTCACGGAAAAGGCAGGAGGGTGACGGAGCCCAGGAGGCACGGCGGCGGCTGGAGGGCTCCCCCGCGCGGCACTTACGCCCCTCGGGGCGAGAAGTGTCTCCCGGGGAGGGCGGGCGGGCTCGGGGTGCGGCCGCCCCAGGAACTGGTCCTGGAGCCTCGCGGACACCTAGTCCCCAAATCGTCTCCCCTCTCGCTCTCGCTCCCTCTCCCTCTCCCTCTCCCGCGCTGGCATCCCGATCTCCGCACGAGCGAGGGCGACGGCCCGAAGGGAAAGCGAGGAGTAGGCGGGAGCCCCGGCTCCGGCGCTCCAGGCCCGCGGGAGGGCGGAGCCGGGCGGTCCCCGGCCAGCCAGGACGCACGGAAGTGCAGTGGAGTTTGCCCAATTCCCCAGCCTGCCTTTCCTTCTCCCTCCCTCTCCCCACCCCTCACCTCCCCCCACCACCTCGGCTATTCCCTCCTTCCTCGGACGCCACCTCCCAGAGTCGCCTTTTTTGTTGTTGTTGTTTTGGAGCTGGCTTCTCGCTGGCGGCACAGAGGGGCTACGGACGCTGGAGAAGAAGGCGGGCTAGGGGCGCAGCCCGCCGCCCACCGGCGGGACCCCGCGGGGCAGAGCGGAGGACAGACGGACCGACGGCCAGACGCGCCATCAGCTCTCCGGAGCTCACTCTCCAAACTCCTGTTGAGTGTGAGCGTGCACGCGAGGGGCGGGGGTCTGCGTCCCGCGCGCCGGGACCAGATACGGAAGGGGTTACCTTTGGACGGGGGTCCTCGGACTCAGATCAGGGTCAGCTTCAGGCTCAGAAACTGCTGAGGAATTAGGCAAACAAAAGGCCACTCAGCTAGTGGCCAGAAGTCGCCTGAGCGCTTCGTCGCACCCCTCCTTCCCCGAGGTGGGTGCTGGCCACTTAGGCGCGGGGAGAGGGCGCCGGAGCCGGCGGGGGGCTGGCGGCCCGGCGGGGCCGCCGGGGTCGGAGAGTTGGCGGCCTGTTGTGTAAGCCTCAGCCCTTGCTTTCCCCGCCTGGCTCGTTGTGAAGCCGGACACATCCACCCTTGGATTCGATTCAGGAGGCTGCTGCTTTTCGTCTGACCCCTCTTGGATTTTCTGGATTTTTGAAAACCCAGTGGCCCAAGAAAAGGAGGAGGAAGGAGGAAGGAGCAGATCTGCGGAGGAATTTGAGAGCTTCCCAAGGCCTGAGGAGCCAGAAGGCGCTAGAAGCCAGAGGTGCCTGCCTGGGTTTCTGGGACGGTGGTTTCCGAGTGATTCTCTTCTGGTTTAGAACATTGTTCTAGTGAAGAGTGTTGAATTTGTGCCCCTCAGGGCTGATTTCTCCCAGTCACTTGACTTTTCTTCTGGGAGTGGGAGGAGGAGAGACTATTCCCCTCAGGGGCTGTGGAAGGGAGGGAGGAAGACCATGGACAGGAGCCCTCCCCACTCACAGGCTCGTGCAGGGAGACCTGCTGGGGCGGTTTCTGGGCGGTGGACATTGCTTTGAAGAGAGAAAGACTGGACAGCATCTGTGGGTGCTGAGACCCCGCCACAGGGGCTGAGAGAGTGAGGGCTGTGGCGGCCTCAAGTTGCTAGTACATTCTTGGATACCCTAGCAAGTGTCTCTGGTTCTGGGCAAGACCCTCTTCTTTCTCTACCACTGGCCCAGCCATGGCACTGAAGGGCCGAGCCCTCTATGATTTCCGCAGCGAGAACAAGGAGGAAATCAGCATCCAGCAGGATGAGGACCTGGTCATCTTCAGCGAGACCTCGCTGGATGGCTGGCTGCAGGGCCAGAACAGCCGCGGTGAGACAGGGCTCTTCCCTGCTTCTTATGTGGAGATCCTCCGTTCTGGCACCAGCTCCAACCATACCGACTACTCCAGCAGCCTTGCAGGTTCTCTGGGCACCCAGGTAAGCTTGTATGACAGCTCCAGTGTGGCCAGCCCTTCCAGGAGTGGTGGAGGCAGTGGCTTCCTCTCAAACCAGGGCAGCTTCGAGGAGGACGATGATGATGACTGGGATGACTGGGATGATGGATGCACAGTGGTGGAGGAGCCACGGGCTGGCGGGCTGGGCACCAATGGGCACCCCCCACTCAACCTCTCCTACCCTGGTGCCTACCCCAGCCAACACATGGCCTTCCGGCCCAAGCCTCCCCTGGAGCGGCAGGACAGCCTGGCATCTGCCAAGCGAGGTAGCGTGGTGGGGCGCAACCTCAACCGCTTCTCCTGCTTCGTGCGCTCTGGTGTGGAGGCCTTCATCCTGGGTGATGTGCCCATGATGGCCAAGATTGCTGAGACGTACTCCATTGAAATGGGCCCTCGAGGTCCCCAGTGGAAGGCCAACCCCCACCCATTTGCTTGCTCAGTGGAGGACCCCACCAAACAGACCAAATTCAAGGGCATCAAAAGCTACATCTCCTACAAGCTCACACCCACCCATGCTGGCTCACCTGTCTACCGGCGCTACAAACACTTCGACTGGCTCTATAACCGCCTGCTGCACAAGTTCACTGTCATCTCGGTGCCCCACCTGCCAGAGAAGCAGGCCACAGGCCGTTTTGAGGAGGACTTCATTGAGAAGCGGAAGCGGCGGCTCATCCTCTGGATGGACCACATGACCAGTCACCCCGTGCTGTCCCAGTACGAGGGCTTCCAGCATTTCCTCAGCTGCCTGGATGCCAAGCAGTGGAAGATGGGCAAACGCCGGGCGGAGAAGGACGAGATGGTGGGCGCCAGCTTCCTGCTCACCTTCCAGATCCCCACAGAGCATCAGGACCTGCAGGATGTGGAGGACCGTGTGGACACCTTCAAAGCCTTCAGCAAGAAGATGGATGACAGCGTCCTGCAGCTCAGCACCGTGGCATCAGAGCTGGTGCGCAAGCATGTGGGGGGCTTCCGCAAGGAATTCCAGAAGCTGGGCAATGCTTTCCAGGCCATCAGTCATGCCTTCCAGATGGACCCTCCCTTTAGCTCCGAGGCCCTCAACAGCGCCATATCTCACACGGGCCGTACCTATGAAGCCGTCGGTGAGATGTTCGCTGAGCAGCCAAAGAACGACCTCTTCCAGATGCTCGACACGCTGTCTCTCTACCAGGGCCTGCTCTCCAACTTCCCCGACATCATCCACCTGCAGAAAGGTAAGAGCCAGAGCATGCTGGAGACGCTTGCAGGGTCTGCACTCTGCTAGGCACTGGGGGTATGAGGATGGCCTAGACAGCGCAGAGCAGCTGAGCTGGTCTTCTCGTCTCTCTTATTCGTTCATTCAACAAGTGTGGTAAGCACCATGTGGCAGGTGCTACTCTAGGTGCAGGGATATTATTATGGACAGGTCTGGTCCCTGTCCTCATGGAACTCACTGTTTACCTTCTTGTTATCCATCCATCCATCCATTCATTCGTTTTCTCTGTTTCTGTCTCATTTACTCATTTACTCATTATACACTGAGCCGTTCAAAGTATCAGTTCTGGGCACACGGAGATGACCAGGGCCCTGGCCTTGCCCTTGAGGAGCCCACAGGCTCATGGGGGACAGAGACACAGGCCCAGATAACAAGGGCACAGAGTGTAGCCTATCTTCCCACTCCTCACAAGCCTGCCTCCCTGCCTTGCAGTGTCAGAGTCTGTTCTCAGCGCTGCATATCCTGTGACCTCCCTATCTGTTTACGGGAGGGTGGCTGTCCCTGTTTTGCAGATTAAAAAGCCATGTCCACAGAAGGGTGGTTGCACAGGGAGTATGTGGCCCAGCTGGGACTGTCCCTTCCTCCTGCACCTCCCCAAGGACACATCCACGTTGGCCACCTCCCAAGTCCAGCCGTGTGTTCAGTTCTCACGGCCCCCTCCCTAGGAGAGGGACAGGATGGGTCCCTGTTACTATGGGGCTGTCAAGGAACTGCCAGGGAAGTGACTCATAGCCGGGTCACCTAGGGGCTCTCGGCCTGGGCTCGGGAAGGAACCAGGGGTCTGGGGCACTACCCCCATGGTCCATCCGACTCCCTCTTCCCGAGCCTGGCTTCTCTTCTTGCCTGAGCAGTGAGTCAGGGGCTGACCCTGAGTCGGGGGCTGAGCCGGCAGGTGGCTGAGTCCTGGGAGTACAGGCAGGGCAGGAGAGAGGCGTGGTCCTCCCCAGGGCTGCTTGGTAACTCAGGAAGAACGTCTGCAGGGCGTGGGGCTGGCTCCCAGGCCCCTAGGCCCTGAGGTCAGGCCTGGCTTGGTGGGGAGTTTTCCTCTGGGTGGGGCCAGGAGGCAGGGCTCTGGACTGAGCTGGAGGGACGGCAAACACCACCCTACCTTGGTCCCCAGGAGAATCTGGAGTAAACCAGCCTTGTTCTCCTTTACCAGAAGGTTAACTTCTAGAACGTCTCCAGTTCCCAGCCTCCTTTCTCCCCTCACTTTCTCTTCCTCCTTCTCTTCTCTGCCCTCTTTTCTCACCTCCACCTTCCTCTCTTCCTCCTTCCCTTCTTTCAGCTTCAGGAGACAGGAGGCCTGAGTTCTAGTCTCAGCTCTGCTCCCAATTTGCCGTGTGTCCTGGGGAAGTGCCTTCCCCTCTCTGGGCCTTAGTTTCCTGGTCTATAAAACAAGGGAGGGTGGACACAGTGAGCTCTTAGGCCTTCAAGGAGGTGGAGTTGGAGAGAGATTCCTGGGAGTATCTGGTCGAGGGCAGAGTGATGCCTGAGATCCCACTCTGAGCTCTGAGGCAGGGATAGGGCAGAGGTGGTGGCTGGGGCCGGCTGGGGCTGGCTTGGTCCCAGTGGGGCAGGTGTCTCCCGGTGCGGAAGTGGAACCACTGCGGCGGCGCTAGGGCCTGGGAAAGCTGGTTCAACCAGCTCCTCCGATGGCGTGTTCCTGTGTGGGCAGGAGGAGAGGGGACGCTGGGGCACAGTGATTAAACAGCTGCCCCTGTGCAGTGTCTGGGGACCCTCACCCAGGGGAGAGCTGGGGGCAGAAAGGCAACCCCATACTCAGGGCTCCCAGGCTCCCAGTGAAGCGGGAGGGAGGAAAGCCAGACTGGCCTTTCTGACTCTGGGGCAGGGAGACAGCAGAGAGAGTCCACTTCTGAGTTTCCACCGGAGGTGTTTCTCGGGTGAGGGGCCAACAGTCCTCTGAGGTGATATATTTAACCTCAGACCCTGCTTCTCTTATCCAGAGGACTCCTCCCCATTAGACCAAGTTCTTTGGGGCTTACTTTTCCTCTTTCTGGGCTTGGCACTGCCACTCCTAGGCCTGTGGTGGGGCAAGTCAGGGAGGCGGGCTTGGAGTCTGGTTGAGACAGAATTGGGCAGGCTGTGGGGGAACCACAGCCTGATGGGGGGAGGCGGGGGTCCCACACTGGCTCTGTGGATGGAGCCCTTTCACAGAGGAAGGAGCAGGAAAGTTGGGCCCTGGGTCCCCAAGATTCTGTCCAGCCTGTTTGTGCATCTGAAAAATGGCGAGCATGCGGGAGAGGCCCTGGAAGGTAGGAAATGGGAGGCCTAGGAGGGGTCAAGAGACCAGGATTTGGACAAACATCACTTTTGAGGTGACCGTGAGAGCATTTTCTCCCCTGAGAAAACTTAGTAAAATGGGACATGCAGTCTGGTTGGTGCTGAGATGAAGCCCCTCACCCTATCTGCCTGCTGGCGCAGCCCCTGAGCTCAGCTTAGGGGTCTCCTGGGAGAAGGGCAACCATACAATTTACCGTGCAAACCAGGGCAACCTTGGGGATGAGAGAGGACCCTTAATAATAGTTACCCCGGGACGACAAGGAAACAGTGGCTGTCCAGGGTCCCTGCCTGAGAACCAGCCATCGCAGGGCTCTGTCCTAAGACTCATCACCAGCCAGGGAGGTTGGTGTGGTCCTCTCCATTTTCAGACGAGGCGCAGTGAGGCGGAATGATAATCAGAGCAGCAGCTGGAGCTCACGTGTCTCTGCCTCCACAGCCAGGCTACTTCCCCTGTGCCAGACAGATGGGGGCGCTCCCTAAGGGGTGGTGCCTGGAAGGGGGAGGGGGAGGGAGGGGCTTGGGTGCTCTAGCATCGGCTCAGCGGGGATCCTCGGTGGGCTGGGGTCAGAGCACGTGCAGAGGGACCAGGGAGCTCACCAGTTGGCCAAGGCAAAGCAGCCCTTACAGGACCAGGTTCTTACCTGAGAGACGGGTGGGTCCAGCCTCTGTTTTGGGCTGTCACCTAGTTCTCCCTCTACCTCCCCACCAGGTTTCACGAGTCATATTGCCACCAGCCACCACCGGCTGGGTCTTGGCTGTGACTGAAAAGCAGTTGGCACATAACTGCACGTAGCATCTGGAGCTCTTACTCTGTCATGTGCCACCCTAAGTACTTTAAACGTATTAGTTCAATTAAACCTCAGCTATACTAGAGGGTGGGTACTACTGTTATCCCATTTTACTGATGTGGAAACTCTAAAGCACTCTACCGCTGTGAGCAGTTGTCAGCAGCATCACATCTAGTCCAACCTGTCACATTTGACAGTGGGGAGACCTGTAGCCCTTGTTAGAGGGGACCCCGTTGGGACTAGGACTCAGACCGCCTGCCCTCAACCAAGGGTGGACAGTAACTACCTCCAAGAGGTAGGGTCACGATGGATTCAGGTGGGCGATTAGGCAGTATGCCTGGGATCCTGGGGCTCTGAAGCTCCAACCCTCCTTTCCTTGTGCCTGGGACCCAGCCTAAGATACAGCTGCCAGGGTAGGAGGTGCCCGCGGGGCCTTGGCTCTCAGATGAGTCCTAAGTGGGATGTAGGGGGACTCAGGAAAGGCCCAAGCCCTGACTCCCAGCCTGTCTCTGGAGCGTGTTAGTGTTAGCTGGTCCCAGCCCTTCATCTGAGTCACAGGGTGGAGGGGTGACAGCAGGGTGGGCCCTCCCCTCCCTCTGCCCCCCAGAGCCTTTGCCCCCCCACCCCTGGCTCCCTGCCTGTCTGTGGATACCTAGCAACTGCAACAGATTCATTCCTATTATCTGGGCCTCAGTCTCCTCATCAACAGAGGGCTTTTCTTTCCTCCAAGGCTACAGGCAAGAGAAGCCCTCTTGACAGCAGGTCCACCCGCCCTGCACCCAGACTTTCTCAGGAAGATGGAATCCAGTCTAGTAGGTTCCATTTGCTGAAGCCTAACTGGTTTCTTTGTCCTACTGTTTTCTACCTTTCTTCTTATGGTTCTTCCTGCCCCTTGGGACCATCTCAGATTCCTGAGTCCATTGTCTGGGCGCCCTACGCCGATGCCTGGAGGACCTGGCCCAGGCTCCCTGCAGTAGAAGTGGTGTCCACCCCCGGCTGTGGCGGGGTACCTCTGGACCAGGCAGCCCCCACTCATGGGGCAGGAAGGAGGCTGGGAGCCCTTTGGCGAGTCCCCTCCCATCTAGTGGCGTGGAGGGTGGGGTGGGGGTAGCTGGCCGCCAGTGCCGCTCCAGCTCTGAAGTGTCTAATGGAGTCCTTATCCTGGGCCACAGGGTGATCCCTCTCCTGCCCAGGCCTGGATGATACGGATGGAGCCGGGGGAAGGAGGTGGTTCAAGGAAGGTAGTGGAAGGACTGAGTGGCTGGCAGCTGGGAACCGCAGAGTTCTCTTGGGTGCTGTGTGAGCAGCCCTGAGATGCTCCAAATTTGAGTCTGTCTGCCCAAAATGTCACTATTAACCAATTACCCACGAAATAGCCATCTAATATGGGTGCTGCTCCTTCTAAAGCATCCAGAATTATTTCCAACATATAGTAAATGCTCAGTAAATTCATTTTGAATGCACTGAACAACCTGAGAGTAAAAGGAATAAATTTCAAAGCCCCCCAACCCCCAGAGTTCTCCTTAAGGGAGAAGTGAGAAGCCCGGTGAATGAGCATGTTATTTATGTGCAGTGGGTGCTTTTGAGGCCCTCAGGGAGTGTGCTGTCCACCGAGCCAGCCCTTCCCATCTCCTTACTCTTCTTCCCACAGTGGAGTCCCTACAGTGCTGCAGGGAGTGCGTGCCAGGCAGAGGCAGACTGCCGCTCCCTTTCAGCAACTGCCCCCACCTGTCAAGTGCCTGTTAATTCAGAACGGAAATTCTTTCACCAATTACTTGTTGATTCAGTCAGATTCTTCCAAATTGGGTCCCTTCCCTGGATGCATCCCCAGCCCCCCATCTGTCACCTGGTTATTAACAATGGTCTCCTCCAGTCCCCTGGGGCCTGGATGAGGAGGGAGCAGGGCCTATATGTGAAGAGACACACAGGAGGATGCTCTGGGGAGAAGTGGCACCTGATCGGAGCTTTGAATTATGCATAAGGATCCAGAAGGCAGAGATAGGAAGGTAGGAAAGAGCAGGGTGAATTTGGTGAACATGGTTATCAGGATAGAATGGGTGCAGGGATCAACTCCCAGAAGGCCTCACAGGCCAGGAGAACGGGGACCCTTGATCTGCAGGCAGAGGGAAGCCAGGGGAGGCTTGGAGCTATGGGTGCCCAGCTTGGCTGCTCTTCAGGTGCTATGGAGAAGCTCTCAGAGGTTGGGGCTGAGGTGGGGAGACCCAGGGGGACCTGTTGTAGCAGTCCAGCATGGTTGAATCAGCTCAGCAGGCATGTATCAGGAACTGCTGTGGGTGCCAGAGATACTGAACTCACAGCCCAGAGGGAGGCAGGCAGAGAAACCTTAGGGTGGTAAGAGCTATGGTGGAGGGAAGCCTGGGACACCTGGGAGTACAGAGAGGCACCGTACTTATGCAGTGGGGATGCAGGGAAAGCTTCCTGGAGGAGGTGATATCTGAACTGAATGGGGAGCCAGGGTAAGAGATGATGAGGCCTGTGGTGGGTGGGTCAAGAAATCAATACAGCTCGTCCTGGAAATCAATACAGCTAGCAGGGCTGTGACTGGGCGGATGCGGGCTGCTGGCAGTGCCACAGGTTTGGAGGGAAGATGGTGCATGTGGTTTAGGATGTGCTGAAGGTGAGGGTTTGGGAGACATCCTGGTGGATGGACCATGGGTCTGGAGCCAGAAGCGAGGGCTGAGTTGAGCTGATGAGAGTATTGTCTGCCCTTGAGTGGTCTCATGGAGGAGTTAGGGAGCAAACTGGGGAGATTGGAGCCCTAACCTCCTTTGTTTTCCGCTCTGCCCACACCAGGCGCCTTCGCCAAGGTGAAGGAGAGCCAACGCATGAGCGACGAGGGCCGCATGGCGCAGGAAGAGGCAGATGGCATTCGCAGGCGCTGCCGCGTGGTGGGCTTCGCCCTGCAGGCTGAGATGAACCACTTCCACCAGCGCCGTGAGCTCGACTTCAAGCACATGATGCAGAACTATCTGCGCCAGCAGATCCTCTTCTACCAGCGGGTAGGCCAGCAGCTGGAGAAGACACTGCGCATGTACGACAACCTCTGACCACGTGTGCCTGGCCCTCTCCCTGCCCCCGGGCCTGTCACTGCAGTGCTCCCTGCCCTCCAGACCTCCCTGCACCAGCAGTGGCTGGAGGGTCAGGGGAGGGCCTTGGAGGAGTCGTGGGTGCCCCTGGGGAAGTCCCCCACCCCTTAGAGGTGGGGGCACAGCAAGGATCAGCATGGGTCCAGGAGCCCTCCGGGCCAGGGCCTGGGCTGCGGGTCAGTCACTCGAGGCCCGGCCCGGGTCTTGGCCCCACCCAAAGCCTGCAGCTCTCGCTCACCTGACCGCCACTCCCTCGTTCATTTAGCAGACATCAGGCCGGCTGTGGCCCTGGGTCAGACGCTGGGCACCCAGGGCTGCAACATGCCTGCTCTTGGGGAGTCCCTAGTTGAGGTGGGAGTCAGACACAGAAACAGGCAGGAGTGATACAGAATGACTGATGGTGAATAAGGGGTTCCTGGAAGCTCGCAGAAGGGACTGCTGATTCTGCCGGTCAGGGATGACTCCACGGAGTAGGTAACGTTCCAGTAGTGTCTTAAAGAATGACAAGGACCTGCCTGACAGTAAGTGGGGGCAGTAGATGGGGAGGGCATTCGGAGGAGAGAAATGGCTTGCGCAAAGCTGAGGAGGCATCAGAACCCTCCCTCTCCTCTCCCTTACCTTTCCCAAGCAAATGTGGTGCCCCCTGGGTGGGGGTTCTGGCTTGTGTGACAGAGGGGAGGGATCTGCCTTGCTCCCATGTCCCTGCTCCTGCACACACCCCCACCCCACTCCCTGCAGGAGGGACTGCAGGCCACCTCGCTCCTGACTCCTCTCCACCAGCTGAGCCCCCTCACCCCTTGGTTAGGGGGCCACGCAGCACCTTTTCCCTGAACTCGAGATGCTGAGATAAGCCTCAGACTCCAGGACCTTGGTGGCACCTTCCTGGAGGGGACACCCAAAAGTTACTAGATATTTGAGTTCACCACAATAGCCCCCACACTCCAAACAGGCTTGGGCCTTAGGCTCCCAGGGTCCTCAGCCCCTGGAAATCCTGGAGACCCCAGGGGAAAGCAACAGGGGCTGGCATACCCACTGCCCCATGGACCCTGGGCCTGCCTGCCCACGGCCAGCCTCACTGTGATGCCAGCCCAGGTCCTGGTGGGACTGTGCTGTCTCCTACCCATGTTTACATCCTCGAGGGGCTGCTCCCACCCCACAGGCCAGGGCGGTCCAGCAGCGGGTTGGGAGGAACTGACAGGTGCCACTGCTGGTCCCTGCAGAAGGTCATGGCTGTTCCTGGCTGCTGCTGCTTGAATCTTCTTTCTTTCCTGTTTTCTTGATAAACCTTTTACAAGTAAGATAACAAAAGCATGACTCCTTATTTGGATTCCAGGGGGATGAGGGTTGGGGAAGGATAGAACCCTAATTGCCCCTGGGAGCTACTGGACCAGATTCTGAGGTCATGATGGGCATATTTACCCCAGAACCTCAAAATTGGGGGGAGGATGGTTGCTGGTGGGAGGGGCTTGAGGTATCCACAGACCCCTGCTGGATTCATGCTTTCCTGGACGTCCCTCTTCTCATCTCTCAAGTGGGTGGAGTCTTGCCAGGAGTTTGGCTGTGCCGCTCTGTGATCCAGGACTGAGGCGCGCATGAGGAAGGGTCAGTCTAATGGACAGGAAGTTCCTCTTCCCAAGAGAGAATGTCCCAGACTTGCCCCCAGGAGAGCCCCAGTCCAGGGGAGGGTTGGGACTCAGAAACTATGTCCTTCCCCAAGCAGTCCAGGGTACCCAGCCCTGTAGTGGCTGCCCGGTTGGAAACTGAGGACCCCCAAGCCATGCCCAGTCAGGATGAACAAGACTGTTTGCACACGGGAAAGACTTTGCACACAGGAGTGCTGTGGGATCACAGCTCTCTCCTGGGGCAATGAGGACTGGGTGGGGGGCAGGGCTGCTGGGACTGGGCATCAGGGGAGGCTTTGGCTGGGCTGGGGGCGGGGTGGGGGGTGTGGGCAGGGCGGTGGGAGGAGGGGCAGCAAGACTCCCTGTTCAGGGCAGAGCGTCCTTAGAGGAACTTCTGGAATGGGCCCCTGGCCCTGGGTCAAAATTAGGTCAGATTTGGGACTTCCTGTGGAATTTTCCCCTCTCTCCTCCCTGCCCTCCTTCCTTCATTTTCCAACCCGTCGTCGAGGACCTTCCCGCCCTGAACCTCTTCCCAGCTTCAACCTGCAGGCGGCCTTCCGCGGCGGGAGGGCACCTTCCCAGTCTGCGCGTGGGTGGTGGGAGTGCTCCTGACACCCAGTGCCTGGAAAGGCCTGTTCAGGCTTCCTGCCCCGGGAATAGCACTGCCTTCTTGTGTCTCTTCCCTGAGAAGGGGGCCACCTCTCATGCCTTCCGTCCTCGGGGAGAGGGAGTTGGTCCTGACACATTTCTCAGGAGAGGCTTGGACCTAGGAAAAGCCTTAAAACGTGAAGTCTTGGATGGGCCCGGCCTCCTCCTGGCATCCTGAGGTCTCCAGGCTGGGACAGATGAGTGTGTGGCGGGAAGTGAGGATGTCGCAGTCTTTGTCTCTGGTTTCTTTGTATCTCTGTGTGGATTGGGGTGCTGGGGGATTCGGGATTGGTCTGGGCTGGCCAGAGCCTCATTCAGCAGTGGCCGGGGACCAGTGTGTGGTGTGGGTATCCTGCTGGTAGCAGGGCCTGCTGGCTGGCCACAGTCACACGCCAGGCAGATGTTCCAGACTGAGCTGGGCCCAGCTTCCTCCAGTTCCCTCCTTGAGGCGGGTGGGAAATGGGGCCTCTCCTTCTGCCCTGGGCAGCTGCCTGGGGAGGGTGGGGGACCCCTGATCCCCAGTCATAGCCCAGCCCAGGAAAGGAGTCGGCTTTGTGGCCACATGAGGGTTGGGGTTGGAGGTGGCCCTCAGACCCAGCATCCTGTTCCTTCCTGGGCACAGGAGGGCCATGAACCACTGTGCCACAGCTGTGCCACAGCTCCAGCAGAGCCAGGCCTGGAGGAGACAGGTGGCCCCGGGCCCAGCTCAGCACCGCCCCCTGCAATCCCGTGGCGCAGCCACACGGTCACAGACACAGTTGCCCGACCCAAAGCAGACACAGCGCACAACCTGGCCGCAGGCACACAGGCCACACTTGGCTCCACATGCATGTGTGCATGGTCATATGGTCATATAGCTGCACTCCCAGCCACAGTGCCATACACTGCCCCACATTTCCAGCCACATCCACATTAGCCCATGCCCACACACGTGCCATCTGCTCAGTGTCTCAGCTATGCCATAGTCCTGTGCAGTCATACCTTCACACAGTGACACACCCCCGCTCAGACACACATGGCCATGAAGCCACACAGGCACACGCAGGTGATCTTGGACTGCACCTGGACCACCTCCTGGGGGAGCCAGCTGGGATCATCCATCATCTACATCACCAAGTCCAATTCCTCATTGCACAGACAGGGGACTTGAGGACTAGTGAGGGGTGGCAGTTGGCTGCATCATCCAGTGGAGCCAGGGGATGCTCCAGGGCCAGAGCCCAGCTCCCGGTAGGCTCTGTGGCCTGGCCTTGCCCACCCCTGGGCCAGTCCCCAGGGCCAGGCTGCCTCCAAAGGCCCCTGGCTGAACTCGTCCAACAAAGCCCCAGGCATCTCCCATCTCCGGAGCCAGAGCGGAGGCTGCAGCGTCCACGAGAGCAGGAGCCAGGATGTGGTGGGCAGGGCCCAGGCCTGGGCGGGAGGAACATTCCTGCACCATCTCCTCCCCAACCCTGCGAGGACTGGCCCGCCCTGCCTGCCTGCCCGCTGACTCAGGCCTCCAGAAGCCAAGCCGGCTTGGCTCCCCCAACCACCCCCATCCACCCCAACCTGCTTCCCCAGCTCTTCGGCTCTGGTACCTCCCCCCGCTGGCTAGGGCAGGAGGAGATGGTAAGCCCTGGTAAAAAGACCATGGGGAAACAAAAATTCACCTCCCCCAGACATAGCTCGGAAGGGCTGATTGTGAAACCCTGCTCCAGGGTTCAACAAAGCTTTTTCCCTTTGGTTTGGTTTTGTTAGTCAAACCCCGATGCAGTCCAGTCTGTTTAAAAAGCAGTGTCTCACACAGCTGTGGCCTCCTCGGTCCGCACGGCAGCTCTAGTGGGCATCGCTGTTCCACTTCACAGACGCAGAGACCGAGACTTGGTCAGAGGGAGCACATGGTGGGGCCACCTCTCTGGCTTCACTCCCCAAAGTCACCTGGATTAGCTCATGTAGGTCTGGAGGAAGAGGGGGTGGCAGAGCTTCACTCCAGAGGTGTGAGAGAAAGGCTGGCACACCAGCTGCTGAAATGTGGGGGAGCTCTGAGCATAGGGTGGGTGCCCCCGGGCCCCCCAGGGATGAGGAGGCTGAAGGCAGCATTGCACAGTGGCGTCAGCAGTGACTCAGGACCGCTGTTTAGAGATGAATGTGTGCGAGGAGTATCGTTTTTCTGCAGCTGACCTGATTTTCTCTTTTGCTTTCTCATTAACCCACATGGTAGGAGGGTAATTTGAAGTCAATTTGGGGACCCCCTCCTTGGCCCAAGGAGGCATACGTTTTAGGGGATGGCCCATTTGAAGACCCTAGGTAGGCCCCTGGCACTTTGAATTTTAGAAGCTGAGTCCTCGGCCCTGTCACTCATGTGACCCAGTGCCCGTGCTGCACATTGAAGGCCACTCATGTGTGCCTGCTTGAGCTGGATTTGCTTAATTACTTGACAGTGTCTTTAGATATTTAATTAAACTATTCATTTTGTTTGCTTTTTCTGCTGGTGTTCTGCTACTTTTCCCCCCTTGGCTGCAAACGCTGTCATGGGTTCCTGCAGAGCTCCTGCACCCTGGCGCTGGGCCTGGGGCGCCCATCGTGGTCCTAGGTTAGCCTCGGACCCTTTGGTCATCTTCCCCCACCTCCTGCCTTCCCACCGCCTGCTCCTCTGATTCCCCACCCTGAAGCCTTTGTGGGTCTGGCCCTTTCTCAGTTTAGGGCACTCAAGGTTCCAGAAATTGCCCCTGAAACTTGTGGGTCTCAGGGAACCTCAGGAGGCTGGGACAAGTCCTTTCTGTGGCCTGTGGCCCCTCTGGGGCTCATAGTCATTATTCCGCAGCTCCCACCATGCGCTCCAGCACGAGGTGCTCCGGGAGGCTGCTTAGAGCCCAGTATATCCCTTTGTCTTCTGAGGTCTGGTTCTACCTGGGAAGGGGCCCAAGTCCCGGCTGCTCCTGGACCTCCCAACTTCTGGGGCTTCTACTCCCCCAGGGCAAGCGGCACGGTGGTGGACACTGGGTGGCCAGTATTTCACAGCCACCCTGTCTGCAAAAGATTATCAACATCAGACCAGGAAATGGGCCCAGTGAGGGAGGTGCGGAGTAACCGCCCACTGTGAGAGGGTACCCAGACCTGGGCCACCTGTGCTGGGAGACACACAGCTGGTACCTGAGGTGGGAGTTGGAGGCTGGCTGGAGCCTGGAGGCACCTGGAGCCTCTTCTGGGCTGACATGATTCCCCTTGCTGCCATTTTGGAAGGAGTGCTCTGGTCGGGGTAGAATGAGGCTTTCCTAGACAGCCCAGCTGCCCCTCGGACAGCAAACCCCTCTTGGTGCCTTTCCCCCCACCACCCTGAGGCAGGAGCTGAGTGGTTGAGCCTGAGTACCAGTCCTGCTCTACACATGCTTGTTTTAAGGATGTTTCTTAACTACTCCATGCTTCCATCTCTCCATTTATAACAGCAGTTCCAGACGGCTGTTACAAGGGTTATGTGAGCAAAACACGGGATCTGGACAGTGGCATGGCAAGTGCCCAGGAAGGAGAAGCTGGGATGACCAGCCCTGGAGAGAGGGAGGGCCAGGAGTACTATTACCCAACTTCAGGAGTGAGAAAACTGGCAAGCCCTTTAAGGCCACACAGTAGGTAGATGCCCCACGTGGCCACCCTGTCTTCTGGGGAGCAGACTCCTTGGGGCTTCCTGGCTGTCGTGGTATTTATCAGTTCAGGGCAGAGGCGTCTCTGGGCCAGTGATGGTCACATACATCATCACGCATAGGATAGCAAGGCCTACGAGTTAAGAGATGCAGGCCCACCGCTCAGGCCTTCCCCCGGGTAGGTTCATTGGGGGACTTTAGGCAAGGGCACCACTCGGCCTCAGTTTCCCCCAATATCACTCAAGTGATGGTCATCCCAGTTACACAGGGGCGCAGGTTCACGAACGTGGGCATGCTCACTGCTCTAGGTGTGCTGTGTCCTCAAAGCCACACAGACCAGCAAGGTGGGGATGGGTCTGAGTGCACAACAAGGACTACTGCATGGCTGCCACGTGCTGCTCTGCGCTGGGCATCGGGCTAAGTACCTCCCCGAGCTGCCTCATTGCCCACGACGGTCTGGAAAGTGAGAACTACTGCCAATATTTTCCAGCAGACAGAGGCTCAGAGGTACTGAATCACCTGTGGGAGGTCATGCAGCTGCTTGGTGATGGACAAGGCTGAGTTCTGCCTGCACACAGGGCTGTGCCCTCCCTGCTGCATCAGGCCACCCCTCCAAGACGGCCGGTCGGGCAGGGTGGGGGCAACTATCCTGTTGCAGAGCAATTGCAGGAGTGCTGGGAATTGAGGGGAATGGGAAGTAGGGGCAGGTGGCAGGGGCTGGGGAGAGGTGGCCATGTGTCATCAAGACAGTCGGTGGAAGGGCAGAGGGCTTGGCCCACAGAGAGCACCAAGCAAATATTGAATGAGTGACAATTTTCTGCAGGGCCTCAGGCTGGGGTGTGGGAGCGGGATCTGGCTATGGAGGAGGGGACTGGACAGATGAGGCCAAGTCCAGGGAGCTGGGGTCAGGGGCAGGATTCTGGTATCTGAGAAGAAAGTGAGTCAGGGGCCTCCTTGCTCAAAGGGCCAAAATGGGGCAGGCGCCGGGAGTGAGAGCTGGCAAGGATGCCAATACTGGGGGTCCGGTGAGGGCTGAGACTGTGCTGGGGAGGGCTTTGATGTGGGGCAAGGTGAGGCAGGCCGAGGTGGGGTGACAGGTCTGTGCCTGCGCCTTAGTTTTCTTCATGTTACTCATTATCAACTGCCAATCATACAGATGTATGTATTTAACTTTTTGCTCGGAACTAACGTCATGGATTCCTGTGTGTCCACACAACTGCCTCAACGATCGTCAGCCCTGGGCCTGTGTTTTACTTCCCGACATCCCTTGCTTCCAGGAAACTCCAGACATCACACAGTCTCCTCTGCAAATGCCCCAGCGCAGAAGTTAGAGTTTAAATGTGTCTGTGTGTTAGAGGGGGCTGGTGTCTGTCTTACTTGGTGCTGTGTTCCCAGTGCCCAGCACGGTGCCAGCTCACAGCCAGGGACTCGGGCTGTCGGTATGGCTGTGTCAGGTGTCTGGGGAGGGGGTGTGTGTGGGTTCTGGTTTGCACAGTTGGGCTGCTGTCCGTGAGTGCATCTGCACATGCCCGTGTGCACGGCCGCGTGTGGCGGTCCCTTGACTATGTGTGCGTGTGCACGTGTATGGGGCCACAGCAGCTGGTGGCTGAATGCGTGCTTCTTCCCTGATGTCATCTCCCACACCCCCGGGACCCAGTGACTTGCTCTGGGGAGTTACTTCCCTCTTTCTCAGCAAGGCATAGAGTGTGAAAGTGTGGGAGGCGGGTATGCACAGATCCTGCCCCCGCCTTCTGGAGGGCTGGGTTCGAGGCCAGGGTGGCCAGGAGAGCCCCTCCCTGTTCCTCTCCGGCTAGCAGGAGCCTGTGCCATTCCAGCTTCCAGCATTCGAGCCGGCAGGACCGCAGCCTCCTCCCTCCCTGGCACTGCAGCCCAGCCTGGTTGGGCTGGCATCAGCTAGAGGGTGTGTGGGGTATGTATGTATGAGGGTGGCGGTCTCCCATCCTGGCCAATTCTGAAGGCTCTTAGGGTGACTTCTGGGTAGTTGGGCAACAGAGACCACTCAAACTAGGGGGCAACTGGGTGCAGAGTTCTGGCCCAGGGCTCAGAGTCCCCCACTCCCCACCCCGGCTCAGCATCTTAATGGGTTGTCCCTGGCAGGTGGGCAGCGGGAAGAAGAGTCTCCAGCCGAGCATTGGGTTTACTCCGGCTTCCACAGGAGCGTCTCTCAGCCTGATCCCCAGAGTCCTGTCTGCTCCAGGCCCGTCTCCTCCTCGCTCAGGCTCTGCGTCATCTTCCCCCCTCCTCATGCTCTGCCTTTACCTCAGTGCTCCCTTCAGGGAGCAGGCGCCTTCTCCAGGAAGCCCTGGAGCTCTGCCTCCCTGAGCCCACCCCTCCTGTCCTGCCCTCCACCCCTGTGGGCAGGCAGGGTCTGGTGGGCCTCCTTCTACTTGGGTCCCTGGGGCCAAGCCTCCTCCAAGGGAGCCAGATGCGCCCCCCCCAACAACCTCAGGGAGGTCCTCTGAATCAATGGGGTGAGGGTGGAGGAAGGGAGGTCAGAGATGGGCTGACAGCTTCTCCTGCCCAGAATTTGACCCCTTGCTGCACACCTCACTCTGGCTGCCAAAGGCCAGCGAAGCAGAGTGCCTCTGAAAGGGCGCAGGACCCTGTGGCTCCCCCCAAGCCCTGCCTCTTGTTTGTAGAAAAGCTGAAGTCCCCAGGCCTCCCTGAGTCGTACAAGAGAAGCTCACACAACTGATTAGGACAAGCCTGCAGGCCCCGGGGGATGGCAACGACTCTGACCACCTATCTCAACGATTAACTGAGATTACTCCTTCATTTCTCTATAAAACTTTCATGGCTGAACAGAATCTTTGGAGATTTTTTTGGGGGGGATGCTGGGTCCACCGGATTGCAGGCATTCTGACTAAAAGCAACTTTCCTTTTTGTTACCAAGGCTGTTGCCCCCAGGATCATACCCCTGCCCCTCCCTCAACTAGAAACCAATTACTCTTACCTCAATCTCAGGAGGCAGCAGCAGAGAAGAAACAAGAACTGGTTAGAAACCGCCCAGTCCAAGATGGTGGAGGACTTGACTTCCAGTGGAACTTGAGCCTCATTATAGGCGCATTGTAATATATTAACATGCTAAATGACACACCTACCAGCGCCATGAGAGTTGACGATTGTCATGACAACAACTGGAAAAGCCCATACAAGGACTGAAAAACAAAGACTTACTGGCTCCATCACACCTGGAACGAGGACATGATGGTGGAAGCCTCTCATAAACGTCCACGCAGCCCGACCTGGGCCAGAGCCATCCCTCCACTCGTCTTGGCTGACGGCGCCCCACTCAAGCACCTCTTCCTTACTCTTGAGAGCTTTTCTTCTCTTCTCCCTGCTGGAGAACTTTCCTTCCATTTCCCCTTCTGAGCAATACAACGGCTGCTCACTTCGTCCCTCTGCCTCTGCTGTGCGAGCTCTTTCACAGCCGGCGGCAAGAACCCACATTTTGGTGGGCTTCCTAATTTAGGGGCCCCTCCACCTGCTGACACCTCCATGCCCCTCTTCTCCAGGTGGGGAACGCATGCATTTGGACTTCTGAGTATTTGTTCAGCACTACTAGGCACCAGGCACTGCGATGGCTATAATAAATTATAAAAATAACAATAATAATGCCAACTTTGAACTTTTGTGAGGCACCCACAACATGCCAGACACATGTGCTAGGCAATTCAATAACAACCACCCTTGTACAGCAACTAATCACAGTGGTCACGTTTATCGAGTGTTTGCTATGTGCCCAGTGCTGCTCTAAGAGCTTTGCCACAGTGGTGGCCCTTTGAAAAGAAGCCTTGATCAATTGCTCTGTTTTGATAGGTCCTAACTCTGGCAGAAGAGTGAGAGCTGGCCTGGGCCTCTGACTAGCTACATCCCATGGATGCTGTACGGACAGGAAATGGGCCAGAAATGAAGAAATTGGGCTCTAGGCAGAAAGCAGGCAGGCTGCTCCCCTAGGCCTGGCTCCATAGTCTCTGGGGTCAGTTATCCCATATGAGTTACAACAGGCGGATGGACTTGAACAAGGTCACTGGGCAGACACAGTCACCACCCCTGCCCTCCCTCCTTCAGTTTATGGGTTCTGTCCACAGATTCTTACGTTCTCAGAATAGATCATGGGGCAGAGGGGCTGAGGTCCTGGGGCCTGGAACCTTCTTGGAGTCCCCAGGCCCTGCCCTGGCCCACCTATCCAGGTGCCCCCCCCTCCACGAGGCAACGTTTTAGGAGGGCTGACTAAGGAGAGGACCTTCTGGCCTGAGTCACTGCCTTCCAGGAGTGCCCAGGCCCTGCCAGCCTCGCCCACCTGCCCGCTTGCTCAGCAGCCCTTTACAATAGGCTCCATCTTCCCCAACAAGACCCAGCAGAGTTCCTCCTGCCGCTCTCTGGCTCTTGGAGGTCTCTGCCCTGGCCAGCATGTCTGGCAGCCCTGGCCCACCCGCACTTGCCCTGGGGCCTCTCTGGGTGCCAGGAATCCCACTGCTGACAGAGGCATCCTTGGTATCTGGAGGGGTTTTGAGCCAGTGAATTGCTGTGTGATTGTGGTAAGTCACTCCTCTAAAGTTGGGACTCTGAGCCCCCGAGTTGAACGCAGGGTGTCCTGCGGGTGGGGTAGAGGGGGTCACCCTTGGCTCTGCTCTGCTCCTTGCTCTGAAGGTTGGGATCAGGTGAGCCCTTCAGTGGTTGCACCAGTTGGCACAGGAGGGTCTGAGGAGGTGCTGGAGAAGCAGGGGGAGGCTGAGTGTGAGGGGTTCTGGGTTTTCACCCCCTCCTGTCCTATTTAATAAACTTTGACTCTATCCGTGGTGGGGTCCTGCATTTGATTTGGTATAAGTGTTCTGCCCATGGAGTTCTGAGCTGATAGACTCCAGGTGTCTGGGTGGCAGGGAGCCATGGGTGAGTGTGGAGGGAGGGAGAGAGGTGAGCTCTGAAGAGTCTGGGAGGCACAGACCTGCTCCTTGAAACTCTAGGTCTGCCTGGGCTCTGGATGGGATGTGGGGCCAGAGCAGCAGTGAGGAGTCTAGCCAGCACCCCTGGGGGTTGAGGGAAGCCAGGGGAACCAGAGTGGGAACCCAGGAAAGGAGGTCTGGGTGGGCTTGGTGTTAAAGACCTCTCAGCCTGCGGGAAAGGAGGGGCTACGTTCTGACAGTAGATGTTTACCAGTCGTCTCTACATACCCAGCACTGGGCTGGCTGGACACTGCCCTGAGGGAGTGCACAGCGTTGAACTATGTTTACGACAAGGTGCAGAGGGCTGGGGCCTTCGCCCAGGCTGGGAGCCTCAGCAACCTGGGATGGGAGGAGAGTTAGGTGCCCCAAAGTCACTCCCAGCACCAGGGTAGCACACAGGCTGGGGGCCACAGCTGGCATTTGTTCTGGAGGCAGAAGGGAAGGTCAGAGTGGCAGCCTTGGTCCAGCGTCTCTTGTTCCCCATCCTCTGCAGGCTGGAGAGCTCTGGGAGGCCCATCCCTCCTTCCTGACCAGGCCTGGGTGGGTCCCAGACTCGCAGCTTCTTCCCCACCTCTGCTGGCTGCTGCTGCTGCTGCTGCTGCTGCTCTGCCCTGGGGGAGACCCTGAGGGTGACCCTCGCTGGACCTGTCCCTTAGTCCCTCCCTCTGCAGATGGGGAGGGGACAGGAAGGGAAGGACCAGTTGGACTGCAGAGGGCAGGGGGCTGCTACATGCTCCAGGGACCTGAGAGGTGAGGGTGGAGAGGGCTCCTCCCTGCAGACCCTCCCCTGGGATCAGAGCTGGCTGCTGGCCTTGCCTTCCTCTGCCTCGAGGACTTAGACGACCCATCTCATTTGGGCTTCAGGACCCAGACACTGGGTCACTTGAGCCCTTTTTGACCTCATAAGGCATCAGAAGGAAGCCTTGGATTGAGCTCCAGGCTCTGGGCTAACAGAGCTGGCAGTTCCCAGGCTGAGGGCTCGGGGAGCGCCTCCAGCTGAGGCTGTGTTTGGGTAGAAAAGTTCCTTCTTGGCCACTGGTTGATTTAACCAAGGGCTGCTTCTGCCTTTAGTGGCTCTTAGGACACAGCACAACCCACCAGTTACCCTGGTGGCCACAGAGGGCTCTCTGAGGAGCTGGCACCTTTTATGAGGACAGCAGCTGTCGGTAAAATATTGTCCCTCCATTGCCCTGAGAATGGAAACGTGACTGGAAGGTAAGCTGGGCATGCTCGGCATCAGCTGCTGCGTGGCTGCCCCGTCCATGGAAAGGCCTGACACTCCCTAAGGAGAGAAGGAAACAGCCAGAGCCAGCTGCCCTCCCACTCTGGGCTTCCCCTCACAGCTAGCTGACGCCACTGGATTAGGACACACATCATGGTGTGGCAGTTACCCACTGGCATGTCTGGGGCTCTTCAGGAAGGGCTGGGTAAATTTCTATCTGCATCTCCCACAGAATTTTTGGCACCAAATGCCCTTGCCAATGCCTGACTAATCCTAGCGGTAACTACCCAGGGATGGCATTAACTGAGAAGAACAAGGAGGGGATGGGGATGTGGAGACAGGGGTCCAACAGGTCTGGTCCCCGTCTCAGTTCCACTCATTTGCCAGGGCTCCCTCACATGTGACAGCCAGGAACAGGAAACCCAGCCAGAGAACCCTAGGGGGCTGCCCAGGTACCTCCATTTCTTTAAGGTCTGGAATCTTCAGGGCCCAGAGGAAGATGCCAGCACCCCTGGCAGTTCCCATTGGTCAGGAGAGGTTGGAAGGGGAAGGGGAGGCGGACCATTTCTCCTGATTCTTATTGGAGGATGATGGTTCCAGCTTTGTGGGTTCCACAGCTGCCGTAGCAACTCCACTTAAAGGGCCAGCTCCTGGAATCAGGAGAGGAGCTCAAAGGAAGCCCCTTCTTCAGTACCTAAGAGGCTAAACCATTGAGGTAGTGGGCAGGGCTTCCAGCTGGGGACCTGGGGATTTGGGCCCCTCTGGTGACCCCTACTCTGCTCCCCACACCCTCTCTACCACCCTTTCCAGCTCTGCTGTCAGCTTGGTTCTAGGGACGAGCAGGACATCCTGGCTCTTGGCTTAACATGGTCAGCTGTGGGGACTGTGAGAGGGCCACAGGCAAGGAGCCCTTAACTCTGAAGTTTGTGTGTGTGTGTGTGTGTGTATTACATAGGCAAGTATTCATCTCGTGTTGTTTCTGAAGGTCTGAGGTCTGAGAGGGCACAGCTGTGAGCACAAGTGCACATGGTGTGTGTGTGTGTGTGTGTGTGTGTGTGTGTGTGTGTGTGTAAGAGGGTCAGAAGCTTCTGGACATTCCCGAGCACTTGTATACAGGTTGGCTCCTATCGTCAGTGCCTGGGAGGAACTGGCTCCTTAAAGGAAGGAATGGTGAGTTATTTTGCAAGGTGGGAAGCAAACCCCTTAGGCCTCGGGTGCATGTGTATCTGAAATCTGCAAGGGATTGACCTCAATCGGGGCCCCACATTTAGAATGGGTCCCGAGGTTGGTGCGCCGGTGAAAGACCCCCCCCCAGGTCCTGGCAGGGCGGCTGGCACGCCGCCTGGCCCGCTGGCCAGCCCTGGCTTAGAGGAGCCGGAGCAGTGCCAGCCGGTGCCAGCGCACTGGGGGCAGGGCAGGCCAAGCTGTGCGGACAGAGAGGGTGTCGTCAGGCCTCCAGGGGAAACCCGAGCCGAGGCCAGATCCTGCCTGGCGGGTCTGTCCCTATGTCTCAGCTTACGCTCCCAGGGAAACTGGTTGCCCTGGATGGAGACTGGCCCCAGATATCAGGGCCCTGAGGATGCAGCCTGGAGCTCCCGGGAGAGGCAGGGCAGAGTGCGGAGTGCGGTGTGAAGACGCCCTTGGCAGGGCCCCTGGGTGAGGCTGGCCTGGGGGTGCTGGAGAGGCCAGGCTTGTGAAAAGAAGCTGGGGCCAGGACTGCAAGCTCTGGGTAGAGCGAGACCTCTGCAGGGCCCCCACCTCCGGGCTCCAGACCCCCTCCGTGAGGGGGAGGCGCTCAGTGTGGCAACAGGAATCGGCTGGGCCTTGGAGGTCTAGTCCACGGCCGTCTTGCTGTGCATGGCTCTGGACGACCCTCTTCTCTCTGACTCTCAGTCCCTTTAGGTCCTCTGGGGGCCCGTTCAGCAGTGATCTATCAGGATTCCAGGTCTCCTCCCAGACCTTCTGAGAGCAGGGAGGCTCTAGGAGGCCAGATGCTGACACATGAAGGGCATTGTCGGGACTGGTCCAGAGGCAGGACCGCAGGGAGGAAGGAATCTCCTCTCTTGCCCTAGTTCCCGGTTCAGATGTTACCGATGTCGAGGCACAGGGAACAGGTGATGCAGGTCAGCTGCCAAAGGCTGGCTGGGGCTCTCCACTCCCAATCCAGCTGTCCCCAGCCCCCCACCCCCAGATCTCACGACGGCTCTCACACTGCTTTTTTTCTAAGGACTTCAACCTACTCCCAAGGCCTGGGGTATCCCCTGGGACCCAGAATCTGTCTCCTCTGCCCTTGGCCCTGGGAGACCCTCCAAAGGCAAAGGGCCAGAGGGTGGTGTCTCCTTAGCAACTCACCGAGGGTCCTCTGAAGATGCTGTGTCTCAAACCCATCTCTGACCAAAGATGGGTTCTTGGGCCAAGTACAGGGGCAGCTGGCTTTTCGGAACTCTTGCTGCTTGTTCTGCCTTTGAGGAGCAACCTTGGTCCTCGTTGAAGGTTAGAGACCGGCAGAAATCTTCCTTGTGAAAATCTCCAGGGAGTTGAGGGGAGGCACTTATGGTGGTCTCCTGCCTCCCCATCAGTGCTATGTCCCAGCCTTGGGACCCCCCATGTCTCTCTTTCTCCTTACCTTTGCTAAGAGGTGGATGGAGAGGCACAGGGATGTGGAGGCCAAAACTCAGGCTAAGAAATCTGTGGCTGGGACTTTGACATCCCTCAGTTTCATTTTTTCCCCCCCTTTAAGCTCTTTGGAGAGAGCCTAGCCTATCTCTACTAAAGCAAAGGGTTTTGGTCCCATCCCACAAAGATTGGCCCACTTGCCCACACAGGTTGGGGCAGAGGAGATCTGAAAGGCTGCAGGAGGTAGAAATTCAGGCCCCATCTACCCTGGTGGCCTGCATCCGGGGAGTGAAGGCTGGTGTGGACGAGGGCCCCATGTGTGGTCAAACAAACAACACGCAGCTGTCCAGAACCTCTGAAGCACCGTTTATCCAGACCCCATGGGGTGAGTGCCCCTAGGTACCCACCCCCCCAGCCCTGCAGCAGCCCTTGGCCTGAGACCCTGCATGCTCCCCAGCCCAGTCCACTAGAGGGCCACAGACCCACGCTTGTTTAGCCGTCAGCCCATCAAGGTGGGGCCAAGGGAGCAAGCTGGCCTCAGCCCCCCTGCATCCCACACCTCAGGTCTCCATCGGTCTGGGCTAGTTCAGCACCGTGTTAAATAGCTCCCTTGCAGTCCCCTTAAATAGATGCATCCCACAGCGACCCACCCGCCTTGCACCTTGGATATATTATTCTACTGGCTTATGCCTTCCCAAGAGTGGAGGGGATCTCTCCTCCTGCCCTCTGCTCCAGGGAATACCATCTCCCAAAAACCCAGGGGGAAAGTTTTCCTCTCAACCCTGGAGCAGAGATGAGGGGAGGCCTGGCTTGGAATGGAAGAGCCAAGAACTCCCGTCTGTCCGTCCCTTCCCTTTCTTCTCCTTGCCCTCTTAGCAGCCTGGGTCAGATGTGACTTACCCAAGGTCACAGACCCAGGACCCAGCGTCCTGATCATCTATGAGGTGGCTCTGGTTTTGACAGCTCAAGCCAGCTCCAGGGCAGGGGACTGACCCCCAGCCTGCCTCCACCCTCGGCCCCTTGCAGTTTCCCCAGCTCGGAGTGAGCTCCGGAGATTTCAGCTCTTGACTCCACTCGGTCCTGGACCCCTGGAACTTCCTCTCAGCGTCCCCCATCCCTGATGTCCCCAGGGCTCTCTGGCTCTGGGGATACTCAGACAGCACCAGGGTGTGGGGACAATGGGGCTGGGGGCTGAGCAAGCCTGTCCCTGGCTCGATCAGCATCTGGGCCAGGCCAGGCCTCACACCCAGTACTGGCCGTTCTTGAGGGCAGGGTTGGATGTCCGGCAGAACTGTAGCAGCTCTGGATCAGGCTGGGCCCCCGGAGGGGCTGCCTGGCCGGGCACGGCTGTGAGCGGGATGGCCTGGCCTGGGTCCACTTTGCGAAAGGTCTCGGTGTCACCGGCCAGGCCGTTGCGAGGCTTGGCCGTCAGTACCTGGACGTCGTGTTTGCCTGTCTTGTTGCGTTTGCGGAGGTAGAAGAGCAGAGGCAAGATGAGCGCCAGGAGCAGGAGGACCAGGCACACGGGGATGATGACGCTGAACATGTTAGCTTCGAGGAAGCCCAGGAAGCCGCCCCGGGCAGTGGTGGGCGCAGGGCTGGAGGCCACCGGGTCTGGCTGGCCTGTGGAGGTGCTGCCCTCTGGCTGTCCTGCCTCTGTCCAAGCTGCCTCGGGCAGACTGAGCAGGGCCACTCTGTAGGGCCGGGCCGCGCTGTAAGGCTCAGTGGCAAAGTCCAGTGAGGCCACGGCAGGAGGGACACCCCTTGCCCGCAGCTCCAGAGTGAGCCTGTCGCCTGCAGGGCCGGGCGACACACCCTCTGGCCTGCCCACCTCCAGCCCCAGCCTCCCATCCTCAAGGTCCTGCTGGGTGAACTGCTCCACTAGCTGGCCTCCCCAGGGCTCTGTCCTGGCCCGGGGCACGCGGACCAAGCGACCGTGCTGGGGTCCCGCCAGAAGCCGGAAACGCGGCACACTGCCTGTGCGGTTGGCCAGCTCCCCTGCATCTAAGACGGTGGGGTCCAGGCGCAAGGTGGCACCCTGGGGCCATGGCCCACCCGTCCACATGTGCAGCAGAGCCCTCACGGTGATGTTCACTGTGGCGGATGTGTTGGCACCCCTGGCCAGTGCCAGAATGCTGAATTGGTCATGAGAGGAGGAGAAGTTGGTGAAAGCAAAGACCACTTCGCCCTGGTCCACCTGGAGCTGGCTGAAGGCTGTGGCGGGCTGCCCGCCCACCAGGAGATGCCCGTACTGGGGCCCCTGGATGAGGTGGTAGGCTGCATCTGGCTCTTCCCGATCAGAAACCACTTGGAGCTGCTGCCGGCTCAGGGAGGAGCGCCCTAGGGCTTGGGGCACCTCTAAGGGTGCCCGCAGCTGCACCTCGATGGCCGAGGGCAAGACGTCCACGGCCAGGGACACGGGCAGGGGCGGGCTGGCCCCATCAGACACGCTCAGCTGGAAGAAGCCTGCCACACTGCTGCCGTTGGCCACGAAGGCCAGCCGCCCTGCGTCCACGTCGGCCTGAGTGAAGCGGGTCCCAGGACCCAGGCTGGCCCCCGCCAGGCTCAGGAAGCCGTTGTGGGGTGCCCGCTGCACCTCGTACTCGATCTCCCCGGGAGCCGAGTCTGGGTCCACCACGCTCAACTGGGCCCGGGAGATGGGGCTGCGGGAGCCCCGGGTGAGCCGGAGCGGGACGGAGGCCTGTGGCTGAGGTGGCCGCTCATTCACGTCCCGCACCGTGATGGTGAAGGCCGCTGAGGTTTGGGGTCCCGCCACTGAGGCCCCTGCTGGTCCCTGGAGGTGGGCACGGAAGCGAAAGCCATCCTGCTGGGTGCCCCCGCCGCCGTGGGCGTACACCAGCTGCCCTGCGGCCAGCTCGGACTGCAGGAAGTGGGGCCGCCCGGTGTGCAGAGGCTCCTCGGACACCAATAGCTGGCCCCGCGTGGGGAACTGCGTGATCTGGAAGAGCACGTCGTGCTCTGCACGCTGGGGCGACGGAACGCTGGCCAGGAGGTTGGAGGCATCCAGGGCAGCTGTGGTGATCTCAGCCCGCTGGCCTTCAGAGACCCAGAGACCTGGGGGTGGGACACAGGCTATGAAGGCCTCCTCCACTGGGGGAGAGCCTCAGACCTGGGTCCCCAAGGCAAGGCTGTGCCTCCCCACTCAGACAAATGCCGCAGGTCAGGGCTCAGGGACCCAGGAGGCCAGGATTGTGATCTCTTGACCTCAAAGCCTCCCCACCTGCCCACCCGCAGTGTAAGTTACCAGGTCCTGGATGCTGACATGAGCAGCTGACCGTGGCCCTGTGTCCCCTCCTCTCTGGGCCTCTCCCAGTGTCTCCCCCAACTTTGCCAGCCCATCATGGTGTTCACCTTTGTTCTTCCAGAGGCGGCTGGGGCGCTGGGGACAGGCAGCCTCGAAAGACACAGACACATCCAGGGTGGCGGCCAGGTCGGGCGCAGGGGGTGAGGACAGCCGGAGCTCCAGGGTGTCGTGGGCCTCCCAGAAGGGCTCAGGGGGCATCTCGTGCTCATACAGAACATTCCCAGCATAGATCTGTGGGGAGACCCCACTGCTAGCACGAGAGGCAGGTCCTGCCTGTGGTGCCCAGGAGCCCCCTCCCAGGCTGGCACTCTCCCTGACCAGCCCTCAGTGCCCAGCCTCCCGAGAGGCTCTCCCCACTGGGCCTCGCTCCATGTCTGATGCCCGGGCTCTTCCTCACCAACTCAGTGGGTCACCATAAACAGCCACGTGGCAGTGAAGAGCCAGGCTCTGCAGCCTGTGTCAAAGCCCAGCTCTGCCACCTCGGGCAAATCACTCACTCCTCTGAGCCCCTGGGGAAGGCAGCGCTCGTCGGGGCTTCTCTCGACAGCAGGTCTCTCCTTTTTTGTGCGAAAACCCTGCCCTCTTCCCCGCTGAAGACGCCGCTTCGAACGTCTCCTGTCTTTCTCCCATGGCGTCAATCTCCCCACCGATGGGACACTTCGCACAACTACGCTATCCTTCCCCCTGGGAGAGAGAGCTTCTCTTGACCTCACTTTTCCCACCAACATTTGCTCCCACCTCCTCCTTTTTTTTTTCCTTGCTCTTCTTTGTAGCAAAACTCTGAAACCAGTCTGTACTCTCCCCTAGGCTGTCCTGAGCGCATGCCCCCCAGGCACCCGCTCCTGCTGTCACAAGGGCATAACGGCCTCCGGGTTGCTGGACCCAGGGGTCCTCAGGCCTCCTCTCACTCACGTGCTCAGCGGCACCAGACACAACTGCGCCCACCCACTGGCTGCAGGAGGCTCTGCTCTCTCGGTTTTCCTCCAGCCTCACTGGTTGCTTTTGGCCAGTCCCTCCCCTTCCCCCCAGTGTCTGCAGCTTGGCCTTGAGATTCTGTCTACAGGCACTGCCCACGTGCTCTGGGGGGGGGGGTCTGACGTCCTCAAATGCAAGCCGGGAGACAACCCCCTTATTTGTATCTCCAGCCCAGGCTGCGCACTCCTGAACTCCAGGCATATATCCGCCTGCTCCCTGGCAGCTCTGTGGGGCTGTCTGAGGGACATCTCAAACTCAGCAGGTCCTAGACGGACCCCTGCCCTGCCCTGCCGCCTCCAGGCTTCCCACTGCAGATGGCACAGCTCTGGCTTTCCGGTGGCTCAGGCCCCAAACCTTGAGTCCCCCCGACTCCTCTCCTCCTCACACACAATTGTTCCCGCCTGGATTATTGCCAGAGCCTCCTAACTGTGCCCTGGCTTTGGCCCCTGCTCCATATCCCTCTACAGTTTCTTGTAACACTGAAGTCAGAGTGAGTCTTTAAAAATGTAAGTCAGGTCATGTCACTCTTGCTCAGACCTTGCCACTATTTGACCTCAGAGACCCCGTGTGACCCCGTTACCCATGACCTCACCTCCTCCCACTCCTCCCATGGCAAGTCCACGCCAGCCACACCCGCCGTCCTCCAGGGCCTCTGTGTTAAACACCGAGGGATATTCTTCACTCCCACCAAGAAACCCGTTCCCTCCCCCTTCGAATCCCAGTGTGTCCTCTTGGCTTATCTTTTGTTTTCCCCTTTCAGGAGACACAGGGAACTATTTTCCTTCTCTCAGAAAAACAGGACTTGCGCAAGAGTGAGATGGAAACTGACTGGGGTCACACTGTGCAGGAGAGTCTAGGAGCACCAGGGCGGTGGGGAACTGGGGAGCCCTGCCCAGTCAGAGGGCAAGCAGGGCCCAGTCAGAAGGGTCGCTGCTCAGCTGATGGTCCTGAGAGGGAACACAGGCAGTTTAAGAAACTGGAAATCAGCGTGTGTGTGTGTGTGTGTGTGTGTGTGTGTGTGTGTGTGTAAATGCATGTGCAGGCCAGATAAAACACATCTGTGGGCCAGATGTGGCCCGCAAGGGCTGCGAGCTGTAACCTCTGGTCCAGGCTGATGGGTGGGCAGGAAGGAAATGGAGAACCCTGGGAGTGGGGGTGGGGGCATCTGGTTGGGGATGAGCTAAGTCACAGGTGAGGTGTGGAGGGCTCCCGGAGCTCTGGGGACCAGCAGTGCCCTTGGGTGAAAGAAAACTTGGACTCACAGTCTGAAGGCATAGTACTGGTTTCACTCAGCTATGGGCTCTGAATAAAGTCACTTGACCTCTGCTAGTCTCAGTTTCCTTATCTGTAAAATGGGGGCAGCTGACCCCTGCCCCACCTAGCTCAGTATAGTGGGACAGTGGCTGCTGTCAGACACTACCCAGTCCTGCCCTGCTCTCTTTGCCAAGGGGGGAGGATGTGCCTGCCACGCAGCCTCCTCCCAACTTCCCTGGGTGGCATTGCCAGCCTGGCCCCCTGGTGGCCATTTAGTCTAGCCCTTCAGATTGCTGGTGTGAGGAAGCACTGCAGGGTGGGGGAGGGGTGTGGCAGCCTTGTCCTGATCCCTCCCCATTCCTGGGCATCCAATGACAAAGGCTCCCAGGGATTCAGGGTGCACAGCTGTTGCAGCCACCAGCCTGCAGAAGATTTCATTGCGGGAGGGCAGAAAGAGGGCCATAGCAGAAGGCAGGAGAGCAGAGAACCCAGGCCTGGGGTTGCTGATGTGAGAGACCTGAGAACTCTTCCCACCCTCGTTAAAGTTACTTCCTTCCCTGCCTGCAAGCCCCGCCCTGCTCTGCCTTCGGGGAGAACCAAGGCTGCCCTGGTACACTGGGTACCTCCCACACTTAGAAGGGACCATAATTTAAGTGATGGCTGCTGGCCCCACTGACAGAGGCTCTGTGATTCCAGCAGCCTAGCAGTCTGCCTATTCTCATGGCTGAAAGTTTTAGTTTTCACTGGTGGCCTCTGGTGTGCTCTAGGACAGCTGTGTCCTGAAGCTGCCGTGATGGATGGATGGATGCATGGCAGCTTCACTCCCAGCTTGTCCTACTCAGTTGCTTCTGTCCACTTATCTGCTTTCAGGGCCCACTCTGCTCCTTGCTGGCTCTTGACCTGAGCCCCAGCCTCACACCTTTGTCCACAAGCCCAACAGCCGCCTTCATCCCAAACTCCATTCCCCCGAACCAAGCAATGCCCCTCACCAGCCACTGAGGTGTCTCATGTCCCCCACGCAGGAGAACTTTCCCAGTCCCTAGGGTCCAACTGCAGCTCCTGGAAGCCAAGCCCCAGACCCCGATCCTGCTGTGGGCCCATACAGCCCTGACGGCTGGCATCCTTCCTCCCCCAGGAACACAAAACCCCATTTGCCCTACCAGCCTGGTGGCTCCTGGAGGTGGGGCACGCAGGGCCTGGACCACGGGGGATCCAGGGAGTGTCTGCTGCCAATGATCCTGAAGTTGTACCCGTGTCCATGTGTGTGTCCAGGGGCAGAGCAGGCCACATAAGGCTGGGTGGAGTCTAAGTGGTGGCTGTAGAGATGGGTCCTTACCTCTGCCTGAGTGAAGTTCACCAGGGCCTCCCCGGCGCTGCCCCGCTGGGTGTGGAACAGCCGGCCAAGCTGGGGGCCCCGAACCACATGGTAGAGCAGGTGGTGGGGGTCGGTGCCTGCACTGGAACTGGCTCTCAGGCTCTGGCTGCTGAGTGGCTGGGTGGAACCTACGAGAGGCAAGAGGGGACTGTCAGCCTCTGACCAGGAGCCAGGGCACGGCCTGTGACCGCTGGAGAGGCAGCATGACCCTGGTGTGCCACCCATGCTTGGCACACTAACCTGGGCAGATGGTCAGCGTCCGGCTGCCCTCCAGCGAGAGGAGCAGCTGCTTCTGGGCCGTCACCCGGAAGAAGTGTCCAGGGGAAGTGTGCTCGCCATCAGACAGGCTGAAGCGGAAGCCTCCGTCCAGGACTCCTAGGACAGGGGTGGATGTGGGTCTCGCTGGCCCATGCTGGCGCCATCCGCAGGGCATCCCCACCTCTCAGCACCCACCTCTGTGTGAGAACAGCACGAGCCCACTGTCTAGCTGGGCCTGGGTGAAGCTGTAGACCTTGGTGCCCGGCGCCGTCCGCAGCACTACCTGTCCGTTGCTGGGCTGCTCGAGGGTGTAGACCAGGTCCTCGGGTCCTGAGTCGCTGTCTGTGGCCCTAATGGCCTCCGCAGGGATGGGCACAGTGGCCCCCTCCCACATCTGGGGATACAAGCCTGTGAGGGTTCTGCCCCCATCAAGCTCACCCACCTCGTTCCTCCCAGGCACCGGGGCCCGTGCCACTCTGGGCTCCTCTGCACAAAGGGTCCTCCTCCACCCCATTCACTTTCCCCTGTTAGCCCAGGGCCCTCACACCCAGGCTCCCTACTCTCCACCTGCCCTAATCTCGCTTGTCCCTGAAGGCTAGCTCAGGCACCCCTACCCCAGGTAGCCCCCCGCTCTCACCCCTCAGAGACCCCCAACCCTGGCTCACAGCACTGTTTAAATGTGGCTCACTGGGAGGGCAGGGGTCTCCCTTCTGACCCTCCACGGTTAGTCTGCGCAGGGGCTGGCACACTGCGGGAATGGTGGTTTTTGTTTTCCGAGAGACTTAGAAATGGTGAGGGAAGGGGCGGGGGGCTTGGCAAGCTGGAGGGGCTGATGCTTAGCGGCAAGGCGGCTCTGTGACGGGAGCCCAGGTGTTTCCAGTGTCGTCACGAGCCCTTGCCTACTGCACTCACAAGCAGAGGGGTAAAGGCTTCCTGGGTGTCGGCAGCCCCTCCCCATGCTCAGAGTGAAGGGGAGCCCCCTCAAGCCTCCCACCTGCCGGCAGGGCAGGATCCTGTTCCCACGGTCCTGTTACATGTTCAGCTGGGTCAGCAGTTTATAAGCAATATTGGGGAGGGGCTCCCATAACTGGAAAACAGCCCTCTGGTATTCCCTCCCCTCGCCCAGGGCTGAGCTCAGCCAGAGCTCTGGAAGAAGGGCCACAAAGTAGAGACAACGAACGGGCTTTAGCGCAGGGCTCCTGGCACAAACGTGGTGGACAGCACCACCTGGTGGCTGAGCTGCCACACAGCACCATCTGACTGTGGTCCTAGGGCAGCCCATAGCCTGCACCTGACCCTCTGCCGGCCTCTCCACCACAGCGCTTCTTCCCACAGGCACATCCTATACCTCCAAAGATTTCCAGTGCCCCATGTCGCAGCGAGTCAGCCCTCTTTTGAAGCCTTCCATGGCTCCTGCTGACCTGGAGTCCACACCCTAGGAATCAGCATTCTAGGCCCCACTCCTTTGCTGTCCTGCTGTATGGCTTTGGTCAAGTCACGTCCTCTCCGTCCCACCAGTAACTACTTTTGTGACCCTGGAGAAGTTCTACCATGTGTTTGGGCCTCAACTTCCACCTCTGCTGGATGGGGAGCCAGGCTGCGCCCTCTGCTTCCTGGGGGCGAAAGTTGGGGGCAGTTGAAGTTCACCCCTAAGGGCTTGAAAGAACTTTCTTCAGGAGTTCTGGTCACATGTCACAGAAAAAGCTTCCTGCTGAGGTTGAGTCCAGGGAACAGCAGGGCCAAGCATGTCCATTCACAAGGCTGTTTACTGCACTTGGAAGTGTCCAATGATAAAGCCTCACACCTGTGTTCCATTTTCACTGCAATAACTCTTGCCTCTTCCCAACAACCTAGTGAGGCATGTGGCGGTGTCCCCACGTACAGAGGTGGAAACTGAGGCTCAGAGAGGGGGAGCTGTATGCGAGACCTCTCTCTGGGAGAGGAGGTAGGAGATGGTCCTAGAATGCTCTTACCTGCAGGCCTGTGTTTGTGGTAAGGACAGGAGGTTGGTCGTTGACAGGCAGGATGGTGACGGAGAAGGTCACGGGATAGCTCTGGCGGTCCATCTCTGAGGCGTTGGCTACTAGAACGAAGCTGTCTGCCAGCGTCTCGCTCCCGTCGTGCACATAGTGGATCAACTGCTGTTCCACCTGCGGGCAGAACCAGGGCTGGAGGTCAGATGCACAGTGGGTGTCAGGCCCAGCACCCACCATGCCCTGCCTTTGGGTGCGGGAGGAGATTGACTCCTTCAGAGCTTCAGTTTCTGCAGGTGGAAATGAGGACAATTATTTCTCCCAGAGTGAAGGAATGAAGGAGGGGAGGAGCTGGGGACAATAAATACTCTCTGCCAGTGAGGAAGGATGAGATAAGGTACATAAAGCAGAGGTGCTCTGTAAATGTGGGCCGCCTGCCTCCTCTGTATGTCTCGCTAGACTCTGCCCCTAAAGCTGCGCTGCACCTGGGCCTCCCTGACAGCCGTACCTCTCTCCAGGAGAAGGTGCTGAGGGTCCTGTCTTGAGGTCCTTCTTCTCTCCGCAGGGTCCCGTGCCGGGGTGGCTCCAGCACTAGCAGGTTGAGGCCTGGCAGTGTGGGGAAGTAGGGCCCGGTGATGCGGAGCAGTGGAGGGGCCAGGGTGCGGGTGCCGCCCTCAGGGACGCTGAAGTTCTCTGCCTTCAGTGGGATGGTGGTGGGCAGCACCTCCAGCTCCATGCGGATGCCCTCAAGGGGAGCACCCAGGCCCGAGGACACATCCAGGGAGAAGGCATCACTCCAGGCCTCAGGGCGGGAGTGCAGGTACAGGACCCTGCCTGCATCCACTGCCTCCTGGGAGAAGCTGTGCACGGGGTCCAGGCTCGGCGGCTTGGCAGCCGTGGCGCCGTGGGACAGCATCACCAGGTAGCCAGCGCTTGGTGGGGTCTTCACTGAGAACACAATGTCTGCTGGTGGCACTGCCTCTTGGGCTGCCTGGTTAACAGAGAGGTCACAGAGGGAGGCCACTGAGGACTCTGAGAGATGTGCACAATCACACATCCTCAGATTCAGTAACATGGACATATAATCTTACCACACGCAGATGTGTGGACAGAGACACACACATATGTCCCATGCGTATGTACAATGTACACACACACACACACTCTGCCCCTGCCCTGCTATCGCTACCCTTTGCCACCAGAGGGCACCACACCCTCCTCTGCAACACAGACTCTAATACATTTCGGGTCCTTTGCAGCTTGCAGACCGTAGTCCAGTCCAAGGGCCTGGAGGGAGGATGCTCCCTCATCTGATGGTCCCAGCAGAAGAGGCTACACACCATCCCCAAACTCACATTCCTGATTCTGTCCCTCTGCCTGGAATACTGTCCCCCTGTTTCCTGCTGTTAAACCCCAGACTCTACAAAGCCTGGTTCAAATGCTGCCTTTTTCAGTGGCAGACTTCCTGATACCAGACATGTATGGTCACCGTCTGCCCACAAGTCCAGACAGCCAGCACCACAAGAGGTTCAGAAATTGAGAGTCTAGGAGAATAAGGCCCAGAGAGGGCAAGTGGCTGGCGTGAGGTCACGCAGCAAGGCAGTGGGCCTGCTGGATGGGCCGTGGTTGCTCTGTGAGGTTCCTGGGTGGTCAGTAGTTCTCTCCAGACCCTGAGGCCTGGTCTGAAGTCTGGGAAAAAGCTGAGGACACAGGAGCTGTGGAGGCAGCCAAGCCTGTTTCCAAGGCTTATAGTCCGCAAAGTCTGTACCCATGAAAACTCTCCAGAGAACTTACTGTTATTACAATGCAGATTCTCAGGCTCCATATCAGAGATCCTGTAGTCTGAGTGGGGCCCAGGAATCGGCATGGTTGGCCACAGCATGTACACATGTGCACATGACACGTAGAGGCACACACAAATCACAGGCAGCCGTATGAACAATAAATTCCACAGAAAACCTCAGGCACACAACAGGTACATGTACAGGCGTGCACCCAAGGCACATACACACACCTGCTCAGGAGCCACAGGCACATCCCAAAGCATACAAACGCACCCAGCATGAAGGCCGCATGGCAGGGCCTCCTGTACATGGCCCGTACCCCTGCTCATGCCCCCAGCCTTTTACCTCCAGCTGGTCTCTTCTGATCTCAGCTGCTTCCCCCTGGAAGACATAGATCTTCTTGTGCTGGACCAGGTGCAGTGGGGCCAGTGGCCCCTCGAGGGCAATGGTCACCTGGAGGGTGGCATCCGTGTGCACAGGCCCTGCCTCCACAGAGAAGGCCAGGGTATCACGGGGGCTGAGGCTGCCGTTGTGGCTGTAGAGAATGGCCCCATCCAGCAGGTCCTGCTGGGAGAAGGCTGTGGCTGGCTGGCCGGCCCGGAGCAGCTGCCCCCAGCGTGGGCCGGCAGTGACACGGTAGTGAACCTCATCCCCACTGCGGATATCTAGGTTGGTGTCCAGGTGGAGCACAGCTGTGTCGATGGTGCCCTGGCCGCCTTGAGGGACCACGAGGCTGGAGCCATTGGCCACATGGAGGTAGGGCTCCGAGGCCTGCACTTCGAGCAGCGCGGTGGCCTGGTGCTGCCCGTCAGACACCTGCAGCTGGATCCAGCCACGGTCGGCCCCCGAGTGCACGAACAAGACTCGCCTCTTCCTGAGGTCCTCCTGGGTGAAGCGATAGATGGGCCTCGTGGGCTCATCCACAGCCACGATACTGCCGAAGAGGAGGTCCTTGCGGGTCAGTACCAGCTGAGCGTCAGCAAAGCCGGAGTCGGCGTCGCTGAAGGCCACGTCGTCTGTAGTCAGCAGCCGCTGCCCACCCCGGGCCACGTGGAAGACGCGGCTGACGGTCTGCACAGGGGCGCGGTTGTTCACGGGTTGGATGGCCACGCGGAAGACTCCACGTACCTCCTCCCCGGCCAGGCCCCCGCTGCCCTCGCCCTGGCGGGCAGCCACAAACGGGATGTCATCTTCTGTGGTCTCGGAGCCGTCGTGCTGGTAGACCAGCCGGCCATGCAGCAGGTCCTCGTTGGTGAAGGATGTCACCATGGTGGTCTTGTCCTGCGCCCCACGCCATGCCAACCTGCCATGGCGGGGCCGCTCCATGACCTCATAGAGGTAGCTGGCACTGTTGAGACTCTTGACGAAGAGGTGGTCAGCAGAGAGGACGCCCTCGCCGCCCTCGGGCACCGACAGGAGGACGTTGGTGAGGACAGGGGCGTCGGGATCACCGCTGATGTGGATGGGGAAGGTGTAGAGCGGGGAGAAGTGTGGCGGGGCCGTGACCCGGAATCGGAAGACGTCCTCCACTGCCTCTGAGGCTCGCGCTGTGGCCCCGTAGGTCACTCGGCCGGCCTGCAGGTCATCCTGGGTGAAGCCCTGACCGTCTGACAGTCGTGTGCCCTGGAGCCGAAGATTACCCTTCCTGGGGGCCTGCACTAGCTCATAGTGGAAGGTGGTGGGGTTTGGGCCCGCATCCTCCATGGCAGCTTCCAGGTGGGCTGTGGTGAGGGCCTCCTGCCGGGTGTTCTGGGTGTGCAGAGGCTCCAGCCGCAGCAGCCACACTGTGGCTCTCTGGACAGTCACTGGGAAGGACAGGTTGCTCAGGGTCTCCTGGCCCACCTGCACCTCCAGGGCTACATTCTCCACGGTGTCCTCGGCACGGTGCTGCGGGTCGGTGCTCAGGTACCTCACGCGGCCCTGCTCCACGTCCCGTTGATGGAACGCCTGTGTGGCCCGCCACTCGGCACCCTCCGCCCCACCTGCCCCCTGTTTCTGCAGCTCCCCAAATTGCAGGGCCCCAGTGACTCGGAACAGCACGCTCACATCCTGCCCCACGGCATTCGTCTCCACTGACAGGTTGGCGGGCAGCACAGGTGCGGTGGAGCCCTGGGCCAGGTGCAGGCCTGTGTTGTGGCGGACCTGAATGGCTGGCCGGATGGCCACCACCTTCAGCGTGGCAGGGGGGCTGGCTTGGAGCCCATCGCTGACCCGGAACGTCAGGTCCTGGGCGGGCCCACTACGGTGGATGTAGACTAGGTTGCCTGCCTCCAGCTCCCGGCAGGAGAACTCGGTGGCTGGCTCCCCAGGCTGGTCTCGGCGCTCCACGGGGAGGCTGGTGGGGACACCAAGGAGCTGGAAGGTGAGGCCCTCGCAGGCAGAGTCTGGATCGTAGGCGTGGAAGACCTCGGGCCCCAGAGGCTTCTGAGTGTGTTCCAAGATCACCATGAGGCTGCCGTGTGGGAAGATGACGCGGGGTGGGTCGTTGACAGGGTTTATCTGAATGGGCAGGATGTAAGTCTGGCCCCTCCGAAGGCAGGAGGGCATGGGCCCCCGAGCTGTCACTGACACCTCCAGCACTAGCTGGTCGGAGGTGTCCTCGGAGCCATCGTGGACGAAGCGGGCCTTGCGGTTCACCACGTCCAGGAGGGTGAACATTTTCCGCGCTTGGGCACCCGGGATGTCCAGCTCCAGCTCGCCATGCCGGGCGCCGCGGGTCACGCTGAACAATACTTGGGATTTGCGCAGCTCGGCCTCGCTCAGGTCCAGTGTGGGCTGCATATGCCGCCACTCCAGCCAGGCCGTGCCGCCCTCGGCCACCACCAGAGGGCTGATGGTCAGCAGTTGAGTGAAATTGGCAAAGACAGGGGGCAGCCCCGGCTCAGGCACGCAGGGCTCAGGCAGCTGCATGGCCGGCCAAGCCTCAGGGGCTAGGGTGGAGAGAGCTTCGTATGGGCCATAGGCGTCCTCCTCATACTCGTCCTCCTCAAGACGGCAGCCGGCCGCCATGTTGCGAGTCAGCAAGGCTTCCCGGAGCCCCAGCCTCTGGCCATTGACGCTGAGATCCTCCAAGCAGCCCAGCAGGGAGATGTTGACAGCCAGGCCTAGGCGGTGTTCCTGGAGATGGCGAGAGGCCTCTGCATCCAGCCCTCCGAGGAGGAGACTGCCACGTGGCTCCAGGTGGCTGAGGACCCCACGGTTGGAAGTGCGTGTTGGGTACTGGTCCACGGAGATTTCCAGCCGGTGAGCATCCATGTGGACACTGACCTCGTGGGGCTGCCCATCAGCCACAGGCACACTGTTGTGGAGCAGTATCGTGCCCTGGCCCTTCTCCACCACAGCCCGCAGGTGGCCGTCAAATATGTCCACGTAGATGAAGTCCCCGTGCCGGCCCCCTGCCTGGAAGGCCAGGGGAGCCTGCTGGCTCCGTGTGGTGAGTGTAAACTCCAGGGTGCCTTCATCCTGAGTGCCCCAGGCCGGGAAGGCAGCCAGCGACTGGGGCCCAGAGAAGCCCAGGGCCACATCGTCACCAGCAGAAAATTCCTCAGCACAGCCCTCGGGCACGTCCGGGGTCAGTGGCCGGAGAAGGCTGCGACCATTGAGGACGGCTGTGTAGAGGCAACCCCGGAGGGGTCGGCTGGCACCCCCCAGGTAGGGCAGGCCAAGGCTCCCAGTGCCCCCAAGGGAGAGTCCATAGGGGACCTCCAGGCTGGCTCCCTGGACAGGGGCTGAGGCGTTCAGGAGCCCGTCGACTGACAGCAAAGCCCAGCTGTCTGACACAGTCAGCCCCACGGTGTGGGGGACGGAGTCGCTCAGCAGTGTCTCTGCCGGGGTCTGCAGCCTCACCTCCTCCTTGCCCAGGATCAGTCTGACCTGAGGAGAGACGGGGGTGTGGGGGATGGGGGAAGCGCACTGAATCCATCACTTGTGTGGTAAAAGCATAGGTGCCCCTGCACGTGGGGTCCCCAGAGCAGACGGCCAAGGGCAAGGGCTTCTTGTGCCACCCTTCTCTCTCTCCTGCCCTTATTTCCTCATTCCCCAAATACTCACCGAAGTGATCTCTGTGCCAGGCCCAGATGGGCTTGGGGGACCCCGATGTGAATCAGATGTGGTCCTTGCCCACAAAGAACTGTCATAAAGCAAGACAGATTTCCTAGAAGTTCAACCTAAATTTGTATTCTTCCTTCTTTCTTTGGATGAGAGGTGCCAGAAAAAATCACCTTGGAAGATGAAAGGTGCCACTCCCGGAATAAGGGGCACCTGGAAATCTCTGGATGAGTCCCCCCAAGTAGAGTAAAAGACATTGGGGTCACTGAGGCAGCCAGGCTCACTGTGTAGGGATAGGGAGCCAATCAGATGCTCTGTGTTTTGAAGGGTGAGTAAGAAAAACCTCCCTGGCTTGGAGTGAGGGGCGATCCTTGGGGACAGAAGAAGGACGTGGTCTGTCTCCATGACGTTGACACCAGAACCAGCTCTGGTGCAGGGCTCCCACAACCAGATGGTAAATGGGTGGTGGCAGAGTATGGAAACTGAAAAAGCAGAACACTAAGAACTTATGGCCTTGGGACTTCAGGTATGGAGCACCTTTCTAGGTGTGTGGCATCAATGTACCTGGCAGAGAGGAAGACCTGGCCTCAGTGCCAGGCCAGGCCAGGTGTCAACAGTGACACCTTGTGGCAGTGAGAAGCAATGGCCGCAGCAGATGGACTGATGGATGACCAGGGCATAGTGCTCTCCCTACAGTGTGTGGAAGCAGACAGCTCCCCCAAATTTGGACTAAGACCTCAGGTTCTCAGACTTATCATGGTTAGAGGGAAGCCTCAAGAGAGAGCTAGAAGTCTCTTTGCTAATGACGCCTATGGTGACTTGAAGGATGAAACAGAAAAATGAGGAAGCTGTGGCAGTGCTCGCTGTTCCATCATCAACAGACAATGGTGATACAGGGCGATTGGTGCTGTGCCAGAGGGATGCTCAGGGGTGCCGGAGCCTGAGAGAGGGGCCCAGCCCAAGAGAGGAAAGGATGTCCATGCTGAGACTTCAAGGAGAGGCTGGAGTTAGGCAGGTGCGGGGAATGAGTGAGGCATGCCCAGGCAGAGGGATCCTTTGCTCCCTGGGGGACTCAGGCCAACAAGCTGCTACCCTCAACCCCAAAGATAGCTGGGAACATGGCCCCAGAGACAAGCAGGGTTGGGCCAGACCCTAGCCATGGCAGGGCATGGCAGCAAGAGACCCCAAGATGGCATGGAACTGAAAGCAGTCAGTGTGGTCAGAACACAAAAGACCAGCTAGGGGTCATGGTGAGAAACATGGCTAGAGAGCAGGAGGGCCCAGCCAGTTCATGGGGAGTCACACCTTCTGGGACACTACTGTCCATCTCACACTGGGGACCTTGAGACCCCAAGGTCAAAGTGACTTGCAAAAGGTCACACAGATGGTTGGCTCAAAGCTAGAGAAGGAGACGAGCAGGGAGAAGCCACTGACCTGCAGGCGTCCAGAGTAGAGCTGCAGGAGGAGGTGGTCAGCCGGGCCTGCCGCCAGGAGGAGCAGGGCTTCGGGCTGGGACGTGGAAAACTCCAGCTGTAGGTCTATGTCGGTCAGAGCCGTGGCCACAGGCACCTCCAGGTGGTTCTCTCCGAAGAAAGAGGCTGTGTGACAGAGGGAGCTGTGGTCAAGGCTCAGCGCCTGGCCGGGAGGAGGGGGGGCGTTGCAGGGCGGCTGGGTGGGCTGCAAGGAGGGCGCCTCTGGCTGGCGCTCCCTCTCGGTTCTCCCACGTGGCACTGTCCCGTGACCTTAGCTGATCCCAGCACCTGCTTGGTCCCGGCACCAGAAGGCACGGCCTTGCTTTGGGTCCAGCCCAGACCCTGGCTCTGAAGGAGCACAGACCCAACACTTTCGACAGTCCTTAGGTTCCTCCTCAGAGGCTTCTGGGACCAGAGGCCCTGCCCGCTCTGGCTCTCTTCTCCTGGGGCCCAGAGGAATTTCCACCCTGGGTCTGGCCCCTCCCAGGCTCAAAGGGAAACTGTCACTGGCCTGATCACCTGGCCCAATTGTCACAGTCCCCAGGAACAATCCCCTGTTCTAGGAGATCACATCTACCCAAACAGAGCCTATTCCTTCTCCTAAGCACCTATGTGGTTTTGGCACCTGGGCAACGCTTTCCGTGCCATGCCCTGCAGATTGGCTGGGGCCATGGCTGGGGTCTGGCCCATTCTCTCTGGCGCCATGTTCCCAGCTGTCTTTGGAGCTGGGGGTGGCAGCTTGTTGGCCTGAGTCCCCCAAGGAGCAAAGGCTCTGAGGCCAGATGGAGACCATGTGCAGTGCCAGACCCAAAATGGGCCAAAACTTCCTCCATCATCCTGTATTGCTTCCTGCTGTGAAGCTATAAATGGTCCCTGGGGAGCGGTCAGATCCGGCCCCATCATTTCCATCATGGCCAGGAAGCCAGGGATGACTACAGCTGAGTTCTCCAAGCCTAGGTCTGAGGCTGAAGACAAGGCCTGGGAGGCGCTGAGGGCCTGATGGACAGTCCAGAAGGCCCCTCAAGGCAGGAGGTCATATTTAGGGCTCCCTCAGGTTAGTGGTCACTGTGTAGGGCCCCTTTTGTCCCAGACTGGGAAACTTCCTCTTTTTAAGTTGTCACCCCCTCCAGGCAGTTTCCCCAGATTAGCCTCCCGTGACCTCCAACCTGCTGCCACAATTTCTGGCCCATTCCTTTTGTGAAGATTAATGCCAAATATAATTTTGACTCTGCCCCCTTGATGTCCAGGGCTGAGGTTGGGGGGAGACAGGAATAGGTTAAAAAGATGATTAATCCCTTTTGGGCTTCTCTTAAATCCTGTGTGAATGAGTAAAGATCGATAGGGATGATCTGGCACCAGCCACACACAGCCTGAGCCAGCTGACATGCACCTGAGGAAGGAGCCACTGCAGGAGTCCTAGACTTGGCAGCCAACACGGCCTGGAGGGATAGAGGGGTGTCCAAGAAAGACGATGGTCTTCCCCTCGGGCTGAGCTGAAATCCCTTCTACTTATCTCCTCTTGCCAGCCCTTGCAGGCAACACCAGAACCTTGTCTGGGAAGCTTAAGGATTCAAAGGAGAATTGCAAAGCCACTCAGGGGGGAACACAGCCCAGGAGGCCCAGCCCACCTCAGTGCCAGTGAGGCACAGACCAGGGAACTCAGGGGCGCCTTATCTGCAAGGATATTGATTCTTAAGGACAAAACTCAGCACACTAAACTGAGGGCAGCCATAGTGCAGAGGGTGGGGGCAGGTGGCCTCTGCAGGATGGAGCCACCACCCTGGCAGACAGGAGCTCAGAGCAGCTGGCAAGAACTGAATGCTACATTTTGAGGAGTTTACAAGCCAGGTGATGTTGCCCAGTGAGAATACTTGTACCATGGAAAGAGGCAAACACTACGAGCCAGGGCTCCCACTCTCCCAGAGAGCTTGTTGCTAAATATGTACCTGCCTACCACGCGTGGGATGGGGGGGGCCCCTCTGCCTCCCCTGTGTGGAGCTGAGCCCCCCCATCCACAGTCTATTTTGCTAAAGGTGGATGTCGACCTACCAAGGCAAAGTCGGGCTCAGGACTGGGCAGGACCTGAAGTAGCTGGCTGGCTCTAACCACTGAACCACCTGCCTCCAGCGCCCTCCCAGCAGAGGAGAGTGGCAGCCTGTTCGGCCTGGATCTCCAGGCCAGAGTGGGAGGGCGGCAGGAAGCAGAGGTACTTTCCAGAGAGCTAGGGGCTGAATGGGCCCATTGAGGGGCTGGGCCCTGCTGTTTCCTGTGGGGCCAGGCGGGAAAGGGCTCACACAAGCTGCCTTGTGCTGCTGGGAGCGCACAGGCCGGCCAGGCAGCCCCCTCGCCCTGACAGAGGCCTCGGAGGCCTTGCTGGCCCAGATTTTGGAAACTCTGACAACGCCACTGCCCCCACCTCCTGGTCCCCTTCTTCTGCCTCTTACTGTCTCTGATGGGCTGCAGCTGTAAGAACCCAGAATCCCTGTCCCGGGAGGGCAGTTAGAGAGGGTCTTCGAGTGGAGAGGGGATACAGGATAAAGAAATGATGAGCTAGGAGTCAATCCCAGAGGAATTCCTGGCGGAGGTGAAGATGGTATCGAGAAGCAGAGAGGGACGGAAATGGGCACTCTCAGAGGGGAGCAAGGCCAAGGGATTGGCAGGGATATATAGATTCTGGAAATGTTGAAGACAGAGAAATAGAGAGAAAAGTAGCATGGGTCATGCCAGGCTCAGCAGCCTGACAGGGGTGCCAGGGTGGTGATGGGGAGGATAGGGGGCATCAGTGCTGCCTAGAGACCTGTCCTTGACTCTCCTGGGTCAAGAAAACCCATGATTCATCAGAATACCAGTTCAGGCCTGCACCAGCTATGGGGGCTGCCCCCTGGGCCAGGAGAAGGGGCCCGATTCAGGCCTCAGCATCACCACTCTGTAAAATGGGCACTCCTTTCCACTCTTCCCTCCTGTCTGTGAGGATTAGTCCTAGAGCTCCCTTTCTGGTCTGGGGGCTGCTCTCAAGTGTGAGTGTGCAGAGGGTCAATGTTGTGTGCTGCTTGGTGGGTGCAGGAGGCCCCATGGGGCCTGGGGGACAAGTAGGGGGGGGGCAGGAAGAGTGGCACAGGTATGGGTTTCTCTGCCTGGAGGAAGGTACAGAGGTGAGTGTCCAGGGCTGCGTAGATGTGTATTTGCACATGTGTGCAAGAGCGTGGGCGGCTGCTGGGAGTGTATTTTGGGTTTGCGTAAGGCTGTGTGTTTGTGCGTGTGCGTGCGTGTGGGCCAGGAGCTGCCAGGACAGAGCACTGATTGTGCCCAGGCCCGTCCTGCCCCTCGGTGCCGCCCGCCCTGACTTGGGTGCGCCTGTCTCCGTGAAAGGGGCAGTGTGTTCCTGGAGGGCTGCCGCCCCTCCCACCCGGCACCCATCCATCCGAGAGGTTTGCTGAAGGTGGAGAATCCCACAGCTTCCCACCCTTCCGGCCCACAAACAGGGCGCTGCTGTCTGGGCCCAGGGCGGGGCGCCTCCATCCCTCTTCCTGAGATGAGGGCTGGGGGCACAGGAGAGCCTGTGTCCTTCCCCACCAAGCCCCTTCGCGCACAGGGAGATGAAGTCTAGGCTAAGGTCTCCCGACAAGCCACCCTCCGGCAGGGCACGGGTTGTGTGGCACCCCCTGGCTCCCCGCGGCACTCCTAGGATGTTTATGGATGGGGACCCGATCCCTGTCCCTGGGGGACCCCGAACATGAGGCTAACTTCCGTCACGATGCTCAGTCCTCTGCCTGTCAGCAGGATTTTGGCCTCTCAGTCTCTCTCAGTCTCCCCTCCCTCTCCCAGGCTGGTTAGGGGCAGGGTCTCAAGCATAGGCGCCTTTTCCAGTCTGAGACCCTGCTCGTTCTGGGTTCTCAGAACCCCTGGGGCTGGCCAGATGGTCTCTCTCCGTCTCTGTCCCACGTCTCCCTTGTCTCTGCCTCTGCTTTCCCTCCTCTCTCCCTATCTTTGTCTTTGGCCCCCTCTTCCCTCTGTCCCATCCAGGCTGTAACTGGGAGCACCACCCTTGCCCCAGGACACTCCAGAGCACCAGGCCTGCCTCCCCAGCCCTGGGACCTCCACTCCTTGGTAAGGGGTTCCACAATATCAGAGTTCTCTGTGGCCCTTGCCTGCAGTAGGGTGCTTGGCTTCCACTTACCAGACAGACAAACTGAGGCTCCAGAGGAGAAGCGATCTGACAGAGAGAAGCAGAAAGCCTGTAGCTTTCAGCCTTGCCGCTTGTCCGAGCCCTGCCCCTGGGCACCCCCAACCCACCCACCCCACCCCACCCCACCCCCCGAAATCAATCTCTGTGTACCCCGCTCCCACCACATTCCTGGTCGCCTGGGGGGAGCCAGGCAGCCCTACAGCTGGATGCGTCACCGTCACGGGCAGTGGCAGCATTCCTGGGTGTCTGCTGCCGCCTGACTTTATAAGGGAGAAAGTCTGGGAGCCCAGAGCTGCTGGGCAGGATGGCCAGTGGGGAGTGCCTGGCCTGATAGTCAAGGATGGGTGGTGGGAGACATGGACATTTGGATGTGGGGGAGGTTCACCCAGTGGTACAAAGACGGAGCAGGAGGTGAGAGATGGATGGGAAGGGAAGTGGGAACCCATATTCATTCATTCATTCACAAATACAATAATATAGCAATAGCGATGAAAAGGAGAACTAACCTGGGAGACACAGAAAGTCTGAAAAAGATAAATAACACTGAGATCAAAACTGAGAATGAGGAATAAAGACCCCCTCCTCCACAAAGACTGAACTCAAGGATCCAGATGGAGGCCTGAGGAGGGAGATGGAGGAGGAAAAACCAAGACAGAGAAGGCAGGATGTTGGCAGTGGGCCTGCTGCTGTGGACTGGAGGAGGAGGCTGAGGAGGGGGCACCCTGCCAGCCAGTTGGGGAGGGAGAGGGTCCTACTCTGGGGCAAAGCTGGGCTTCTCCACCATAGCCTCTTGGGGTTTGAAGCCAGGGGTGACAGGTCCTGGTTCCAGATCCAGATCCAGATCCAGATCCTGGGTAGGCAGCAGTGAGGCTGGGAGAGTCCCCCAGAGGAAGTCTGAGAGGGGGCTGTGGGTTGGGGTGTTCTAGGAGGGCCAAGGCTGGGATGAAGGGCTCTCTGTCTCCCCTTCTGGGTGTGTGTGCGGGTGGCCCACCTGGGGGCTGAATGCCGGCCCTGTGTGAGAGCAGGGATGGGCCTGGGGCCTCTAGACCCAGGCCTGGTCCCCTTCTCTCATGCCTCCAAGGGACTCGCTTTTTCTCTACCAGAGCTCTGCCCACAAGCCAGGGGACCTCTGAGGAGGCTGGGGTGGGGTGGAAAACGCCCTCTGATTTAGAACCAGAGCTTCAGCCCCCGGGATTGCCGGTGGGGCTGGTGCTCCCTACACTGCTCCCCTCCTCCCCATTTCAAAGCTGGGGAAGCAAACACGCTGATAGGAGAACTCAGCCCCACAGACCCCCGCATGGCTTCAGTGCGCTGCACGTGGCGTGAGTGTGACTGCAAGCAGGTCAGCACTGTGCATCATGGCAGGTCGAGGTGAGTGCGGGCAGGTGAGGATCTGGGGATGTCTTGCTCTGGGTACTGGACCATGACTCCCTGGCTCCCCGGCAAGGGGAAGCTATCACTGCGTCTATTCAGGTGTTGCCCCTCCCTCAGCATGTCCCAAAGCACCGCCAAGGCTCACCCTCCCAAGCTGAGCCTGTTACTGCTGAAGGTAACAAGGGGGGAAGTTACAGGGATGACTCCAGGTCAGACCAAAGGGACAACATAACCCGCCGTGGTGGTGACACCAGGGCCACGGAGCCTGGGCTGGATGGCTCACCGCCTGCCAGGGCTGGCTGCCTGGGAGATGCTCACCCACGTGCAGGCCCACGGTGCCCACTGCTCTGGCTCCCTACCCCCATTGCAGACTGAGCAATAACCAGAGCATCCCAGTGGCCTGCCAACCACCTGCTACTCTCCTGCCCCGCAAGACACGGCCACAGGAGCAACGGCAGGTTAGTCCAAAGTCACGTGGACTTTAAAAAGTAGCCTTTCCTCTTGGGAGACAACAGCCATCTGAGCAGAGAGCAGGAATGTCAGGCCCTGCCTGGCCTTGCTGGGGTCACGATGGCTCCACCCCTCCTCGCTCCAAGAACCCTTTTCACTTTCGTTTGTTGTCTTTTTGGTGGGGGAGGTGGTTAGGTTTGCTTACGTGTTCACTTTTAGAGGCGGTGCTGGAGACTGAACCCAGGACCCTGTGTGAGCTGAGTATGTGCTCCACCTCCTGAGCTATACCCTCCTCCCGACCTTTGACAAGAACTCTCGAGTCATGAGACTCGCTCCCGGGGTATTGACCTCTTTGGTCGCCTTTCTGGTTTCTTGCAAGGCCAAGGAGGCCAGGGCAGGACAACAGTGTCCTCAGCTATTGGCTGAGCCCTGACCCTGGTCATCGGCCTCAGCTACTGGTCCTCTAACCTCAGCCCCAAGCTGAGGGGCTTAGACTGGGAAATATTTCCAATTCAGGGACCCCCTCTGGAAAGTGAGCACCCTGGTGGGGTGGGAGACGCTGAGCTTGGGCCACAGGGGCAGGGTTGGTGACCGGTGCTCCCAGCCATGTGTTCCAACCCGAGGGTCACGTGGGGCACAGAGGAAGCGGGAGGGAAAATGAAAGGTTTCGCTGGAAGCAGCAGCCCAGAGTCCACCCAGGCTGGAGGGCTGGGGCGGGGACGAGGCGGGGCCCACAATGGAGCCTCTGTAGAGGCCCGGCTGCTCCCCAGGGTGGGGCTGCTGCGGCATGGAGCAGTTCCGAGAGGCTTTTCCTTGCCTTATAATTTTCCTCCTTCGAGGGGAGACGGGTGGATTTCTACGCCTTTTCTACATCCCCTTCCCCTCTGGGCTTTCTGGGCCCCAGAAACATGGTGGGATCCTCATGTCAGTGGGCCCAGGCCAAGGTTGGGGTTCTGGCAGGGAAGAAACAGAGGGAAGGACCCTCGCCTGGCACTGGGCCTGCAGTCCCCCACCCCGCAGGGTCCTTGTGAGGTAGCTCCCATTTACAGGTGAGGAAACTGAGGCTCAAAGACAGCAGTGGCCTGTGTTACGGCCTCGAGATGAGCAGGGGCAGTGCTGGGACTCAAGCTCCTGTGGGTGCGGCTCCAGAGCTGGGTGCTATGGCCTCAGGGCCGTGTGCACACAGAACTGGGGGCATGAGGGGTTTGGGTGCTGCCTGTGAATCGGAAGTGGAGCATCTGCCGCTGGCCCCAGCGGGAGGAGGGTGTGAGAGCTGGCTCCCTGCCTGGGGAAGACACACTCTTTCCCTTCCTGTCCTAGGGGGCTCCCTCTCTCAGGGTCAGGGGTGGAGGGGGCAGGGAGTGAGGAAGGGAAGGGAGAGCATCTGCTTTCCATGGGTGGTTTGGCAGCCGGCCTCTCCCAGTGTGGCTGGAAGGGGTCTGATTTGGGGCTGGCCGGACTGGGGAGGGACCTTCTTCAAGGCTGCCTGAAGAGGGCACGTTCCAGAAACCAGTGATAAGTGCCACTCATGCCCACTGGAGTCTTGGAGGTCAGAGCAAAGAGTGGAGAGGCGGGGGTGTGGGCTCTGGCCAGGGAGAGAAGCCTGCCCTCAGGGGACTGACGGGCTAGCCCCTCTCTCGGGCAGAATCCAGAGCCGGGACGCCTACTACTCATCTCGAGCCTGCCCTCCACTCTGGGATGAGAACCGCTAAGGGCAGGGCTTCCCCCAGCCTGGCAGGCTGGCTTTGGAGATGATGAGTGTGTGAGCTGGGATGGGGGATAGTGGAAGCGATGACTGTGGGTTTGGACGGAGGCCTGGACCAATTTGGCCCAGATTGTGCTCAACAGGCTGAGTGCCCTGGAGAAGCCACTGACATCTGAGCCTCAGTTCCCCCACCCGAAATATAGGAAAGAGGAGTGAGATGACCCCACAGACAGAAGCCCCACGTCCAGGAGACCGGGGAAGCAGAGGTTTGGGTCAGGGACCACACCCGGCCCCTGGCCAGCCCAGCCCAGCGGGAAGTGGCTGGTGAGAGGTGTGGTCACTCCAGCAATTACAGCAGAGCCACCTCTGGCCTGAGGGGCCATGGTACTGGCTACACTGGAGGCTCCTGAGGACAGGACCCAGGGCCTGTATCCCCTGGCCAGCGCATCTGCCATCCAGGAGGCCCAGACACACGTACCAACGGAGGAAGCATCAGTACCTAAGGAATGCAAGGATTGGATGGAGGTGGCATTTGGCCTGTAGGACGGATGCCAGCGGGAGTGTGTGGCCTTGAAGCGTGGACCAGGAAACCTAATGTCCCTGCTATTGGCCTCTGTGGTTCCACCAGAGATCCCCAGACTAAGACCCCCACCCTCCCACTGCTGGGCAGGCCTGACTCCCCCTGGAATAGCTCCTTGCATGGCACCCCCACCTGCCAACTCTGCAGACCCCTTCAGCCTGTCAGCACCACCCCTGCCACACCCTCTCCAGCCCATCTCTTCTCTTCTGGCCTCAGGCACTGCTTCTTTGCTATGGTGTCCACATCTCTGTCTCTAGCACCAACTCTCCAGGGCTCTGGGCCCACCTGCCGATGCCCTCTAGACACCTACACCAGGAACACCTGTAGGAACCCCCAAACCAACCCCACCTGTTCAAGCCAGACTTAGTATCATCTCTCCTCCAAACTGCTCACCACCCAGTGAAGGCCCCACCCCCTCCCATTGCTGAGCAGGAATCTGAAAGTCACTTTGACCCTCTCCCTCCTCCTGTGTTCCACCCATTTAGTCCCTAAATTGCCCTTCAAGTTTGTCTCCCCCTCCTGTTCCTCTGTGCCATCCCAAAAGATAGATGGCCACCACCTTTTGCCTGGCTTAACGAATTTCTGCCTCCCTTTGCTAACTGCAGCCACAGTTAACCTAAACTGAAAGCCACTCCATCATCCTCCCTTGCCTGGATGCCTTCGATGGCTCCCCATTGCCTCACCATCAAACGGCACTGAAGGTGCTGGCTGACCTTGCCCCTGCCCCGCCAGGCTCTCCTGTTCACTCCTTTGAACACCCCACGTGCCAGCCTCAGCAGACCTTGGGCTGTTTCCCATCCACACCTCACAGGTCTCCACTCCAGCCTTTGCTCAGCCTGGGCCTGCTGCCCGGCAAGCTCCTCTCTCCCTTTTGCCTGTGAACTGCCCTCGTGCTCCTTCAAGAAAGAGGTCCTTCCCTCCCTTGCCAACAACCCATAGCCTCTACTCCACATCTGGGATACAAAGAGGCTCAGCCCTGGCTTGGGGAGTTGTGTTACCACCACCTCTGTGTTAACTCTCCTGGACAAGACTGTCGCTGCTTGGGGATGGGAGATGGGAAGAAGGGAGGGAGGGCCCAACAGGGCAGGAGGGGTGCCACGTTCCCCGGCTGGCCTGGCAGGGAGGGGCTCCACGTGGGGGCTTTCCCCAGCTCTGCCCTATTTTGTCTCACCTCCAGGCTTCTTTCCAGTCCTTCTCTGCCCTCCAGGGCCCCAGGGAGTGCAGGCAGGGGGCTGGACACAATAGCTGGGGCAGAGTGGGGCACTGCCCCAGCCAGGGTGTGCTTTTCTGGGCCTGTGGTGACAGTCTGGTGCTTGTTTTTAAAGAAAATAGAATCAGAGCCCCTATTTATAGCTGGAGGCCACAGCCACAGACAGGAGATGGATGGGGTTGAGGCCGTGCAGGCTCCTGCTCAAGCAGGGGCTCGGAGGTGGGGCCATTCCCAGGCCCCCTGTCCCCCTTTCTCAGCCTCCAAGGAAGTGCCTGTGGGATCTTGACATTCCCTGGGACAGGATGTAGCCTGAGCTTGGGGGCAGGGGAAGGAGGGGACTTGGGTGAGGGGGTGGAAATTTTCTCTCAGAGCCTTTTGTGGGAATGGGTGGAGGTGAGTGTGGGGGGAGCCAGAGAAGGACCTGTCGGGGGGTGGGGGTGCCAGTTGCCACCGGACAGGGTAAAGGAAAGGGCCAGAGTGATGGGGCAGACAGAGAGAGAGACAGGGATGGGGAGAGAGAGATGGAGAGGAGACAGAGACAGGGGCGGCAGAAGAGAGATCTGCAGCCCAGATGACACCGTGAATAGAAGAGGAGATGGAGGAAGCAAGGGAAGATCTGAAGTGGGCGTTCTGTCCCACAGAAAGTCTTCACGGTGTTCTGGGAAGTCTGAGTTGGGTCCAGGTGAGGAAAGGCAGGAATTAGGCATCTCTGCAGCCTGTATCCCAGAAGGCCAGGGCTTCCCCACTCCTACCAGCCCCAGGGCCCAGCGCCTGGAGATCCTCTGTTCCTGGCAATCTAATGCTGGGAGGCCCAGGTCCATCTAGAAGCAAAGAAAAGTTCTGGGGGCAGAGCTGATGCAGATGGGTTTTGTCACTAAGATTCCTGAAGAACTGTCCTGGACAGAGGGGACAGGGTAGTTCCAGGACAGCTGAGGACAGGCCTGGGCTCCGGCTTGCTGGGAGGTGAACTGCCCAGGTCTGGAGAGGTTACAAGCTGAGGCTATGGCCTGGGCTCACACCTGCCGCCAGCCTCTACTCAGACCCCTCCCGTGGTTGTGCCGTTGGGGGCTGTGGGGTGGCTGCAGCCTGGGGCACGTGTCATGGAGCCATAGCCACAACCAGTGACTCAGACAGTTAAAAAAAGGAGCAGCTTTGAGCAGTGACTCAACTGGCTCTGAAGGGGCTGGCTGGGTCTGGCTGGTACGAGATGGGGTGGTCTGGGTTTATTTTTGGAAGGGCGGGGCTGGGGCCAGGGGGTGGAAGATGGGAACCAGCGGTGGAGAGGAGCCGCTGCTCTCATTGCAGGAGAGCCCCAGGGCTCCAGGCCAACTTAGGAAAGCGGTTTCTCCATGCCAGGGAGCTCTGGCAGGCTGGGCTGCCCCTCAGCCCTGTTCAGACACCGGCCTGCCTTGCTGTGTGGACCCGGACAAGCAGCCAGCTCTCTCTGGATAGAAGCAGAGACCCCTGTCCTGTTCCCAAGAGGCTTGAGCCCAGAATTTTATAGCTGACCTTGGAGAATAAAGATCCTACTTAGAGGCCCAGAGAGGGACAGAAGTCTGCCCAAGGCCACACAGCAGGGCCAGGTATCCCAAGGGCTGCCATTACACATTTGCCTCAGGTCCCTACAACACCTCTCCTGCCCTAGGGCCGTCAATAGTTGGAGGGATAGGCCCCCATCTGAATACTTACACCTGGAAAGGCTCAGCTAGGCTCCAGATGAGTGTCCGGAAACACACAGGCACCAGATGCCCAGAGATGGAGCCTGAGCCGGGGCAGGAGCCTGGATTCTATTAACATACATCCGGGGAGTTGGTCAGTCTCTGCCCAGTGGTCTGTTCAGAAGAGCTACCTCTATGAGGGTGAAGGCAGAGGATACCCACACACTGGGACTCGCCTAGGGGACCTGGGCTCAGACCAGCCTCTTTATCCAGAATGTCCCTCCAGCTGGCACTCCCCTAGGCTGCTCAAATCACTCTGTAGCCATTTCCCAAGACTCACTTCCCCTCACCTCCACCAACTCTGATCTCATACATACATGGACTCAGGCACCACCTGTGACGGTCCAAGTAGCCCAGGGCAGAGAGGGTCCCTTGTTCCCTCAGTCTGGATTCTGCTCCTCATGATGCAGCCACTACTGCTTAATGAGTGGTGGTTAATAGCCAAAGGGGGCTCCATGGGAGCCATTCACATCACCGGGTCCTGGGCTCCCACCCCTACCTCCAGAGGAGCCCCCAAAGGGTGTGCAGAGAGCAGAAAAAAGAGGTTTCTCAGCTCGCCATCTAATTAAAGGTTCTGATGCCTGCTCCTTCTCTCCATCCCTACCCATCTGCTCTTGGGCCAGGGTCTGAGTTTCATTTGGTCATTTTTCCAACAGATTGATTGTGCTGCCTCTCGGCTCAACAATCTCTATCCAAGGGGCTATCAGGCTTTGGGTGGGGATGGGTGGGGCTAGGAGGGGATGCCCTGCTTCTCCTCATGCGGGAGAGATGTGTGGGCCTCTGCCCAGGGAGTCAGTCAGATGCAGGGCCTCCCATCCCCCCTTCGGAAGGGTTCTGGGCTGGCGGGTGGAGGCTGCCTGATAGCTCCCTTGGGCCCACCTCCCTTTTCTCAAGTCACTTCATCCCATACACTCTCTCCCTGGGCCAGTGCACCCAATCCCCTGCCTTGGAAACATCATCAGAGATTTCCAAGCAGGAGCCCCGCTATTGCTGGGCCTGCCCCACGCCAGAAGAAGACGGTCCTAACAGAACAGCAGCAACCTCAGGAGCAGGCGCCTACTGAGCATTTACTCCAGGCAAAGGGCGTTCATCCTCAATACACACAGGGGGAAGGAATTACTTATCCCCATTTCAGAGAGGAGAAAACTGAGGCTCAGAAAGGCCAAGTCACTTGCCCAAGGTCATATATGAAGTAGTAGGGCTGGAATGAAATCCTAATTTCTCTAACACCATGCATGTCCTTTACCACTGTGAGCCTGGCCTGCTGCCTTCCCCAGCCTTGTAGAGCTTCCGGAGCTGAGGACTCAGAGGAGGGAGAGGTGGGGCCTGAGTCAGGACTGAGGCGCGGGAGGGGAGCTTGCTCTTAGCTGCTCCAAGACGCCCAAAAAGGGTGATTCGTTCCTTCTCTCACCACAGTAGGATGTGTGTGTGTGTGTGTGTGTGTGTGTGTGTGTGTGTGTGTGTGTGTGTGTGTGTGTGTGTGTGTGTGTGTGTGTGTGTGTGTGTGTGCCTGACGCCTGGCTGGCTGGTCTCCAGCTGCAGGAGAGACGGGCTGGCCCCAGTTGCTGTGTATAAGGGAAGGGGCAGGGAAGGGCTAGTGTCGTGGGAATTAGCATCCTGGGCCCACTGATATTTATAGCTGCCCCCTCCTGAAATGTGGGTGGGGGAGGGGTTGCTTAGGTGGGAACGGAAGTTGGTCTCCACTCCTCAGCCTCCTCTATCTCCCCAGAGAGCAGGCTGGCCCGGGCTAGACGCCCTGTCCGGTGTCAGAACTGGGGCTGTGTGTTCTGAGCTGGGGGTTTCCCCTAGGCTGCTGGCTTAGGGGTTGGACACTCTCCTTGTTAGGCCCAGAGCCAGGCTGCTGAGCATACTGATTGTGGGTGCATGAGTGTGTGTGCATGCATGCATGTACATGCACATCTACTGGGTCTTACACTGATGGAGGTCATGGAATGGGGGCAGAGGACAGGTGAAGGTTGGGGGTGGGAAAGCCTTTAATCCCACAGTGATGGAGGGCAGGGTGCCAGAAGGGGGGCAGACCAGGCTGTGCGCCTCAGTAATCAATGGTTGGAAAAGGCTCCCAGGGGTGGTACTGCTGGTGCTGGACCGTGAAGGATAGGGAGAAAAAGAAAGGACCAGTTGCAGGTAATGGCTTGGACAAAGGTAGAAGGGTTTCAGAGATTATGGATTACTATCCGATGGTCTAGTTTATCAGCCAGCCTGTGGGACACAGCATCGCCTTGGATGTGAAGGCTGATACATAGGGGGAAAGAGGGCTCAGCACAGCCATGGTGTCTTTAGGCCTGCAGGCAGGTAGCACCATGAGGCTCCTGCCTACCTGGATGCTCAGGAATGTCCCATTGGTCCTAGGAAGGATGCTCGGGCAGGAGAGGGCAGGTCCCCAGGGTTGGCTGGAGGAAGCTGGGATTATATTCTGCTCCTTGCCTTCAGGCACCCAGATTTTGCTCCACTTAGGGAAGAACATCTTCCAGGAGCCATTGGTATCAATCTTTATTTGGATTCTTTGAAAGCCAGGAAGTCCTTTCTTGTATTTGACCTGAGTCTCCCTTGTTCTCAGTATGTTTCAGCTCAAAGTAATTAGTTGGCTTTCTAGCCTTTTTTTTTTTTAAGCCATAGAATGCCTTAACAAAACCATATCTTACACAAAACCCCAATCTATAAATATATGTTCATGGGACTGCTACATATGAATCAAGGTGGGGCAAGCATCTTGTATTCCTAGAAAAGGGAATGAAAAGCCCCGAGCACCCTGGACACAGTCTGAAAACCCCTGGTTGGCTCAGTGATCTCTATGCCCCTTGTGAGCCCAGTCTGTGTGCAATAAGATAGTGGAAACCTTTGAGAAAAGCAGATGGGAGGTCTGCCCTCGGGGAGCTGCTGGTCCTGTGGGGAAGGCCATACCCAAACCAGCGTACAAGGACAAAGAGCAGAGAGGCCTGGCTCCCACCCTGCTAAGGACTTGCTGTGTGACTCTGAGAATGCAGCTGCCCCTCTCTGGGCCCTGGTTTCCCTATGAAACATGGAGAGCTCGCCTGGGGTGGGGAGTCTCTGCAGTAAGGTCTGGGTGGGGAGGCAGCCTCATTGACCCACCATGACAGTTAAACCACAAGCAAAACACACTGAAACAGTTTAGCATGAGCAGTGGAGGGAGGCCTGGCTAATGCACACCAGAGCTGGCAGAGCTGGCTCTTCTGCAGGCTGGGAGCGGCAGGGGCGTGGGCAGGAGCTGAGCAGGAGGAGGGAATGGTCAATGGGAGAGGCACTGTCCAGAACATGGGTGAGCCATGCCACCAAGTCACCTTGAGGCAGCCTCCTGAGTCACTACCCTAAATCTGAGGCTTCATTTGCTACCCAGCTGTCGGAGGAAGGGTAGCAGGCTTTCTTGAAGAGGATTTGTTTATGCTGTGAGGAAGTAGGGAGGGTTTAGAGAAGTAGGGGGCACTTGCTGGAGGGGTCTGTGGAGATGGGAATAGAGATCTGGGGTCCTCAAGGAGCTGTCTCTCCTGAAGACCTGTCTCTCTCCTGATGGGAATCTGAGTCCACTGGTGTGTGGCTGCCCACCTGGCCTGATCTGAGAAAGTAGGCTGTTGTTGGGGGTGAGTGAGAATACCATGGCCCGTGTGCCCGAAGAGTGGCCTGAGGCCACTCCCTGCTATTCTCAGAGCCTCAGTTTCCTCAACTGTAAAATAGGAATGTTTCTTGACGTTTGGGGCTGTTGTAAGACTGCAGGACAACATGGTTAGTGCCCCTGACAGGGTGTCTCTGGAGGGAGGAGCTCTGTTACAAAAGAGCTTCATTTTTTCCACTGTTTGGAGTTATGGACCCTCCTGAGAAGCAGAAAGAGCTAGGAGCCCCTACCCCAGGGAGAAACCAAGTACATAACTGTTCATACAAATTCAGTTCATTAAAAAATTAGTCATACATATTAAGTAATAATGGCCAGATAGTATTTTTGAAACACACCCCAAGCCTGCACCTGGAGGAGTCTTAATTCTAGAAGCCTCCACAGACTGGACACAGACTGGATCGGGGGCATGTTGGAGGCAAAAGGGGAGCTGGATGGGGCCACCAGTTGGGAGAGAGGCAGTAAAGGAGCAGGGGGACCCGGAAGGGAGCAGGCTTGAGCCCCAGACCCAAAGGCCCCCTTGTTCATTTGCTCTTGGCACTGAACCAGAGGCACAGCATGGCACAGCACCCCTGCCCCATCTTGTCCTCACCTCCTTCCCCGAAGGCACCACCCAGCCCAGGTCTGTGAGCATGGCTAGTGTGTGCACAGTTGTGTGTGCTCATGTGTGCACCCACATCCGTGTGCACCAGTGAGTGTGTACGTCAGGGTTACTTCCAACTCCCCCTCCCCTGCCCACTCCCTCCTGGGCAGCACGCCCAGTTCCCTACACACTTCCTCTGAGCACTCCACACACACCCACAGCCCCTCCGCCTTCCTCGTCAGCCCCGGGCCCACCTGGCGCAGCCCGCTTCTTGGGCCCCCCAGGCGGGCAGCGCTGAAAGGCTCTTCTTGTCCTGCCTGGGCAGGCGGGCAAATGTTGGGAGGGGGGCTCAGTTATACTTGGTTCTGGAACAGCTTTTTCAGAGTCTGGGTGGGCTGGGCCAAGGGCCCTGGCCCCTGTCCTGCTCTAGAGGGCTGGGGCAGTGTACGCACACACACACACACACACACACACAGACAAGGCTCAGAGGCTGTCTCCAGCACCGCTGATCTTTCCAAACCATCTTTAGAGGCCACAGACTCTACCCTGGTTCAATTCCTTGCACCTGATGTCTCCCCGTCCTCACCCCAGCCCTGCCCTCAAGAAACCCTATCAGTGCAAAGCCCCCAGGCAGGTTACACAGGAACCCTCTCTGCCAGGTACTCCCGCCTGAGTCCCACTTCAGCCCCTCACCTCTGCCTTTCACAGTCAGCTATGCCAGGCTGGAGAAGAGGTGTGGGAGCCACCGCCCTACATGCACTGCGCTTACTCTGACCTCCTGGTTTTGCTCATGCTGTTCCCCTGCCTGTAGCCGCATCAGCTCAGACTCAACCTCCTCAATGCCAGTGGTTCTTCTGGGCCTCCGACAGGACTCAGAAGGTGCTGGACAGCACTCTTATCCACACTGGCACAGTGGCCTAAGCATCGCCCCTATGCAGGTGGGGAGCTCCCACAAAGCAGGACTGGGGGCTCTTGCTGGGCAGCGGGCTTCTCTGTAGGACTCAGAGCACTTTGCCTCCTCCGTGGGTCCTCAGTTTCCCTGTCTGTACAGCTGGAAGGTTGGCCCAGATGGTCTCCAAGGGTGCTTGACTCGCAGGTCCCATGACCTGGATGCTCTGGAATGTTGATGAGTGCGGGAAAAACATCCCAGCGTGCCTTACTCTGATACCTGCGACTTGAGGGCCTCTGGGGCTAGTGGTGTCCAGGAGGGGTGGGAGGACCCCTTCCTCGGGTAGGGGCTGCCCCTATCCCAGGGCAGGGAGCTAAGCCAGCCACGGTGGCAGAAGTGGGCTGTTGGAGGGGAGCTCCGCCTGGGAGGGGGGAGCATACTAGCTTGCCCACTCCCTCCCCATTTCCAAATCCCTCCTACAGGTAGGGGTCGGCTTGGTGTTATAAAACCTCATGGGCTCCATGCTGCTCTCCTTTCTAAAACCTTCGCTCGTTCCCCATTGCCAGCAGGGCACAGGCTACGGGCTGCATTTTACCATTTCAGGTTTCTGTGCCCCAGCCCAACGGCTCTTCCTGGCTTGTGCTCAAAATACATAAGCCTTACAGCCAGGCCATTGGCCTCCTTATCTCAGTCTCCCTCTGCTCATACCCGCTTCAGAGCCTTTGCACATCAAGCTCCCAGCTGAAGTTCTGACCCTCTTCCCATTCTCCTAGGCTTGGCTCAGGGATCACCCTCTGCCCCACCCCAGTTTGCCTCTGAATTTCTCTTCACTAGTCTCCTCACCTGGCTCTCTACAGACACGATAGGAACTGCTGTTTGAGCTTTAATTTGCTTTTCAGTCTCTTGAATGAGTCCAAGACTAGGCATTTCTGTGCACTGCTGACTGCCCAGGACAATATCTGCCCACTGTTGATGCTGAGAAGGTAAGGGAAATGGCTCTCAGTTGAAGCTCAAGGTGGTAGGGGTGCTGGGGTCCCTCCCTTGGCTGGAGGCTGGATGAGTCAAACTCTCTAGTCAGCTCAGATGCCCCCTTCCATCTCTCAGGCCCTAAGACCTTAGAGGATGGGGTCCCTGGGGACAGAAACAGAGAGCCTGGGGATCCAGCTCTGAATCACCCCAGTGCGGGGTCCTCCCCTGACTCATTTCCCTTTTGGGTACCTCGTGATGACTGTCCATTCGAGCTGGCTTCCCCATCTGATGGGGAGAGGGGTGTGGCCTAGGTCCCTGGAAGGGAGACTCAGGCCCTTCTACTGCTCAAAGTTGCTCTTGGGAATGGTCCCAAAAGATGTAGGCTGAAGCGCTGATTCACACATTCATGGGTAGTAACGAGTGATGGGCCCTGAGGCCCCAGTTCTTATGACTTTGCCTTAACTAAGGAAGAATGCTGTAATGGTAGGATTTCTGGCACTGTAACAGAAATGGGCACATCCTAGCACCTCTCAGACGGCATTCAGTCTCTGCTGGGGTCAAGCACCAAAGCCTGGGACAGGGAGGTGTGGCAGGGGGTGGCCCAGGGCTATCTGGGGGGCACCACCCCTTGCCTCTAGGAAGCTGAAGAGTGGGTGGTTCTGTCACCAACCAGGCCTTCTTGGTGAGGAGAGAGGAGAGAGAAAACAAGAGGGGTAGGCAGAGGACAGGAGGGAGGTGGTGGTGAAGAGGCCAGACAGAAAATGCCTGGGAACAAGGAGAGCAGCAGCAGAGCTGAGAAGAGCTAAGAAGCCGCTGGAGGAGGCCAGGGGTAGCTGGAGGAGGTGGAGGCTGGGGTGCTTGTGGGGCAGGATGGCTCCCTCCCCATTTCACACCTTGAAGCACGCCCCCTTCCTGGCCTGGGTGTCTGAGGCGGGTATTCGCTTCTTGCTGTCACTAGGTGCCCTTTGGGCACCAACTCTGTCACAGAAAGCCTGCTGGACGCAGGGAGCCCAGTCGGCACTGGGGCGGCCCTACTGGGCATAGAGGACAGTCCTGCGCGGAGCCACGCCCTAGGCAAGCGACCCTGGGGCCGACCTCAGATAACCAGAGCCCACATGACCCCTCAGATACAGAGCTACGGCTGGGGGTCCTGCCTCCCTGGGCATGGGGTCAAACTGCCAGAGACCCCAGCCTGGGGTGGCAAAAGTGCAGCTCCCTTGCTTCTGGGTCTCGGGGCCACTTCGGGGTCCTCCGTCCTTTCTCCTGCCAGCCTAGGTCGGGGTCTCAGGCCCCCTACTCACCTGTGGAAGCTGGTCCAGCCAACACAGCGAAGGCCAGAGCCAGGGCCAGCGCCAGGGCCGGGGCCGGGGCCGGAAGCGGGAGCCGCGCGCCCGAGCGCATCGCGGCGGCGGGCTGGGCAGCGCGACCTGCGAGCAGCGGAGTCCCGGGCCTGGAGCTTGGACACCGGAGCGCCGAGTGGAGAGAACTGGCGCGCGGGCTGGGGCTCCGGGCGGCCGCCGCCTACTTAAGGCCGGGGCGGGGCAGCGCCGACCCGCGCTCCGGTTTCAGGCGGGGGCTCTCCCGGCAGGTCGGCCCCCCACCCGCAGCCTTCTTAAAGGGCCCGTGCTGGGCTGCTCCGCCCTCCACCCCGTGCACTTGGTCAGACCCAGGCTCCACCTTAGAGATTTGGGACAAAATCCCAGAGGAGCCCGGACCTCCTGAGCTCTGACTCTAGGGCTCCCTGAGAGCTACTTCGGGAGAAGATGTGAGCTGGGCTGGTCCCCTCACCTCAGTCTTCTGCTCCTGCAACAGTTGTGGGTGGGGGCGCCCTCATGCCAGTCCTAGGAGGAAGGACAGGAGCCTTCCACCCCACAGATGCTTTCGGGTTGCTTTGCCTCTGAGGTTTCTTCAGGGCTCCCTTTGGGCAGAGAAGCACCAGTCTGAGGTTCTGCACAGCTCTGTTGTGCCCACTGGCATTGCAAACTTGACCTTTTCTGCTCCGCGGGTCCTCAGTGTCCCAGTTGTCAAGGAGAGATGGTCTAGATTCTCTTAAAAGGCAGGAGAGATTCTCAACTCCAAGGTATCATTTGCCTCAAAATAACCCTGCCAGGTGGGTGACAACCACTCCTTCCCCTATTTTATGGAGGAGGAAACTGGCTCAGAGCTGGAAGTGGTTCTGGCAAGGCCCCCAGATGGAGAGGAGGTCCCTGGCTATATGGGAGCAGGACCCCAGGCCTTCTGACTCCTGAATCTGGGTGTTTCAACTTCCTGGGGCTGCCTCCTGGAAATCTGGCCCTGGATTTAGCTTCTACCTAACAGCTTCAGGCTGGGGCCCTGCTCCTCTTGGCTCCCTCCCAGGCAACAACATCAGCCTTGTCCCAAACAGGAGAAAGGGCAATATTATTGCAGAGCTTCTGGTGCCTAAAGGCTCTGCGTGCTCTCTACCTAGCCCCAGCATCAGTGTTGCCTGGCCTCGGTTTCTCTGTCCAGAGAATAGGTGAAAGTGTACCCCTGGAGTGTTTCCCCCTCCCTCTTCCATCAGAATCTCTCTGTCACACTTGGCTGCTTCAGCCCACCCGCAACCTCATCCCACCACTCATGGTCTCCTCAGGGCCTCCCCTTGCCCAGTGCCAGTCCTACCATGTGTATAGCCCTTCAGAGTTTGCAACAAAACTGAGGCCCATTTTGCAAATGAAGAAACTGAGGCTGAGGGAGATTAAGGGACTTGAGCAAGTCTACACAGCTGCTGAGAGGTGGAGCTGGGTTCTTTGACTCCAAGACCAGAGCTCTTACCACTACAGCACAGTGGTAACTCAGGCTCTGGGTTCGAATCCCAGCCCTCTTGCTTAGCTGTCCAACCTTGAGCAAGTCACTTCACCTCTCTGTAGTTCAGTTTCCTCATTTGTAAAATTGGCTGTGAGGATTCGATGCTTTAATGTACCTCACGTGCCTAGCCCAGGTGCCATAGCAGGTGCTCAACACATGCTTGTCCTTCCTCCTCTTTGCCCTGTAGTCCTGCTGCACATCCTCCCAGTTCACATGTAGCTTCCAGAGGCAGCTGCACACAGTAGTGCTCAATAAATGCATGCTGGGGTTGACAAGGAAGCCAGTTACTGCTCTTCTGTGGGGATTTTGGCAAACTCCCATCCAGTTCACTCTAGGAGGCCTGAGGCAGGGCTGTGCTCAGCCGGTCTCAGTGGCAGCAAAGCCATTGACTCCACACTTGTCCCTTGTTTTTCCTTCTTCCCAAGTCAGCCACGCACCTGGTCCTTGTTAGGGGCTAATTACTGGCCAAGTGTGGGCCCAGCCTTGCGGGGACTGCTGAGAAGACGACGTTTGGAGAAGAGCGTTCTTTTTAGGAATGAAGAAAGAAAGGAGAAGACTTTTGCTTTTTTATGAATCAAAAATGTGGGTGGAGATTTCCACCCTCCCCATCTTCTCCCCTCTCCTCCCCTGATCCCCACCCACACACATTTACCCACCACTACCAGAAGTCGTTGGTCTGTCTGTGGAGCCTCCAGACGGAGGTCCCGCCCACAGCTGAGATTCAAGTCAGGATTAGCTCGCAGCCTCCCCCCGCCCCCAGCCCGCCTTGTTGCTAGCTGGGGAGAGAAACACAGGCCTGGAAAAATAAAGGCAACTGGCAGGCAGTAATAACCCACACTCGCTTCTCTGCTGGGGCTTCTCAGTTTACAAAACATTCACCTGGTCTCTTGACAACCCTGGGAAATGTGTGTGTTGGGGGACAGTGTTCCCTTTTCACTGATGAGAAAACTGAGGCTCTAGTAGGAGAGGAATGCTGGGGCTCCAGCGCACACAGGCCTGGCCTTTGTTCAGCCTGTCTCCTAGGACTTGAATCTCGGACGTGCGCTTTGGAACTAATCCCTGACTGCCTCTTACTGACTCAGAGCTAAGGCCGTTGGACTGGGCAGTGCCTGCTCCTCAATTGTCCCCTCCCCAGCCTCCTTGGCATGTCCTCCCTGAGGTCCCCGAATCCCCATCCTGAGTAGAGCTGACCGAGTCCTCCCTGGTATCCTCAGGGCTTCTTCCTGTGCCTTCTGACCTTTGCCATGACTTTCTCTGGCTTGGATTGACCAGGTATTCTTAGTGACAATCCATGAGTGCCCCTGCCTCCTTGGCCATATCTCCCCTTCCTCCAGGAAGCCCTCCCAGCCTTCCTTCCCATCACTGACCTCCCTTTCTACAGACTCCCTTGAGTACTGCTCTCTGTATTCTCCTAGGGCCCCCCAGAGTGCGCCTAATTGGGTCAGGAGGTGTGAATCAATGCCTCTTGGGCTCTGAGATAGATTTCTTTCTAGTAAAGCACAGGACTGGGTACCTGGGGCAGAGGAGAGGGAGACTCAGAACATACTTGAAGAACGAAGGGCACTCACAGTCCAGGGCTAAAGGAGGGTTCAAAATTTTCTGAAGCTACAGTGACCTGTGGAATGTGCTGCCTCCGTTCCCCCAAATGATCTGCCTCTGGGAGACCAAGACAACAGAGAGCCCCGCATCACCCACTTCTCTGCCAGCAGAGTTCAGCCACGCGTGCTGGCCGGGCCCTCCTGGTCACTCTTACCCTCAGTGCCTCTTGGACTAAGAGTGCCTGCTCTGGCAGTAGCTGTGGCTCGGTCCCGCCTTTGGCCAGGGCCTGGCACTCTGAGCGCTTCTGTGTTTTGCACCCTGACTGCCTGGGCCCCACCCAGGGGGCCTGCAGCCAAAGCCAGCTTGCTGGTAAATGGCAGGAACTTGTGCCCTAGATGGTGGTAGTACCTCAGCTGGGCATCTCTCATCAGCCAGATCCTTACCTCAGGGAGTTGGCCTTCCGCCATGAAGGACACAGAACCCAGGCCACTACTGTGCAGAGGTACACGGGCCTTTGACCCCAGTTCCGTGGCCCTGCAGTCTCATGGCCAGGAGCTCCACAGCAGCGGGCCCCAGGCCTGGGCCTCTGACCTGGGGCCTCTGCTAGGAGTGGTCTTGCTCCTGCTTCTGGCTGGAGGTATGGCTGGGGCTCCTCCAAGTGCAGGCTGCCAGGATCAGGAGGGGCGGGGGCAGCTATTCCCAACAATTACACAATTCAGGAGCTAGCTAGAAAGTTATGCTTGCTGCCCTCAGGAGCTGGCTGTGGGCTGTGGATGGGAGGTGGGTGGCAGGGCTTTCCCTGGCCAGGGGCAGGCTCTGAGCCATGCCCAAGCTGTGCTGGGGAGATGGGGGGCTGGGGGTGGTAGAGGACCCTCTCGGAACCTCTGTTCCCTGGAGCAGGCACTCATCTTCCACACCATGTCCGCAAAGGCTTGTGGCTTCAGTGGCTGTGACCAGCTGGCCACAGCTGACTCTTCCTGAGGTTTTGCTATTTCTAAATATTGGTTCATGCTGTTAACCCCTGCTTTGCTCCGCCAGTGGGTATTCAACTGGCTGCAGAGAGAACTTCTGGGAAGGGGAATGAATAATCTTCGGTTGGATGGAAAATTTGTGAACATACTTGCTCAGGGTCTAGCACAGGGAAGGTACTTTGTGGGCTGGGGTGGGGCTCCCAAAAGAAGGATGAGAAATACCTGCTCAGGACGGGGAATGAAGCTTCAGTGGGCATTAGGAGACATGGGTCTGAGCTGGCAGCTGGGCAGGGCAGTGGAAAGAATGTGAGGTTAGGAGCCAGAGGTCTGGTTCTGCCAAGCCTTTTCTATGTGGCCTCAGGCGAGTCACTTTACCTCTCAGCACCTTTTCCCTCATTTGTAAATTGTAGAACCATGATGCTTGCATGAGGCCCTCCAACAGAGGCTCTGAAGCTTATAAACTGTGAAGGGCACTGCCTGGTTATCATGGGGGCAACTGTGATGCCAGGGTCATGTTCTCTGCATGACTCCCAGGAATCCTTTGAAACAGAGGCAAGCCTGTCAACCAAGAGTCAATTGGAACAATGTGGCAGGGCTGTCTTCAGCCTGTGTGGGGTTTAGCGGGTTTGCCACTTTATCCAATCACATATATCTTGGACATCAGCCTCTATTGGCCCCATTGGCAAGTGTCCTTGTATAGTGAAAAACCTATGATAGCCAGTCTCCAACATGGCCCTCAATGGTCCTCACCTGCTGGCATTCATGACCTTGTGTAGTCATCTCCCACACTGAATAGGGCTGACCCGTATGGCCAATAGGGCATTGCAGAAATGGTGGAGCATGATTTCCAAGATCAGGTCACAAAGGACGTGACAGCTTATGCCTGTGCTCTTCTGATTGCTTGCTCTAGAGGAAACACTGAGGACAGTTAAGCAGACTGTGGAAGGCCTGTGTGGAGAGAACTGAGGCCTCTTGTCAACAGCTAGCACCAACTCACCATTCACATGAGTGAGCCATCTTGGAAGTGGGTCTGCCAGCCCCAGTCACACTTTCAGGTGGCTGCAGCTCCTACTGATATCTTGACTGCCAGAGAGACCTGAAGCCAGAACAATTTACCTAAGCCACTTCTAAATTCTTGACCCACAGAAATTGTGTGCAATAATAAATGTGTGTTGCTATTTTGGGCTCTTAGACTTTGAGGCTAATTTTTTTTTAGACTGATTTGTTCCACAGCAAGAGTTAACTGATACAAATCTACACAACTGTGAATGGTAGTCCAGTCACCCAGACGGGGTACATGTCTGGGTTCAGAAAGTAGGACTCTGCTCCCATGGGGAGGAGTGATGTTTCCTTGATTGATCAACAATCCTTCATTCATTTCACAAATATTTCTTAAAGACTTAGCATATTTTAGGATACTGTGCTGGGGGCTGGGGACATAGGGTAAGTGATAGATTCTCTGCCTTTGAGAGCTCATGGGCTCCCCAAGTGACTTGGTCATTGTTGGATTTGGGGAGTAAGGACAAGGGAGTTGTCCAGGACAAACCCAGATTTTCCATCTGCACACCTGAATGGGTGGTGGCATCATTCACTGAGATAAATGGGGGATGGGGAACATCTCATGAGAAAAGCTCTGGATATGTTGATTTTGAGGCATTTGTGAAAATCCCAAGTGACACTGTGCAGGCTGTCAGATATGTGGGTCTCAACTCCTAAGAAGGTCTGAGCCAGAGACAAATATATTTGGGAACTGTTGAGGTTGAAGCCACAAGAGGAGAGAAGACTTCCCAGGGAGAGGAGGGTGGTGGGAAAGGAGAGGAAAGTCCAGGACTGAACTCAGAGACACCAACATTCTTTTAATATTTGAAAAATTTTAAATTTTTTTAAAAAAATGAAAGTATCAGAGATTGAACCCAGGACTTCACGCATGTTAAGCACACGCTTTACCGCTAAGCTATACCCCTATCCCTGCCTAATTTTTTTTACATAATTTCAGACTTATAGAAAAGAAGCAAGACCATTATTTACTTCCCACATACTCTTAATGTGCTAGATTTTCCAAGTGCTAAAATTTTATTACATTTTAAATTCTTTTCTATGTATATACATATTTTTGGCCTGTAAGGATTTTTTGAGGGTAAGTTACAGACATAATGTTCCTTTATCCTTAAATATTTCAGTGTGTATTTCTGAAGAACAAGGGCCTTCTTTTTCAGAACCAAAGTGCAATGATCAAAATCAGGAAATTAACTTTGGTAAAATACTTTTAACTAGCCACAGAATCCCCCCCTCAATTTTGCCAGTTTTCCCAGTAATATCCTTGTTAGCAAAGGAAAATCCTGACTCCTACATTGCATTTCGTTGTCCTATCTCTTGAGTTGCTATTAATCTGGAGAAGCTTTTCGGTGTTTGTCTTTCATGATATTGCCATTTTGGGGCAAGTACAGACCAGTTAGTTTGTAATGTGACTCTTGGTTTGAGTTTGTCTGGTTCCTTTGTGATTTGATTCAGGTTATGCCTCTTTGATGGGAACAGCCCAGAAGTGATGCTGTATCTTTCTCAGTGCATCCTCTTGGGAGGTACACAGCATCCATCTACCCCATTGTCGATGATGTTAACTTACATCACTTGGTTGAGGTGGTGCCTGCCAGGATTATCCCTGTAAAGTTGCTGTTTTTCCTTTTGTAATTAATAAGCATATGCCAGCACTGAAAGGTCAGGCTGAGGAAGAAGAGCCAGGAAGAAAGCTTGTGAAGGGCCAGTGGGGACATGGGAAGAAGACCAGAGCATCTTGGAACCAGAAAGAGGTACTGCAAGAAGGAGGGAGTGGCCGACCATTGTGGTCCAGTGATGCTGAAAGGTCCATCCTGCAAGGGTGAGAAGTGGACGTTGGCTGCGGCTTCCACGTACAGGTCATAGTTTAGGTGAAGCGAGGGGCTGAAGGCAGCCTGCGGAGAGTCAGAGTGTGAAAGGGAGGCGAGAATAGAGACAGCAGGGAAAACGCCTCCTTTGGGAGGTCTGCCTGTGGACCAGGGAGAGGGGTCCAGGCAGTGACGGAGAGGTGTGCACGGCCAAGCAGATGGCTTTTTATAGATGGAAGGGATGTAGAGAGTATATAGAAGTGATAAGAAGGGGCCAGATGACGGGTTAAAGCAAAGCGGGGGGACAATGGACAATGAAAGGTTCTCAAAGGCAAAGGAGATGGGAGAAGGTCTTGGTGGGTCCTCCCAAGCCCTGGGAGGGAAGTGGGAACAGATGACAGTGGAAGCCAAGCCGATGCTTCTGACATCGCGGTAGGGAGGATTTGATCAAGTCTAGTCTGATGGCCTCTGTTTTCTCTGTGAGGGGGAGGTGGAGCAGGGGGCTGGAGGGAGGGCCAGGCACACAGAGGGGAATGAGCCACATTTGAAATGATCTCTGGGGAGAGGGAGAAAGCAGGCTGACCAGAGTGGAGGTGGGCAGGTGGGTGGCCTGGAGACAAGTCCAGGGTTCGGGGGCCGTAGGTCTAACTAGGTTTTTTTCTTTTAACTGAAGTATAGTCAGTTACAGTGTGTCAATCTCTGGTGTTCAGCACAAGGTCCCAGTCATGTGTATACACTCATATATTTATTTTCATATTCTTTTTCATTAAAGGTTATTACAAGATGTTCAATATAGTTCCCTGGGCTATACAGAAGAAATTTGTTTTTTAAAATCTGTTTTTATATATAGTGGCTATCATTTGCAAATCTCAAACTCCTAAATTTATCCCTAGAAGCTTTTAGCTTCCTGGTGCAGGTGTGCAAGCACACCTGGTGACTCAGGGCTGGGATTTAGCAGGAAAGAAACTGGACAAGGAGGGCTGTAAAGGCAGGAGGGGACTGAGGGTGGTGAGGAGGTGCAGGGTCACTGATGGGGTCTCAGGGATGGTGGGCCATCTGTGCACTAAAAGAAGTAGAAGGGCAGAGGGTGGTGTTCCTGGGAGGAGGGTGAGGAGCCCAGGATGTGCTGGGGAGGGTGGCTGAGAGGCCGTGGAGGGGAGGTATTTGGAGATGGGGAGGTCTGGAAACGGGGAGGCCAAGGGATTGGTGGGTGGTCCCTGGGGAGGCCTAAGTCACCAGGGTAATGGCAGGAGTCGGGGGATGGGATAGAAGACAACGAGCCAGGGCCACCAGGTTTACAAGGCAGGACAGATGGCAGCCCTGAGAAGATGAGGAGGGGCACCCTCGATGCTGGAACACTTGGGGAGCAGTGCTCTTGACAAGGAAGGGACACTGCCTGGTGGGTGCCAAGACCAGAGACCTGCTCCACCTTGGGCTCTGAGGGATGAGGGTGTGAGAGACAGAGATGCAGCTTTAGAGAGGATCAAGGGCTGTCTGCAAGAGTGAGCTCAAGGGAAGGGAGCATTGGGAGCAGAAGTGGGTGGCTTGTGACCTACTGGGGTATTAAGTGGCTCAATTTCCCCAAGACAGCGTGCACAGGGGTGACAGACAGGAACAGTATGTGTGTGTGGTGGTGTCAGGAAGGTTTTCTGGGTCTGAAATACTTGGAGACGACCCCTGTCCCCCCGCAACCCCAGCCCAGAAAAGTGAAGGTCCCAGCCCTACATCTGGCCCCTGTCAGCATGAGGGGACCATCAAGATCTGGGCCCAGCAGGCCCGCATCTTCCTCCAGGAAAAGCTGACAAGGGTGTGAGCAGAGGCCGCACTGCCCATAGCCTGAGGCCAACTGAGGCTGGGCCAATCCCAGCCTTGCCCAGCCCTCCCTCTCCGGAAATCAGAGGTGTAGCTGCCCCACTGATGTGAGAGGCACAGGGAGGGTCTGCTGCTGCTGAGGTGGGCCCCTGCCCTCTGTTCTGAGCCTTTCAGTTCCAGAAGGGACTTCTGGAGTAGCCAGCACACCTGGCTAGTCTACTTTGAGTCCTCACTGTGCCTGCTGGTTGGAATGGGTTCAGAGCATGGTCTGGTTTCCAATAGATCAGAAGTTATGATCGAAAGAGAGCCCTGGGGTTTGTGTTCTGGTTCCGTCTCTGTTACTAATGTAGTGGAGATTTGGGCAAGTCTTTGCCCCTTTTGGGGCCTCAGTTTCCTTATCTGTGTACCGGGGCTGTGACAGACACCCTCTCTAAAGGCAGCAGTCATCTGTTCCCAAAATGAGAACCCCTCTTACGTGGTACAGATCAACTCCCTCGTCTGAACTATGAACTGGTAGGTGCAAGCAGGCCCCCGGGCTGAGCCTCCTGGATATTTAGGGGTGAAGGGGTCTCTAGCATTTCCTCAGCTCCAGGGCTCATCCATCAATCACAGGGCAACTGAGTATCCTCCCTACCCCTCAATGTTTTTTCTCAGGCTCCTGCCCGCCCCCCCTGGGGTGCTCTTGACCACAGGCACAGGAAGTGGCTTCTTGAGGCCTCAGCACCACTCCTCCATCTTCTGTTATTTGCTCCTCATTCCCTGCCTAAAATGCCAGCAGCAGGAAAGTTTTCCTCAAGCTAGACATGGATCTCTAAAGACACCGTGCCCTGGGATAGGAGTCTGGGCAACCATCAGGCAGTCACACTTTAGTGTGAAATGATTGACTTGACACTTTCCCAAGAAAAAACAGATGTTGATAGAAGGGAGGGCATGTCCAGAATCTAGGGGGATAGGTGGGAGGGGCAGGGAGTAGAAGACCACCCAGGGGGCTGTTCAGGTGGCAAGAACCCTTCACCCATGACCCGTCCACTCTTTCACCAACCTTCACCCACCGGGAGGGAAGAGCTGGATCTGTCACTCCATGTCTCCCTTTTCCTTTCCTGACCCATGGTCCTGGAGACCCTCAGGCTATTTCACCAGAGTGGGGACAGGACAGTGGGGCCAAGTTCTCAGGGTTCCACAATTGAGCTGCCAGCATAGAATTTCTACGCCACAGTTCAGGCGCCACGGCAACTGGGGGAAATAAACACTCTAGGTTTCACAGTCCAAGTTCTGCGGTGAGGTCATCCCCAGCTCAAGCCTGCCGGGCCCTGCAGCTGGCTGCACCTCAGACAGCCTCAGCAGCTTGAGCTGGAGGACTGTCTTCCTTCCCAGCCTCCAAGCAGCCTCTGGTGTGGAGGAGAGAGAGTGGAGACAGGGGCTTGTGCAGGGGGCCAGGAACAGGCCCTACCCAGGCCCAGCCCCTTGCCTGCCGTTAGACCTCTCAGAAGCTGTTGCCCCCTCCTCACCCCCAAACATGAAACTGCCCAAGGGGGCCAGAAGCCCTGTGTTCTATGGGAAGCACCCAGAGAAGAAGGTACAGGTGTCCTCAGGGCAGGAGGTAAAGCAGACCCCTGTGGTCATGGCGATGATCAAAGGTGAGAGTAGCCCCCATGCTACCCGCCTCTACCAGGCTTGGGCTCATTCCTCTCTCTGCAGGGATGTTGAAGGTGTCTCACCCTTCCAGCTCTGACTCCTGCAGAGCCTCTTCAGACTCTCCTTGAAGCCACAGAAGAGCTACGCTTCCAAGCTGAACTTCACAAGCAGTATTAGCTGCTGGGAATTTTCGACAGTGGGGTGGGGAAAGGATGGAGCAAGGGGTGTGAAGTGAGGCCAGTTTTGGCAAAAGATGGGGATTTAGTGGCATCTTTAGCCCAGCTTTAGCTTTCCTCACTTTCCTTGAATCTTACTCTCAACTGAAAGCGGACAAACTAATTCTTACTACATTGCTAATGACTGATTGTTGCTCTACGTGGGAGGCGATTTAGTATGTGATTACATGTTTGGGCTCTATTGGCTGATGTCTCAGAATTTTCACACTCCCTGCTTGTGTAACTTTGGGCAAGTTGGTATTTCTAAGCCTCAATTTTCTCATCTGTAAAATGGGAAAAATAAGAGTTATCTATCTTACACAGTTGTTGAGAGGCTTAACTAAAATAACCCAGAGAAAATGCTTAGCATAGTACTTGGCACAGAATAAGTTCTCAGTTACTCATAACTATTACTTTTTTTATTATGTGTTGCCTGTCCAAGAGAAACTGCATTTTGTCTGAGAACACTGCCTTTCCCCAAAGGAAGCAGCTGGATGGTGGGATTTGTGGCAGTGTGATACCAGCGAGAGTGAAGACCCCAGTGTTCTCAAGGCACACTGTATTTGGGGCTTTCTCTGCCTCTGATCCAGTGGGTCCAGACTGAGGGCCTCTCTGTCCGTGCTCACAGGTCCAGGGCCCGCCAAGTACCTCCGGCCACCCTGCACGGGCTACGTAGACCACGACATGTCCATGTTTCAGGAGCCAGCCTACACCCTGCACACCCGGCACTCAGAGAAGCGTGAGTGCTCACCACGCCCATAGTCCTTGTGGGCGTATGGTTATTATTGTTGGACATTTGGGGCGGCAGTGAGAGGTGAGGAGTCATAATTTGTGGCCCCAGGCTCCTGGGAACCCAGGCCTGCCCTGAGTAGGATACCCAGGTGGCCCACGGGGTCCGGAAGGAAGCAGGGATGCCAAGTGACCCATCCCTCTGAAGGAGACTGTGGGCCTCTCCCACCTGGACCTCTTGAGGGACTCTGCTGCATCCAGCTGGCAGAGTGTCCTTCCTGTCTGGTCCTTGGCTGGGGCTCTTCAGCTCTGGCTGCTATGGGTTCACTTGCCATAGCAGCTGGGCAGGAATAGCTGGGGTGTGGGAGGAAAGTGGGGGGTGCCCCCCAAAGCTTCCCAGGTGGCTTAGAACTCCCTGAAAGGGCAGGAGAAGCAGAGGCCACGGAAGAGTTGGGGCTGCCGGCCAAAGCCAGTGAGAGGAGGGCGTGGGCAGGGGTGTGTATCTGGGGGTCTGAGATCTAGAGTGCCTGCCAGGCCCCTCCGTGGGGTGACATGCCCTCCACAGCATAGGAACCCCCTGGCTGGGGCTGGGCCCCTTCTTCAGACTAGCAATAGCCATTGTGCCACCAGTCCCTGAAGGGGTGGGGGCTGACCAAGCAGCTGGGCAGCTGTTATGTTATCTGTTCCTATGAACAGGTTCTTGAGAATGTTAGGTCATGTGTTAAAAGCCCTATTTCACAGATGAGGAAATCAAGGCTCCTGAAACACCCAAGAGCCCAAGAAATTGAAAGGGAGCCCTTGGTCTTTCTTGGGGGAAGGGGATCTTTCCTGGAGGCAGGCCTCTGGGGCTGACAGGGCCTCTCCTTGGCTGCCGTGCAGGGATCACGGACATATGCAGCCCTGGGCCTTGCTATTTCTTGGATCCTAAAATAACTCGGTTTGGAATGTCCAGCTGCCCTCAGGTTCCCATGGCGGAGCGCGTCTCTAACCTGCGTAAGATGGGACTGGAGAGGGAGGGGGGCTGGGAGATTGGGGGACAGGAGTGCATGTTTAGTACATGAGCAAGGGCAAAGGGTCAGGAGCCCCCTCAGCAGGGGTGTCTGTGAATGCTGGCATCCCCCTGCAATGTCACACCAAGACACTGATGTCACCGTGTTTGTGTCACAGCACTTATGTCTTGAGGCCAGTGTTATGCATGTCTGTCGCAGGGTGATGTTATGATAAAAAATGTCATGGCAGGGCTTACGTCATGGCAGCGATATTGTCGTGCTAATGAGTTCACACATGTTGTGATTTCAGGATGTTTTCCTGTGCTGTCACAGGGACAATGACAGCCCAAGGGCTATGTTCTGAGGACACTTGTGGCTTTTATATTATGACGACAGGGTCACAATCCTGCTATCAGGATGGCCAAAGCCCCTCCCCACCCCCATCCCCTAGAACCATTCAGGGGCAGTAATGTTCCTGCTAAGCTGGTTACAGTGAAGTCACACCAGGCTAACCAAGACCTCAGCTCCCTGCCTAGACCCGTTAGTTGAACGCCAGGAGGTGCGGTGGCCTAGCTCCTGCTCTGAGACCCCTCCCCTTCATTCACCCACTCGCAGGCATGAGCCCCACTCCTGCCTCCTGCCATTATCACTTGGAGAAGACCCGCCCACCCGGGGAACGCAGGGCTCCCCAGTACACCTTTGGCTACCGGTGCCCATACAGAGTGACGGACCCCAATCCAGGCCCCAACTGCTACCAGCTGCCACTCCTGCTGGGCCCCAACCTCCCTGCCAACCGAGCTGCCCCTTGCTATAGCTTGGCCTCCTCGGACAAGAGCTGGTTCCACAGGGAGCGTGTGGCGGGAGGCCCGGGGCCGGCCGCGCACGCCCGGCCTGAGCCGTCCGTCTACCAGAAGCGCAGCCCTGCCTACAGCCTGGCCAGGCGCTTCTCCTGCCTGGTGGACCGCACCCCTCGGCCCGGGCCCGGCTCCCACGACGTCCAGCTGGTCACGCTGCACAAGCCCCGCACCCCCGCTTTCGCCATGGGCATCAAGCACTCCCCCCACCTGTGCCCGCTGGTCGTGGACATTCGCGACTGAGGCCCCTCCTCGTACACCCACACCCCGTTCCCAGAAGTTATTTTTCTACGACATTGAGCAACTTATCAAGGTTTTGGGTAGCAGAGCTGGTGCCTGCTGTGCCCAGCACACAAAAGGCATTAGATAAATATTTTCATTTATTTATTCCTTTCTTTTGCAAATGCTCACGGCTACTTCCTTTGGGCCTTGCCCTGGATGAGGGGCTGCAGATGCTGGGAGGCACGGTGGGGGTCCCTGTCCGGGAGACACTGTTCTGGCTCACCAGGGGAGGCAGCCGGGTATCCTTCGAAGAGCCCTGCAGAGACTCTGGAGAGCTGCATTCTCCTCCCAATGCACTGTGCCTACTTGTGCAGCTCCTGAACCTCTCTGGGACTCAGTGAAGGGGGAGGGTAGGCCTGGAGGGTTCCAAGTTCCCTCCAGCTCCAGAACTGTGTGACTCAGGACAAATCCTGAGTCCCCTCCACACTGATCCCTGACAGTGGTTAGCACCCAAGAGAGGAGCAGGGTGAGCAGGTGTGGGCACAGGAAGGAGGGGTCATTCTGGTTGGGGATGGGAAGGGAGGGCAGTTTTCTGGGGGGAGGAACCCAAGAGGACAAGACAGTGTGTAGGAGGGAGGGTGGTGGAGGTAAAGATGAGAGGGAAGGCATGCAGGTAGGACCGAAGGATGCAGGGCCGGGAACCAGGGGATGCTCAGAGGGCAGGTGCCTGGGCTGTAGGAGGCAGTCGCTAATGAGACCAGATGGTGGGCAGCGTGGAGGGGACTCAGGATTTGTGCTCCATGCAATAGGGCTAGATAAGTTGTGGTCTTTTCAGAGTTCTCTGGGCAGTAGAGAAGGTTGGAGAGGATGGGCAGAGCCTGGAGGCTAGGGTTCAGCCTAGGGAGGAGGCAGAGGGCAAGGGGGCTGCTGGGAGGAGGGCCTGCAGATCACATGCAGTCTTTGGAGAGTCACTTGTGTATCCCCAGCCCCAACGGCCACCCCTGTTGTGCCGGGTCCAAGAGGAGAGGTGGAGCCATGAACTAGCCAGGAGGGGGCAGTGTTGCCTCACTCATGAGTCCAGGTGGTGCCCATCTCTCCACCTCTTCTTTGGGACAGACAGGTGCCAGCTCTCCTGCTGTCTCTGGTGGAGGCTGGGGTCTTGGGGCTGGTATTTATCCTTCCTTAATTCTTGGTATCCAGATCCCCTGACTAGCCCCTCTCCCAGCTCCTCCGCCATAGGAGAATTGAGGGGGACTTCCATCCCTGCTCTGCAGCCTGCAGAAGTGAGGAAGTGAGGGCAGGAGGGAGAGGGGCTTAGGGAAGGAGGAGAGGAGGCTGACTAGGCCCCAGATCCCATGCCTCAGGGAGAGGCATGCAGCCACTGTCCCCAAAGCAGAGGGAGGCAGGAAGAAAGGGCCACTAGGAACCAATGTCTGATGGCTCATCCTTGCAAATTTGAGGAATATTGAGGTTTTAACCGAAAATTAAAATTGAATTGAAGAACTAACTTCAGATGGAAAGGAGCAGAGAATATCTTTGGAGTATTAAAAAGAAACAAACAACTGAATATTTTTAAAAGGGGCTTGTAGAAAACCCCACCGGGGTCACACTTGACTCTGGGCCTGAAGTTTCCTCCCCCTCCCACCCCAGCCCCCAGGCCTGGGGTGCTGTGTCTGTCCTGTCCTCGCCACTCCTCAACAAGGCTGTTCTGAGCAGGCTCGGGGGACAGTGGGTGAGCTTGGGGATCCATCTGTCTTGCAGCAGATTAGAAGGATGTCATGTTGCCGACAGTGCCATTTATCATGGCGGCTGCAAAAATTAGTGATGCTTGGGCTGAAAGTGTTGGGCGGGGGTGGGGGCTGGCAGGTGGCAGCAGCTGATGCTCTCCTGTGTCACCAGGTCAGGGAAACTACAGGCCACCCTCTGAGTAGGGATTTTCTGATTTAGTGCCCAGCCCATCCCAAGGCCCTCTGTTAGAAAGATAAGGAGACTGAGGCCCAGAGCCAGGGAAATAACTTTGGTCTTATGACAAATTAATGGCCTGTCTCTAAATAAAGCTTAAGTCTCAGTCTGTGACCAAGGTTAGGGCTCAGTGTGTGACCAGGATCAAGGCTCAGCCAGTGGCCAGGTTTGCGGCTCTGTCTGTGATTAGAGTCAGGGCTCACTCTGGGGTGAAATCCTTGACTTATATTAGGACTAACCCTAGTTTTTGCCTCGATGGCTCAGTGTGGGGCAGGCCTTCAGCCTGGCCCCAGCTGCCACCAGATATACGGGTAGCACTAAAGCTAGAACTAACCTTCTGTTTGTGATCCCAAGGGAAGGAGAGGAGTCTTGAGGATTCAGAATGAATCTTTCGGGGATGAAGATGTTTGGAAGAGAGATGGCCCCGCCAAGAAAGGGATGCGGCCTCCAAGGAAGATAAATGGGGCCTCCCTTGTGCCTCAGCCCACAAGTGACGGGGTCATTAAGCTTGAGATAGACCTTCAGACAAAGCAGGCCTCATCTCTTGGCCTTGCCTCCCCTGTGGTGGTGACCAGGTCAATGACCTGGAGAAGGTCAGTGGGCATGGCCTCCCAGGCCTGGCTGAGTGCTGACCCCATCACTTCTGAACAGCTTGGGGGCCATGCTTGACCTGGTAGGAAGCCCTGGTCTGATTCTTGTAGGACTTCAATCTGTGCCCTCAGGTAATTAGGCCCTGGAGCCTGACAGGTAATCACACAGGCATGATCATTCACTCATTCAGCAAATACCTGCTGAGCTCCTGCCCTGTGCCAGGCTCTGGCTGTGCCCCGGAGTCCCTGCCACGCCCTCCGGGAGGTCAGAGGGCCGTGCGGTGGGAGGATGAAGCAGCTCTCTCCCGGCATGGGCAGACATTGGAGGGAGGGCGAGGGTCAGCGCAGGACAGGCTGCCCACTGCAGCTTCTGCCCTCTCCAGGGGCGGGGGGAGGCCTGGCCTCTGTGGGCCACCCCTGCCAGGCTTGGCGGTAAAACTGCAGTCACGTGACCCTCCTGGACACTGGTGGCAGTGAGTGGGGGGCTGGTCTCTGTCATTCTGTTGTTGCTGGAGGGACCCTGAGGGCCAGCTGTTACTCTGTCCCCCAGGAGCTGGAGAGATGGTGGCCCTGGGCCAGGAACAAAAGAGGGGCCCTATCTGCGGGGACACACTGCCACACCACACACAAGCTCACAGGTGGGGATTCTGCGTAAACATGTCCTTCATCCACATATGCGTGGAGATAAGCTGCAGACGCTCCTCTCAGTACCGCTCGCCCATGCACACACCCTGCACAACCTACTCCACACACCGCCCCCCGACACAAACCCACTGAAACGGGCCTTAAATCACACCCACAAGGAAAGGCATAGATACAGACACACACACACATACACACACCCCAGACACAACACGCACATTTACTACCACACAGCTTGCTCCAGGCAGGCACCTCCTTATCTCACGCACATACTCATGCCCCCCAGACTCGCCCACACAGCCCACCACCCTGGAGAATTAGACAAACCGTGAGAACCATGCCCCCCAGACCTGCACAGGTGCAGAGGGGGCGGCGGTGGGCTGTGGTGGGGGGATGCTGGGGAGGGTCTCTGTGCTCAGGGCTCAGAAAGGAGTTGGGGCTCGATTCCTAGCCCTGGGGGCAGCGGAGCTGCTGGCTGGCTCTCAGCCCTCCAGTTCGGGGCCCACCTCTGGATGGAGTGCACTTGGTTGTGAGCCCTCACTGACCAGGACAAGCCAGGCCCCTTCTCCCTGCCCCCAGCACTCAGAGACCCCATCCCGGGGACCCGAGAACTGGAGTAGGAGCTCCTGCCACTGGCTCTCCTGTTCCTGTCCTTTGCTGGGGTGGGGGTGGGAGCTGGTTGGAGGGCACATCTCCCTGGGTTCCTGGCGGGGGTCAGACACTGCCTTTCCCAGCTCGCTCTTCCTTCCGGCTTCTCTCTCCTCGAATCCACCGTTCCCGTCTGGCTCTTCTGCCCGCTCTTGGCTCTCTCCCTCTTGCTCCCTGTGTCCTCTGCCTCGTTTATCCTCTAGAATAAAGATCGACATTTTCAATTACCCCCGAAATAACAGAGCCGCTCTCGGAGGCCCCGACAGGAGGAGGATTGTGTGTGTGTGGGTGTGTGGCCTATGGGTGGGGATAGAGGTGGGAGCTGGGGGCACCCATGGCTTCACGGTCCTTTGTTTGCTTTTTCTCTTCTGGAGCCTGGAAGAGTGTAAGCACGTTTCCCTTCAGGGGAGGAAGGGAGACAAAAGAGAGAAATAAAAAACTGTCATGGTTTTCTTGTAAACACAGTATGTGGTGCAGAGCAGGGGCTCAGCAGGAGACAGGGACTGAGGGAGAGGCAGGGACAGAGAAAAGGGGGGCTGAGAGACACGGGGAGAAAAGGTGAGCGGGCAGGCCAGAGCCACTACTCAGGGCCTGGGTGAGCATGGGCCCCAGGCAGGGCTGCCAAGGGGAGGGGCAGAGGGGAAGGGTTGATCCAGGATGGTGGAAGGGACTCAGGAGGGAGAACCTTATGTCCAGGGCCCAGTGGGCCCAGGAGGAAGCGGGCCCCAGGCAGCTATTATTCTCTGAATGTCCACCCCATCCCGGCTCCGGGGTGAGTAAGACAGACATGTGCCTGCCCTTGTGGAGTGTAAAATATACCAGAAACCAAGCAGTGGCTTCGTGTGTTCAGCATTTGCCATGTGCCACGCACTTACATAAGCTGAGAATCAGAGAAGGTGAGGGACCTGCCTAGTGACACACAGCCAGAGGTGCAAGGACCAGGATTCCAGTCCAAGCCTATCTGACTCCAATCCTCCCTTCATACAGCCTCAGCTCGGGGGCTGGGGGCTGGGAAAAAGTGTTAGAGACTTGGCTCTGCCCTGTCTGACGTGTGACCTTGAACAAGTCCTCTCCTCTCCTCTCTGGGCCTCAGTTTCCCCGCCTGAAAAGTAGAGAGAATGCTGGCTGCTCAGCAGGGCTGTGGGGAGAAGCAGATATCTGGACGCAAGTGATTACCCTGCTCTGGTTCCCTGGAGAGCTAGCTGAGGGTGTGTGTGGGCAAAGAACATCTGGTGCTGGGGGAGGGACTGGCTAGCAGCAGCAGCAGGGAGGCTGGACCCCAGCTTTACTCCCTGCTGTCACCCAGTGGCAAGACTTGGGTACTGCGAGAGATGGGTCTGGATGGGCTTCCATAAAGGTCAGAGCTGGATGATGCCTCTAGGGAGTGTGGTCTGGTCTTCTCTGGCTCCATTTTGCAGACGCCCAGGGAGGGGACAGATTTACCCTCAGGTCACTCAGGTTGGAAGCTCAGGCTGGAGCTGGGGCTGGAATTGGCTTTCAAGGCAGTGTGCTTTCCTTTACCCCTGTGGTGTTTAGGAAGCCCCCAAGTGCCCTCAGAGCAAGAGAGATGGAGCTCTGTATCCTCTGCTTGAAGTCACCTCCCTCAGGGACCCTTCCAGGATTTCCTCTAGCAGTAAGTGGACTCACTTCTGGCTTGCAGCCCCACATACTCCCTCTCCATTTCCCCCTGCTCCACCTGTCCTAGACTGTCCCGCCCTGTCCTCTAGCGATTGGGCCCTTGAGACATAAGGGATGATGAAGGACAATCTTCACCACCTAGGGAACACTGCCGGAGGCCCAGCTCTGTCCTGGGGCTTCACCTATATTCTATCACTTGAACCTCACAATGACCCCAGGAGATCAGGATTAATTTTGAGCCCAATTTTTCAGGTGAGGAAATGGGCACAGAGTCGTTGTGACTTTCAGACACAAAGTGATAGAGCAGGAATTCAAATCCATGTCCACCAACTCTCTGGAGATGTTCCCTTATTTGGAGATGAAAACTCTCCCCATGGCTGTAGGCCAGTCAGCCAGGACCAGACACTGACATGATCAGGGTCTCTGGGGCTCAGGTCTCAGCCATACCACTGTTCTACTGTGTGACTTTGGGCAAGGCCCATCCCTCTCTGGACCTCTGATTCCTCATCTGTGAAGTATGTGTGTGCTCTGGATTCCCTCCGAGATCTGTTCTGAAGTTTGGATTTGGCATGTCCAGCCCTGGGCTCTGGGATGGATCCATCTCGAAGGGCACTGGGAAGGGGTGAGCAGAGCTGGGAGGGTGGAGCTCTGGCCCAGGAGCTGGGCCTCTTGGGTGCACCTCCCGTCTGGGTGTCAGCATGTGGGGCTGGGGGATCACAGGGAGGCACGGGCTGTAAGAGGGGATCAGACTGGGGACAGGAAGGGGTGAGGGTCTGGCCCTTGGACCTGGGAGCCTTCCTCTCTGCCGCCTGCCACAGAGGGGAGTTTTTCTTGGCAGGAAACATCCTCATCAATCAGCGGCAATGGGGGGCTGACAGGAGGCCACTCCCCGCCGGCCAGGCTTGAGGCAGACTCATAAATCCCACTTGAGGCTGGGCTGTAAATTCCTGTGATTCACACCCGGCCTCTTGGAGGACGGAGACATTGGGGCTGTGGGACAGGCTGCTTGTCCCTGGGCAGCACAGGTGGAATATCTTATTCACTGGCCTGGGAGGGTGGGTGGGGCTCAGACAGCCTCCTCCCCAGCCTCTATGGGAGATGTGGCTGCTGACCCGCTCGCCCCGACCCCTACCCCAGGACACACCAGGCCCAGCCTGAGTCATCCCTGTCCAGACCCTGGCTACCTCTGCCTTCAGTCTGGGACATTGCTGGGCCCCGGTCTGATCTGGCCTGAATCAGCCCACATATGTGAACACTTTCTGTGTCCTCTGAGATTTCATGGGGGCCTGTGGCCAGGAGGAGCCATGCTGCTTACAGCATAGCAACTTCTCTGGCCACTTGATGGTCTGTCTTGGTGATGATGAGGAAGAGGTGGGAACCAGGGCCCAGTCTGTGTATTTCTCATTCTAGGGGTTCTGGGGCCCTGAACCCACTGCCTCTCAGAGAGGGAAGGGCCTCAGGGGACTCTCTGCCCAGGACTGCAGTCATTTGCCAACTTCTGCCAGGACTTTGTCAGACTCAGTTTCTAGCCTTGCCTCTCATTTACTTAACATTTTCCTTTAGACTGGCTCACTTAAAATTTAGATTTGTTAAGCCTTGTCTTAAGCAGTATTTGTGAAATCAGGGGTCTGATGTGTTAGTTAAATACACACAAACACACACATGTATGTGAGAATATATACATGAAAATAAATACGTGGTTAAAATAGCAGATGCCCCTCTCCGTGTACTATCTAAAGTCTGTGTCTCACCAATGATGCAGAATGATGCAGGCTGTGCCTCACCAATGATGCAATGATGCAGGCTCTAGCCTGCTTTCTCTATTTTACAGACAAGACCCAGAGAGGTATAGGAACTTGCCCAAGGTCACACAGCACTGGGATTATCAGCCAGCCCCCCTGACTCCTAGGCTAGTGCTCATTTTATGGGAGCTTGCTCATTGTGGAGGGACTGGTCAGAGTGTTCAGGCCTTCCTTCCCCCAGAAGCGCATTTGGATTCCCAGAGGCCTTGTGGGGACGATGTGCCCTAACACAGAGGAGTACACTGAAAGGCGGGCTTCCCGGCAGCAGGCTGACTGGCAGGCAGGTGGGCATCTGGGTCTCCTGGTGGAATGAGACACTGGCCCTCCTCTCTGTCTGCCCTTCTGCTTGGTGCCCAGGCTCCTGCAGTGTCTCTGGACTGGTGGGGAGGTGGGGAAGGGGCCCCAGGAGAGGGAGCAAGCAGGGCTCTGGCAGCAGCCCTTCCCTGGGGAGCTGTTTACTGACGCGATAATTAGTGGCACCAGCTCCCAGGCTGGCAGGGAAGGTGGCCTCATTAGTGAGCGCCTTCCCTGGCACCATCTCCACCTCCCTACCTTCAGGCTTCTGCCTCCTCACACTGCCACTGCCGCCACCACCATCACCCTTCAGACACGGCACAATGGCTCTTGCTGGGGACAAGGCTGCCAGGAAGGAGGTGTGTGTGCAGGGCAGCCAGGGTGTGTGGGTGTGTGTACACTGCACATACAGCATGCGTGCACAAGACATGCTGACATACCAGTGCACACACACTGTTAGATGTGCACACATAGGTCTGTGCGCACACACCCATCCAGAACACAAGACACCTATTTCTATAACCAGACAGACTTGAATGGTAACAGATCCACTAGAGACCTGGGCACACGAAAGGGACCTAATGTGAAGACAGTCATGCACATGAGAGCATGCCCACGCAGGTGTAGACACACACCCACACCAAGAGACTTGTACGTGTGTTCATACCGACATCTTGATGTGTGTCTCCAGACTCAGGAGCACATATACACAGATTTGTGCATGTGGATGAACGGCAGAGCGGACACGCAGAAACGTGAAACAGTAGGTGGCATGTTCCTGGGTGCACCATTGTGCACAGGGACCCCTGTGTGCACACATACATGTAACAGCACACAAGGGGAATGTTTTTCTTGGAATCTAACAAGGCCTGAGGTGCTGGGACTGGTTAATTCCCTGGGGGAGGTGAGCAGACAGGAGTTGAGGACACATTTAATTAATTCTTATCCTTCCTGACTGAGGGAGAGAGAGATGGATGGAGGGGGAGAGAGAGAGAGAGAGAGGAAAATGAGCAGCTGGAGGGGTTAAGGTGAAGAGGGGGTAGCAGCAGGTGCAGAGGCCATCAGGGCCCAGGACGTTAACGCTTTCAGCTCAGGGTAGACCCAAGGACCCCCTCACTCAGCTCAAATCCCAGATGGGCCCATCATAGTCAAGTGGTTGGGCTGGTGCAGAAATCTTGCAGAGCCCAGGATGGAGAAGTCACCAGTCTTTCACATGCTTCCACTGAGTGGAAATCTACCACCAGAACCTCCCACCTCAGCCCCACTTCTGCTCTGGGGGTCTATCAGCTCAGGGGACACTGAGGCTCCCTTTTCACAGGGCCAGAGTGGGAGAGACACGACTACCCAAGGAGGCCCCTCCTGGACATTAGGACAGCTCCCCCTACCCCTGCCCCGATCTCAGACCCAAGACAAAGTCAGGGAAACAGGGATGGACAAGGATAGGGACTCTGAAGAAGAGAATTGATGTGGGGGGGGGGTGAATGGGAGTGAGACACAGAGACACAGGGACCAGAGATGAAAGAGACAGAGATGCTATGCAGGAGATAGAGAAAGATGTGAGGGAGACTGAGACTGAGCTGGTGAGAGCCAGACAGGTCCAGAGAGATGAGGGGGGAATCCAGAGAGAGAATCAGAGCCAGCATGAGACAGACCTCAAGAAGGGAAATGCAAAGAAAGATGGGAAGAGAGAGCCCAACTCTGCCACCTTCCTTGATGAGGAGGGAGTCACCCCACCTGGGGACATGGGGGAGTAACCCTGGCCTAGAGAGGACACTGTGTGACCATGCCCAGGCCACCCAACCTCTCTGAGCCCTGTCTGCTGGTCTGTAAAGTGAAGGAGAGTGACCCAGGTTTTGAGGGGGCCCTGGGGCTAGGCGAGGAGGCTGCCCTGGCCCTTTGTTCCCTCTACTTTCCCTTGGGGCACATAGGCCTACAGATGGGGGTGGGGCCTCTGAAAGGGCTGGGGGTCCAGGCCCTACTGGGAAGCCCCCGAGTTGGTGAACCAGGTGGAAGAGGAATGTCTCTGCAGGGCGGGTGTAATGTGCTGCAGCCACGCAGCGCTGAGTGATGAAGCGTTTGCCCTGAATATTGAAAATGCATAAATATCCATTTTCAGGCACCAAGGCGGATATAAATACAGAGGGGGCTGTGTGTGCAGCCCTCAGTGGTAATTTACCGGCTCTGCTGCTTACGGTGGCACGAGCACTTACATTCGGCCGTCAGGAGGCTTTCCAAGATGGCTTTATGACCGCCGGCTGCCACCTGGGTCCCTTCTCCGGGAGAAGTGGCTCCTTGGGGGTCGGGGACCACTGCCCATGGTGGGGCTTGGGCAAGGCCCATGTGGTCATCCCTGGGCCTGCTCTATCCCAGGCCGCGAGGCCTCTCCACCTTCCCCTCCTCCAGCATCTCCTGGCTCGAGAGGAAGGGAGGGAACAGGCCTGCATCAGGCCTGGCGCCCGCCCACCCCTGGTGCCCTGATCTCGAGTTCACACAGGGGAGAACTGAGGCCCGGGGAGAATCACGTGGCCAGTGGGGGCCTCCCTGTATCCTGCCTCAGCTCAGTACGTCCGTAGCCTGCAGCCTGGGAGGTTAGGCAGCAGGGTCCTTGGAGCAGGACTGGACAGCAGAGGCCATGGCCTGCGGGCCGGGAGCTCTCTGGTGCTTGCAGTAGAGGTCAAGGGCCTTGCCCTATGCGGGCTCACCCTGACCCTTGACCCTCTCTGTGGGCTGGCAAGTGGGGGCCCTGAGGCAAGTCCCTGCCTCTCTTCCCTGAGCTGGAGCCTGGACTTGGAGATCCTGACCCCTGCAGCCTGCACACCTGAGGGGTGTCTTTTCATTTGGGCTGGGACACGAGGCCCACCTCTCCACAGCAGAGAAGACTTTGGCTTCCACTGGAGGGCACAGTGTTCTCCAGGCTGCGGTCCTTCTGGGGTCCCTGAGCCTCCTCTTCCCTGGAAGGGTGAGGGTGGGCTTCCCTGCCCTGAGCGAGAGCCCCCCAACTCCCCCACCAGGCAAGAGGGAGCTGGACAGTCACCCACCACCTGGGCTGCATGGGGAGCCTGTTCATGAGGGTTGCAGGCCCTGAATCTGCATCAGGAACCTCTCAGGCAGAGTGGCCCAGGGCCTGGGCGCAGGGCAGGGCTGGGGGTGGGGCCAGTGCGGCTCAGCGGTGGGGTGGGGGCGGCTGCGGAGCGGAGCCTGAGGCTGAGCCTCGGACTGCACTGTTCCTCCTCTTCCCGGCCTGCTCCTCATCTTTATCTCCTACAGCACTGTTATGGCCCTGACTCCGCATCACGGCCGCTCTAGACGCATGCTCTTCGCTTCTGTCTCTGCTTTGAAGTGACCAGATCACGTGGAAGGTCTCAGGTCAAGTTACTTACGGAAACAGTCTGGCCCGAGTCATTTCCCAGCAGGCCAGGGGTCAGTGAACAACCCATGGCTTGGCCTCTGAGGTCAGATATTCACAGGCATGGTTGCTCCAGGGTGACCCAGAGGGAGTCATCGGGCTGGGAGTGGGGCCATCTTCCTTAGAACAGTGTGGGAGTGGGCCCCAGGATTACGATCATGAATTGAGGTCAGCAGCTTCAACCCCTCTGGTTCAAAGGCCACACGCAGGCCCTCCACCCTGGCCCTCTCCACCTAGGGCCCAGCAGTGCCTACCGTGTGCCAAGCACCATGCTGGGCTTATGGGGGAGCAGAGATGTACAAGGTTCAGTCCCTGCTCTCAGGGGCTGAGAGTCTCATGTGGGAGACAGTGTCCACAAATAGCAACACGCAGGGACACCAGGAGCTTGGGGTGCAGAGAGGAGAGAGGATCTAGCTCTGACTGAAGAGTAGGGGTGCTTCATGGAGGGGATGACATTTGATCTGAGTCACAGGCGGGATTTTAGCAATGGTTCTGGGGTTGCTGGAAGCCTCCTGTCTGTGTAGACATGTATGGTGTAGCATGCCGACTCTGCGTTGGGGGGGGTGAGCTGACTACTAACCAGTCTAACTTGGCTAGTGAGAGAGCCCAGAGCCTCTGGAGTTAACCCAAGAGTAGGCAGGGCCAGCTCCTGGAGGGTCTGGAGAACCTGTCCGGAGGGAGGTGGGTGGGGGTATCAGAAGGGCTTGCTTGGCGAGAGGCTTTGCCTGCCTGTGGGGAGGGACGCCAGCCATCGGCCCTCCTGCTGGGCTTGCAGGCCTGCGTTTAGAGTCGGCAGACACACAGCCCTCTCAGGCCCAACACCCGGCCTGCAGCCTGATGTCAGGGCTAAAATTAGCCTTGTGGCTGTGGGGCAGCAGGAGACATTGTCATGGGAATCGCCCTGCCTCTCCTCTTAGAGGCCATGACAACTGCTGCTGAGAGCTGAGGGACACAGGCCTGGACCCAAAGTGGGCTTGAACTTCCTGCAGCAGCAAGACCCTGCACCACCCTCCCTCCTAGCTCGGCTCTGGAGCAGGAGCCCTGGGGGGCAGGAGCAAGGAGGGCCCTGCCTCCTCTCCTGGCCACCCCTTGGCCTCTGCCAGCCGCTGGGGGGAAGAGGTGGCCAAGCTCTGAACCTCTGGAGCCCACAATGCACTGATCAGGCCAACAGCCCCTCCCTGACCCCTTCCCCATCTCCTGCTTGTCCAGGTGCTTGGCTGAGTCTCTCTCCCGGTTGCCATGGGAACCCCAGGTGGCTGAAGTTTGCCTAAGTCTGGCTCCCTGATGAGATGGGCAGTGGGGCAGGGCCCACAGGAGGGGACCCATCCTCCAGCTCCTGGACATTCATAAGGTACTTTGTTGCATGTTAGAGGCTCGGACAAATCCTATAGTAAAAAAGCCTGTTTTGCTTTATTTAACCCATAGATTCCCAGAGTGTTTGCCCATAAATAAGGAGCATCTTTGAATGGCTCTAGGAGCTAGTTTCCCTGGACCACTGTTTGGAAAATGCTGGATGGGCCCTAAAGTGTGGTGCCCTGTCCTTTGAGATCTGAGGTCCTGAGGCCTGCTCCCCACCGGTATGGAGGGGCCTCCCACGGGATATATCTTGGTACCGGGCAGAGTGGGCATTGGAAAGCTGGCCCCATTGTCAACACTGCTTCCCTCTCCTGGCCTGTGGATCAGGCATGGTTCCTGGATGTGTTTTGTTTAAACCACACAGTGTTCTTTTAAAACTTGACCTGGTTGCCAACATTTAAAACCTGAGAGATTCTACAACAGATTTTGAATTTTAAAGTTCTCTTGAAAAGATGTGAAAACCTATCAACACAATGTGCACACATCCCTCTGCAGAATTGAAGAACAGTACGAGCCATTTACATGCAAAGCAGATCACTCCACTCCTGGCACCTCCTGGGCCCCCTTGAAAACATTTTTGAGTGTATGGCCCCTGTCAAGGGATGTATAGGGCCCTTCTCAATGAGATCCTCTTCCCTGGGGGGATCTATACCCGACACAACCCCCCCATGGTGTGCCTTTCTGCAAAGGGCAGTGACAGGTGGGATCCTGGAATGTCCCTCACACCCTGTGACTCACCAGGTACACTATGCAAATCAAGTCAATGAAGGCCAGTGAAGCCCACTGGTCCAGCCCACTCTGTGCCCCCAGGTTCCTGCAATATGACGAGCACCAGGGTGGCGGGGAGGCAGTGGGGCTGTGGGGCCAGTGGAGGGGAGGCCTGCCCTGGCTCCTCTCATGTCACTTGCCTGTGGGCTTAGCCCACGAGGAGATGCGCTGCAGCTGCTCAGGTCACCCTGCTAATCGGAGTGTGCTGGGTGCGAGGATCAGTCTCCACAAGAACTAAAAGCTGAGAATAGTGTGGGACCGAGCACGCCGACACTTCTGAGCCAGCTCGCTGCTGCAGAGAGCCCGCTAAAAATAGCCTGCTCCCTCTCAGCTGACACTGGAAGCCCAGGAAAATCCACTCAGGACCGGTGGCTGGGGCAGCCCGTCCTGCCCAGCCACCTGCTGGGGCCCAGAGGTGGGGGGCAGGTGCTGGTGAGAGCCAGGGCCTCTCGCTGGGAAGGCTGTGGGGGGCAGACAGAGCTCTGACTTGAGGGCAAAGGGTGGTGGGGGGCTGTTGGGATAACTGAGGAATTCCCCCTATCAGGCTGAGATGGGGCACCAGGATGGGTTCTGTCCTAGGTGGGCAGGGTCGGGGGTGTCAATAGGGGGCTGTCCTGCTTGGATGGGCATTCAAGTTCTCAAAGTCCCCACCGAGACCACCCCATCAGGATGCCTGACTCCAGCCACCTCCTGCTTTGCCTGAAGATGTCCTGTCTACCTTGAGGCCCCTCATGCATGTCTTTCCTCTGCCAGGAAGCTACTTTGATCCTGCTCAAGGCACCAGCCTCTTCTCCAAGCTTATCCTTCTCCCATCAGGGCTGCCCTTCCCCTAGTGCACCTCAAGATGCTGTGGCACCATGAACAAGCCACTATCCTTCTGTGGAATCAAGTTGGAGCAGGCTCTGAGGTCCATCTGGCTGGAACCCACTGCACATCCTGTTGTGACATCCTGTGTCACCATGCCCCCCACGGAGTCCTAGAAGGGTAGAATTGGAGATCTGGGTGTGACTGCAAGCCCAGGCCCCTCTCAGAGACCGAGGGTCCAGCCTCTGCTTGCATGCCTCCTGGTGCAGGGTGCTCACTACCTCCTGAGGCAGCCCCACATTGCTGGCAGGTTCTTACTCTGCTTCTTCTCCAGGTCCTGCCTCTGCCACGGTTCCCTAGGGGAGGGGTCCAGCCTGGCCGAGGGGCTCGCACACTTCTGGGAGGGAGTAGAGCTAGATGCAGACAAGACTTCAGAGAACAAGTCCCAGTGGGCAGGGGCTGAGCCCTCCGGGGGGAGGACTAGGGGAGGAGAGACAGGGAAACTGAGGCTAGAGGTGCTTGGCCCACCCCGTGTGGACAGGCTGGTGCTTGTCCTCAGGTGCAGGTGGAGCTGAGGGCAGAGGTGTCGGGGAGAGGCCAGGGAGAAAACAGGGCTTTGTCATCAAGAAAGGAGGGTCCCTGGGCCTGTAGGGGGTCAGCCAGGCTGGGCTGGTCTCTGCAGTGGTGCCTGGGGGCCAGTAGCAGCTGGAGTGTCAGTGGGTGGGGGGCTTCTGTCCCCGCTGCTTGCTCCGGAGATGACCCTGGCACAAAACCACCTTCCCTGCTGTGGGTAGCGATGACAGTGAGAGACCGGGATTTCCTATTGCTCCTGACTGTGGGGACACGAGAAGGGCTGGGAACACAGAGGTTCACATGTCCTGGTTGCCCCGGTTTGTCTGTCCTCAAGGCCTTGGGTGAACCCTTCATGTCCTGGGCCTTACTTGTCTATCTGGGTAAATTCAGTATTGAACCAGACAGGGGCCAGATTAGTGGCTGACAACCTGGAGACTCATATCTCAGTCACTTGAGCAAACTTCAGCAAATTGCTTAGCTTCCCTGTGCCTCAGTCCCTACACCTATAAGATGGGGATGACAATAGAATGTCTCTCACAGGGCTGCCGTCAGGATTCAATGAATACAAATACATACATACATACATACATACATACATAAATATGTGTTGTGCAGAGCCCAAGTATGGTGTTATATAAATGTTAATTAGTACTGCCAGGTCACAGGCTCTTTTGAGAATTCAATAAAATGTATAGACCCCTGTTCAGAAAAAACTTGCATCCATGTACCCAACTTGGTGCATCATTTCCAGGGCTATGAACCCCCGGAAGCTCACGTGTGTAAAAACACATGACTGAGGCCTTCTGACTCTAATATGATTTTTCCCCCTTTTTTTTTCAGTGATTTTCTTTTCTTTACTTTTCTTTTCTTTTCTTTTCTTTTCTTTTCTTTTCTTTTCTTTTCTTTTCTTTTCTTTTCGGGTCAAATTAATATATGCAAGTAGTTTTAAAAATCCAAAGATAAATGGTTGTCCCTGCATTACCCCTACTCCTGGCCCAGTCTCCTCCAGAGGCTGCAGCACCACACAGCCCTGTCCTCTGATGTTTCCCTCCTTCTCCACAGCCCGAGCGGTGTGTCGGGCGGGTGGCAGGCCTGCGCCTGTCTCCTCCCCAGTGACCGCAGAGCCAGGCTTTGCCCCTCTGACTCTCCGCCAAGTTCTCGATTCCACCTTCTGAGTGGCTCTCGGGTCTGCCCAGGGGCCTCCCGCAGCTCTGCCTCCCTGCCCCCAAGCCTGGATGCCTTGTTTGTTGCCCCAGTTGTCCCCCTGCCTCCACACTTGTCCCTCACTGGTATCTAGAGCAGCTTTCAAGTTGCAAATCCCACCACACCCTCTCCTGCTGAAAACGCCCCAATGGCTCCCCCTCAAATGCAGTGATTTTAGCAGCAAGGTTGAGGGAGAAAAAGTTATGTAAGTTTTGTTCTGCCTGGGGTGCGGAGAAAGCAGAATTCTTCCTGGCAAATATGACACCATGAAAGGGGGCCTGGGGTTGGCCTAGGGGCTTGTGAGGACACTGAGCTGGGCCAGGCCTGCTGCCAGGGCCCAGGGGTGGGGCTGGGCGTGGGGAGAACGAGGCGGCTGGGATGAAACCATTTCATGCAAACACACTGAAATGAGGCCTTGGGCAGGTGTGGCCAGCTGCCAGGAACAGAGGCTCTGAGATGCTACTGTTTCCCACCCTGCCAGACAGCTGGCCTGACAGTCTCTTGTGGGAGACTGGAGGGGGTGCTGTGGGGAATAGCACCTAAGGCTCTGAACCGCAGGGAATTAGGGGAAAAAACCACACATCTGAGTGCATCCCTTGCCCTCCTTCCATACTTTGGTGGTGTCCATTGCTACCAGATGAGATGCAAGCGCCCCTGGGCAGGTACTGAGGCTGGGCTTCCAGCTCATATCTGAACAACACTCTCTTTTCTTTTTTTCCTTTTTAAATGGACCTCAGGTACCCAGAGCTGGGTAATCACAACCCCTGCTTATGCCGCACTCATAACTGGCCCATGCAGGGCCACTTCCACTAATGAAGTAGTTTGTTTACACTGACATATTTTTGTTCACAATAATACAGTGAACACGTATGAACTCAGAACTCAACCCGAGGTCTAGAGCCTTAACAATATTTGCACCTCCCTTGTGCTCCCTTGTCCTATCCCCCTGCCGCCCTCAACAACATGCTGAGTTGTTTATTATTCTCTTTAAATATAATTTTATTATTGCATCAGTCAGGGTAAATGAGCTTCTGCCACAGCAAGAAATAACCCCTAATCTCTGTAGCTTAACCCAACAAAGGGTTATTTCTCACTCATTACAAGGCCGGTGTAGAGGCCACTGCAGACATGGGACCCGGGCACCAGGCAGCCACCACCCTGTGAGACTGCTATTCAGCGCTGAGATCTGGGGTTCACTTCGGCAGGGGAAGAGAGTAAGAAGTAGGCACAAGTTCTTAGCTGCTTCTGCCCCAAAGTGACACTGAACCCACTGGTGACATTCCATTGGCCAAAGCTCTCCCTAATTTCAAGAGGGCAGGTACCCAGAAAGAAGGAAGAACTGAAAGTCTTATTGAGCTTGCGTAATGTCACCACAACCACATGTCAGTGGATACCAAAGCAGTATGTTTTTGTTTCTCCTCCATTTTTATTGAGACATAATTGACATTTAGCATGGTGTAAGTCAAAGGTGTGCAGCAGAATGATTGACTTACATAATTCATGAAATGATGACCACGATAGGTTTAGTGAACATCCATCATCTGACATAGATACAACAACAAAGAAACAGAAAAAAGTTTTTTCCTTGTGATGAGTGAAAAATATGTTTCTGATTTTAGTTGTTTGCGAACCTTATAGAAAGGGCATCCGTCATGTTGTATGAGATTTACTTCTTCACTCAACATTCTGCTGCTAAGATTTATTCATATGACTGTGTGTAGCTGTGATTTCCTCCATTTTAGGACATCTCAGTATTCCTCACAATGATTCTATCCCCTGTACCCATTTTCCTTTCAAAGGGCATTTGGATTGTTCAGTTTGTGTCTGTTCTGTTTTCTGTTCTCTGCTATCGTGAATACTGCTACTGCTAACAGTCCCTTCTGGAAATTTCCCTTGGATTTCATCATCCCAATTGCAGATCCTGAGCTACTCCGGGCTCACGGAGAGTTCTGTGCAGTTTCTGCCTCGACCTTCGTGGCCCCAGAACGCAGGCAGCCTGGCCCCTCTGCAGACGAGGAAACTCTGCTGTGCCTCCTCCCTTCCTTGCCATCCTCCCTCGCGGGCAGACTTGTGAGCAGAGACCCAACAGCTCTCCTGTTTGCAGCTGCTTCTGCTTCTCCAAGTGCTTACATCAGGAGGCAGGCCATTTTCCGGTAGAGGACACAGTGTCAGTGGTCAGGTCCTCCCCTCCTTTTCTCTTAACACGTACTAAGCTTTGGCTGAGACCAGGTCTCGTGCTGTGTGCTGATGAAACAAAGACTAACTTGTTAAATTGCAAAGTGGATATGTATCTATTTCTGCTTATGTGCCAAACTCTGTTGGGCTGGGACCACAACCAAAGGGACTTGTCCTCAAGGAGTTCACAGTCTAGATGAGGAAGTGAGGACACAGACACTGTCCTGGACTTGCTGGGGTACAAGATGTGCAGGTATGCAAGTCACATCACGAATTGACAAGGATTCAAAAAATCTAAGTATTTTTAGTTACATATGTGTCTACATCTCTGTCTCCATGTCCCTATCCACCTACCTACCTATCTATCCATCTAGTGAATGTGATTTTATTTATTTAAATTAAGCATCCTCTATACTACAATAGGATAGGAAATCAGATCTTGATTGGTAGATTTACATTTTTTGTAGATCAGAAATTTTCTAAGCTAAAACTCATGTTTTAAACTCTTCTAGTTGGGGCCACTTGAAAATTCTCCTAGAGAGCCGGCTATAACTTTTAGCTGCTCTTTTGATTTTCTCTAAGTCTTATCTTCTTCTTCTTTTTTTTATCTGTTGCTAGTGGACCAAAATATCACTGCATTCTCTTGGGAAGCTAATATTAAGCTTGCCCCTAACAGTGCCTCTGCTGCTTTTGAGTTATGGCTTACGTTCAAATCGAAAATGCTGGGGAAGTAACCCAAATTCTACTTCTGCTGAGTGATGTGGCTTGTTGTGGTTGTTGATTTAATTAAGAGCACCTAGAGGCTGTGACACTGGAGTCCTTGCAGCGCTGTCTTGGGCTGCCTCGTCCAGCCCCACTTCAAGGAGGTAGCATCACCTTATGCGCCCATAAATTCAGCACCTGTCAGCATAGGTTCCTCCTGGATGCAGGCATCCGAGGAGATGTGGATGCCCAGAGGACAGTGGCTCTAACTCTGCTTGTGTAGGGAGCATCAGTGGGGTCCTGAAAAACCTGCTGGTGTTAATCTGGAAGTGAAGAGGGGGCTGGAACTCGAGGCCAGAGGCACAGCAAGTGCAAAGGCACAGCATGTGCAAAGGCACAGATAGGTGACAGGACACTGTGCCTACAGGAGGCAGCAAGCAGTTTGCAGAGGCCAGGACAGAGGGTCATCAGGGGATGAGCTATGAGCTTGTGGTGACCTTACCTGTGCTCAGCAAGACTTCTGGTTCTCCCCTCATGCTAGGTATGTGCCCTCTTGAGATCACGGACAGGTGGCAGGTGCCCTGCATGGCAGTGTGTAATAGATTTTTAAAAATTGAGGTATAATTGACATAGAACAGTACTTCCAGGGGTAAGGATTTGTTTTTCAATCGTGGCATAATATACATAACATGAAATTTACCATTTTAACCATACAATTCAGTGGCATTAAGTAGGTTCACAATATTTTGTAACCATCACCACTATCTATTTCAAGAACTCTTCATCTTCCCAAACAGAAACTCTGCACCCATTAAGCAATAACCCCTCTCCCCCATCCTCCTGCTCCCAGGCCCTGGCAACCGCCATTCTCCTTTCAGTCTCTGTGAACTTGCCTTTCTAGGGATAGCCTATAAGTGGAATCATACAATATTTGTCCTTCTGTGTCTGGCTTATTTCACTTGGCATAATGATTTCAAGTTTCTCCCATGTTGTAGCACATATCAGAATTTCATTTCTGTTTATGGCTGAATATTATTATTATGTGATAGGATTTTGACTTTCTCCTGGAAGTGTTGGCATGCTGGGGAGAGTTTCACATAGAATGACAGCGGGCACCTGCTGTTCAGGAAACTCTCCGATCCGATCTGTGTGTGGGAGGCTGGGAAGAAGGGTGAAGGCCTGCAGGAGACTGTAGCAATGGTTCAGGAAAAGAATTAGGATCCTTCAAAGCTGGTATAGCCACACATCCCCCAGGGAGCTTTTCTTCTCCTCTGAAACCCTCAGGGCCCTTTCTGTCTTCTGAGTATCAACAGCTGAACCGCACAATCTCTGCTATCTGCTAACCTTTTGGCAAGTGAACTGTGCCCCCAGCACTCCAGGACCCTCAGGCCTGACTCCAGTTTCTCCTCCTCCTGTCTCCCTAATACACAGCCCAGTGCACGGCTAAGGCCTCAGTGGACACTGGAGTTGGGGCTCAGGGAGAAGAGACATCTATGACAGGAGTGGCCCTGGGGGAGTCAGTTTCTCCTACCACCTGCCTCCTTTCTCACCCAGCCCTTGGCTTGAGTCAGGCTGCATCCCACTGGAGGTTTCATCTCCGGAGCTGGGGCCGAAGGAGACAGAACAGGCCCCAGGGGTGTCGATAACAGGGTTATAATCCAGCGGGATGAGCCTGAGCTCTCTGGAGCCTCATAGCATTTTTCCAGCCCTGGCCACTTTATTACCATATCGCTGAGTGATGGGGCTCCAGGGAGCTGTGGTTCCAGCGGCCGCTCCTGCTGCCGTGCCCCCCGCCTACGACTGATCAAGTACAATTGGGCTGAGCACATTTACACTGCTTCCTGCCACCCTGTATTCTGTTCTCCCCATTCTCTTTCCCTCTCTCCTGCTCCTCTGGGTGGCAGAGATTTGGTCCCCTTGGCCACATGAGCCTTGGGCGTGTGGGCTGCTGGCAGCTGATGCTGACCCCAGGGGCTGCCGACTCAGGTCCACTTCGTCCTCATTGTATGGCCTTGGGCCTCAGTTTCCTTCTCAGAACAACCAGGGGGTTGGACCAGCTGTTCTCCAAGATTCTTTTCAGCCCTGACTACTCTGTGACTCAGGTTTTTTGTTTTTTTGTTTCTAAAGATTTCAAAACAAATTGCAGAGTGTTTGCTTCCAAGATGGTGACAGTGTGAAGGAATCAGGTAGGCAGGCTAATTTTGCCTTCCCTTCACTCCGCAAGAACCCCAGACAATGAAGGCATCCTTCTTTGTCCTCCATGGAAACATTAGTAGCCCCAGACAGAGGCTGGTGCCTTTCCTCAAGGTTGTCTTAGAGCTTGTCGGGGAACCAGATACCATCCTGACCAAAGAAACGTGGAGCAGCTCGCTCAGGGAGTGGGGGGCGGAGCAGGTGTGACAGGGAACCTGGACCCCAACTCCAGCCCATCTTGGCTGGACCTCATGGTACCCATCCAGATTGCTGCATGTCTGCCATGCTCCAGAAGCTCTCTGGGGAAGGACATTTCACAGATGAGGGAATTTACCAGTCTAGGATTTTATAACCACAATATTAGGCCAAGTCATTCTAGTGAGAAGTTGTCAATGATCTACCTTTCTTCCTAAGTAGGTAGAGATATTAACTGAAGAATGTTTCTTGGTGGGGAGCATATAGCTCAAGTGGTAGAAGTGCATGCTTAGCATGCATGAGGTCTTGGGTTCAAAACCCAGTTCCTCTACCAAAAAAGTAAGTAACAGAATAAACCTAATTAACCTGCTGCCCCCGTGCCTCCCTTCTGAACCCGCCCCCCCCCCCAAAGTGACTGGGCCTCACCTTAATAAGATCCAAAGAATGATGATTTTCTTCACGAGAGCTTTTTTCTGTCCACTTGCAAAATGCTCTCTCTGGTCTTGTAAGACAGGCCCTCCCTGCTGTCTGCCTGCGAAGGTGAGCCTCAGACACCAGGACCTGGAGGCCGCGTCTGGCAGGCGTGCAGCGTTCCTGGCCTAAGATCTGTCATCCTTTCCAAGGGAGAATGAGGAGAGCCTGGACTGCTTGGCAGTGTCCCCAAGGGGCACTGTGTTCTCTCACTTCTGACATCTCTGATGAGGTCATATGCACAAGGTTGGTCTGAATCAGCCCCAGGAAGGAGACTTCAAGAAGAGATATCTCGGAATTCCCCAGCAAGTAGATGGTGGCCTGGGGAGACATGGGAAACACTGGGCTTGTGGGGGGTGGGGACGTGGGGTCTGTTTCTGGTTGTGCCACTAGACGTTGTCCACACGTCTCTGCCTCTCTGCACCTCAGTGACAGCCCCACCCTCCCCGCTTCACCTGGTGTTGAGAGGATGGACATGAGGTAGGAATTCTAAAATTATGTGGCAAAGATTGTTACCTCTGCTCCCCAGTCAAAGCATTCAGGCCTGTATCTAAAGTCCATCACCAAACCTCCTGCAAAAATAAATATTCGATATAATGGGATTACTCAAACAAGTTATAACTTTTAAAAACAGACCAAGTTAGAATGAAAATTTTTATAGCACGTAAAGTTGCAAATCTGCAAAGCAGGTGTGAAAGATGAACTAGTCTTACTGCTGTACCCCTCTGCTGCTTTTTGTTTCCTGTTACAGACACATATTTACCTTTTCTTATTGTTTTCTTCCCTCTACTTTCTTTGGGTTTCCTTTTTTGTTCTTTTTCTTCCTTTTTGAATTAAATAACAACGTTTATTTAAAAATTTTCCATATATTAATAAATTCATTTAAGGCTATACATTTACTTCTAAATATTGCTTTAGCTGTATCTCACAAGCTGTAAGTTGTATTTACAATCTTTAGTGGCTACTCTTACATTTTAATATGCATATTTACTTATATTTTTTTAAAACAAAGTTCATGGATTATTCAGTATCTCTATTATCCTCTGGACAAGTAAAGAATTCTTCATTTTGTTGTTAAAATATTATGCCTTAAAAACACAATTGTAGCTGTTATTATTTTATGGTCAATAGTTCAGTTCACTATTTTTTTTTAAATGAATTTCTGCACTCATTCTCGGTTTTTTTACATCCTATTTTTCCCATTAGGTTCACTTATCGTTTTGCTGAAGTACATCCTTCAGGTCTTTTTTCAGTAGTCTCTTGACTATAAACTTTCCTAGTCTATATGTGTTTGAAAAAGTTTTGTTTTTAATCTTAAGTGATTATTTAGCTGCAAATGGAATTTTACCTTTCATTTTTTTAAAACAGTACTTTGAAGCATTGGCTCCAATGTTTTCAATTTTTAAAAAAAATTATTGTCTAAAATTTTGGTTTTACCCTCCTTTTGTACTCTGCTTAGGGGTCTAATCCCTTGGTGATTTTGTAAGCATTGCAAATCCAGTCCCCAAGACAGCATGTGGCTTTGCTGGGCCAGCTTCCTCTGGCCTCCCTAAGTTCTGCCTTATTTATTTATTTTTTTCTTTAAAAATTTTCTCTGTCACTGTTAAAGGTTTGCAGAAAAGTGGAGGAGGTTGTGGTAGCCCACAGAGCACAAAGTTGGAGATACGTCTTGACCGAAGGCACACTTGCTTTGGCTACTGGATAGACATCAACATTCCCGTAACGACAGCGCCTCTCTCCCTAAACTCTGCCAGTGCCGAAGACCTTTGGATGCTGTGATGTGATGCCAGTTTTTGCCTGTTCTGGGCTAATGTAACCATGAGGCTTGATGGTGCAGGCTTGGCCCCACTCAGGTACTGAGCTCCAGGAGCCAGGCCTGGAGTGTACTGGGAGCTGCTCCGCCCTGCATCCCATGGCTTAGAGTGAGCTGCGTCTCAGAGCCTCAGCTTTCCCTTCACACCCTGGCCACCTGGTCCACACCAGCCTCACTCTCTGCTTTCCTTCTGTTGGTTTCTGCAGGGGCTGGAGATAAGCCCTGAGCCTGGGCTCTGTCTGCTGCTGCCCTGCTGCTGCCCTGCTCCTGCTCCTGTTATTTTGCCTTCCTCCGCCCTCTTTCCCTGGGGCAGGGCCTTGCACGTAGGTAACTTTATGGCTGTTCTGTATCCTACATTACATTACAAACATTTCTTCTTGTCATTAAAAGGTCTTTAATATTTCAAAGGTCCTTACGACCATCTACTTAGTCTTTCTCTCAGTGTTATTTCCAGTTACTCTTGATTAGAGGTAACCCAATGGTCTACACTTTAAATTGTGCCTTCGGGAAAGACCCCAGAAGGGAATGACAAGGTAAAAATGAAAGCCCTTGGTTACTGATATCTGTCTAGAGTGGATATCTTTATCCCCATGACATTGGGATTTGAGCAGCCCTCTCTACCAACCCTACCCACCCCTAGCAGCTCCCAGCACGTTGCGAGCAAGGGAGGCACTCAGGCAATGCTTCCAACATTGAGTGACTTTATCTCCTCTAGTCCAGAGTTCCTTGATGCAAAATCTTTAGTTCCTTTAAGAAATTTCTGGCCAGAGCCCGGACACAGGGGGCAAAGTGCCAGAGAGAGCAGGAAGGCCTTGGGCTCACCAAGTCAAGTTCCTGAAATGCTACATGTGAGGTTTGACACCAAGCAATGGAATGGCTCAGGGTAATAAGTAGTGAATGTTTCTTGAGGTTCCTACTTTACAATTTGCTGAACTGTTTTCTTCTACATTTTCAAAATCCTTGCAAACTAAACTGCAAGGCAGAGGTCCTTATTGTCTCCATTCTCCAGAGGAGATGACCGAGACTCAGAGCCACTCAGGCAGTGTTTCTTAAAATGTAGTGTGCACATGAATCACCAGGGATCTTATTAAAACACAGATTTGAATTCAGGTGACCTTGGGAGGAGGTCCAAGATTCTGGTTTCTAACAGGTGATGTCAATGATGCTGGCCAGAGGACCTCACCTGAGTAGAGAGGTGCCAGGGAGCTCAACCTAGTCACACATATCTTATGGGTCTGAATAGGGATCTGAATCTGTCTGAGTCCAAATTCTGCACTGAGTCTGCTGTTCCCACCTAGACTCCTGCAATCCAACCACTTACTTTACGGAGGCCAGAGAGTTTGAAGTTTCAGCTAGAGGGAGAGGAAGCTTTGTTCAAGAGGAGGGGCTGCTCTCACCAGGCCCACCCCGCCCTCCTCGAGGTTTAATGAGGAAGAGAAGGATGGAGGGGAACTGTCTCTGGGGGAGGGAAGCCACACAGCCAGGCAGCCGTCAGTGGGTCTGTTGGAAAAATTAATTTTTTAATTAAAAACATCTTTTTCTCCCCTCTTTCCCCTTTGCTTTAATGTCTCAGTCTGGAGTAATTATGAGTTGCTCTGGGGAGACTGAACCTTAGAAAAATTGTTGGTGCAACGGGCAAGGAGTTTATCTGATTAACTTGGGCTCAGCCATTGAAAAAAAAAGCAAAAGAGAAGTAAAAAGAAAAAGGGAGGCGGGAAAACACCAATTCTCCATTCTCCTTCTGGCACAAAACTTAATCACAACATCTGGGGGGCCAGTGGCCCTGCCCAGCTCCTTCAGGCCAACCCCTACGAAGTGGGTGGGGAGGATCAAAGCTCATTTGCATTCCCTTCCCAGGGCCCCACCATCCCTGGCCCAGCCTGGCCCCCACCCCTGTCCTCAGGGGCCGGGATGCATCATTTTGACTAGCGCAACAATGGACATGGTGTCTTAGGTTGGGTTCCTGAGAGGCAGAGCCGGAAAGGGAGATCTGAGTGCTAGAGGTTTATTAAATGCACGCTTTCAAGTGATGCCCACAAGAGAGTGGGATAGGATGGGGAGGAAGCTAGGCAAGGGTGAGGGGTCAGCCAAAGCCTCATCCCAGGGGAGCTCTGGAGCCTGAACAGCAACAGAGTTACCAGGAGGCTAGGGGGTTGTGGGTGGGCTTTTGTTCCTGGATCTGTCAGCCATTGGCTTGGCTTCTAAAACCTCCAGGCATTTCCTAATAAGGTCAGTCTCCCTTGTCTGAGGGCAACGCTGCAGAGAAGGGCAGCTGAGGGGCAAATGTACTGGTAAAAAGAGATCTGAGTGAGGCACCAATAGCACCTACTACTGGGGGTGGGGTAGTCCGGTGGGGTTGGAGAGAAATGGATGGATTCATGGTGATTTAGTGGGGAGAGTTGTTAGGACTTCAGGAGGTAGGCTGAATGAGGGGGTAATGGAAAGTGAAGTGACAAGGGGGCTTCCAGTCTCCTGGCTTGGGTGGCTGGGTAGCAGGGAGTGCCAGGTTTTAAGATGGGCACCCAGAAAGAGCATAGACCTAGTTGGAGAGGAGGGTGATTTGTTATCTGGACATGGTGGACATCCAGGTGAAGATGTTGAGCAGACAGCTGGGTGTGCCAGGCTGAAGAGGAGATGTGGGTGCCACCTGTGTGGAGATGGGAGAGGCTGTGTGAGCTGGTGGGAGTGCTGTGGGGAGAGAAGAGGCAAGACCCTGGAAGACCCCTCCAGCTGGGGCTGGCAGAGGACAGGGAGCCCAGGGTAGCTTGAGAAGGTACAGCCAGAAAGGCAGGAGGAAAACAGAGAGAATAGTGTCCCTGGTACCCCCTCTCCCATCCTCTGTCTCAGTTGTTACTTGTCCCATCTGCATCTTTTTGGCAGCCTTGAGGACCCTTGATAGACTGGATCCTCTTGATGGTGGGAATTGTGCCTGTCTGGATTAGTATGTGTTTCTAGCACCTATCAGACTCCCAGGTACATAGTAGGTACTCAGTAAGGCTTTGCTGAAAAATATACTAACACCCATATGGCACCTACCATGTACCAGGCACTGTATTAAGTCATTTACCTATGAGGAAGATGAAATTATTATCCCCATTGTACAGATGAAGACTCAGAGGTACAGAGAGGTTAAGTAGCTCACCAAGGTCACACAGATGATATGTGGCAGAGCTGGAACATGACTCCCCGGGGTCCTTGTTCCTGTGCGAATGAGTGAGATTTGCGGTCAGCCTGTTTAGGACCAGGGCACATGACTGGTTCATGTAGCACACGCACATACAGTTACGAGCGCATGCAGCCACATTTGCATGCAGTACAAAAACAGCTCTTGTCTGCTGCAGGAAAGGACAACCCACAGCCTTGGGAAGGGGACCCTTATTGTGCAGCCCTCTCATCACACTGGACTGGCCAAAGCTACTTCAGACATAAGTCACTGCTGCCTTGATAGCCCCTGAGGATAGAGGGATATTGGGGGGGGGGGAATTCTGAGGTGCGGGCTGCCCTCTTTCTCACAGGCCCCACCAACCCGCTTTGCGGGAACTTGCTGCTTCGTGGTCGCTGGCGTCTTGCTTTTATAAGCATCACCAGCCAATCAGCTCACACCTTCTCTCTTGTGCTGGAACTGACCAATCACACTCGGCCTGGTTTCTCTGTTGCTAGGTGCTGAAGGCTACCTCCCTACCGCCAAAGGGCTTGCGTTTTAAAAGTACAAACTTGGATCTGGAGCTGAACCAGAGGTTGGATGCTCCGGGAAGATAGATTTAAGATTTCCTGAGCTCAGTGTCCAATGGGTTCTGCCCACCATCAAGGCTATTGGAGCTCAGAGGAAGGAGGGAGCACCCAGCCCGTGGTAATCCTGGAGGACTTCCAGCAAGGGGCCCCGGAGGAAGATTTTTAGGCCCAGCCTCGGTGCCCTTTTCTCCAGACAGTGAACAGCAGGCCTTTCTCAGTGCCCTGCTGGCAGCCTCGGCATTCCCAAGCTGGCAGCGTTGGGACACCTCTCTGCCCCTCTGCCAGCTCCGGGACTGTCCTTGTCCTTGAGCTCCACTCTGCCCTAGGACCCTTTTCCTTTCTCTCTCTCACACACACCCAAGGCTCATTACCCTCAAGCCTGAGTCATGGTCCAGACACACTTCTCTGGCTCCAGAGACTAGGGATGGAAGCGGCCAAAGAAACGATTGGAGAGGATTCAGAGAGAAGGGGAACATGTCCCAGGTGGGGAGCATGGTGTAAGCAAAGGCTTTGGAGGTATGCGTGAGAATGCATGCATGAATATCTGCCCGTATACATGTATGTGTGCATCTGCTGATGTTTCCATGAACAAGTCTTGGGCACACGTGTGCATGTGTGTAAAAAGCTGAGAAAGGACATTGATGCCTTCTTGTCTTGGATCTGTGGATTTTATCACCTCCCTCTGGCCTCCCCATGAGAAGCCTGGCTTCTAGGTCCCTGTAGGCCTGGTCCCTGAACCCTATCCCCATCCAGTCCCTATCCTATTGAGTGTAACAAGTTCTTGATGGAAAATATTGATGAGACTAGCACCTAGTGGAGCGAACATCCCTCCAAATGGAGAAAATCTGATCCAATCCATCCTTCTTTCCCACTACCAGGGCCCCTGGCAGCCCTCTTGCCACTCAGTTTCACCTCTTCTGGGCCCTGGGATCCCACTCCTGCACCTCAATCAAAAGGGCCCACTAAGGGGGAAGGGGTGGAATAAAATTTATGCCTCCTTTGCCCCAGGTTCCTGGGTCTTGCACCTCAGAGCACCTGGTGTCCTCATCTGTGCTCAGGCCAGTTCGATCTTGTTGGAGCGGGGGTCTCCTCCCATAGCAAGGCCTGCCTATGTTCCATGGGCTGCAACAAGAGGTCACTGACTTGGGACAGCAGGAGGAAGCCTGGATGGGGTCAGGGCCCAGGCTTACCAAAGATTCTGCCCACTCTGAGCCTCAGTTTCTACAGCTGTAAAAAAGGGACCATGATCCCCCAAAGCTCAGATAGGGGAGATGGGCAGGGGCTCTGTGAACTGTGAACTGCTGGATCACACTGCTGTCTCCACTGGGGCCTTGCTCAATGGGAGCATCTAATGGCATAAGCCAGGGATGGCAAGTTTGGCCCATAGGGTACTTAAGAAATTGAATTAGTGGCCAACATTTTAAAAATGGGCAGTTTCTGAGAGAAGTCTGGCTTTTGGCTTCTCTTTCAAGATTTTTCAAAATCAGAAGGGTCACACTGGGTAGTTGGGGCTTTTAGGCAAAGCCTGCACTCCCCTGGCCCTTCCTCAGCAGGTCTGTTTCTGGTTACCTGCCTGACCCCTGGGGATAGTGACCCCTGACCCTTTCAGAAAACGTTAGCATTTCAGAAGGGGTCTTCCTCAGTGGTCCAGAGAAGTGAGTGGCCTGTATTCAGGTGGGGGAGATAGGAACATCTCTGCCTCCTGGATCTCACAGGGCACATCCCCCTGTGTTCCACACCCCGCAGCCCCAGCAGTGCTCTGAATGCCCGATTGCCCATCAGGTGGGAAAAAAGGAAGGTGATGGACCTTGGATGTGACTACTTTTCCCCCTCCATCACCTTGACCATTGCCTACGTTGGGTAACCTTCCAAGAGCCAAGGAGCTAGCTGGGCAGGTTCTCCTAGAGCAGGTATAAACTAGGCTAGACATTCCTTTCCCCTCTGATTCCTTAGTGAAGCTCACCTGTACTCAGGCAAAAGTTTGTGCTGTGACCAGTTCTATGGAATCAACCATTTGGTAGAGGGCTGTGAGAGCCACTCTCATCAGACTGGAAAAGGGGCAATCTGGTCTTCCTGATCCACCCGTCCTCAGCTGTGTGACATTAGGAAAATAAATTAACCTCTCTAAGCCTCAGTTTTCTCACCTGTAAAATACCTACTTCCATGGGTTGTCATAGGATCAAAAGGGATTAAGTGTAAGAGAATTGCCTGGCACAGGTCAGGCACAAAGTAGGTACATAATAAGTGTTTGTGAAAGGAGGAGTTGAGGGTTCTCAGGCCCAGCAATGGAGTCTGCAGAGTTGCTCTGCAATGGAGACTGAGTAATAGGGTCCTGGCTGGTTGGGGCTGAACGTGATGACAAGAGTAAGGGGCCTCTGCTTTGAGAATCTGCCCTGTCCAAGCTTGGGTAACTGGGAGCATGTGGGAGGGGAGCAAAGGGTAGCGGTGTAGCTCTTTCTCTTTCCCCATCCTCTACCCTTGTAGAGGGGACACAGCTCTTTCCTTAAGAGCTAGGCCCCTTTCTTAAATAGGGAGAGACTCTGCCTTCTTTGGTCACTAGAATCTGGCTGCTTGGTTTCCCATTGAGATGGGGAAACTGGGGGGGGGGCAAAGAAGCAGGGTGTGGAGGTAATAGATGGCCCCCAAATCTACAGGTCCTGGAGCCACTTCCTGGGGTTTCCCTATCAGGACTTGTGAATGGTGGGCAAGGGACTGAGGGGGCCCTCTCAGACCTTTACCCAGATTTGATTTGAAAGCACAGGTAGGACAAGTTTATTCCAGGTCACCCAATGGGGAGCTTTGGGACAGAAAGGATCTGAGCAGCCTCTGAAAGGAGGGCCCTCCTCCCCCTTCCTTTAAAGGCTGCCGTCTGGCCATCTTTTGCACACAGCAGTGGAGACCATTGCCTTCTCCCTGGGTGTGCCTCTTGGAGCCACAAGATGGGGGTGCACATCTGGGTGTGGTTGCTATCCTGGAAGGAGGGAGGGCTGCCCAGGGAAGATAAGGATTATGGTTGTGATGATGGCAGCCGATGACATTTACTGAGCACCTGGTTAAACTCCTCCTGCTGCACTCATCTGATTCCAGGGCTGCAGACAAGCCCGTCTCATTGAGGCACATCCTTTACATGAAAATTCAAATGGGAATGGAGCCACCCACAGGGAGAAGGGAGAGGTGCATCAATTCATGGACTTCAAAAAAGCATTGTCCTTGGTGGTGGTGGTGGTGTTGGTGGTGGTGATGAATCTAAGAGATAGCTCCCCACGAGTGCTTAGGATAACAGTCCATATCCAAAATGTTGATGTATCTTCCTGGTTTTAAGGAACATCTCCAGTGAACCAAGTCAGCTTTGGGGCAGACTGCTTAAAGGCAGAAGAGATACTTCAGGACCCTGGAGAGTGCACCCAAACTCCCCATGGGTGGGTGGAATGTAGAGTTGGGTTTCTCAGAACAAGCTCATCCTGAGAAATCATCATATAGGTGGGACCTGGGTCCTAGGGCTCTGGGAACATGACTTGCCTAAGTCATTCAGCAGGTCAGTGGCCTCTTGTTTCCATGCAGCCTGACTGCCTGGGCCTGTGTCTTCTGGAGCCCCTTGTCTGTGTACAGGCAAAACAATGCCCTTGACGTGGTTGCTCAGAGGATGAGATGAGAAAATGTAGGCAAAGGCCAAGCACGCATGCTTTGAGGGCTGTGTAGTGGTGGCTGTCACATGGCTGTCTTCCTGATGTCTCTGTCTCATTTTGTGTCTCTGTTATTCCCCTCTCCCTCCTGGTGGGTGAAGTTCTCATCCCTTCTTGATTGCTGGCTTGGTCCAATCCAGAAAACTTGGGGACCTTCAGAGTTGGCTCATCCAGGCCCAAACCTCAGAGAGAGAGGCTTTTAAAAGATAAGAGTGGATTCTGGCCTCTGGTGGTCCATTTCCTGTGGCTTCACCCTTTCTCTATGCTTTTTCTTAGCATTAATGCTCTGGGTTTCTAGACCACTCCTTTGTCCCATAGCCCTGGGCAGACCCCTCTCTCCACCGCCAGTTCTGCCCCATGCCAGTGGCAAGTGGTGAAGCATTTATCTTATTAACAGCTCAGACTTGACAAGCATGAACCAAGCCGGTTCTAGGCCTGATCACTTGCGTTATCTCATTTATAATTATCATTTAATTAGCATCTACTTTGTGTCAGGCAATGTAAGAAGCATTTTACACACCTTTTCTTATTTAATCACTTAACAGCCTCCAGAGACAGCTATTAATGCTAATTTTATTTACAGGAGAGGAAACTGAGGCTGGGAGGGGTTGAGTGACACTTGGGTCACAGGGAGGGGGCCTTGGAGCAGCAGGGAGGAAGCTTGGGAAGCACTTAGCACAGTGCCCAGCATGCAGGGGGTGCTCAGTAAAAGGGGCCACACCTGTGCACCCTGGGTTCCCTCCCTGGGATCTCTAACTGGATGCCTCCTCTTCATCCCTCTCTCCCACCCTGGTACCAGCTCTTCTAATGGTCAGAATGCATTAATTTACATTTGAGCAGGCAGTGGCAGAATTTCTGGCAGTGTGAGAGTTGGGTGTGCGGATAGGGGGACACAAAGAATTGCCACTAGCTCCAGGCACAGCTAAGGCCCCGCCTTGCTTGCTGTTTTGGCCACATCCAAGTGGGGCTCCCAGGGCCAAAATGTGGAGTCGCCATGAAGTAATGTCTGAATTTCATGAGCTCTCAGTAGTGGGTTATTCATTCTGCCTGGAAACCTGAACACAGCCCCAGCCCCTCATTCCTCCCCTGAGCCATTTGGGCCTGGGGTGTGGGGTGGAGTGAGCCAGGACTTCAAGGCCTTTAGGTTCCCTTCTGCTACTGTCACAGGGCCTGGCCTTGACCACGACCTCCCTGAGATGCCCACCTGGGCCACACTTCTCTGTGTGGCTCTGTTGTGGGCAACTCACAATCAGGCCCAGGGCAGGCCTTTGTCCCTTTTTGGGTTCCAGTGTCCTCATCTGCAAAATGGGAAGGGAGGACTGGCTGTTCTTTGAAGGCTCTCCCAGCCCGGACACACAGTAGAGTAAATGCCACAGAGAATCCTTCTCCTCCCCTCTGCCTGCCCCATCAGTGGGTAGGTAGTGGAGGGTGGGGACGGAGGACCTGGGGCAGAATAGGGTGTGGGGAATGAGGCTGGCAGAGGAGTCTCAGTGGTTCCTAGCTCTCTGGCTTGAGCAATTAGTCGATTGTGGTGGTGTTTAATGAGATAGGGAAGAAAAAGAGGCAAGGGTGAGTTTAGAAAGGGATGGTGAGTTCAGTGTTGGGTCCACTGGATTTGAGGTGCTCAAGAAATGGGCCTAAGCGGCCAGCATGGAGATGAGCTTGGATGTGAACCAGGGATATCTGCATCAAAGGCACATATCACTCCATGCAGAGTGTGCAGTGCACACAGTTAAGCTACTGAGGGCCAAGGAGGGATCAGAGAGGACTCCTGTTCAGGGCAGAGCCAGCAGCTGGGAATAGTGAGGAGAAGAGAAGGCTTAATCAGGGAGGGCTTCCTGGAGAAGGCCATTGAATGTTGTGTTTTGTAGATACCAAGAGAGGGTAAGGTCTGAAGGGGTCCTTGAAGGCCATGATCAGCAAGATTATTTGACTTGCCCAAGGTCACACAGCTAATAAGTGGCAGAACCAGGATTCCAACTAGGTCTGCATCACTCCAGGGTCTCTGTTCTCAACCCCACAGGATGATGCTCTCAGTATATGAGGCCTGGTGTGGGGAGAAGGAAGGGCCAGGAGCTACAGAGTGTGATGGACTTAGTCTCTCCTAGTTCAGACCAACTTGTCTCACCCTGTATGTGATCAAATCCCAAATCAGCAAAGAGATAGCAGAGTTTTGACCCTCACCTTAAAATCCCAAAACATGAGAGTTGAGATTGTCCTAGAGATCTGACTCTGGGTACAGGGTTGCCCTTGAATGTAGGTGGCCTGGGCAATTACTTAGCACCTGTGAGCTGATGTGCACCTAGAATCTCCCTTGCCCTTCAAACTGGTCCATCACCATGCCTGAGAGTCCATTGGCACAACCCTGACTTTGGAACAGATGTTGCCTGACTGGTCTCTTCCCAGGAAGGAGCACATCTTTGTCCCCTCCCACTTTACACAGAGGGGACTTACCAGACACTTTTCCCCTGGGCAGAAGGGGCAGAGGTCCCTGGAGGAAATCCTTCCTCCTTGCATCGCAGAAGGCTAGTCTGCCATGCGAGGGACCGGCTCGCCTGACAGAAGGGCAGGGAGCCGCTGGGCACACCAGGCTGCAGCGGTGGCAGCAATGGCAAATGCCAGCAGCTTGCAGTGAGTATGCAGTGTCAAATGGGGTGCATTACTTTCTGTGCAAATTAAAAATTAAAATTAATCAAACACTCAAATTGATTTCCTTCCCGTCTGTTTGCTCTACTGTGCCAGTCAGATCCTGCCTGCCCATCCCAGTACTTCCCAGCTTCACGCCAGGGCTGGGCAGCTCAGGCTGCTGCAAAGATCTCTGCGGTGAGCCTTGGGGAACTACAGGCACCTTATTCCAACCTTAAGAAATTGAGTAAGGGTCAACCCAGCTAGGTCTCTGAGCCTGAGACCCCGTGTTAGGCTTGGAAAGGTGGGCAGGCTGGAAGAGAATATCAGTTTGGTCCGAGGGAACACCTGTGCTGGGCTGGGAGGCAGAACCCTAGGGAATACTCATGAGGCCATCATTAATTGACATTATAAGCCTGGGCAAGTCTTGTCGCTTCTCCCATCTCAGTTTCTCCATCTGTGGAATAAGGAGAGAGAGGTAGAAGGAATAAGTCCCTCCTGGTTCTAGTGCTGGCCCATGGGTTGAACTCGCCTTCCCTGGAGACTGACCCCAACCCCATCCCCCTGCCCCAGCCAGCCAGGATCCCTGGCCTCTTCCCTTCCCAGCCAGCCCCTGATCTGCCACTTACCAGCTGTGCAGCCATGGGCAAGTTACTTAACATCTCTCAGCCCCAATTTCCTTATAAGTAAAGTGGGGATGATAATACCTGCATGTGGAGGGAGATGAGCGCGCAAGAGTTTTACCTGGATCAACACCCTTGGCGGGAAGGGATTAAGGGAAGCAGGATGGGGCAGAGAGGGAAGCTGGGCTGTGATGCAGTTACAGCACAGAGCCGTGGGGATCTCTGGACCTGAGCTCTCTTTGTGGGGTTGTCCTGAGTTGGGGAAAGAGGTCAGGCCTTTATCCCTTGCTTTGACCAGTTGTTAGATGCAGCTGCCCAAGGAAGGGCAAGGCCTCGGGCGGGGAGACTCTATTCAGCTGAAGGACAGGTGCTCATCTGTGGCCGGCCTGCCTCAACACTCCCAGCTGCAGGGAGGAGTGCTTCAGCCTGCAGGGGATCTGCGTAGTGCACCCTGTGCCCCCTGTCCACTGCAGACAGTTGAGAGAGGTCAGTGCGAGGGTTCCCTGGAACAAGGTCATGAAGCCTGGCGGAGGTCAACTCATAGCAGAGAGCAGTCACTTTGTTTAAAAGGCCTCAGGGCCCCTTCTTTCCTCACCTCCACAGCCAGATACCCCCAAGTCTTGAATTTTTAAGTATCTACCTTTGGACCTCTCCACCCCCTCATCTCCTTACCTGAAGATGTACCCCACAGCCTCCTTTCCAGGCTTCAACCTCCAGATTCACCCACTCCATCCATCTTCCCTGTAGGAGCTGGAGGAAGTGCCCACAAATTCAGATCTGAGCATCTGTCTCCCCTCAAAACCCTTCGAAGTCCAATTATCCTCCCGAGGCATTCAAGGACCATGGTGACCCAGCCCTGATCCCCTGCCCGGCGCCTCCTCACCAGTGCACCCCGCTGGCTGTTCTGCTCCTCCCTTGACAGTGTGGATGCTTCATTTTTCTGTCTGTAGGAAGTTCCTTCCTTCCCCCTCACCTGCCTGCCTTCCTTCCGTCCTTCCTTCTTCCTTTCTTCCCTCCTTCCCTCCCTTCTGTCATTCAAGTACCATCCATGTGGCCAGCACATACTCTCGGAACCCCTGCAGTGGCCAAGCCTGGGCTGGCAGGTGCTGAGGGCTCAGAGGGGGTCCCCCGCCCTGCCGTCCCTTGCTCCCCCCTCCCGAGGACCCCTCTCCTAGGCAGTGAATTCCTATGCATCTTTCAAGGGCCGTCATTCCAGGGCCTCTTTGGGAGAGCCAGATCCAGCTGATGCCAGCCCCGGTAAGTGCAGGAGGTCCCCTCCTTTCCTCTGAGGCTCAGGGCCTGGTCCTGTGGGCTCCCAGCTCCTAGTTCTGTGATCCTATTGGCCACCTTGACAGTGCCCACTCCAGAACTTGGGACCTTGGCCTTCTCCTGTGGATGTGGTTGTCCTCATGCCTGTCTGGCCACAGCCTGTGAATCCTCCGAGGACAGCCCCACAGGGCCTGGCACAGAACACACCATCTGTGAGTGGGAGCTGAAGTGTAGACCTATTCCCCGAGTTGTACACACACACTGCCGGGTCCCCAAACTCCTCCTGCCCCACTGGCCTTCCAAACTGCAATTCCAACCTCACCTCTCAGTACTAAGCAGGGTCATCTATCTGCTCAGATCCCCAGTATCCTCCACTCTTGCTACCCCTGGCACCATCCTCCACCATGTGATTGCTGGACTGCAGGTCTCCAGTGTCCATACTGGCCATAACCTTGTGCTTCAGTTTCTTTATCTATAAAATGAAGATAATCCTTGTTCCCACTTCCCTCGGCTATAGCGTGCCTTCACTGAGAAGGCACACAGGATAGGCTTGTGGATGCAATGCACTTCCCCACGGACAGGTAGGTGTGATTATTGTAGAAAAAGCTGATGTGACAGAACTGTGGATTGACCCAGGTGTTCCGACAAGCTGGCCTGGCCCTGCTGACCTGGGGACAGGTCCTGCAGGGCCATCCCAGCTTCCTTAGGATGGGTCCTTAATAAGATAAATCAGGTTCAGAAGCAGAAATTATAACTCAGAGAAGAGAGCCTCCCACATGGCAGAGAGTAGTGCTGCTCAGGGAGGGAGCAAGCTCTGAAGTGCATCCTCCCTCCTCCAGCTGCTCTCTGCACCAAGGCAGCCCTGGCGGATGGAAGAGAAAATCAAGGTTCAGTGTGCAGTCCCAGGATTTGAACTGAGAGCTACTGTTCTTCATTCCTTCCACGAACACTTACTGAGGTCCTGCTCCATGCCAGGCGCTGTGCCAGGTGTGGGGAATACAGATCAGAGAACTTAGAATCTAGAGAAAGAAACAGACAGAACTCAAAGGGACAGAACTCTTTACATTGCAAAAAAATGAAAAAATTACAACCAAGACAAGTACTATGAAGATCTATAGGGCTGTTAGGTTGAGGCTCAGTCTGGTCTTGGGAGTAAAGAAAGGCTTCCTGCAGGATGTGATGTTTGACCTAGCACCAGAAGGTTGGATAGGCATTAACTTGGAAAAGCGAGGGGCTCCAGAGAGGGACTATCACGTGCAAAGGCCTTTTTGTGGGAGGAAGGAGAGAAAGCCCCTGTGGCCAGAGCATAAGGAGAGGGAACTGGAGATGGGGCTGCACGGGACCAGGACAACAGGTTCTCACAAGCTCTGCAAGGAGTTGAGGGTTTAGCCTGGTGGCTCTGGGCTGACCCTGGAGGTCTGAAGCAGAGGACAATGTCCCCACTGTTCCTCCAACCACTCCAGAGCCCGCCACTTAGCATCCTGCACCAGCGACCACTTCTACCCCCTTCTTCTGATGCCCCAGCTGTAGCACAAGGTGGGGCATGCCAGGGACTCAGATTTGGCAGCTTAGCTGGCAGAGTGGTGAGGGGGGCAGATCTTGGCTCAGCTTTCACTCAGACTCCACCTGAGGCTCAGAGAGTGTGTTACCTGTCTGAGTTTGCACAGCAAAACTGGTGTCATAGATTCCCAAACACAGATACAAAGGCTAGGTGGCTCCCAGAATAGAAGAGTGGGAGAAATTGATGGGGATGTAGACTGCTGCTCTGCTTACATGTCAGGGACTCCAGGGGAAGGCTGTTTGTCTCTGTTTGACTTCCCTAGGGCCAACCTGGAAGCCCTGGGAAGACTCTGAGGAGGCGTGTTGAGCCAGAGCAGGCAACCGCCATGAGCTCATCTCCTTTGAGGCCCCCAAGGAAGTCTGGTAGGAAGGCAGAAGGAAAACGGCCAGGGAAGGAGGTAAAAGGGAGAGAGTAAGGGCCTTTGGGAAGGTCCACAAAGCTAAGGCCAGGTGTGTGGAAGGAAAAGGACATTTTCTGAATGTCTCTTGTGTGCTGGGTCATTCCTGTGTGTTATTCCTCATGAATTCTTCACCAACCTCCTTGGTGGCTGAGTATTTATTCCCATTGTACAGAAGAGGACACTGAGGCTGGAATTGGCACTGAGTATGCCTAATAAGAAAGTCTAGGGTCTTTGCAGGGCACCTAGATGGGTGGGTGCCAAAGTCTGACCCTTCCTGGACTCACATCACCACCACAGCGAAGCCTGGGCTTCTCCCACTTCCAGCTCCGGTCAGCAGGGGGAGGCTGTGCTGCATCTGGCTGCAGAGATTGGGTGCAGAGATTGGGACTGAGTTTAGAAGGAGAGGAGAGGGGGCCTCTTTCAAAAGCTCCTGGAACTGGGGAGCCCTTAGCTGTGCCTCTGTGAAGGATGGAGAGGGCTTCAGCCTAGCTTAGCTTAGTGGCAGCCCCACTGCTGCCCCAGAACAAAGCTGAACCTCCTCACTCAAGGCTCTTATAGATTCTCTTCCCCCAAATACATGCATCTTTCCCTACTTCCCACTTCTAGGTCTTTGCACATGTTCTTCTCTTGGCATGGAATGCCCTTTGGGCCCAGCCAACTCTTACTCATCCTTCAATACCTGGCTTCAATGTCACCTCCTCCAGGAGCTTTCCTGGACTTTCTCCATCCCCCAGAGTTTCACCATACCTTCTGCTCTCTCATTTTTGGAGGGACATAACACCAAATCAGAGCCACAGAGATGATGGAAGCCAATGTCCTTCCAAGGAAGGATAAACTAAGGCCCAGATAGAGGCAATCATTTGCCCAAGGTCACACAGCAAGAGTGGGAGGCCACCCTGTGCCCTGTTCTCTCAGCATGACAGGTGTCCTTATCCTGTGCTCAGATCCGGACAGCTGCTTCCCTGATTCTTCCTCCCCCCACGCCCCAAGTGCTGGGCGCCCAGCCGGCCTGCACTGCTCACACCCCCAGCCTGTCCCTAGGCTTAGCCACCGAAAAGCACTGAGCGCCCCCTGGATGGCGTGGTCCGGGCAGCTCCTGACAGCCCTTCTCCTTGACTCACCTCCAGCCTCGGAGGGCCGGGCTCACTGGCGGCTGACAGGGCGCCGCCCGCTCGACCCCGGCTGTACCACTGCCCCGAACTGTCCCAGAGCAGGAGGACGTCCTCCTCGGCGCCCCCGGGTGGGGCAGGTCGAGCCCGGTGCGCTATCCCTTTAAGCCCGGGCAAGATGGGAGCTGTCAGCGACAGCCGAGGCTAGCGCGGGACGTCGTCGCCCGCGAGGCCGGAGCTTGGATCCGCGGAGCGACCGGAGAGCGGAGGGGGCGGCGGGGCCCGGGCGCGGCGGGTCTCTTCGCCTCCCACTGTGCGCTCGAACCCTGGGCCCTGCGACCCGCGGGCTGCACCCTATGTAATGCGGAGGATGTGTGAGCCAGCGCAGGGCGGTGGGGAGGAGGAGGCGCAAGAGAGGGCGTCGGCAAGATAGACCTCGAGGCAGCGGGAAAGACAGAGGACGGAGATCGGGGCGGGTGCAGGTGGGAGAAAGAAGAGGAGATAAAAGAAAAGGCAGTGACAGAATAGGGGGAAAGAAAGGAGCGAGAGAGCACGCTGCGGCGGGAGGCGGCGCAGGCGAGGAAGAGAGAGCCGGCGCCTCGGGGTGGGAGCGCCGGAGACCGGAGTTGGGTGCGCCGGCCAGTGAGCAGGCTGAGAGCTCGGCCGCGGTCCGGCTGGGCGCGGTGAAGAAGCAGGGACGCCCGCAGGGGACCCCTCTGGGAGCAGCCGGTGACCTGAGGCGGGGCCAACCTGGTAGCGGACGCAGAGCCACTCCTCAGGCCCCACGGGCCGCGCTCTGGGGACTCCGGCGGGCCGGGGCCAGGGGGCCTTTCGTGAGCGCCTCAGGAGGGCGAGAGTCGGGAGTGAGGAGCCGGTTGTGCGGCGGCAGCGGGGGTGTGTGCGCGCCCGGGCGTGCGCGTGTGTGAGCGCCCAGGCGGGTGGGAGCGCGCGTTGGGGATTCTGCTGGCATCGCAGGGTGGAGAGCAGGAGGCAGGAGTAGGGCGCGCAGGGGAGCGCGGGGCCCTCCCGCGCACACGCACACAGCGAGCGCGGATACACACACACACACACGCGCGCGCGCGCGCGCACACACACCCTCACGCCCTCCCTGCCTCGCTCGTTGCCGCGGCCACCATCTCGGAGCCGAGCCCTGCGGAGCGGGAACTCGAGTCGGAGCGGGAACCGGAGCGGAGCCGAGACGGGGAATGCGGCCCTGGAGTGGAGCCGCGCGCGGAATGCGCGCCCGGGACGGTGAGTGTGGCCAGGCCGGGACGCTGCGGCGGGGCCAGGGCGGCCGGGGCGCAGGCCACGGAGCTGGGGTGTCTGCCCGCCGGCGGCGCCGCGTGCGCGGCCTCTGATTGGGTGGGAGCCTCGGGGGCAGCGGGTGGGGGTGGGGTGTTGGGTGCGCGCCGGTGGGGGGCGTGCACGCGCGGAGCTGGGGACGGGCGCGCTCGGCACCCTAGTCGTTGACCGCGCTCCCGCCCGCTGCGCGGCACCGCCTAACCCTCGCATGCCACCAGAACCCGGGCGACTTGGAGCAACTTTGCATGCGGAGGCAGAGGATGGAGGCGCTTTTATGGTGGAACTCTGGCCTTTCTAGAAGAGAACGCGAGGGAGGAATGAGGAGGGGGCGCGGGTTGTGCCGCCCGGCGGGCCAAGGGGTGTGTCTCTACCACCCGGTCAGCTCAGCCACCGGCTCTCTGGGACACCGGTCCAGCCCCAAGGCGCCTCTCTGGAGCAGCTCCGGGCGCCGGACTGCTATGACCCTGCCAGGGTCGGGCGGGACTGCGCGGAGACAGCTTCCAGGCCCAGGGGCCGCGAGGTCGTCTTTGCAGCCAGGCTGAGGACCGGGCTTGAGGTGGGGGGAGTTGGGAGACGTGCCCCTGTGTGTATGTGTCCTTAAGCCTTCTGCTCCGTGGGACAGGCGGCTGGAAGAAGGGAATTGCCCGAAAGGTGCATTAGTACTGGCCCCCAGGAGCTCCCAAAATGCTAGAGATTACAGGGGGAACCTCTAGGCCCTCAGCCTGATGCACTGCCGCTCCCTATTCCTGCTTTGCTTGGAGCCATGCTTCTGCGTGCTTCAGTCTGTATGATGAGGTTGTGGCTGTGCTGTACCCCGCTCCCTGTATTCCCCCCAGCCCCCCTCTTCTTGGAGTATCCTCTCACAGTCTTCCTGTCCACTGCTTACTGCTTCAAGGAACTTCCTAGACACCCTTTCCCCCTAGCTCCTCACCTCCTCCTCCGCCTTCCCCTCCAGCCCTCCCCACAGTAGAAGATAGGTTGGGGAGATGTGGTCCAGGATGGTACCTCTGAAAAGGAGGCAGCCCTTTGTCCCCAGGACTGAGAGGCCCAAGGAAGGGTCAGGTCAGGCCCCCTGCAGGCCCCTCCCTGTTACCAAATCCTCCTTGCTTCTGGGGCATATTCCTCCTCTGGGAAGCCTTCTTTGATTGCTCTCAGATCCTTCCAGCTTGGGATTCTGGGTTGGAGCAGTTGAGTTCCCCAGCAGCCCTTGTCCATGTGCCCTCCTTCCTGGCACTCAGTGTATGAGCCTGTGTGGTTAGAAGTCTTGTTCTCAGCCTAGATGCTGTGTCGAGGTATGTGATGTTGGACCAGTCAGTATTTGGGTCTCTGGAGTATGGTAATATCTTGTTTGACCAGCTTTCAGGCTTAGAGCTCCCTTCCACTTCCATTACCCCTCTAGAATCTCTCTACCACCTTGTGAGAATGCAGGGGCCATGGGCACACTTCCTCTCCATTTCACAGAGGAAGATTTTGAGGCAGGAGAGCTGCAGTCTCAGGGCAGCCCCTTTCATTGTGAAGGTGTCCTTTAACCCTGGTCTTTGGTGTGGGCGGGAGGGGGCAGGAGGGCCCTCAGACCCTCTTTATTGACCTGGCAGTGGGGGCCTGCTGCTGGGGGGGGTCTCCCCAGGGCAGCTCTCTTGCTGCCTGTGACCAACACCCTCTCCAGATGGGCAGGGACGTGGGCACAGCCATTCTCAGCCTGATTCTCCCTGGCTTGACCCCAGCCTCATTAACCTTTGCCTCCTAGATTTGGTACCAGAGTCTGCCTGGGCTCTTCTTGATGGTTTGCAATTCTTGGCACTTGGATATTGGTATCATTCTAGGAGTCAGAGAAGTTTCCCCACCCCCAGCCTGGCACTCTAGGTCAGGTCCTGGCATTGTCCTCCTGTTTGGGCCCCCAAACCCTTCCCACTCTCCTGAGATCTCCATCCTGGAGTTCCTGTGTGGGTCAAAGAACTCGCCTGAGGTAAATGGGCTACCCACCTGGTCTAAGTGTGCAGGGGGTGGAGGATGGAGTCTGGTGGCTATAGGGACCACTTTCTCCCCAAGTGGTCTTCCTGAGACACAGGAGGCTAGAATAGCTGTCAGCTCTAGGCAGGCCTCTGTGACCATTCCCCCCAGCCCAGGCCTGATGACAGCCTGGACTCATCCCCAGAGCCACTCAGATCTCTGAGGTCCTCAGGTGGGGAGAGCTGTTGCCCAGGAGTGACCAAAGCTCATCTAGGGGCTCGGGGGTGCTGATGGCCTGCTGGGTCCTGTGGTGGCCCCTCAGCCTCTTTGCTGGCTTCACTCTGGGGCAGCCCCTCTCTGCCTCTACCCCTTCTTTTCTGCCAGCTCTCACTGATTCAGTCTTTCTTAGCTGTCATTTCTCTTTCTCTCTTTTCCTCTCCCCTCCTCTTTATCCCTTTGTCCTCCTGTGGCTCCCTGACCTCTGGACTTTTGCCTTCTGTGTGTTGACCTGATTGATGCTCTGGTTGATTCCTAGGTGGCTGGAGAATGGCCAGATGTCTGTTTGGCCCCACCCCTGCCTTCAAAGTCTGCCTGAACCCTGATTCTTCTGCACACCCCGCCCCCACCCCAACTGACTCCAGCAGGATGAGCCCTCCATATGGGGCCTCAAGCCTTGGGGAGGGAGAGAGCAGGGCACCTCTTTAGCCCCTGATCTGTGCTGTCAGGGGTAAAAATCCCAGCCAGGTGCTCCCAACCCCCACTGGCTGCCCTTAGGAAGACAGTCACTCCCTGCCCTAAACCGCCTGACTAGGAAGGGGTGGTGCTCAGTGTGGCCCCCTTAGTTTCCCTGTCCAGCCAAGCTCTGACCCTGCCATGTTTGTGTTTTACATTGTAGCAAATTCAGTGATAAGTTGTTGGCTGGGCTGGGCTTTGGGGTAACTTGAGGGGGTAAAGTTACCCCTGACCGCTCAGGCCTCCTTTAGGGGGAACTGGGGACCACTCTGGCCAATCAATCTCCTCTGTCGGCTTCCAGGGCCTAGACATCTGCTCCCAAGAATCATGCCTTGCTTGGCCTTTCTCTTCACTGCCTGGAGCCCTACACTTGAGGCTCACTCCACAACCAGGGTCATCTCCTGGTCTGAGGCCTGGGCTGAGTACCGGGGATACTGATGACAAGGTGGGCCCCTCCCTGGATGGGCTCTGAAAGGGGACACAGACATCTACCCACATCCCTGGGTATGAGGCAGACTGGGCTGGGCCCCTGCAGAGGTACAGGGGAGGGAGGCTGGCAAAGGGTAATTTCAGATGGACTGGAAGGGCTGCTGCAATTTGACCTGTTTGGATGTTTCTGGTACTTGGTAGATGCTCAGTAAATATGTTGAATAAGTGAATGGAGAATGTGACTGCGTGAGGGCTTTCCAGGCAGATGGCACAGTGTCAGCAAAGGCACAGAGGCGGGAGGCGCCAGGCACGGGTGGAACGTGTTTGCGGTGGAGTAGTTCACGCGGGGCAGCAGGCATGGAGCAGGCTGGCACAAGACGGAGGAGGATCTTGAGTGCCCGACTGAGGAGTGTGGGCTGATTTCGTATTCAGGGGTTGTAGGGTTGAAGTTCTGGAGGGACGCGATCAGATTTGCAATTTAAACCGCTCCCTCTGGCGGTAGTGGGAGGGATTGGCCAGGAGAGCCAGAGGCAGGGAGGCAGTCCTGAGGCTGCTGTGGGAACCCAGGCTGGTGGTGAGGGCAACATCAGGGACAGACGCCTTGCCAGCCTTCACCAGGATGGCCAAGGGGCTGTACATAGATCCCCTCCTGATGGAGGATGGAGAGATTTGGGCTGGGTGGGGAGTCAGGTGGGGTGATATAGGTCATCAGAGTAGGGCAGGGCCTCAGTATCACCATTCCCACCACCTGGGCCCACAGAGGTGGCAGGCTTCTTGAAGTCATAAAATACTGCCTTTAGTACTGGCCCTCCCACTGTGTGCACTTGAGCAAGTCCCCGAGGTCCCTTGGGCCTCGGTTTCTATGTCTGTAAAATGAGTAAGCTTATTTGTCTCCCTGGAGACCTGGAATGAGTTTGGGTGGAAGTTAGTGACCTTGGAAGTGGGATACAAAGGGAAGGGGCAGAGGGGTGGTCAGCATTGCTATTTGACAGAGGGAGTTTGAGGCCCAGAGAGGGGCTGTGACTTGCACAAGTTCATAAAACAAGTTGAGAGCAGGACATTCCAGTCTGGGATTTTCCCGGCTGCACCTGTGGCCTGCTGGGCAGGGGTGAGTGAGGTGGCCCAGGCCTCAGGGCCTTTGCAGAGGATGTCCTCAGGCAGTTGCTTCAGCAGTCCAGCTGTCAGGGAGCATATTGGGCCATATGGCCACATCAGGGGAGGTGCCAGGCGCTGAAGGAGGGATAGCGGCTGCCACCCTGGCCTTCTGGATCTGTGTGGGCACTGCCAGCCACCAGGGTCAAGGCAGGAGGAGGCCAAAATGGAACCTCGGTGTCCAGGTCGGTTTGGACATGGAGGTTGGGACTTGGCAGGTGGCCCAGTTCTAGCACCCATCTGCCAGGGCAGCCGGACAGGCAGCTCCATGCCCAGCACTGATCCAATTAGCTCAAGGCCAGCTGGGCTAGCCACCCCCACCCGCATTCCACACTCAGCTCTGATGGCCCTACTGGTCCACAGGCCATGGGGTGGCACGACACATCTGATGTCAGGGGCTCAGGCCTCGGTGGAGTATACGTGTGTAACATGCGGCCTTACCCTGAGCACTAATTCTGTAGCTCTGAGATTTTGGGGTGTGGAAATGGGCCCCTTGAATCAGCCTGGTGTGATCTGAAGGACCTGGGCTTGGATGCCATCTGGAACTGAGTTTGAATTCAGACTTAGCCACTTCTGAGCTGAATGAGCTCGGGCAAGTCAGTTCACTTTTCTGAGCCTCAGTTTCCTCATCTATTACGAGAGAATGCGACCTACCTTGTAGGGGTGTCATTAGCATACTTTGAGATAATACGTGTAAGTGTGTACTAGCCTGATACACTGCATCTCAATAAATGTTAGCTTGTACTTTGCTCTCTGCTGGGAGAGGGAAGTGAGTCCTGTTGGAGTTTCAGTCTCCAGGCTAAAGTAGAAAGGAGCCTTATTATTATTATTTCCCAGGGCAAAATTTGCTGAATAAATTTCCATTAGTTTTTATACTCCCTCCCGCATTTAGTCCTCATGGTAGTTCTGGAGAGGAGGCAGAGAGCACTGTCCCATTTCACAGATGAGGAAACTTGGAAGTGATTCTTCAGAGTCACGCAGTGAGTTGGGCTTGGCCCTGTCTCTGGGCTCCTGGTCCAGGACTCTTGTTCCATCAATATGCTTCCCAAACTTTGGAGGGAGTGGGTCTGTCTTCAGCGAGGTCTGTCTAGACCAAGCTTGGGGATTCTAGAGATTCCCTGCCTAGCCCTGTCTCCATTACAGGTGCAGGGACAGGCTGCCATGGCGACAAGCAGCCAATCCCAGCTGGGATTGGTATGGGGGATGCTCAGCCAGGCAGCATTTGCTGCATTTCTCTGTCTGCCCAGCACAGGGTAGGGGCGGGGGTGCCAGGGAGTGAGGAGGGGTGGGCCTTTACCTCTCGGGAAGCCATGGCCATCCAAGGCAAGCCTGGCTCAGCCTTCTTTTTGGGCAGGTTGGGGAGAGCACTGGGCTCACCACTGACCAGATGTGTGACCTTGGCCAGGTCTCTGTCTGTCCATCTTTCAGCCTCTGCCTCCTTTTTTGTAAATTGGAGATAATTCTCTCCCTGCCTGCCTCACAAAGCTGTGTTTGAGATTCTACTATAAATATATGTTTTTATACAAACATCATCTTCCACAGCTGTGAGTCCAGGAGTCCCCAGTCCTACATCTGATGGTCCTGTAGTCATTCAGTGATTCACTTGTTGGGTGCTTCCTGGGCCCGGCTGTGCCAGCTGCTATGGGGACAGAGATGAATAAGACCAGCCCTCGCCCTCTTGGGGCAGGCAACCTGGCAGTAACTGTGGACTCCATGGCATTTAATCATCTTTTCAAGCACATGCTGGTTGTCATGCCCCTACTCAGCACCCTTCAAGGGCTCCCCATTCCCTCAGACTGGCATCCAAACCCCTCATGTCTTGCACAGTCTGACCCTCTGCCCCAGCCATGTCCCTCCGTATTCCTCTCTGCACCCTGCCTCCAGCCAGATGCCACTTAGTCTCCCCTTCACACACACGGTGGCTTTCCTTCCTCCAGGTTTCGTTTTGCTGTTCCCTTTGCCTGATTCCTTCCTCCAGCTTTGCCCATAGGTTGCACACACTTTCAACACTCAGCCTAAATGCGTGTTTAACCCCTCCCCCCGGTCACCCTTACTGGGAGTAGCCGCTCCTTCCTGAGAACTCTGAAACCAGTGTGTCTGCTTCACATTTAGCAAATGTTCACTGTGCAGCTGCTGTATGTGAGGCCTATCGTGTGCAAGGCCCTTGATGTGTGGCAGTTGGTCTCTCTTCATGGCCTGGGAATGCCTTGGTGGCAGGGACTTGGCTTATCCATCCTGGGTACCTGGCCCATCCAGGGACTTGGGGCCAGATGGGCTGACCAGGGCCTCAGTGGCCACTGCCACTTCTTTCTCCCCTTGGGCCTGGGGAGGCCGGCTAGGCCCAGGACATCTGTTTGAGAAGCTCCGAGTTATGGGTGGCTTTTCTGCTGAGGTGCTCACCACAGATGGCCTTCCCTGCCCCTGCAGGCTCTGCCAGGCTGGGGGGGGCGCCTAGTCACAGGCCACACATAACTCTCCCCGATGAATTGCATGGCATTCAGCAATTAGCGATTGATTATCTGGGGTACTGATAACTCTTCCGTTATCGATCAGCGGAGGCAGGCCTGGCCAATGCTGCTGTGGGTCAGCTGGACCTGGCTGGGAGATTGCGATCATGGCCATTTATTCCTGACCAGGAAGCTCGATAAATAGGATAAATAGGAACCAGAGAAAAGGAGGTGCCGGCCACCCTCTCTGATTCATGCTGCCAGGGTTGGCGTAGAGGGATGAGGCGGAGAGGGAGGGGGCACACAGGGAGCTTTTGCTCACTCCTGCCTCCCTCTGTTCCTACCTTCCCTGTTCCCCTTCTAGTCTCTCCTGGCCTGGGTCTCAGCTTTCCCATCTGTTAAATGGGGATTTCAGTCTCTTTGTGGGGTAACACTGTACCTTTGAATGAGATGGCCAGGCAGTCACTGACTTGTCTTCATTTCTGCCTAATGGGCAGGGGCATTCTGAGGCTCAGAGAGGCCACGTGAGGATGGAGTCAGCATCATGACCTCTAGCCCAGGGCTGCTTTGCAGAAAGGACACGGAGATAGTGGGCAGGAGTGGGGTGGTCAGTCAGAAGACAACAGTTGCTTCACTGAAGCACTGTGTCTTGCTTTTGAATGTGCTGAGGCTTCTAAAAGTGGGGCTTGGACTCAGTGGAATTTGTGAAAAAGCGATTTCTAGGGAAACCACATAAAGGAGATGGCAGGGGGGTATGTTTAACCTACTTAAGAGACCCAGCTGCCTTTCCGGCTCGCCAGGAGCAGGCAGCATTGTTTGTGAGGCTCTGGCTCATGTGACTGAAGCTTTTTTTTTTTTTTTAAACTTTTTGTTAGGAACATTTTCAAACATACAGAAAGATAGAATAGTACAGGAGACTCCCATATATTCGCTCACCTAGGTTTAACAATTGTTGACATTTTGCTTTATCTTTTTTTTTCTGAAGTAGTTTAAAGTAAATTATAGACACCGTGACATTTCACCCCTAAGTATTTCAGCATCCATTTCTAAAAAATACAAGAAAATTCGTCTAACCTCAAGTGGTCACATATTTCATTTTATCTTTGAGAGGTGAGAATGCTTGAGAGATGAGAAGACAGGCCTGAGAGGTGACCTGGCCTGTCCAAGAGCACATAGCAGAGAGAGGTAGGAGAGGAGAGGTGGGATCTGACCCCTACAGGTGTCAGCCCAGGGTGGGCAGAGACAGTGAGGGCAGGGGGAGGAGGTGAGTGGTCTGGAGCTGGGCAGGTGGCTGAAGCAGGATCCCCCTCTAGGGGGCTGATTCCTCTGGCTCAGGCTGTAGCTTCCACCTGGAAATATCCTTTTCAGATAACTGTATCTTTTCTTTTTGTTTGCTACAGGGATTAATCAGGAACTGCAGTGTCAGGAAAATCTAAAGCAATTTCTTGTTTATTGTTTAATTTAGGAGACAGTTATCAGGCTCTGGCCATGCAGGGCCCGGGAGCCTCTGCTGGCTCAAGGAGCAGGGCTGCCCCTCACCAACCCCCTTGGAGGGCAGTGGGGAAGGCAAGGGGAGGGCTGCCTGGAGGGAGGACTTAGGATCCTAGCCTGGACAGCTGGGGATCTGGGGGAACTGGGGCTGTGTGTGGGGGAACTTGGGGCTGAGCCTAAGTTCTCGGCTGGGCTGAATCCCCTGTAGCCTCAGAACAGAGATGTGAAGTGGGGCACAGAGGGGAGCGCTCCTGGGGCATGTGCAGAAAGGAGGTGGGGGCAGTGGCTGCCTCCAGCCGCACCGAGGAGCCATCCTTGGCTTTCCTGCACGTGCCCAGTCTCCTCCCGGGGGAGGGAGGACAGGTGTCCTCTGCCAGCCTAGGGCAGGCACAGGTCTCCCTGGGCTTCCTTGTCTCCTTAGGGTGACCCTGCCCCCTGGCACTCATACATACTTGGGACTCTTCATTCTGCCCTTAGTGCCCTTGGTGACTTGGGAACACCTCCTGACTCTGTGAGGGTCATCGAGGTCATGGGCATGGAGTTGGAGAATGCTGGAACTAGAAAGCAGCCTCAGAGATGACCTCATTTTCCTTTTATGTTTCAAATAGGGAAATGGAGGCACAGGGAGTGGGCAACCCCATCTTGGGTTTCACAGTGAAAAAGCATTACAGAGCCTCAGCAGTAAGTCAGGTGTCTGGCTTCTCAGTCCCAGGATCCCCTCCTCCTGGGTCATGTGGACTTGTGGTTCGGAGAGACCAGTGCTCCCTGAAGTGCAAAGAGGCAGAGGCGGGTCTAGCTGGGAAAAGGCTGTCAGTCATCCCGGGGGCGGGTACCAGGTTCTTAGGACCTGCCCTTCTGTCTGTGTATCTGTGTGTTTGTGCGTGCACACACACACACACACACACACACACACACACATCTAATTACCTACCAGTGGAGAGAATGGGTGTGCAGGTGGAGGAGGAGGCCTCAATGGGGTGTCCTGAGGCTCAGCCACCTGGGGCTGGGACTGTGCTTCTATGCTCCCATCTCTGCCCTCACAATGAAGAGAGCCCTGATTAGTGCCATGCTTACTGTTGGGTTTATTTCTTGAGGACTAGGGTAGGGGCAGTGGGCAGTAGAGGCCCCTGGGAGGAAGGTGGCCAGAGGGAAAGCAAGAGACAGAAACACCAAAGCACCTTCTGATCCCTGGTCTACAGCCGCACTGCACCGCCAGGCCCTCTGTCAAGTCTGAGTGTTCTTCGCAGCTGGGCATTCAGGGAAGGACAGGAAAACACCCCATCCTCCACCGAGTGGCTCAGGGAGGGCTGTGTGACCTGGGGCATGTCACTGCCTCTGCTGGGCAAAGTGATGCGGCGAATGGGCCTCTTCTGCTCTCAGAGTAGGGCAGGGAGGACTGGCCACGGCTGTTGGCCCATCTGTTGGCTGGTTCTTCAGCCCCTTGCTGGGTGGGCAGTGGGCTGGAAGGGATCACAGGACATCAGCAGGTCCTTGTTGCTCCCACCCCCAGGCCTTTCCTCTGCCCTCCCAGTGCTGCAGGGGAGGAAGGGCACTGTGCCTGGAGTCCAGGGGGCAGGTGGGACAGAACCAGCTTCTGCTCCCATGCTGACTGTGTGCTGGAGACTCTGCAGGGCACTGGAAGAGCGCTACCTTTGTTAGCACATGTTACTGCCCTGCAAGCTACCTTTGTTAGCACACGTTACTGCCCTGCAAGGGGGGGCGTTATGGACTCCATTTTACAGGTGAGGAAACTGAGGCTCAGAGAGGTCACCCAGCTGGTCGGTGGTGGGACTGGGATCTGAGGCCGGAACTACCTGACTTTGCTGGACAACACTGTCTTCGAGACTTCGTTTCTGCTGTCGGCTCTGCCGCTAACTGTCGTTCCCTGGGCCTGGGTGTTTGCCTTTGTCCGGTGAGGCTGAGAGGATGGCTGAGGGCTGGGCTGCAGCCACAGGCTGGAGAGAATGGGTGTGCTTCCAGTTCCGTCCTCCACCTGACCTGGGAGGTTCTCAGGGTTCTGGCTGAGGCCTGCTGCTGTTCTTAGAGGAATCCTTCCTAAGCCAAGCAAAGTGAGAGGCTCCCTGGCACTGTGTGTGGGGATAGGCCCTCCAAGTGTGTGCAGAACCCCTCGACACCTCCTGCACCCTCTGCCCCAGCTGGTGCGTGCCTTCTGTGCATTAATCAGGCGACGGCAAGGTGGTGTGGGAGCCTGTGTGCACGTGTGTGGGCATCTGGAGGCCTGGAGAGGCACACTTGAGGACTGAGTGTGAAATTGGGCAGAGGTGAATTTATTGAACATCTGCTAAGTGTTAGTCACAGTGCCAGGTGCTTTACATACCTTACCTCAGTTAATCCTAAAAACAACCCCATGAGATATGTACTATTACTATTCCAACTTAACAGATGAGGGAACTGAGGCTTAGAGAGATTGAGGGACTTGCAAAGGTCACACAGCTAGTGAGTGGAGGAGCTGGCATTTGAACCTGGGAGCATCTCCTTCTAATGGAGGCAATGTCTTCTGTGTGACAGACAGAGGGGAGGTCTCTACTGCAGCTAGGAAGGAGGGAGTTAGGTTTCAGGAAGATACCGCTGGTGTCTGCTCTGTATTTATAGAGAGGAGGCCAAGGGTCAGGTGCGGGGTGCAGGTGGGGAAGGGGTGGTTCAGTGGAAGAGGCCTGGTTGGAAGTCTAGCATATAGCCTAGAGGCTTGTGTCCTTGGCTCTGTCATTTAAGGGTCTGCGCCCTCAAACCTGCCTTACCTCCCCCTGAGAGGATGGGTGCACACTCTGTATTGTCCCTTCTCAGGCTCAGGCCTGGAGGTGGGACTGAGCAAGGCTCCTTGGAAAACAGTCAGGGCGGCGCACCATGTGGGGAGCGTCCAGGATGAGGCTGGAGAGGGGCCCGGGCTGTGCAGGCCTCCAGTGCCAGCTTCTGGTGGTGGATGTTCTCCGGAGTTTGAGCAGAGCCAGGTCTGAGGACTGGCAGGATGGATCTCTGGTGGCTGGGGGCTGGCTAGTGGCCCTGGGCCATGGCTGGTGGACCATGGAGAGAGCAGGGTCATCTGGGGCTTCTCCCCTCCTTGTCCTAGCCCCGCGGGTGCAAGTAGGGGTGTAGGGGGTGGCTCGTCTTTCCTTGTCTCCCATTCTCTGCCTTCCCTTTTCTTGCCTCTGGGAATGTGGAGTAGGAGTGGGGGTCTCTGGCCCCTCCCAGGCCCCTCCCTTGGAGGCTGTAAATATTTTATTTCCACCATCTCTGCTGCTGGAAATTGCTGCTTTTAACACCTTTTTTTTCCTTTTGCTTCATACAAACGAATGCTGGAGAAATTCTGTGCTGGGCGCTTACTCTGTCTCTTCTGCTCGTGCCCAGAGTCCCCTCCAAAAACTCTAATTGCTTTTAAGCTGCGATAGTTGGCAAAAGCAATTTTCTTTACATTATGGAGAAAGGAGGGGAAATCCACCACATTTTCTTCTTCCTTTTTTTTTTTTTTGACTCTAACCTTTCGTTTTGAGTTCCTCCTCACTGCTGCTAAGGTTCTGGGAGAGAAATGGAGTAGAAAGAGGTGTGGACAGGGAGGCAGAAGCAACCTGGGACAGGGCATTTTGCCTCTCTGAGCTCCAGTTTCCCCACTGACAAGGTGGTCGAATGTCCATTCATTAAGCAGACATTCCCTGAGTACATCCACTGGAAGGAACTGGAGGGTAAAGCTCAGCTCTCTCTTTGCTGCTGCATCCCCAGTACAGACCCTGACACATAGTAGGTGCTCAGTTGACTGGATCAGTAGCTCTATTGTGAGCCGGGCACTTTGCCAAGCACTGGAATGCACGGGATGAATCAGACGCAGCCCCTGGCCACGAGAGCTTGCTGAGGGGAGGGGAGCCGCCACCCAGACATAATCACCGTATTTCTGAGTTGTAACACAGGTGGGTACTGGATACTTAGGAGTGCAGAGCAGGGGGGGCCAGGGAGTTGGGAAGCGCTGCACAGAGGAGAACTTGGGCTGCACCTTGAAGAGGGGGTAGGAATTTGACAGGTGAACCAGGGCCAGGGAGGAGGAAATTCCAGACAGGAAGTAACATGTGCAAAGACCAGGGGTGGTCAGCGCTGGAGCTGAGGGTGGGGTCAAGCCAGGGAGGAGGTGAGGCTGCCCAGGTGGGCCTGAGTTGCCTGGGAGAGCTTTGCATGGGAGTGGCGAGTTTGCACTCGGTCCCTAGGGTAATGGGGAGTCCTGGGAGGGTTCTGAGCAAAGGACATGTGGGAATGATCCCTTTGGCTCCACAGAGTGGGAGGGATGCTGCCTGGGAGGCTGGTCCTGATGAACCTGTGGGGGAAGGGAGGCTAGCAGTGTGAGCTTGAGACAGACAAGGCAGGGGACAGGGGACCCAAATCCTGCTTGTGCTGTGGTGAGAGGCAATCCAGGCCTTCCCTGGACCATGGGGTGGGGGTCCCCTGGTGTAGCTGGGGTGGCCGGCATCCAGTCCACAGGCCTCCTCTGTAGCCATGGTCAATAAAGCTTGCTTCGTTCTTGGTTCCTCAAGGTGTACAACCCTTTACAGTATATAGACCTTGGAAACATCCCCTAAGGTGAACAGAGCAGGAGGGCATTCCTCACTGCCAGGTGTAGGCCAGGCTTGCCCCAGGCTTCTGCAGGCAGGTGAGATGGGGTGTGGACTTGAACCCAGGTCTCAGGGCCCCTCCCTGACTGCCTGTACCACCTCTGCTGCGCCCCCCTCGGCCCCCAGCCCTCTCCACTCCTCCCCTCTCGAGCCCTGTGCTCCTTCCCTGTTTGCAGAGTGTGTGGGGCTTTTCAAAAGCATTAATGATAGAAAATAAATTGGAATCGGAGAGGAATCATCGCTGGGCATTCTCGGAGGGCCGCCTCTGCCCTTGTGTCTCTCAGCCATATTGAAGCCAGCAGCCAGACCAGAATATGAATGAGTCTGGGGCCGGCATCGCTCTTAATCTGTCAGGGAGCCCTCCCTGGCCAGACGGCACTCACCAGCGGCAAAGCTGTTTGCAGTGAGGCCTCAGCGACTGCTGGGCATCACTGACCAGGACTGATTTCTCTGGGACAGAGTCACAGTCCTTGGCTTTGGAGGAGGGGTGGAGGGGGCCTTGCACACAAGTGCCACCCCCCCCCCCCAGCCTCAAACCCTCTACCGGGGAAACAGCTTTGAGGCCAGCCTAGGGTGGGGTCAGGCATCTCTGCCCAGGGCAAGGGGGCCCATGCCAAATTGGCTTATCTGAATTCCTCATCTGTGTGTTCAAGGCCCCCTGTGTGAACTTGGCCTTCTTTGTCCTGCCTCCTCTAGGAAGCCTTCCTTGATCACTACCCAGCTTCACACTGGGTTTTGTGTTTTCAAGCTCCTTGTGGCCTCTGGAGCAGGGGTACACACCTAGTGCCTACAGAGGGCAGGCAGGTGATGAGCAGGGCAGGCTGGGTGTGCAGCAGCAGGGGGAGGCGGAGTCTGGCCGTGTGAGGCACAGCTTGTGAGCCCTGCCACAGGCGCTTTCACACGCAGCTCTGCTAGGCGGCCTTTGCTCCTTTTCATCTGCCAGCTGGTGGGGAGCGACTTGAGGGCAGGCCCTGCCTCTGTCCCCACAGCCTGTCTCCCCATAGACACAGGCACGGGCTGGGCACCCAGGCAGTTTTCCCGGGAAGCGTCAGAGGCTCCGCGGGCCTGGGGAATCCCTCAGAGCAACCTTCCTGTTTAGAGATGGGGAAACTGGGGTCCAGAGATGGGGGAATGGAAAGGGCCCCGGTTCTGCTCTAAGCTGACTGTACATCCGTGCTCTTCCAACTCTTCCAACAGGAGGAAGAGGGCAGTTTTTATACCTCTGTTTTAAATAGCAAGAAACTGAAGCTAGTGGTATTTGGATTCAGGGGGACACTCAGGCCTGCATTTGAATCAGTGTGTTAGATACCCAGTGTCCGCTGCCTCTTTCTGGCAGGATTGGGGTGCTGAGGTGGGCACCAAGTCACCTGAGGGCGGTGAGGCACATTTGTGCCCAGAGCAAGCCCAGCCAGCAGCAGGAGGCCTGGGATCCTGGCCCAGATCTGCCACCAGCTCCCTGCGTGACCCAGCACAGAGGGCTACCCCCTGTGCCTCAGTTTCTCCAAGCCAGGCTGAGAGAGGCCCCTGGAGGGGTCAGAGAGAGTCCAGGGGGCTCCACTGAGCTCATATGCCCTGGCCTGGCTGCCAGCACTATTCAGTGCTTCTGTCTAGCCCCTGGGCTCCCTTGGCCCCAGTCCAGGCTTGCTGTGAAACCTCTCACTCCAGTCCTCTCTGAGGTCCCTGTCATGTGGGAGATGGTGATACCCAAGAAGGGCTTGGGCTCTGCAGGCCCAGTTGGCAGTGTGGGGTAGCCCGGGCAGCCTGTCCCCTTCCCGGGAGGGAAGAGGGACTCAGGCCACCACCAGGTGGGAGAACTGTATCCAAATGCAGGACTGGATACAGCCCTGTAGTCTGAGCCTCACCCCTGCGCGGCCCTTCCTTTCACCCGCTCAGAACAGGCTCCCAGGGTCCACCTTGTATAGCCCTGGGGTGTAAGATGGGGATACTGAGGCCCAGAGAGTCCGAGAATGAGACTCAGGGCTGACACTCACCGACTCTGACCTCTGCCCCGTCCAGCCTCCTCCCCAGGCAGCCCCGCTCATCTTGGACAGCTCTTGTCCTTGCTCAGAGCCAGCATCTACTCCTTGAGACTCTTGCAGGGGTCCTGGTTGGGGCCTGGAGCTGCAGAACCTGTCCTGGCCCCTGCCCGCCAACACCAACCACGGATGTGCGTGCAGATGTCCAGCCCCTGGGACCGCTTTCCTCTGGGGGACAAGACTTGCTCCGTTCCTGCTTGATGGTTCTGATTCTTTTTGGTCTGTGGGCCCCTTGGGGAATCTGATGAAAGCCATGGCTCTATACCTGAAACAGGCACACTCCCCCTCCCCGAACCGTGTGTTCACACTCACATCTAGGTTTGTGCAGCTGCAGTGCTCACAGACCTCCTAAGTTCCCCCCCTCCCGGGGACCCCTGTTAGGAACTCCCGCTTTAATCAATTCCCAGGTGACGTGGTTAATGTGACCTGTCGGACTGCCCTAGGATGGGAAGCTAGGTGACTCAGTCCCCCACGCTCTTTCTGCTCCACCCTGCTGCCTTACGAAGGTGCGCCTGGCTGAGTGCTGTGATAACCCACTCATTCTTTCCACAAACTTTAGTCCATGAAAGCCCCTCATCTTCCTCCTAGGAGGCAATCACTGTACCGTCTAAATATTGTTCTCCAGCCTTTTGGGGCATAAACCAGCAAACTGCTGTTTATAAAAATGGCTCATTCTGAAATAGCATTGTACAGCTAGATTTTTTTTCATATTGTTATACATAGATGTGCTGCCTTCTGTTGAGTGGCTGCAGAGTGTTCCATACTATGGATGTGCTGTGTTTTGTTTAAACATTCCCTTATTGATAAACATTTAAGCCATTTCCTTTTTACTCTCACCAGCAATGCTGCTATGAGCATCCTTGAATATTTATATGTGAGTGCCTGTGCTATCATTTCTGTAGAAGCGCCTGAAAGTGGGATTACTAGGTTGTAGGGTGTGTGGGTTTAAAACGTTATTCGATATTGCAAAATTACCCTTACAAACTTTGAGCCAATTCCCCTTCCCTCCGATGGTTCATGAGTGTTCATTTCCCCACATCCTTGCCAGCACTGGTTGTTACCAATCATTTAAATTTTTCCCAGTCTGATGGGCAAAAAGATAGTATCGTGTTGTTTTCATTTGCATTTCCCTGATTGCTAGTGAGACAGAACATCTTTTCATATGTTTATTGGCCAATTTAGTTTTCCCTCTGTGGATTTCTAATTCACTGCCAATTTTTCTCTTCTTTTGTCTTTTTTACTTATTGATTTGTAGGGGCTCTTTGCATATTAGTGATATTCTCTTCCAGCATCTCACTTGCTTTCTAATTTTGTTTATAGTGTCTTTTGTTGTACAGATGTTTTTACGTGTTTATGTAGTCGGATTTATCAAACTTTCACTTTATGGCTTCTGGATTTAATGTCTGGCATAGACGGCTTCCCCCACTGTATAAGATTTCATTTCAAATAAAAATTTTATTTCTGAAAAATCTTTGCAAAGCCCTGGTTTGTGGGCTCCTCCTGGCAGCTGCAGCGCCAGCTCGGGCAGGCAGTGATAGTCCCATCTGCCTATTCATTTCATCTCTCTGTCTTGAGCTTTGGGGTCCCAGTTGCTCTGCCTCTCCTTTTTGTGTCTCTACTGTTTTCTCATCCCCAGCTGGTTCCCCAGTGAGCAACAGTAATTAGGGGTGGGCGATGGTAGGCGTGGCAGCACTCAGTCGGTTGGGACAGGATGGAGGCCGGTTAGGGACATGCCCCCCTCATCCACCCTTCACCTGCCAGCCCAGCCCCAAGTCACATGGGCTGGCAGGACAGCGCCTGGCCCAGTTCTCTCTCTCAGAGACGCTCACTTCTTGCTGGGAGTCTGAGGGAAGACTGAGCTAAGCCTCACCCCTCCTCCAGCAGGAAGCCTTCCCAGGCAGCTCCTCCCTCCCTGTCCGCAGCCCTGGGCCTGGCCCCTCCCTCCTGCCCTCGCTGGTCTTTCCCCTTCCTGCCTTCTCGGTGCTCAGCAACCTTGGGTCCACCTGGGTGCCTCTCAGGGTCTCAGTTTCCACCTGTGTAAAATTGGTCCCGGGAATGTGGACCGGCTGCCGGGAGGCATGGCCCATGTTGGGTACAGCGGAGCTGTTGGGTTTTCCAGGCCAAGCTCTGGAAGATGTTGTCCCCTCAGTACTACCTCCACCAGAAAAACCTCCGCAGGAGAGGATTTGTGTGCTGCTGCCAGAGGTCGGGACTTGAGTTTCACGAGGGTGACAGCCAATGACTAGGGCTCACTTGTTCTCTGCCCCATCCCGAGCCCAGTGCCATTTGGCTCATGGGAGGTGCCCAGGAAGGGAGGAATGAGAGAGGAAAGAATGAACAATGCAGGAGGATGCTGAGCCAGGGGAAAGGAGGAGGGCAGCCAGGGCACTCACTTTCTTTGAGCTTCTGTGTAGCAAGGTACTTTCTCATGATTCCTCATTTCTGGGAACTGGGGTTGCAAATGGGGAACACGCCCCATGATCTCCTGGAGGTGAGGGCCTCACACTGGAGGCCTCTGTGTGGGGGCTGTAGGGGGCCTTGGGCTGAGGGAGCAGTTGGGAGACAAGTCGGGGAAACCTGGAAGTCTCTTTGAAACATGGCCCAGAAGCACATAACTGAAATCTTCGAGGTGACCTTCCCTGGGCTCCTGCAGCCCCTTACACTTCTGTCCCAGCATCCTCCCTCTGACCGTGGCGGACTGTCTCCTCTCTGAGCTCCTGGCATATTGTACTTCATGTCTTTTTATCCCCGTCACCAAGCACAAAGTAGGTGCTTACCAGCAGTAGAATGAATGAATGAAAGAAAGAAAACCCACAGGTATAGGGTAGAGGGTTCAGGTCTGGGAGGAGGAGACCTGGGTTTTGGGCTTAATTTTTTGGCTGACTTGCTGGGTTGACCCTGACCCTCACTGGGCCTCAGTCTCCCTTCTGTACAATGGACATGGACCTTTCAAGCTTTGAGATTCTGTGACTGTTGACCAGAGCAGGCGCTTGTCTCTGTTTCTTACACACACACACACACACACACACATGTGCACACAGGTATATACACATGCCAGTACTATCCTCTTTGATCACAGTGTTTTCTGAGCACCTACTGGGTGCCAGCCCCCCGCAGTACTGAACCCACTCTGGCACATCCTGAAGTAGCTGTTTCCGTGGAAGCCTCACATTCCCCAGGGCGTGAGTTAATTCTGCTGAACACACAGGCATCTGATTCCCAGGGCTCCCTGGGCTCCACGGAGGAGTCGGGGAGCCAGGAGGGAAGGTTGGAAGCCTTCCCACCTCTGCTACGGTTTCCTTCACCCCTCCTTGGCTGTCGGGCCAGCTGCTAGGATTTCATGTCCATTCTGGACTCGGCTACAGGCAGGCCTTGTGTCCAGGAGAGCTCCCAGCTCCCACTGCGTCTCCTCCTCTGCCCCAAATCATTGTCATGCTCTGCCTGTGGTCCCATTTCCATAGCAACTCCTTGTGATGCCACCGAGGAGAGTGGGAGCTTTAGAAAGGTTTGGGGAGAAGGGAGCGGGAGGCCCATTCATTATCTTGGAACATGGTAGCTGGGGGCTTGGAGCGGTGCTGTGGGGATGGCTTGCCGTGCCAGCTCAGGTGGAACTGGGCTCAGGGCTGCCAGCCAAGTGGTCTGGAGGTCTGCCTGAGTCAGGGCTGCTCGGGTTGGCCTGGGCCTTGCTGGCTTGTGCCAATCTACAGGGAGCCAGCTTGGGCGGCCACTCAGGACACCCCTGCCTGGATAGGCCTGGCTTGGAAGACCCAGTACTGAGGAACTGCCCAGAATCTGGCTACCCCTTTGTCCTCCAGGATCAGCAGCCATGGCGGGGCATCCCTGGGACCTGCTGGCAGCAGGGCGCATACACTGGGGCTGTGAACTGTGGGGCTAGGCAGGCCCTCTCTTGCTGGGTCCTCACTGCTCGTGGCTCTGTTATCAGGATGGGAAAGCCAAGGCGGACCGTGGAACCTGCTCGAGGCCCATTTCTCTGCCTCCTTCTTGGAGGAGAAGTTGGCAGTCCATGAAACAAGAAGACTTGCCTCCAGAGAGTCCTTCCATCTTTACCTACCACGTAGCTAGAAATTCCACCGTTTGCATCTTAGACTTGATGGAATGTTGGCTTTGGGAAGGACTCAGAGGCCTATGTTATTACAGCCTCCTCTGAGCCCCAGCTTTCCCATCTGGAAGGCCTTGTATGTCCCCCTGGGGACCTGGGCCTGTGCTATGTGGTACCATATGAGGAATTAAGAGAAAAAGGAGGGGTGGCCTGGCCTTTCAGGGAAGAAGAGGGAGCAGCTGCTGGGAGCCAGGCCACGTTAGATGCTGACTTTCTGCATGTCCCTCTCCCCGTCACAATTAGAGTCACCTCTGGGTGCCACCTGCACTCATGCTTTCTCAGTGCTCGTCTTTGCGTTGACTCAAGTTTGAAGGTGGATCAAGGAGCACTCCTCAAGCCGCACATCCATGAGATCACAGCTGTAATATGCTTGCCATTTTTTTTAACACATGGAAAAATAAACACGCACCTATGAAAATCAAAATGCCTGTCTGTGCACCACCTAGAATCCCCGTGTGCGCCTCCGGTAACGTGTGTCCCACACTTTGAGAAACTAATTGGATTGGAACCTCTTGGCAACAGCTCAGAAAGGGATTTGGGTCTTTATCTGAGAGGGGGATTTGGATCTTGGTCTGAGAAGTTAAGGAAACTGAGGCTCAGAGAGGGAAGCTTGGTCCAGGGCCACACAGCCTGAGAGTGGGAGAGCTGGGAGTCGATCTGCCTCCTGGGACTTCCAGCCAGGCCCGTGTCTTGGGGTCGTGCCAAGGGGACAGGACTCCCTAGTGTCTTCCCCTACTCGTGGAGGATGGGGAGACTGGAACCCAAATTGCCCTTGGAGAACATGTGGAGGAATATACCAGGATCGGCTGGGGAAGGAGGTGAGGGGTGGGAGCCGTGGGGATCTGGGAACTGGGAGGCGGGGGTCTCAGGCTCAGGGAGAGGCACCCCTGGTGCTCTGCTGCACCTACTCTCAGGGCCCAGCTCTGGGCCTGCCTCCTGGAGTGGGACTGGGAGGGAAGGCAGGCCCCGCTGCACCCCAGGCCATGCATTCCTTCTCTCCTTTTATCCTCCCAGCAGTCCTGGCAGGAGGGACAGTGTCCCCATTTTATGGATGAGGGAAGTGAGGCCCAGAAATTTGACTTTCCCAAGGTCACAGAGCCAGTGGGTAGGGGGGTCCTATTCAGACACCCCTGCCCCCTTTCTGTTGCCAGAAACCCCACTGTTCCCAGAACCTCGCTTGCCCTGGCTGGTGGCATGTGTGTGTGAGTGTGTGCCAGTGGGTTAGAGCACGTGTGTGTAAATGCCAGTGTGTGAGTGATATGTGAATGTGTCAGAGAGAAAGCGTGTGTGTGCATGTGTGAGATGTATGAGTGTTTATGGCCCAGTCTGGTGGGATCAGACCCACTGCGTGCATGGCCCCCCACTGCTTCCCAGAACTGCCCCTGCTCCCCGACCCTGGCTGACAGCTCATCTCCTTTTCCCACAGCCTCCTGCGCCCACAGGCCCTGAGGCTCCTGTGCCCACCGGCAAGGAAGGAGACCAGTCAAGCCCAGGCTGACCCCCAGCCCAGCGGCATGCCCCAGACGCCTGCTCGACTTGCGGTAAGAGGCCACTCTGAGCCACTGGGCAGAGTGGGGGTGGTGTGGGCCATGGGAGGTAGATGTGGTGTCCCCAGCGGAGAGCCTGTAGGGAGGCCACTGAGGGGCAGTCTTTCTGGGGGTGTTCCCATCTCCTCTTCCCCGCACGAAGTCAAGGCCAGGAGGTCTGATCTGGCAGTGCCACCTCCCGCTAGTCCTTGCTGTGCCCTGGGCCCTGGCAGCCAGCTCAGGAGCCTGGGGCGCTCTTCTGAGTGACGTGGTTTCATGGACGCGCGGGCAAATGGGTTCCCAGGTGGTGTGGGAGGTCTCTAAAGGGGAGCTGAAGGGCCCTGTCCTTGGCTCTGTCACATTGTTGACCAAATGTGTGCATGACTCCAGGTCAGGAGGGAGTGGGAATGTGTGGACTGAGACAGTCAAGGGCCAAGAAACTGTCAAGAGGCTGGCACTGGCTCCATCGTGTGAAATTTAATGGGGCTCCAAGCCAGAGTAAACGTGCGGATTCAGACACCTTCAAGGCAGGATGAAACTCAGCCCCCCGAGGGTGCGTGTGACAAGCACTGGCAGCCAGGTGACCTTGGCTCTGTATGAGCAGAGCAGATGGCCTCGTGGACTGTATCATGAGGAGCAGGACACCCAGAATTTGGGAGGTGACAGGCCTCCCACTCTGTCTCGTGTGGGGAAATGTGGGGAAATGTGGAGAAACTACAGCAAGTCCCGAAGAGGCTGTCAAAGGGGAAGGAGGGGGATCTGGATTGCTGCCTCGCTTGCCTTGCTTGTGACAGTGAATAAGTGCCCTGTTCTTGACCCATGAGAGGGATGCCGGGCGGAGGCTTGGGGCAGCAGGTGGCACTGGAAGTTTAGCCCCATGTTTCAGAGGAAGGAGACCTAGTGGCTCAGCAGGGCAGTGGGCCTCAAAGCCCTTCTCCTGAAGGACTGGGTGACAGTTGCGGTACGCCTGAGGCTCAGATGACAGTCCTCCCATTCAGGAAGCTGTGGGGTTGGGGGGAGCAGATAGCTGGATTTCCTTCCTGGGCACTCGCCTCGATTTGAAGTCCAGTTATCTCCATCAAAATATACCCGTAAGCAATCAGTCCTGGGTGGAACGAGCAGCTAATTAGTCCCTCCAGTTTAACCTGTAATTGCTGCTGGGAGATGGGGAGAGAGGATGGGCCAGGGTTACCTGCAAGGCAGCCAGGGGCGAGGGGAGGGCTGGGGGCAGGGGCATCAGGGCGGTGGGTGGCTGGGCCCTCCCCCCACCCTCATCAGGGGCCGAAGCAGCCTCCCTGCTGCCCAGGCGCCAGCACAAGGCACCAGGAAGCTCAGTGGGCAGGGAGACGGGGTTGGTGGGGAACGACTAACACAGAGTCGGGGTCGCTGTCTCAGCTGGGGGGCTGGAGGGTCCTGGAGGAGGGATGCCTGAGCTGAGCCTTGAAGGCTGTAGAACATTTAAAATGTTCTATTTTTCTGATTACAAAAAAGCCCGCATGTTCTCTATGGGAAATGTGAGCACTTGGGTGTTTTACCCGTCAGTCTTTTACAAAATAGGTATTTATGACATAATTGGGATCACACTGTACTCACTGTTTTCTAACCTGCCTTTTGCACTTAATACTATACCAAGATCATTTTCCCATCATTAAATACTCTTCTGTACTGTAATTTTTAATGGCAGCATAATGTTCCAGCCTGTGTGTGCCGTAGCATGTTTAACCAGTTCTCTGTGGTGGGGTTTGATTGTTCCCCTAGTGTGTCATCATAAATAGGATGTGGATGTACAAAATGATGTATGTAGAGCAATGATGGGAAGAAAAGGTTTAGGGGAGCAGGGAGGGCCCAGGGTAGGGTGGCCAGGTGGAGGAAGGGCAGGGGAGGCTGGGAGTTCCAGATACCACAGTCCTTGACCTCTCGCTCCCTGGTGGGATTAGTGGCAGTTAAATCAAGCCCCTCTGTCTCTGGTGAGCCCTGTCCAGGTCTTCTTGCCAGAGGGACACATGCACCAGATCTGAACACTTTCTGACTCCTGACTCAGTGCTGCTGGTCAGACAGGCCTCCCTTCATCCCCTCAATTGGGTTGGAGAAGGGGTGGCCCCTGACACTGAAGAGCCAGGGAGGGAGGCTGAGGGTTGGGGTATCTCTTCTAGGAAGCTTCCTTGACCTCTAGGCCCAACTGGTGGTCCCCTACCAGTCCTCCCCTCCTTGAACATGAATGTTCACCCCAGCACTGCTCACTGCCTGGGTGGGATTACCCATGGATGTGGATCTGTTTCTCTCCACCGACTCTGGGGGCTCTCAGGACAGACCTAGCCTTATTTGCCCTTCTGTTCCCTTGTGGCATATACCAGGTACTGCACAAATGCTTACTGAAGTCATTCATTCATTCAGTGGCTCATTCATCATTCATCTGACACATACATATTGAGCACCTGCTATGTGTCAGGCACTGTTCTACGTGCTCAGCATTCACAGGTGAGTAAGTCAGACCCGGTCGCTGTCCTCACTGTGCTTACATTCTAATAGAGCAGACAGAAAATGACCAGAGATGTAAATTCATAGTACATGGTTAGGGAGCAATAAGTGCCCTGGACAAGGGGAGCGAGCATGCAGGGGGAGCCCGCTCTGCAGGGTGGTTGGGAAAAAGCCTCTCGGCTGAGCTGCCCTTGGAGCAGAGACTGGAGGAGAGGGAACAAGCCCTCAGCTGTTTGGACAGTCCCTGAGCTGGGAGTAGCCGGTGGGAAGAGCGGCTGGGAAATGGACTTACAGAGCCTCTTGTTGGAGAGTGTGAGTGGAAGTTGTTCATAGCCCACAGGCTCCCTCTCACTGCCTCATGAGGGAAAGACTATGGGGTGAGGGGAGTGAGGTGGGGAGGGGGAGTAGAAGCAGGACCCTAGGAGGCCCCGGCATCAGTCCAGAGAGAGCTGGTGGGCTGGGCCTGGGTAGGGAGGTGTGGCTGAGTGTAGAAGACCGAAGGGTGGACTGTGGGCTGTGAGAGGTCAGAGCCTGGGAACTGGTGGGTGGTGGTGCCTTTGACTGAGCTGAGCTCAGGGGGGCTGGGGATGGGTTTGGAAGGCAAAGGAAGAGTCCTGTTTGGAAGTGGTACGTTTAAGATGTCAGTATCCACATGGAAAGGCTGCACTTACCGGGGATATGTGAGGCTACAGCTGAGGGCAGAGGCTGGGGCTGGGCATGTAAAGGAAGGAGCGGTCAGCATCCTCAGGGGTCTACCAGGACCTCCTGATCTGGAATCACTGGTGGAACCTAGGAATCTGGATGATTAACAAGCCTTGCCGTCATTTCTGGTGACTGGCCAGGTTGAGACCCGCTGGCCCAACCCAGACTCATACTGGGGGAGTGCAGGTGTCCCTGAGAGTGTGGCCTCTGACCTTTACTTGCATAACTGCAGGAATGGGGGCCTCACTCTCTACAGGGAAGCCTAGGCCCTGGAGGCCACTTTGATGTGGAAAAAGTCCTTCCTTGTGCTACTGATCTGAACCTGCTTCCCTGAAGCCTCCATGAATAGGTCAGCTCAATATGGGGCAGGGGCCATGGTTGGCCCCCCGGGAGCTCTCTTTTCCTACTCGCATAGTAGATGCTTAATAAGTATAATTTAAAGTCATCAGCTACAGGACGGAGTGATGGAGGGCAGCAGAGGGGTTTCTGGGGAGCTGTGCATTGAGGGTCGGGTTCTGGGAACCCGGCAGACATGGCCCCTGCCCTGTCTGAGTGCCCTATCATCTTGTTAACCCCTCAACCATTTGCCACCCTTTTTGTGGGGGGGTGAAGAGAGATTTGAGGCCTTTGAGCAGTCTCGGATGAGGGTCCAGGGTTCTGTGCATATCAGAGTGGGCGCAGCTGCCACTGCTGCCACTCCTGCCTCTGCCCCCGAGGGCGCTTGTGGCTGGGGGAGGGGTACGCAGGGAGCTTGCCTTGTTAGCCTTTGTGTTTAGCCCATAGGTTTCATAGGTTTCGGGAGAGGAGATGCTGGGGAAGCAAAATTAAAATTCCTCTTTGAGAAGTTAACAACTTCCCAATTAAAGGATTCTTATTTGTGAGATGCCTTAGAGGCCTTTTCAATCAAGAGGCTCTTCTGAATAATAAAAGTCCTTGAGCTGGGGTTGGAGAGAGACGGAGTGGAGTCTGAGCTGCAGACAAGAATGTGGGGGACACCGAAGGTGGGCACCCCCAGCCTTGAGAATGATGGTTGTGTGTGTCGGGGGCGGGGTGCAGCTCCTTTCTGCTCAGCGGTGGAGGTGGGGATTGGCATGGGGAGGGTTAAGAGGGGAGGACTAGCCCCACTTCTGCCCTCTGCAGCCCTTAAGCCCCTCTGGCTCCAGACTGAACCCTACATACTGGTGCCCTCTACCGGGAACTCCTGGTCCTTTTTCCACTCATCTGACCCTCAGCTCTTCCACTCAGGCCAGGATGGAGTTGGGAGGAGGCTGCGCTGTGTAGATGACAGTCCCTAATTGTGGGCATGGCCTGCCCTTGTGCTCAGGAACAGCCGGTCTGGATAGGGGCAGCATCCTCTTGGCTGCTGAGACCCCAGGCTCCCTGGTGACATCCCGGGTGTAGTTTTGTCGCTGTTTAGTAGGTGTGTCCACCTGTGTTCAGCTTGGTGCCCCTACTCAGCACTACTGGGCTGGTTTTCTGGGAGATCAGATCTGTCCTGCTTGGGGCTGAGTGCCAGGTGTCCCAGGAGAGCTGCATCCTTAGATGCTGCTGGGGTAAGCCCGCCTAGTTTACCTGAGTGTCTAGAATGTGGAGGCCTCTACTACCTGAACCCCACTTACGGATAAGGAAGCAGAGGCTCGGTGAAGTGAGGTGACCCCTAGATGCAGAGAGGGGTTCTTGCTCCTTTTCAGGGGCTTCTCTTCCCATCTGCCCCGAGGCCTTCCAGGTCACTGAGCAAAGAGGAGCTGGAGGGGACATTGGCCAAGGCCCTCCCCTCAGTGGGCAGCTTGGGCCTTTGCCCGTGGCCCCACAGGGTCCCCCCACAGCAGTTTCCAAGGTCATTTGAGGAGACTGTGCTGAGGGTGGCTCCGCTGTCCAGGCGGTGTGGAGGGTGGCGGGAGTGTTTTTGGCCCACACCTGCCTTCCTGCCCCCCCTCCCCGGAATGTCCTACTTTCTGGAAGCCACTGCAGCGAGGCTGCCTGTGTAAATACCCAGAACTGTGAGAGCCCGGCCCCTCTGAAAGGTCATCCGACCGTGCAGGTTCTCCCTGGAGTCCTGGGTTGGACCGATAATTGGGAGCAGGTGATGTGCTAGTTGGGGACCGGGAGGGGGCCATCCAGCAGCCTGGGAGAGGGGAGGGCAGGCTGGGTCTACAGACCCTGTGAGGGAGGATCTGACCAGGTTAGGAATGAGAGACTTTGGATTCAAGCTCTAGTCTTGCCATTTAACTGTTTGTGTGGCCTTGAGAAGTGACCCCGCCTCTCTGGACCCCAGTTTTCTCCTGGGGGGCCTAGAAAGCAGTGGGGCTGAGGTGGTGTGGGTCACACGGGGTAGTGTGTGTGAACTGCAGGGCTGGCGGGTCATGTCTGTGGAATGTGGATTTGTGGACTTTGTCTTAACAGCACCATTTGGTGGGGCTGGTTCATATCCCAGCCCCGGGGTTTGGGCAAGTGCTTCACTTCTTCTAACCTCAGTTTCTGCATTGGCACAGTGGGCATAATGATACCTATTCACATCAGTGGGAGTCCTTCTCCTTGAATCATTTAATGAGTCCATCCTTCCCGACTACCAAGTGGTACTGGGCTCAGTGGCCACAGAATGAGTAGGTGACTATTTTTGCTGTTGGGTAGCAATGTGAAGTTAGAGAGATGGAGGAGAAATGCTGGGAGTCCAGGAAAGGGAAGGAGATAAGGGCTGGAGAAATTAGGGAAGGCTTCCTGGAGGAGGCTAGACCTTAGTGTTCAGGAGGATCTGGGGGAGGGGATGGGGCAGGGAGGAATGTGGAGAGGGCATAGGCATGCCTGGCTGGGAATAGTTAGGGGGTAGGGTGTGGGAAGGGGTTGCAATCAGAGTCCAAAGAGGTCCCAGCCCTGGAGCCCTGGTAGGGGTTGGGGATTAGGAGTTGGGAGTGGGACAGCCGTCTCCTGATTTAGGGCAGAGGGCATGTAACCTGGATCCCAGCACAGAGCCTGGCATGGGGCCTGTGGTGGAGGACAGGGGTTCATTGTAGAGTGCGTGGACAGATAGGACTCCTCAGACCCTGGGGCCTCGGGTGGGAGGTATGAAGGCCTCGTACAGGGCCTGGGAGGAGGTTGGTGGCAGCCACCTGGACTGGCAGGTTGGGCCTGTGGAGATGCTCTTGCTGGAGGTGGGGTCAGCCTAAGGGCAGCCTTAAGCTGGGATTAAGGAAGCAGGGAATCTGGCTTCTCGAGGGTGAAGAGACCAAGAGAAGTGGGAGGGGTCTGTGCTGGGTTGGGAGGACCAGCAGACTCATTCTTATCAAGCAGCCACCATGTGCCAGGCCCTGAGTCAGACTTGCTCTGAACTGGGGCTTGCACAACAGCCCAGAGATGGAGCAGCACTTAGCTCATCCTAAGAAACTGGAAGCTAGGCTCAGAGAGACTTCTCTGAACTTCAAACTTCTAGCCTTTTCATTGGTCCCACGCTACTCCCAAAGACTGGGTTTTAGAGGTGATGACCTCCCAGACTTCCCTGGGTGAACTCTGTAGAGGGACACCCAAATAATCGGTCTTCCTAGACTTTGCCTCCCTTGGTATGCTCAGAGACGTTGAAGGTGTGCCCCAATGCCACACAGCACTGAGGTCTGCAGTCCCTGGCTCCTTGGAGAGGAGGTACTGTGTTCCCCTCCCCTAGAGGGTCCGGTGGCCCCTGCCAGGCCCTTCCAGTTTTGAGGACAGAGAGAATCTTTCCAGCCACAAGCCTACTCATGTGTCTTAGCCACTGAAAGAGGCTTTAAAATCTCAGCCCCAAATTAAAACCTATGAGTGCTTCAAAACAGTGAAAAATTTCCCTAATAAAAGAGAAGGTACACTCAGGCATGTCCTAAATGAATGGAGTGACTTCTGGGATTAATCTAGGATGTATGGGAGGACACCCAGCTGGGAAAAGCGAGCAATGGATATTGTAACAAATTGTTTGCTCCCAAGAGGAATAATTCTTAATGTGCACGAGCTGCAAGCGAAGGCACCTTGACTCCTGACAGCCGCCTCACGTTAGCTGGCCCTGAGCGGAGTCTCTGCTAGGGCTGCCTTACCTTTAGGCCTCTGGACCTTCAGTGATGACCTTCCAGCCCAGAAGCCATTCTGACTGGGAGTTGGTGGGCCCAGAATCTGACCTTAGAGTCCACACTCCAGGGTCTTCGGAGTCCTGCTGCCCTCCCCTGCTCCGTGCCCTTGGCCGGGTGGTTCAGGGGCTGTGCTTGATAAGTGGCATTCCTCCTTCCCTGCAGACTTCCCGAGTCTCGGGCCTGCACATTCCCCCACCTCAGACCATCCCGGGGACTCTCCGCACAGACTCGCTCTCTGCCTGCCTCAGTTTACCTGTCTGGGGCTTGGGCGACTGCCTCCTCCCCAGCTCCCTTGCCTCAGGCATAGGGATGTGGGAGCAGCGCTGTGCTCCTTGGCCAGCACTCCCAACCTCCTGAAGTGTCTTTGTACTGAACCTGGGGAAAGGGGAAAATAAAGGAACACGACCACCGAGGTACAAATGTCAGAGACAGGCCTCCTGTGCTCCATTCCCCACTCTCAGCCGAGGACTGACCAGCACAGGGGCAAGAGCCCTGGTTTCTCAGTCAGACAAGCCTGCATCTGGTCCTAGCTCTCCACTTTCTGACCTTGGGACCCAGGTAACTCCACAACCTTTCCGGCTTCCTCATCTGTAAAGGGATAGAAAGGTGGGAATCTTTCTGTCATCACTGTTGTCTCATATTTTTGAGAGCACGATCTCATTCACCCACAGACCAGTCCTGGGAGATGGGTCCTGTTATTTCCCCCCAATATGCAGGTGAGGAAACTGAGGCTCGGAGAGGTCAAGTGAGTTGCACAGAGTGGCGGGGCCAGGACTCAGACCTGAGTCTCAGATCTGGAACTGCTTCTTGAAGTTGTTTAGAGAAAAGGTTCCAGGTCATAGATGTTGCTCCACAGACCTCACCCCACCTGTTCCCTTTCCTTAGTTGAACAGGCGCTGAGACCCTTCAGAGGCTGGGGCAGAAGACACTGGGGACAGGGAGCCCTGGCCCCCTTCTCACCAGCCCCTCTGGTCTAGAGCTGATCTGTCTTTTCTTTCATTCATTCACTCACTCACTCCATTCATTCATTCATCAAGTGTTTATGAAACATCTCCTAAGGGCCAGGTTCTCTTCTAGGCTCTATGGGTACAGCACTTAGAAGTTACTCACATTCCACCTGCCCTCAGGTGGTTTCCATTCTTGTGGGAGTGGCAGTGAGCCAAACCTCAAATAATTCAGACTGTGCTGAATTTTGGAGGGAAGTAAACAGGGCCATGAAACGGAGTGACTGGGATGGGCTGAGTGGCTTTGGAGGGGAAGGAGTCTGAACAGGACTTTCTGAAAAGGTGACCTCGAGTCTGAGAAAAAACGGCGTCCCGGGTGGCTGAACAGCAAGACCAAGGCCTGGAGATGGGAAGGAGCTGGGTGAGTTTGAAGACCAGGAGGAAGACAGCATGCTGGTGGATGCAGAAGGAGGGAGAGAGGGAGGAGAGGACGGAGCAAATGGGGGCCTCGGAGGCCCTACCAGGAACTGGATTTATTCAGAGGGGTGGCAGGGGCGAGGGAGGGGGAGCTCTGGAGAGCGCTAAGCCGGAGAGTGACAGGATCTGATTTGTGCTTTTCGAATTCTGTTCTGGCCACCATGGGGAGAGAATGGATTCGAGCCAGTGGCAGGGAAAGCAGGGAGCCTGGTAGGGAGGTGGGTGCTGGGTCTGGTGGTGAGCTGTGGGGTCATGGCCAGGGGTGGCCTCAGGATGGGGAGAAATGGATGGATGGGGGAGATGCTGGAGATGGGCCGTGGGGCGGGAGGGCTGAGAGTCTGGGTCAGGGGAGGTCAGCCTGGCCTGAGTGGCACTGTTTTCTGAGCTGGGATTCTGGGCCAGAAGGACGCGTGACAGTCCTCATTTGGACTTGCTAGGTGTGAGGTGCCAAGGAGCCATCCAGTGGAGCATCATTGCCCCAGGCAGTGTCGGGATCTCCTGTGTGTCTGTAGACACACTCAAAATGACTTCTTGTGTCTCGTGACACTCGTTCCAAGGTCAAAGGCTTTGCCCTTAGACATCAGGTTGTCTCATTGCCAAGTCCATTTTTTCAGATGAGGAAACTGAAGGGCTGTCCCGGAACTGCGCACCTCTAGACCCCCGGCATTGAGAGGAGGGAGTAAGAACCTGAGTGATGACTTGATAGGAAGTTGGCAGGAACACTCGGGGAGCCCGGCGCCATCTCCTGCTGACGCCTGGTGTCTGCGCGCACGTGTGTGTGTGTGTGTGTGTGTGTGTGTGTGTGTGTGTGTGTGTGTGCGTGTGTGTGTGTGTGTGTGTGTCTGTACGAGCATGCGCGTGTGTTGGGCCCATTAACAAACAGAGAAATAAATTAACAAGTATTCAACACACCAAATGTTCCTTCTGTTCTGTATAATAGAGCACGGGAACATAATTTTCCCCTGGAGCAAATTGCTACAGCTGAACCTGCTCCTCGTTTTCCTCTAAAAACTGCTTAAAATTCTGGAACGCTTGTTGATTTCGGGTCCTCTCCCTTTCTGCCTCCTGTACCCGACCCCCGGCTGCTTCCCTCTGCTGTCCTCATGCCAGCCCTTGGAGGAGCCAGACTGTCACAGAGCAAGAGTCCCTGCCCTGCAGATGGGAGGATCTTGGCGGGCAGCAGCTCAGGCTGGGACTGCATACAGGGGGTAAGGGGCTTTTGGAGTGTTGAGTGTGAACCTAATGTCCAGGGTTTCCAGAAATGACCAGTGGCTTCCCATTGAGCCCTGCCACAGGTGTGCTGTGTGACTTTGGGCAAGTCACTGCCCTTTCTGGGCTTTAGTTTCCCCTAGTAAACTGGGGCTGAATGTGCCTGCCATCCCAGGGACCACACCTTGCAGTGTAGAGTGCTGTGTAAATGTGAGCCACCTCCTTCCCAGGACACCACGTGCAGGGAATAGGTGCCACCCTTATCGCACTCCCGGGCCCTTCCATGAAGCCTCTGGATTCAGGGACTCTTGCCCTGCTTCTGAAATCCTCTAGGGCACTTCTAATTTTTTTTAAAGCAAGTTAATTTTAATCCACTTTAATTAAACATGTCTTATAAAAATGTATATTTATTTATAGACCTTCTCTCTCTCTGCATATATCCTGATCATTTCTGTCATTCGGAGCCCGGCGCAGGTCCCTGCTTCCAGGCAGCACCCTCAGGGGTGGGAGCCTGGGCTAGGGGGAGGCCCTTGCACATTGACTCCTGATTGTCTCGGGCCAGGCTGTGTTACCTTTCATGGTGGCAGAATGGGGAAGTGGGGATCCGGTGCTGAGGAACCATAACATTCCAGCTTGCTACCTCTGTCTTGGGGGGTCTGGCTATACTTTAGAGGACCAGGCAAAGTTTCACCAATCCTGCAACTGTCTTTGTGCTCCTCAGCACAAAAACTAAACCCCAAAGAAACTGCTGAGGCTTTGCAGGCCAGACGAAGGATGGGCCTTGGCTGGAGTCCACTGTGTGACCACAGGTCCAGCCAGCCAGGATCTGACCTGTCTTCAGACCCTAGGATGGCCGCAAACCTTGTCTCCTCCAGGAAGCTCTCCTTGACTTTGCTGTTTGTCTTAGTCTGCTTGACTGCTGTTAAAAAAATACTGGGTGGCCATAACACAGACTGGGTGGCTGAAACAACAGTAATTCGTTGCATGGTCGGGCTCTGGTGAGAGCTCTCTTCTTGGCTTGCAACGACTGCCTTCTCTTCGTGTGCTCTCATAGCTGGCGGGAGGCAGCCGGGTCCTGAGAGGGACGTATTTCTGGTGTCTCTTCTTATAAGAGCACTAATCTTACTGGATTAAGGCTTCACTCTGTGACCTCATCTAACCTTAATAATTTCCTCACTCCAAATACAGTCATGTGGGGGTTTAGGGCTCCAACACACGAGCTCTGGGGGACACAATTCAGCCCACACTGCCATCCCTCTCTCCTGTCCCCTGGCTGCACTGAAGCCGCATACTCTAGCGTTTGTTGTAAACTGTTGGCTTTACTTTTCCCCGAGGTGTCCTCCCAACGCAGCCCTGGGCATGCTGGGGCTCCCTGTGTTGTGAGCTGCTTCCTGGCTGAGGTCACGATATGAGGGAAGTTCTCGCTCCTTCCCCTAGTACCTGTCACGTGGGCCCTGTGCCCTGATCTCGGCCCACATCTAGAGTGCTTGTTGGTCACGTGAGGCAAGGGAGCCTCCAGACATCCACACCCGCCACATCCTTCCCTTCAGTGGCCCACCATTGCTCACGGGGAAAAGTTCAGCTCCCTTGGCCTGCTCTTTAAGGCCCTTCAGAACTGGCCCTTGCTTGACCCCTTAGGCTCACTTCCTGCCTTCTCCTTTGTCTCAAGTACAGGTCTTATTATTTTGTTCTTGTTTTCGTACCTGCTGGTCCTCTTGCCAAGTATAAAGTTGTCCCCTTATCCAGCCAGTGAACTCCTACTTATCCTGCAAAGCCCTCCCAAGTCCAGTCTTCTGCAACTCCCTGGGCTGAGTTTGTCTCTCCCTCCTCTGAACTCCTGTGGCACTCTGTGCTTCCCTGTCACTGTGTTTGATACCCTAGATGGTCCTTGTCAGGGGCTGCGTCTGGTTCACTGCTGGGTCCTGATACCTCCTCAGTGCCTGGCTCTGTAATTGCCTGTGGAGTGACTGAGTATTTACTGAGCACCTACTTGTCCAGGCACTTTTTGGACCTAGGAGGCTGTCATCATGGAACTTACAATCTAGCAGAGGAGACAAACATTAAACAAGATGAGTAAGCAAAATATTGCATTGTGTTAGATAGTCAATGTCAAGGAGAAAAAGATGTCAGGGAAGAGGATAAAAGGAAATGTCAAGGATAGGGGTACCCCACTGAGAAGGTGACTTCTAGATAAAGACCTTCATGAAAAAGGTGAGGGAGCCACATGGATACCTGGGAAGAACATTCAAGGCTGAGGGGACAGGGGCCCCCAGGAGGGAGCATGCCTGGCTCGTTGAGGATCAGGGAGGAGGCCTGAGTGGCAGGAGAAAGGGGAAGGAGCGAGAGAGGGATGGAATTGCTGTCAGAGAGCAAATGGGGCCAGAACTTGCAGACTATTGCAAGCACTTTGACTTCCGCACTGAGTGGGATGGGATCCGCTGTGGGGTTTCGACAGAGTGACACCTGTGACTTGGGTCCCTCTGACTGCTCTGTTGAGGACACTGTGGAGGCAGGTGCCCAGGGACGAGGCTATTACAATAATCCATGAGGGAGAGATGGTAGCTTGGATCAAGTGGTGGCTGTAGAGGTGGAGAGAAGTGGTCAGACTCTGGATAGATTTTGAAGATAAAACCAGAGAGACTTGCTGATGGTGGATCAGCCGTCGCGGGGAGAGAAAGGGAGGAGTTAAATGTTGACTCCATGGTTTTTGGCCTCGACAGGTCGGCAGATGGGAGTTCAACTACCTGACACAGACAGGATCCGGCTTGGAGTAAAACAAGGCCCTCAGCTGTGATTGTGTGACGTTTGATGTACCTGTTAGTTGTCCAGGAGGGGTGTTGTGTTGGTAGTTGGTGACTGTGCTAGGCTAAATAATGGCTTCCAAAGATGTCCATGTCCTGGTCCCTAAAACATATGAAATAACTTTCCTTTTATGGAAAAAGTCTTTGCAGATGTGATTAAATTAAGGATTTTGAGATGGGGAGATTATTCTGGATTGTCTGGGTAGGCTCCAAATGCAATCACCAGTGTCCTTGTAAGGGGGAGGCAGAGTAGATTTGACTACAGAGAGGAGAAGGCCGTGTGACCACACTGGCAGAGACTGGAGTGATGTGGCCACAAGCCAAGGAATGCCGGCATCCACCAGAAGCTGGGAGAGGCCAGGAACGGATTATCCCCTAAAGCCTCCAGCGAGAACCAGCCCTGCTGACAGCTTGATTTTGGCCCAGTGAGACCAGTTTTGGAGTTTTGGCCTCTGAACTGTGAGAGAATAAATTTCTGTTGGTTTAAATCCCCGAGTTTGTGGTAATTTGTGACAGCAGCCCTAAGAAACTAATACAATTGTATAACAGGTTTGGAGAGAGGGTTAGTGAAGCGCTGTCAGTGTCCAGGGCCACGGAGAGAGGGCATGTGTGCCCTTCTGAGGTGCATGAGGTCAGAATGCCCACAGTGATGGGTCAAACCACCCTGATGATAGCAGTGACAATCATCATCATCATCCCGCCATGTGCCACTTGCCTGGCCCTTGATAGCTGAGTAAATCTTGAACATTTGCTCCTCAGAATCCCCCTGTGATTAAGACTGGAAGTTGGGGAAGGTTGAGGTGAACCCCTGCAGTGTGTCAGGCCCAGCACCTGGGCTTCTCTCCTCCGGTGCTGTCTCAGGGACGAGGGCCATCTCTGCGGGGTGGGCTCAAGGAAGGGGCTGAGTCTTCCTGAGGTGGTGGGAACACCTCACCTGGCCAGCCTAGAAGACTGCTGTGAGCAGAGCCCTTAAGAGCTGGGCTCTGGGGCGAGCCTGCCTGGCTTTGCGTCCTGGCTCTTCTACCTGCAAACCGTGTGGCCTTGGCTTTGCCTCAGTGTCCTGTCTGTAAAATGGATATACTAGTAGTGCTGGTCTTATGGGGTCATTATGAGGCTTAAATTATTACATGTAAACATGTAAAATGCTTAGAACATGTCAGCTCTTAGCCTTCAGGTCTTGGGGACCCAGGACTGTGGGAGATGGAGCTTTGCAGTCCCTGGTTCTGTGTTCAAGTCCAGAACAGACCAGATCCCCCCCACAGACCAGCTGTGCGATCTTAGAGGCTCAGTTTTCTCCTCTTAACACCAGCTGCTTATTGGTGGCTCATGTGAAAAGGGCCTGTTTATACTGGGGCTCCCAAGTGGGAGGCTTAGTCAGGGTCAGCTCCCTACCCTCCTTCCTGCGAAAGTCCAGAGCTAGTGACCCATTCCCCAGCCCGCCTCTACTGTGAGCAGATTCCATCTTAGGGCTTATAAGGCAGCGGCGGGTGCATGGGGAGGGCGGGGCTGGGGACTCTCCAGTGGCCCCTGGCGTGGCAGGGAGGGTGGTCAGGGCAGCCAGATGAAGCCTAAACGCACCCATTAGCGTTCGGTGGCTGCATGTTTGCGGCTGTGGCAATGTATTCAGGCCCCATTAGAATCTGCAGGGAAGACATGTGGTGATAGTTACAGCCCAAATCTTCGTCCCCAAAAACAGAGGCGGGGCTAGAGGTTGGGAGGGGGATCAAGGGGCCAGAATTCTTGATAATGTCGTAAACGGAGTATGTTTCCCTGGAAACAGTGGTGGCAGCGGCGGCCACAGGCTGACAGATGTGCATGCCATAATATGGGCCCGTGGTGGCGGTGGCGAGAACATTGGGAGGGAGGGATGGGCTGTAACTCACCAAGCCTGGGGCTCGGGGACAGCCGGCTGTGCTAATGGGGGCATGGTGGGGATGCTGATGGAGGGATAGGGGCTTTGAACTGGGTATCTGGGAGGACAGTGGGGTATCAGCTGCTGGCCAGGGTTTGGGGAAGACCCTCTCGCCTCTGGCCTCTGGCCCAGGGCCAACCTCAGAGACAGGCCAAGCTGGTAGGGAGATATTTTTGGAGTTAGGGGCCTTCCCTAACTCTTTAGCAATGGGCACTCAGGATACCCACCCATACAATGTTGTTCTAGGCCCAGAGAGGCACAGACCCAGGGTGGAGTGCTAGAGAGCCTTGGCTCAGGCAGGGGCTGTGTCACAAGGAGCAGTGGGTCTGGTGTGAAGGAGGAGATGACCGGGGAGGCTCGTCGTGCTGGGGCTCAGGCCCGTGCAGCCAGAGCCTTTGGGGTCAGGGCTTTACCTAAGTGGTCGCATTTCAGAGAGAGTGAGGAGCTAGCCTTCAGCCACCCAGTCAGTCGGTGCTCCAGCCTGGGCCCCACCTAGGCCCAGAGGGACACTAACAGGATGTGGGAGGCAAGGAGGGACTGGGACTTGGAAAATGGCAGGCTCCGGAGTTGCACTTACTGTCCAGAAATCCCTGAGGACCCAGAGCCCTTTCCCCAAACCCTGACCTGCAGTGAGTACCAACTTCCCGGGGCAGAGCCAGGTCTGGGGAGCGGGATCCCAGTTAGAGCCTCAGATGGACAGGCTGCTTTGGTGGTGGTGAGCTTGCTCTCATCAAAAGTATGTAAGCAGAGGTTCAATGGCCATGGCCAAGTAGACTGGAGAGGGAATTCCTGATGGAGAAAGGAGTGGATTTGGGGCTTGTCCTTCTAGGCCCAAGGCACTGTCATCCTGAATTCTAAGAGATAAGATGGCCCTTGACATGAGCATTGGGCCTGTGGCTCTGTGCCTCTCACAATGTGTATTGCATCCATGTCCCAGGTTCAGGAGATGGAAGAACCAAGTTCTGGTGCCAGCTTGACCCTGACTTGCTGTGTGACTTTAGCTGGAGGCCTTGGCCTCTCTGGGCAGGAACAAAGAACGCTAAGGCTGTGGGCTGGGAGCTTCTGAAGAAGAACCTTAGGGCCTCATGCTGGGCACTGACTCCAGCCTATCTTGGTGACCTTCCTCTGCAGACAGTTGGACCCAGGTAAAGAGGGAGGCTAGAATCCCAGGAGCACCCATCGGTGATCCCTGTGACCAGGGTCAGGGCTCAGCCCAGGGTCAGGAAGCTTCCTTTCATCTGCCGCCGCTGAGTGGCAATCAGCCTGGTGTCCTGTTGGTCTGCTGCTTTCATTACTGATACCAGCAGCGTGAACTGGGTGGCAGATAGACTGTGTGTGGTGGGCGCCCATGCTCTGCTTGGGGCAGGCACCCGGGACCTTGTGTATGGGTGTGTGTGTGTGTCTGTGCGTGCACACTGGGCGAGGGGGGTTGGAGCAGGGCTGCCACAGGACGCCCCACAACCTCTGGCGTCCGTGGGAGTGAATGGAATTGGGTTGGGGCAGCTAGCTCCTTGATTCTGCCGTGGAATCTAAACTGGAAGGTGCTTGAGGGGCAGCGGGCCCTGGGTGAGGTGGGCAAGGGGCTGGGGGCTTGGTTGGGGACAGTGGGCATCGGGCAGGGCATAAAGCCCCATCAGGCACCGCCGTCGATTCGTGTGAGTGAAGGCCCACACTCCCCTGCTCACTTGAGGAGCCAAGAAAACTTTCTGGGGGATTGAGGCACTCTCCCCACACTCTTACCACCCGCTAGACTGTCCCCACCGTGGCCTCCAGCTCCCCGTGCACATTGTCCCCAGAGAGGGCATGGGCCGGCCTGCAGCCCTGACAGGGTCAGGTAGGGCAGGGGTCAGAGGCCTTGGGAGCAGCTGAGGAGGGCGGCAGGGTGGGCTGGGGCTCTGCATTTGGGAAGTTGGTGGTCGGAGCTCGGGAGGGGTTGGGAGCCCTCCCAGAACTCATGACTCAGTGATTCCCCTGGAGCCGTGGAGGTGTGGGACTGGGGAGGGGTCCTGTTTGTGAGGCTGGCAGGAGCCTGAGCAATGCTCCAGGGATTTAAGGGGGGTGGGGTGTCTAGAGACCATGGAGGAGACGAGACGGATGGGGTCTCTGAGCCCGGGGAGGACAGCTGCTCCTCAGGCTGGTTCCTGGGGCGAGGGCGTTGGAGGAGTGCTCTGCTCTGGACAGGGCTTCTGCGGGGCTGCCCAGCCCTGGGTGAGTTTCCAGGGCTGTGAAGTGAGGGCAGAAGCCCATTTCCTTAAAATCCTCATTCTCCTGGTCTGTGTGACCCCAAGCGAGTGCCTTTATCCCTGAATATCACTGTACAGCAACAGCTCCGGTCTCACAGGGCCGTTTGTGCTGGAACGTGTGGAGGGCTGGAGAATCACGCGTTCCTTCCTGCGTGGAGTCGGGCTGGGGTGCGTGGGCTTCCAGTGGGTGGGCAGTGGCGGGGTGCAGTTTGGCCTGCCTCTGTTCAGATCTCACCTACTAGCTGTCACGCAACATCGCTGTGACTAACCTCCTCATCTGTAAAGGACATTGGGAGGGATGACCTTGTGGGGCTCTCGTACCAAGGGTAAGAGTCCATTCAGTCAAAACCTGCACATCATAGGTGCTCATTAAATGTAGGCCACCTTTGTTTCAATATCGAAATTGGAAGTGCTCAGCGCTCCAGGCAACCCTTCCCCCACTCCACGCTCTGTTGTTCTGTCTGTGCCAAAGCCTCCCAGGGACATGGTATCCAGGGCTCTGTGGGTCCTAAGTGGTCACAGGGGCCAGTGTCCATAGCTCAGGTGTGGACACTGAGGCTTTAAAGGGAGAGGGCTATTGCAGGAACCTGGGCTCTGAGAGCAAATGCCCACGAACCAGGTGAGACTGAGTGAGTAGAAGGTTGGGGGACGGTGGTGGGGGGAAGAGACTGAAGCCCACCTTCCCAGTCCCCAACCCCCATATTGGAAGCTGGTTCCTGCTAATTAGCACCTTAACCAACCACACTGAGGCTTTCTCCCTGAGCCTGCTCCCAGACAGATAATTACAGTGATTTTTTGGCTTCTGGGGGGCAGCTGGAGGCAGTGGGGGAGAGGGCTTTTCTGGCTTTTTTACTGTCCACAGGGATTTTTAAACCTACCCACTCTTGTCTTTTGGAGAAGGAAAAAAAATGTGTTAATGGACCTTTTTCTGCAGCTGAGAAGGACAATTTATGATAGAGGTGACAAACTTCATTTTAATGAGAGGCAAATTCCACTTTATTTTAAACTACAGATTTCCCCCTTATCTTTTTTTCTGATGCTTTAGGGCAGTGAAAGGGGAAGCTGAGGTCTCTCGTTGGCAGGACCTGGGGGCAGGCCGACTGCTCAGGCAGGCCTGGGCAGGTCCCAGCTTCAGTCTCACTGGTTTGCCTGCTCACCCTTGTCCTCTCCTTTCAGGGGCGTGCTTACGGGCTCCATTTATAGATGAGGAAGTGGAGTTCAAGAGAGGTTAAAAGACTTGCCCCAAAATGCTTTGGAATTTTAGAGGTTGGTGGGTGACCTTTGAACCTGGGCTGTCTGACGCCTAACTCCATACCCTGACTACTCTGTCTTGCTGCCTGACTCAGAGGGTGTGGGAGTCCAGCCAAAGTTGGACTGTCCACCCAGGTGACTCCCCGGAACAGGGACAGGGAGCGCAGGTTAGAGAAGCCGGCAGTGTCTCCTGGCTACTGCTCAGTCCCGGCCCCAGAGCACCTGTGGTCTCTGATCTAGGGGAAGGGCTGCAGGGCTCCCCTTTCTGCGTGGAGGGTGCTGCTTGAGTGGTGTTCTCTGCAGGCCTGGGGGCAGAGTCCACAGTGCAGGTGGGTGTCCTATCTTTCCAGTGGCCTCTGAATCAGAGGAGGGCCCACTCTGAGGATTCTAGCCTTAGACCCTGGAGCCTGGCTAGAGGGGGATGAATCTACTGAACACAGAGAAACTCAAGGCCAGAGAGGGCAGGTGGCCTGCCCAACCCCCATGGCTTTTCAGGGCCAGAGCTGGGATGGGAGAATGTACCCTGTGATCAGGACGCGGAGCTGAGCGCACAGTCTTCCTTCCCAAGTTACGACATTGGTGGAATGGGCCCAGTACCTGTTTACGTGTAGGCAGAAGGTGGCAGTGGTTTCTGGGGCCCCTGCCAGCTTCCTGCACCTCTCAGGCCCTACTCCAGGCTCTTGGCCAAGCTTCTGGGGGCCTTGAGGCCACCCACCTTCTCCTCCTCAGGGAGCTCCATCAACACTGGGAGCGCTTGTCTTGGAGGGTAGGGCCAGGGTAGGGGCTTCTTTCTACACTTTGAGAACTCTCTGTGCAGAGTCCTCTGGCTGAGAAATCATGGCTCCCAGACCCTTGGTTTCCTAGATCAGAAGGATCTGTTGCAGACCCCTCCCCTCCACTTCATCCCACCACCAGGGACAGCGTGACGTGTGAGGCCCCGTGAGCTGTGGGCTGAGTGCACAGCGGCTCCAGTCAGTACACCGAAGTCAGACCCAGCCTGCCTCTCATCACTGGAGGCCTTGGGCAGGTCCCCCTTCCCTAAGAGAAAAGCACCTTAGAATCTATCTCCTGCTGTGGTGGAAGGTATAAATATAATGCTGTATGATGTCGTACGTTAGTCAATGCTCAAAAATGGTGGCAGGTGTAAAATTCCTATAAGCATGAGATTTTAGAATCACAGACCTTTGGAGGTCCAGGGTCCTCAAATGTCAAGAGGTTGGGAGGAAACTTCTGAGTCCCTGGCCTAACTCAGGAAGGGAGATTGCTCCTCCCGCAGGGCTGTGATGCTGTCTTCCCAACTCTGTTTGGCCTCATCCTCTCTCTGATCCTCTTCCCCATCTGTGAGGAGTGATAGATGGCAGAAATGATCTGCCCGTCTGGGCACCCCCACTCCAGCTGGGAGCATCAAGCTTATTTGCTTCTGGGATGCAGGCTCCAAATCGTATGTTCCCCCATCCCAGTGACCCCCATCTCAGAAGGCCCTTGGGAAGAACTAAGCTCCCCAGGTCGACATATTTGACTGCAGATCCTAGGCATGATGTGAGTGTGGACAAGTTACTAAACCTCTCTGGGCCTCAATTTCTCCACATGGAAAATGGGGCAGATCAGGGTCTCAGAATTAAACAAGCTCATGTATGTTGCACATTTAGCTCTGAGTGAGCATATAAGGGAAGGCAGGTCTTATGTGAAGTGCCTGGCACGTAGGAGGTGCTGGATGATGGTGGCTATTTCAGGCCCTCCCTGGGCCCTCTTCCCAGAGACCATCTCTGCTCATGGTGTAGGGTGGAGGAGGTGGAGGAGGTGGCAGTGGATGACAGCTGTCCAGCACTGTCAGGTGTTGTTGCTGTCCACTAGGGGTGGGTGACGGGCTGAGGGGCTGGCTCTCTTCCCTTATTCTGTCTCCGTGGCAGTCCCCCTCCCTCCATCCTTGGTTGGCTCTGACACTGCCCAGCCCCACCTGGGGTACAGCAGGGTAGGGGGAGAGTCTTCCCATGGGCATGTATCCTCCCTGACCCCTTGCTGACCCTGGCCACTCTGTTGGTCAACAGATCTCCCAGAACTCCTGCTGTGTGCTGAGGGAGGAAGGAGGGAAGCCCAAGTCATGGAGGAAGACAGAGGTCATGGAAGGCTGCTTGTGAGACCAACCTCAGGGGGACCTGAAGTGGGCTCACTGGGCAGGAGAAGGGAGAGCCCTTAGGCAAGTGGCTTAGCAAGAGCAAAGGCCTGGAGGTGGGAATGGGCCACGTGGGGTTTTCTCCCTCTCCTGGAGCTCTTGATGGATTTCTGCTCATCCCAAGGCTGGCTTCAGCATGGTCCCTCTGGGGGCCTTTGCTGACTTTGTGGCAGCTGGCGGGGGCTTCCTACTCTGGGCTCTGCCCCGCCATGAACTGCCTCCTCCGTTCCTGCCAAGATGGTGCTAGGTGGTTATCAGCCCCTGGTTCAGCTCCACAGCCCTGAGCTTGGCCTGGGTCTGGCTGCAGCTGACACTGCATGCCAGAGCTCATAACGTGTCCCTGAGAACAGTGGGAACCATGGAAGGATCTTGAGCAGGGGAGGCTTGAATGAAAGCAGAGTTGATGGAGGAAGACAGGGCAGGAAAACACCTGCAATGACGGGGCCACAGCAGGCAGAGAGAGGGCTCATGCAGGGGGATCCTGTGCCCACACGCTGCTGCCCTGCCCTCCGCTCTCGGCTACGGTGCCTCATCTGACCTGAGTGAGGAATGAATCGAGGGTGTAGATCACCCTGGTGAGGTGGGCATCAATTTCCATTAAAAGGCTGGGCCATGGATTTCTCCCTCCTGCTGTCCTCTGACAAGCCTGGCTCTGGTCGTGGCTGGTGTGATGGGTGAGGAGCAAAGGAGGGGAGGCGAGACAGCACTGGAGGTAGGATGGTGGTAGGGACTGTCATGCTCCACCCTCCCCACCACCTATTCCTTTCCCCTCTCCTTCCAGCCAGGACACTCATATCCCTGTCACCATCTCAGCCTGCCCCTCGGTGTCTTCATGCAGAAATCAGAGTTCTCCTTCCACAGACCTCGTTCTCTTCCTTCATGGCTCTCCCCACAATTTGTATTTATTGCTTTATTTGCTTAATTTGCTGCTGCCTTGTTCACAGCCCTGATGCCTGGTTCAGAGGAGGTGCTCAATAACTATTTGTTAAATGAGAAGTAGAAAGAAAAGCTCAGTGGACTGCTGGCTCGGGCAGACCCCCCACCCCCAGGAAGCCCCCAACCACGGAGAAGAGGAGGAAGAGGAAGCTGAGGGCCTCCCTGTCTGCCTCTTTGAGGGAGGGTGGGGGTGGGCAGGTACTGAGACCCAGCAAGGGTGGGGGCAGGAGCTGGCCAGGAGGCTGGGGTGCTGGTGCCTGGGGTGCAGGGACAGTGAACATTCACAGGTTAGGGCAGGGGATGGGGTGTTCAGGGCCAGAGGTGGCCCCATTGGCAGTGGGTGAAGCCATTGTGTTACTTTGTCCTGAACCCTGCGGTCCTCTTCCCAACCACCGGGCCACTTGCCACTCCTCTGGAGCAGGCTCTTTCAACTTTTCTGGTGGATTATTTGTGTGTTTACTTCCCTACTTCTAAATAACTGGCGTCTAGGGCTGTTCCTTGGTTTTATTTCAGGCATTGCCTAGTGACTTTTACTATAGAAGCTGAGGATTTAGCTCCATTTGACCACCATCCCGCAGCTTCCCACCCCACTCACCACATTTTTGGTTTGCTGAACTTCCCAGCCAAGCCGTTTAGAATACGCTGATTACTGTTCCTTTCTTGACAGCTCTGTTTTCCCTGGAGTTCATAACTGTCTGTTTCTTGTGGAATTGGAGGGGTGGGAGGGATTAAGTTTTTTTTTTTTTAATACTTATCACTTATTCAATTCCCAGCTCTCCCCCATTTGGATAAATCTTTGGTCAACATAAACACGTAAAGTACTCTATCAATTTCATCTTCTTGAGGAAGTCCCTCCCCAAGCCTCTGACCTGCTCCAATTTGATTTGTTTGGACTCCTACTGTGGGGCAGGCATGCTGGGATGGCCCCCCTCCATTGTTCGGGGTTCCCTTCACCTCCCTTGGGTTGGATCTCTTGCTTCCCTTCCTCATTGACGCTCTTATTTTGGTGGAACACGTCCTCCAATGGCTCCCAGAAAAGGTGCGTGGGAAGTACATGCGTTGGGACCTTGCATGTCTGAAAACTCTTCCTTCTGCCCCAATCTTGACTGACAGTCTGACTGTGTGTAGAATTCCAGATGGAGATCTTTCTTCGCAGACTTTAAAAGCGGGCCCTGCCTTAAAGCCGCCCTGCAGCGTTGCTTGCAGGGCTGGTGTGGAGCGTCCAGGGCTGCTCTGACATGGTTCTGGGCATGCTCACCGAGTTTTCTTTCTGGATGCCGGTCGGACCTTCCCTTCCCCTCGGGGTTCTGAGAACTCGCCGTTCTGGGCTCTGGTGAGGGGCCGCCCTTTCAGGCTGGAAGTTCATGTTCTTCAGCTCCAGAAAAGTTTTTGATTTTCTCCTTTATGATTTCCTGACCTCTATTTTCTGTTCTCTCTTTCTGGAACCCCAACTAACCACATGTGTTTCTTGGAGGGACCCTAACTTCCTTATCTTCTCCCTCCTTTGTCACATCTCTTCATCTTTGTGTCCCTGTTTCTAGGAGATCCTCAGTGTTACTGTTCTACACTTCTAACAGAGGTTTTGGTTTCCGCTTTATAAATTTTAAAGTTCAAAGATTTCTTTTTATTTGCTGAATGTTCTCTTTAAAATATGTTGTATCCAGTTCTTGTTTCATGGATACTATATTTTATTTCTCTGAGGATAATAATAGCTTGCACTTTCTTTTTTTAAGTTTTCTTCTATTCGCATTGCCTTTTTCTGTCAAGTTGGGTTTTTTTTTTCTTTTCAGTTTGCTTTCTTGTTTGGAACTCTGTCTTTCTTATTAGAGGGTTCCTCAGTTAATTCACTCGGAAGAAATTTATGGAGTGCCGGCTCTGTGCCAGCCCCATTCTGTAGCCCTGAACAAAATGGTCAAAAGCCCTTGAGTTGGTGGAGCTGATGTTCAGATGTCTGGAGATGCTTGGTTGGTAGCTCTTATTTAGGATTGGGGCACTAAACACTGATTGGTGTCCCCTGTGTGGGGGCGGGCTCACCAACTGTGGGTTCTCTGTGGCTGGTTCACTGGGGAGCCCTGATGGCAGCGCCTCCTGGAGCTGAATGGGAGAGGAAGGCTGGGGTCGAGACTGAAATCCAGCACAGAAACTTTCACCTACTCCTTCAGTGTTCAGGATGGTCCCCCACTCTCCCCTCAGCCAGGTGTCTCCCAGTCTTCTCTGGGCAGAGCTGGGAGCTCCTTGGGGTCTACCTGCATCTTGCCTTCTAACCAGTCCTTCATCCCTATGTCCAGGGCCACCTGGTGCCACCATTTAGCTGAGTGTTTGGGTGGGTTCTGCCAGGTAATAGGACTGGGACTTGCTTTCTCAGCTCTGCCAAACCAATTACCACTCACCCATCTGCTTTCCAACTTCCAAAATCATGTTGCTGTTTCCTCTTCTTCCATTCTTTGTCCTTGTGGATTTATGTATAAAAAAAGATCCTTTATTGTTGTAATGGGGTTTTGGAAAGGAGTGAAGGTAAATGCATGTGTTCAATCTGCTGCAGTTAATCTGTACATCCCACAGCTGCTCCGTTCTCCTGCTGGTGGACATTTAGAGCATTGTCCCTTTCACTCTTACAAACAAGGCTGCTGTGAGCATTTTACATCCTCCTCGTGTGTGTGTGGGAGTTTCTCTTGGAGTGGAATTGCTTGGTGGTAGGCTATATGCATCTTCAGCTTTACAAGATAAGACCAAATTGTCTCCTCAAACGCTTGTGGCAAGTTCCACTGCCACCAGCAATGAACGAGTGGTCCTGTTGCCCCACAGCCCGACAGTGCTCGGCACTGTGACTTTTTAGGTGGCTACCAACTTAATGGCTACAGAGTTGTATTGTGTTTTACTTGGCTTTGCTGTGCTGGGGTGAAGTCTTGTCATGCCTTTTGGGTCTCCTCACCCACCAATTGCCTGTTCCTATTCTTTGCCTTTTACAAAAAGTGGGCGATTTGTCTTTATCTTATTGATTTGCAGAGTTCTTTATGTAGCCTGGAAGCGGATTTTTTGTCAGCTGTATGTACTGCAGGTCTACTCTCCTGGCCTGTCTGTGGCTTGTCTTTTCCCTTTGTGATGTCTTCGGTTGCACAGATGCTTTAAATTTCTATAAATTTAAATAAAGTCAAATTTCTCACCTTTATGGCTTATGCTTTTTATAGCTTGTTGGGAATGAGCATTTTTTAAGGCTCATGATATATATTGCTAAATTTTCACTGAGAAAAGTTGTCTGAATCTGCCCTAAGAATGGACAGAGTTGACCAGTGTCTGAGGCACATGAACAGTGGGCATCACTGCAGTGGGCATGGAGCTCAAGGAGTAAAAAGATAATTAATGAACAACCAAAATGTGCGCAGTGATCAAGGCTTCGGAGTGCTCTGGAGAGAAATGCTTTACTTGAGTCTTGACACTGTCCTAAAAGGCCCCTTTCTTTGTTGTCCTTTGGGGAGCTGAGGCCTCCCGCCATGGCCACATCACGAGTGACTCAGGTTGCAGCTCAGATCCAGCTGTGGTGGCTGGGCTGGGAGCTGAGGAGGCCCCCAGGGGGGTGGTTAATAGGTGTCCAGGGGAGGGGAGAAGGAGCCGCTTGCCTTTTCCCAAGGCGGGGCTACAAGTGTGCTGTTATTGCTGGCAGGGAATGTTTGTATCCAAATCGAGCAGCCTGGGGAAGTGGGAGGGGTTTTGGGGTCACAGAGCCCTGGGGTCTGTCACTACCAGCTCTGTGATCTTAGGCAGGGTCTAGACCTCTCTGAGCCTCTCTCGTTTGGGATATAATGGGATGGCACTCACTCAGCCCTCAGGAAGCTGGCAGGGCTGAGTGAGGTAATGCAGGTAAAAGCACCTGAAGCTAAAAAGGTTTTTTAATTGGAAGATCTGTTCCCTGCAGAGAGCCCCGGGGAATGGTGGGCACCCAGAAGCATGGCTGAGCAGTGAGCTTTGCAGGGAGACCCTCAGGGTTTGGTCAGTAGTGGGGGCTGAAAAGCCGGGGTGGTGGAGGGGGTGGGGCAAATGACCTTCATTTCCTTATAAAAGGTATTTTTTGAGAAACTCTGATGTTGGCCCAGTGAGTTGGAAGAGGAGAGGAGTGAGCTGTTCACCCTCAGGTCGGTGGAGGGGCTGGCGAGGTGGGGCTGTGGGAGGTGCTAGGTTGGCCCCTGAGGACCATCCCTTCCCCTCAGCCTCAAGTGACTGGTGTTCCTCCACCCCGCCTCCTCCCCAGGCCTCACCCAGCCCTCCTTGCCTCCCAACCCCAACCCGAGGCCTGAGGGGTTAATTTTGCCCGCCTTGAGCCTGGCGTGGCAGTATGCAAATCCATACACTTTCATAAACTGCTTAATTAGGCGAATGTTAATGAGACGTTAATTACTGTTGTGCCCGCGGATCCCACGGAAACGGAGATTATGTTTCTCTTCAAACATCCCGTCTTAATTATAACTTGTGCTTAATTCTGCAGCTTTTGCCAACTGGGTGAGGGCGGGGTGAGGCGGGGCATGCCTGTCTGCCTCGGGGGCGGGGGTGGGTGGGCACATCCCTTTCTGGGATTTCTCTCTCTTGCCTCCTCACCTTTGGTCCTCCATTAGTTTTTTGGACATCTGTTAAGCACCTACTGTGTGCCAAGCTGGGTCTTGAAGCTGGTACTGGGGTGACAGAACATCCAGACCCAGTTCCTCCCTCAGGGAGCTCCCAGCCCTGTGGGGAGGCAGGTTTGTGAGTAGATGTGTTACAGTGAAGGCCGCTAGGACAGAGGTAGAGGTGTGAGGGGCTGCTTGGCAGAGTGGGAGGTCTTGTGGAGGGAGTGGTATGCCCCTCGGGTGGTAAGTCAGGGAAGGCTTCGTGGAGGAGGGGGCCCATGGACTGAGTGCTGGAAGTGGAAAGGTGTTCACCAGGTAGCTAAGAGATCTGAACGTGAAATCTCTCCTTCCTGCACTTAATTACGGTGGGAGATTATTTACCTGTAATGTCCTGTGCCTGACCTGGACCAGATTAATGGTATTTCTGGAGTCTAGACATCTTAACTGAAAAGAGCACAATCATAGCAGAAAAAAGCTTTTATTTCATTCTGTGTATTTGCACAATTACAACTCAACCTTTTAAACTGGTTATTAGGTCCCCAAATTTGAAAACAGAGAATATCCATCCCGGCTCCTGGGCTATCAGCCAGCCCCGAGGACAGCCTTTGATCATGTGCGGTCCTGTGTCTGGACTGGGCTGCAGAGGCCTGGTCCCTCACAGTTGGATGGCAGGTCCCAGCACCGTCCCACCCCATACACTGGAGCAAATGTTTGGTTTAATAGAATGGTGTGAATTGAACATGGATACTAATTAATAACAACACGAAGTAAAACCGTTGACAATAAATTCTGTGGTTTGTGTGTATGTTCCTGCATTGTATTCCCAGTTTGGGTCTAGCTCTGAGTCCTGTTAACCCCCTTTTCCTCCTGTGCCTCACTTTCCCCAGCCCCAGGTGGAGCACAGGTTTAGAGACTTGGAACCTTACAACTGGAGGCCCGGTTTGGAGGGGGCAGTCTCCAACTCAGATGTTCCAGGGAGCAGGCAGGGAATGGAAATGAACGAAGCAGGCTGGGTGGGGACTGTGGGGGACCAAAGGGACACCATCAGCACCACCAGATTGTTGCCACGTGTGAATGCAGGCCCTGTGTGGCCAGGTTAGATTTTTCCAAGAAAAGCCCAGATTTCTGTGTGATTTATAAAAGTTGGCAACTGACTTGAATCTCTTAAAAACCACTGAGCAGGCCAAGCCAAACACGCTGTTGCCCAGTTTGCAGCCCCTGTGCATGGTCCGACCCCTGCTTTTAGATGGCTAGGCACTGAGGCCCAGTGGGGCTGGAGTCGCTGGGTGGGGCCCAGGGCACCCTCAGTGGTTGGGCTCACTCTGCCTCCTTGATCCTCTCCACTTCCAGCCCGGGGTGTTGAATGTTACCTCTCCCACCCCAGGGTGCCCTCCAGCCCCTACAGGGGAGGCAGTCATCAGGTGTGCCTGAGCGACAACACAGAAGCAGGCTGCTGCGGGGAAGCAGGCAAACAGGCGTGAGTCACCGCCAAGCTTCCTTTCGAGGAGGGAAAAAAGCCGCCTCCTTAGAATTGTCACCCAGGCCTGCCTGGGGAGGGAGGGGGCCTCTTAGACCTGACAGTCACTGTCTGTGGGGTGGCTGCCCTCCGGGCCTTGTGGGTCGTGGGCACCGCTGGCGCCAGGTGAGTTGTGACATCTGGTTACAGGATGTGGCTCAGATGCCAGGCTCCCCGCGGGTGTGGCCGGGGGAGATGGTTCGACATGTTTGTTCAGTTATGACTTGTAAAAATAACACAGGAACCCTTTTATTAAAATGACGGCGTTACCAATCAACGTGTTTTAATAGGACACTCAATTAGAGCGAGATTTGCAGAGATGCAGACGCCCCCACATAAGCTGGCACCTCTTTTCCCTGTTGCTGGCTCCAATCCATCACTGCCTAATGGGGTCTCCCGTTCTGGCGAGGTGTGAGAGGAAAGCTGCTTTCAGCTTTCTCAGCACCCCCGAAACTGGGGGAGGGGCCCCGAGGGATGCACGCTGAGCACCTGCGGTGCCAGGCCCTGGGCTTGGTGCCTCAGTACACGACCTCACTTCGTCTTTGCAGCCACCTTGTGAAGTTGATGTTATTTGGCTCAGTGAGGACACTGAGGTTTTGAGAGTAACTTGGCCGTGGCCTGCTGCCCCAGGCCCACCTGAGCCGAGTTGGCTCTGGCAGTGTGGGGTTAGCAGGCTTCCCAGGTCTCTGTCCTCCCTTCCAGCTGCCCTCCCGTCTTCTGTCTGGGCTGGGCCCTTGCCACCTGTATCTCGCCTCCACACCAGCCCACTCTCAGGCCCAAGGACTCTGTGGGCAGCTGGTGGCTTGTAACCTCAGATCAGAGGCCAGTGAAGGGAGAGGGAGCTGTGGGGGAAAGGCATTGTGTGCCTGTGTCTGCACACGCACACATAGGCTCACGCGCGCGCACACACACATGCGCGCGCGAAGGCGTTTTATTTACTCATGTCACATGCCCGCCCCCTGGGTGCCTGCTACTTACTCCCCTGCCCTGCTATTAAGAGCTTTCCAGGGCTTCAGAGAAGGCCCTGATTTTATTTCTTGCTCATGGCAGGTGGGATGGTTTGGTCTCAGCCTGTAGCAGAGAAATCCTGCTGCCTCGGTCAGGGGCCTCGTGGGCTCCCGATGGACTAAGTGGAGCAGACCCACCCTGGGACATCTCACACAGGCCTGGGCTGAAGTGAGGACACGTGGGGCAGACTGGCTTCACCCAGATATTTCCCCCTCCCCTCTTGTCCCATCCCTGATGACGGTGATGCTCATGTTGCCTGAGTACTTCCTCTGTGCCGAGCACGGTATCAGGGGCTTTTCATGGTTGGTGGCTCCAGCTAATCCTCCCAAGAACCCTCTAGGGTAGGCACTCTTATCATCATTTTTCAGATGAGGAAACTGAGGCATAGGAAGGGGAAGCAAACTGCCAAAGCCACAGAGTAAATGGGAAAGCAGGGATTTGAGGCTAACTGTCTAGCCCTGGAGACTGTGTTCTTAAAGAGCTCAAGATCTGGCTGCTCCCTTGGCTTGAACTTAAGCCTTGCCTCCTCCGTGAAGCACACCCTGACTGCCCAGCCTTCTCTGAACTCGTCTAGGTTCAGTTGACTCTCCCTAGCAGGGTGGCCATCTCGGCCCTGCTTCTCCTCTGTCTCCCCAGAACATGAAGATGGACCACAGGGGTGAGGAGATGCCCAGAAGAGGACACAAGAACCCAGCTCCCAAAGCTGGAAAGGACCTGGACAGGGGCTAGTTTGCTCAACCCGCTGCTCTACAGAAAAGGGAATGGAGGCCAGAGATGAGGAGGGGCTCGTCAGGGTGCCGTGAATTAGTGGTGGAGCAGGACTCCGACCTCTGGCTCAGTGCTGTCTCCCCCACACCCACTGGTGCACTGATTTTATTTGAGACAGGGCCAGGATGAGTGGTAGGGGAGAGGCCAGAGCGAAAGCTGGCCAAGATCCCCTTTCCTCTCCATTGCCTCCAATTCTCAAACCATGCAGGCTTGAGCATTTTCAACTTCCCTCTCATCCTTCACCTCCCACCATTTAAGAAAAAAATTGGGAGTCGAGGGGAGGGGCGAGACGTCGACTTAAATGTTTAAATTAGCCTCACTTTGCTGAAAGCTGGGTGTCAGGATAAATCCATTCCTACAACGTCATATATCTTTTCCTGAGTGGGAAGTTGGTGAATAAATGAATGTTCTTCATATATTATTATGGCCTGACACAGCCAAGGCAGGGAGAGGCAGCCCGCCGTGATTAACGAGCGGGTCTTGGCTAACGAGATGGAGGCTGGGCTCTTTACCAAGGGCCCTGCGCCCTGAGGCGGCCTGTGCCAGGGTTGGGGGCTGAGCCCCAGCTTCTGGGCAATTCCAGACAGCCCTTGCTCATCGGCATCTGTGGCTGCCTTTCTTTTCCTCACCATCCTTCTGTCTGTCCCTTAGGGCAAACTCCGCCCCTTACTGCTTTTCTTTACCCTATCTTCACACCTTCTGTCTTCTCCTCTGGGGATTTGAAGGGACACCTCTGTGGCTCAGGAGAACAGAAGACTTCCCGGTGGACACCCTGCAGGAAAACACCATGGGACCCTAACACCTACGTGGCGTTTTTAGATCAAAAGCACTTTGACTTGGTCTTCACAATATGTGCATTGACCGATGAAGAAACCGAGGCACAAAGATGGAAAATGACCTCCATAAGGTCTGTGGGGCCCGGCCTCTGCCTGTGTGATGCTCCCTTCCCCTCCTGTTTTATTCTGGCTCACCGGAACCCCCCTCCTCTCTGATGCCTGTCCCTGGAGTCAACCCCCACACGTGGTCAGTGTCTGATGAGCCCAACCTGAGGGTGTGAAGAGGGAACCCAAACCTGGGAAGGAGGCCCACCATCCCACAAGAATGGCTCACAACCATTCTTGTTCTGGGGGCTTGGACTCCTGTCCTGTCAGCCCAGAACCAAGACCCTGGGCAGACTACCCAAGAAAACTCTTCTCAAGACATTGTCTCAAACACCAAACCAAGATGATTCCTGGGAATGAGAGAGGCCTCCTGGAGGAGGTGACCCTGAGACAGGGACATAGCTGGGGAGAGAGAAGGGTGAGGGGTTTGGCAAAGAGGGAGGCAGCAGGGCCCTGAGCATCTCACCTTGCTCACGGGTGGTGGGACTCCTTCTCAGGCTTGGGTTCCCGACCCACTCCCCCAGATGTAGGGGTCACAGGTATGGGTGGGGAGACCTGCACAGCAGAGGTGGGGCCACTCCCCGGGGCTGGGCTCCAAGGTCTCTCTGAGGTCAGCATGTGGGAGCCTGGATGGTGTGTGTGAGGCAGTGCACATGAGTGTGCGTGGGCCGTGGAGCGCTGGGTGTGTGTGCACACATGTGGAGGCGTCCCGAGCCCTGTGGGGAATGTGTGGGTGGAAGTCGGGGAGTGCAGGGTCGGTGCCCTGAGCACTTTCCCTAAGGTGGCACTTTTGCAGTCATCTTTCAAGTTAGCATGTCGACACTGGTGTTCTTAAGACTATGATGAAAAATGTGCAGAAAAAGGAGGGGAAACCAGAAAGATGCCCAGATGAAGGGAAATGGTCATGTTTTTACTGCCTCCGCAACCAGCAATGCTGATCCGGGGCCACCACCCTGGCTTGGCCTCCCCTTCATGGTGTGTGTGTGTTCATGGATGTGTAGTTGTCATTGTGTGTCAGTGTGTGTATTGTGTAACTCCGTGTGAGGGTGTGCGTCCATGGCTGTGTGCCACCATGTATTTTATGTGGTTATGTGTGAGAATGAATGCGTGACTGTGTCGTTGTGCGTTAGTGCTGTATGTGTGGGACTGTGCTTGTGAATGTGGGTGTCAAGTGTCTGAGCTCCTTGGGCTCCATGTTCCTCATGGCCCCCAGTGAGACTGTGGGCGCCATAACTGTAAAGTGCTGTTCACACCTGAGGCCTCGTCTGCTGCCACCACACGAGGAGATCTCCATGCAGAGATTGGGACCCATCAGGGAAGAAAGTGGGCTCAGCTAGTTAAGATGTAGCTAGAGGCCTTCCCTGGCCCTTCTGCATGGACATCAGCTTGCATGATCCTGGTAGTTGAGCCTCTGCCTTCCCAGCCCTGGCCTGGACTGGCCCAGAACCCTCCCACCAGCCTTTGCTCAGCCACACTGTGGAGACAGGTTGAGGAGGAGACTAGTCCCAGACCTGAAGGAACCCCCAGTTGCACCCAGGAGACAGAATGTGGAACTTGGGAGCAGTTAGGTTTTAAATCACATTTGGGCAATCAGAGAAGGCTTCCTGGAGGAGACAGGGCTGGAAAAGATCTTGGTAGATTGAAAGAGAACTTAGCTTTGCAGAGAGGAGGATGGAGGGAAATCTAGGCGGAAGAAACAGCAAGGGCAAATGCTTGGCATCAGGAAGGAGGCAGGAATGTGGAGGAGTTAGGGAGGAAGCCAGGCAGCTGGGCAGAGGGCATCTACGAAGGAGAGGAGCTCGAGAGGTGGACAGAGTGCCTGGCACATAGCAGATGTTCAGTAAAGAGTTGTGATATGAAATCAGGGATCTAGTTATGGAATTTTCTATGTGACCTTAGGGAAGGTGTTAAGCAGACAGTGTAATTACAGCATAATTACTGACAACAGCTCCGTTTGTTAGGTGCCTCAGTGCTGACAGCGGTTAGCCAAGAGTACTTAACCATTTCCTCTTCCAGATAAGGAAATAGAGGCACAGGGAGGTAGTGACTTGCTCAAGTGCTAGCACAAAGAAATGGTGGTGCCAGTATTCAATTCCAGGTCAGACTTCAGAGCCTGTATTCCTCTCCCCACTGTGCCTCCATTTCCCCATCTGCCCTGTGAAGGTCTGGAAGGGATGATGTCAGATTTGGCCACTCTCTGTGAGTTTGGGGAGTGTTGTACTTCTAGTCTAGGGCCTGCTGACCCCAGAGTTCCCTTTTAGCCCTGATTTTGAGCCTGGCCTTCAGGGAAACTGTTCTTTTCTGGTCAGATCCCCAAGACATCTGGCACAGAGGCCAATGTGGGATGGGGCCTAGGGTGGGCAATAGGGGCAGGACTGAGAACTCTTTGCAGTGAGAGGCATGTCCATGCTCCTGAAGGGGACTGAGTGCCCAAGTATAGTTCTAGGAGGGTCCTAGCCAGTAGGGAGTGTTTGTGCCTCTGTCTGTGGCCTTCTGGTCCCCTTTTCCACAGACCCGGCCAGCAGAGGGAGGAGCCACACCCTTCTTTTGTGTAGCCCTGGTCAGGTCTAATGCTTCCCACCCACACTGCCTGCCGCGAGCTTCATAACCACCTTGGGAACTGGAGACCCCAGCCCCCTTTTTACAGGGGAAGCAACTGTTTCATGGAAGCTTGTGAGGTCCCCAAGGTCCCCAGTGACTGAGGGCACAGCTGAGGCTTGGCTATCTCTGGGTCCCTGGTGACTCTGGGCCTGGCCCTCTCATGGACTGGGTCAGGGAGGCTGTGCCTCAGGGCGCGGACCCGACCTCTGAGTGGGCAGCCGAGCCAGGGTGCAGAGCCAAAGGGGCTGCTCTGCGGGCCTCGTCGTCCTCGGAGCCCCACCCAGCTCAGGGCACCTAGCACGTCTGCCCCCACAGACTCAGCCCCTGAGCCGGCTGTGCTCTGGGGGTGGGGCGTCATGTTGCCCTGTCCCAGGGAGGCAGGCGTGCCTAATGAATTAATTAATGTTGGCAAAGCACTTGGAGATCTCGGGCTGAAAGGTGCTCAATACACGCAAATCAGAGTGATTGTTATTACCCATAATTATGGAGTTTCTGCTGGAGAAATTATTCAGAAGCGGACGGTGGCTGGGCCAGCACAGGGCCCTGCCAAGATCTGCTCCTCAGTAGCAGTGGAATCTGTCTTCCTTTCCTCTCTCCCTTCCTCTTTTCCTCCCTTTCTTCCCCCTTTCCCTGTCTCTCTCCTTTCCCCATCCCTCCCTGCTGTACTTTCTCCCCCAGCTCTGGGCCTGCTGCCTGCTTTTCCACAGCGAATGCCTCCTTTGTCTCATCTCTCATGAAGACAGGCACCTAGCACAGCTTGGAGGAGGGGATAAGGGTAGTAGCCTCTCACACTCTGGAAGTGAGAAGCGTCCAGGAACCAAGTCTGTCTTGCCTCCTCAGGGTCCATAAGGAGGTCCCTGTGCCTCCTCAGGTGTGGGGGATCAAGCATGTTGATGTCTGGGAGGGCACTCTGGCCTGGAAGCTTGGTGCCTGCAAGGCTTGCCTACATTGTTTGCAGAGGGTTTGTGATGCCTGTGCTGCTGTGTGCACACATGGTGTGTGTGTACTTCCAGCTCCTTCTCCGTCAGATCATGTTCTCACTGTGATTCTGGGTCCTTGGCTAGACTGTTGGCCCCCCAGTGGCTGAAACTGAGTCCCCCTCCCCAAACCTGAGCATGTGGCACCCATGCTGACAGACCCTGGCAGTGCCCAGAACCAGCAGTCCAAATAATTTTTTTCTCAGCTGTGCCTTCCTTCCCTCCCCCAGTCTCCAGTCCGCTCTCCGTGGCTCTGTTCAGCTTTTGTACACACCATCCTCAGAGAGGGCCACTCCCAGATTCAGCACCACGAACAGCGCCTAGCTCAGCCTGGGGCCCACCATCTCCTCCCAGCTGAACACACCCCACTGGCTGTTCTGACTCAAGCCCTGCTTTGTCAGGTAGGGGCACTAAGGCCAAGAGGATGCCAGTGACTTCTCCAAGAGCACAAAGAAACTTAGCATTAGAGCTGACTACAACACTGTTCTCTAAACTCTCCAAGGGTTCCCAGTTGCAGCACTTGGAGGCTTTAGAAGGACTTCTTAGTGTTCAGTCAACAAACACTTGTCTCTATACCAAACTCTATGCCAGAGGAGAAATGGAGGCAGTCATCTCTCTGCTTTCTCTGTAACAGGACCGACATGTCAATAACCACAACCACAACAATGAGAGCGGGGCATGGTAGGCACTACAGAACCATGTGATTTTGTGGGGCCCATAAGAAGTGCTCCAGACAGGAGGCTGAGCAGGTTCCTGTAGGATGGAACAGTCAGAAAGGCCCCTGAAAAAGGCGGCACCAAGCCCGGAGAGGAAGAAAGGAGGGGGAAACAGCGTGGTCACTGAAGAGGAGGCTGGCATGAGGCCACCTGTGTGTGTGGGAGATGGTGAGAAGTCCATCTCATGGGCTTAGGGCAGGTGGCAGCGATGAGTCTGGGAAAGTAGGCTGCACCCCTGCTGAGGGGCTGGTCTCTGTTGTGTGGGCACAAGGGAAGGCTGCTCATCCCATGGGCACTGTGGGATTTCCACCCAGCTCTCCAGTGCTGCAGCCTGGCCTGCCGCCAGAGTCCCACTCCTCATTTCTCCTGCCCTCCCTCCTTCACCTGGGGCTGGCCGGTTTCATCTGGAAGTGACAATAGGTGTGGGTTGTCTGTAGGGTCTTTGTGCCTTATTGCTCAGCTTGTAATCTTTCTCATCCAATACAGGCTCCTTTCTCTTCCCCAGCATTTGTCAGAAAGATGGGACAGAGCCCCAAAGCCCTGAGGGGAGGCTGGGCTAAAATAGGCCTCTTGCTGCCCATCCATTTGCTCTGTTCCTGCCAGCTGCCTGAGTGTGTTTGCCGGACACTGTGGGGCTATGTTTGGCTTTGGATAATGAAGTAATGTCCTAGCTGAGGAAAGGATAGAGTATCCGTTAATTAGCTCAGTTGTCTACTTTGAGGACAAAAAGTCTTTACTCCTGGGCTTCCGGGACTGGCTACTGTGGGGGCTCTGTGGGGGCCAGTAGGGTAGGCAGTCCACCTTGAGGGTGACAGTGAGAGGACGAGAGGGGCCGGGCAGGCAGGGGCCACACAGAGGGAGCTTTCTAGGAACGCTGCCTCCTCCACCCTGGTTCCCCAGCAGGGCCTTCCTGGCTCAGGGGCAGCATGGGGCAAGGGAAGCCTTGGATCAGATAGACCTGGGGCCCATCCCTAGCTCTGCCACTTGCAGGTCTTGTGACCTTAGTCAAGTTCTTGCTGACCTCTCTGGGTTTTGAGTCATTTTCTCTGAAAAATGAGGCCATGATCTTACTGCCATTTGCGAGGGTGGCTGCTCAGCCTGAGGGTAATAATGAAGCAGAGTGGCTGATGCACGGCAGCGACTCAGAAAACGTTGGAGGCCTCACGGTTCGCCACGTGGGGTCATGCCGTTACTTTGGTCTTGTCTCAGACCTTGTTCATCTTGGGCACGTGTGCCCTGCCTCCCAGCCATCCGATCCCTTGGAAGGATGAAGTCTTCTTCCCATACCTTTCCCAGGGCTCAGGAGGCAGTGGGTCTAGTTGAATAGTTGAATTAAAAGGCTGAAGGTTTTGAACTGCCTCCTCCCTTACAGGCTCTGGGGCTGGGGTCCTCCCATGTCCCCATGGGAAGGGGCTGAAGATCAGGTCAAGTGAGCAGAGGGGAGGAGACTGGGATGGAGAGGCCAAAAACACTGCTTCCTCCTCCAGGAAGCCCTCTGGGGATCAGCTGGAGGTATTCCTCTCCTATATGACCCCCTCCCTATAGGCTTTCACTGTATTCCTCCCAGGGCATCCTCACTACCCCCACTATTACAGGTCTTATAATCCTTCCCATCTCTACGAGGCTTTTTCTAAGTTCTCTCATAGCCATGACTGTTCAACTCTACAGGTGAGATGGATAATTGTAGTAATGGTAATCATAAAAGCAACTAACTTTCATTGAGCACTATGTACCAGGCACAGTTCAAAGCTCTCTATGTGTTTTCACCTCTGTACTTTATGCCCACAGGATTAGGTTTACTCCCATTTTACAGAGAAGGAAGTTGAGTCCTGAGGGAGAGAAAGGGCCTCTCGGGAGCATAGCATGAGAAGTGGCAGAGGCAGGCTCGCACCTGGCTAGGTCAGTTTAGGCTGACAGTCATGAATGATGTTCCCACACTGTGTCCTGTCTTTTCTCCTGGACACAGGGAGATGATGGGATACACTGGGGCCCTCAAGGAGCTCACAGTGGGAAGGCTCTTCCCAACACACCCCCTCCATGTGTCCCTGTCCCACCTGACCTCCTCCTGGCCCGACTCAGGTGGCACCTGTGTTTTTCCTGTCACCTGGCCGGGTCTCTGGCTCTGGGCTTTCCTCAGGGTGGGCTCCACAAGGGCAGAGGCTCGGGTCTCGTTGGCTGGAGTATTGCTAGCACTTACCGGGCCCTGGCAGGTAGTAGGTGTTCAACTAATACTTGTTTAATGAAGGAATGAGTGTCATTGTGTGGATTAAATGAGACCATGTATGTTAAGTACTTGGTGTTCAACAATATTTACTGAATGAAAAATACATCTTTGGGTAGAATAGAGGAGGTGATGATGTCAGATGTCTGGCTCATAGTAGGCTCAGTGTATGGGAACAGCAGTAATGGTAGTGTCCATTCTTCTGGAAAGGGCTGGGTGGATGGACTGGAAGCAGGGACAGGAAGTGGGGGTGCGGAAAGAGAGACGGGAGAGAGGCAGGTGCTGGAACCCCAAAGAAGAGGCAACAGTGAGGAGGAGGCTGGTTAGCAGCTGGGGCCCTGACACCCACTCTGTGTGGAGCTGCGGCCTGGAGCGCGTGCGTGTGTGCATGAGTGTGGGCGGGTGTGTGTGTAAAACAAATAACTGGAAAATGAATTTAATTATAAGGCACTTTTAATAGCTATTTATATTTAATCCTGCTAATTCTGTGTCTTGTGTAGCCAAGCTGTAGTTCTATTCTTCTTACTCAGTTGCTAGTGAGAGTGAAGGGAGAGGGGAGAGGGGATAGGGAGACAGCCCCAGAGGAAGGCAGCAGGCGTCCTCCCACCCCAGGGGTTGGCCAGGCCAGCTGTTGACCCCAAGGGCAGGGAGGAAGGGGCTCACTGGCAAGGCTGTCCCAAGGGAGATCTGGGAAATGGGACCAGCCCTGTCGCCAGGGAAGTTAGTTCATCTGCTTGTGTTTACTCAGCACCTGGGGTGGGGGTAGGGAGCACAGTGGAGAGTCAGGCAGATCCAGGTTCAAATTCAAGTTAAACCATGTGCTTTAACCTCAAGAGAGGCTCGCTTTCTCCATTTGTTAAGTGGGCATAATGTAAGGGGCTATTGGGAGGATTAAATGAGATGGAGGAAGCACCCCATAGCTGGTGCTTAATAAATGCTTGTTCCTGTACTCTCCTCACTCCCCTCACCAACCTCCAAGCTGATCACGTCACTGTATTTCAACCTCTCTGGCTGCTCCCAGATAGCCCTTAGCTCATTGGCAGAGAGAAGGTGATTGACTAACTCGATGACCATTAAATGGCTGAGGTCCTGTCCCTATTTTCAGAGGACACCTTGGTGATGGCTGGGGGCCTGGGAATGTGGGTGAGTTGAGGGTGGTCTTGTGGGAGGACCCCAGAGGCACTGGAGCAGCCTCACTGGGCAGCCAGGAGGAGGCCTATGAAGCAGCTGTGGGAGGGGCAAAGAGGAGCCATTTCTATGGAGGGACCATTTGGGAGTTAGAGATGCCTCTCTGCTCCAGGCCTTGCTCAGCTGCGGAGACTCTGGGCCAGCCAGCAGCCTCCGCTGAGCCTGTTTGCTTGAGTGAGAGGAAGAACTTCAGGAAGGCTTGCCCAGAGACAGGGTTGTGGAGAGGTGCTCCCCTGCTTCCCGACCAAGGGGATGGCGTTGTGCTAGTTTCCTGGCAGTGCTTCCCATGGTCAGGAAAGGCAGGGGCCTCCCTGGAGCCCTGTAGTGGCAGATGATGCTGGACACAGACCTCCGTCCAGGACTGCCAGTGGGAACTGGGCTGGGGCTGGGAAGACAGGGCAGGGATGATCCTGCCAGAGGGAGGCTCAGGGAGGCAACCACAGCCCCTGAGCGGACCCTATGAAAGGAGAGAACTTGGCTCTGGGTTCAAATCCTAGCTCCGCCATCTACAGGCTGAGTGATCGCTGGGCAGTCACTTGACCCCTGAGCCTCGGTGTCGCCTCCAACGTCTGGCACATAGTAGGTGCTTGGTGCTTCCCCTTCCCTCCGCCCACGTCCTCTGCTGACGTGTGGAGGTGGCTAATGACGGAGGGTGTGATTTCTCTCCGGAATTTTCCCTTTAATCGGAGACTGTAATGCCTGTGATCCCCAAAGGAACGATGTTTTCCTTTAATGGTGACATTTCAGGTGTGGCGGCAGGTGCAGGGAGATGCTGGGGTTGGGGCTTGCCTGGTTCCTGTGTCATGTGCAGCCACATTCTCTGGCCCTTCTCCACACCCCCTTCCCCAAGGCTCCCTCTGCTCCGTTCACAGGCAGGTCAGTGTCTCGTTAATTTGATTGAGGGATTTGTTCCTAGCACACGCGCCCGTCAGCTTGGGGAAAGCCCGGCCTGGGAATTGACAGACTTTCTGGTAAAGCCAGGGCCAGCCTGACCTCTGCTCTTTTAGGAAGTGCGGGGTCACTGGGCAGAAGTAATTAACAGGCACACAGCACAAGTGATTAACCCTGGAGGGAACCTGGGGGTCCGGTCCTTGGGAAGAGTCCCCAGGGATGGGTCTTTTCTGCTCACTAATGCAGACCGTGCCTGTGCTCCTGCTCTGACTCACTGTGAGCCCTCGTCCACTCGGTCCTAGCACAAGTGGCCACGAGTCCCAGGTGCCTGCCACGTTGTAGCCATGTTGCTAGAGGTAAAGGAGGGGGACAGAGGGACCCAGGCTTGGCGCTTTGGTGGGGCAGTCTTGGACCTGAGCCAGGCTACTCCTGCTATGAAGCAGAGCTTGAAGGCAGGGAGGGTCTGGAGAGGTCCCTGGAGAGTGCAGTCTGAGAGTGCAGGCTGGAGGCCCAGGTTCTAGTCCAAGTTCTGCAGTTGGCTTCCTGTGTGACCTTGGGTAAGATGCTGCCCTCTGGGCCTCAGTTTTCCAGTCTGTGCAACGGCAGTTTTGGTCTGGACCAGCTAATCTCTGGACCCCTTCTGTACCCTCCATCTCTGATTCTAAGGAAGCTTAGGGAAGGGGCTGAGCCTGAGGGTGGGGGATGAGGGTGGTCCCAGAGCACAAGTTGCTGGAGAGGGGTGGGAGACAGATGCAATGCTGCCATCCGCTGCGGCCGACACATTCATTAAGCATCTATAAAACCAATACACCCGCCCAGCTCACCTGGCACACGCGCCTCGGGATTTATTTCTTACTGAATGGTGCCATCCATCAAGTTAGCTTTGCTGCCAGCGGGCGCAGCGTCTTGCCTGAGTCTCCTGCTGGGTAGGGTGCCTTGTTATCCTCCAGGCAGGGCTCGCCTCCCCACCAGCCGTGCTCCTACTCCTGACTGCCCTTTACCCATGCCACCTGACTCCTTTATCCTCTAGGTCTGCTCCAGTCCTCAGGCAGACAGCAGGTTCAGGGTGCTTGAAAGGGTGCTGGGCAATTCTGGGCCGGCTGCTTGGAGGAAGTAGCAGTACTGGTTCTGGACCTGCAAAAATAGCTGGGCAGGAGTTAGACAGGTGGAGAGAAGAGTAGTTCTTTCAGCCTTAGGGTTGGGGGAGGGATAGGAGACCATGGAACGCAGTGGAGGAGGTCCCTCACTCACACCCATGTTCCTTATCCTGACTCGTTCTGTCCTCAGTTCTTATAATCTCCTGTTCTTTCAGGCTCAGGTGCTCTACATCCTTCTCAGGTGGCTCAGGAACCATTGAGTGACCCTACATTGGCCTCCATTGACACGGTATCCCCACATCCATCCCTGCTAGAGGCATGTGGTATATGGCAAGTTCTACCACCAACCAGCTATGTGACTCATCTTTTTGAGCTGTGATCCTCCATAGTTCTGAGAGAAATTGGCAGGTTTCACCGAAGAGAGGGCATTTGAGATGGGCTCCACAGAGTGAATGGGAGGTTCAGTGGGCAGAGACGAGTTACAGTGGCAGGAGGTTCAGTGGGCAGAGACGAGTTACAGTGGCAGGAGGTTCAGTGGGCAGAGACGAGTTACAGTGGCAATGATTCTAGACTGTAATGGAATGCCTGGAACAGTGCGGAAGACTTCCGTTGGGAACTACTTCTTGACCATGCTGCTGTGGTTAAGGGTGTGTCTGGAGCCAGGCTGCCCCCGCTATGAATCCGGGTACTAGTTGTGTGACCGTAGGTGAGGCACTAAACCTCTCTGTGTCTTGGTTTCCTCCAAGAAAAGGGGGGTAATGATAGTCCCTATCTCATAGTGTTGTACTGATTAAATAACAAATAGGAGTACATAGTAACTATTTAATAAAAGTTAGGAACTGTTGTGATTCTTACTGAGGCTCAGCGGGACTAGAGGATTTGCCCATAGACACAGCTTGTGGTGAAGGTTCAGGATTCAGACCAACGCCTGCTTAATTCCAAACCTCTGCTCTTTCCTCTACTCGGCATTCCTAGTGTCCGACAGAGGTGCCTGATGTAAACCAGTGTTAAGGGCTCCCTGGAGGTGCTGGACCAGGCTCTGCCCACAATAAGTTCTCCTCCCTTCCAAGGACCTTGTCTGTTTTACTCACTGAGGACCCTCAAGGCCTGGCCTGTGACAGGTGCTTAAGAAATACTTGCCGATTGTCTGGCTGCATTAATGAGGTAGGGCGGACCCCCCACATTGCTCTGAAGCTTGCACTGCTCACTGCATGAGCCCCTCAGACCCCTCTTTCCTGCCTGGTTGGGAGGTACTGCCCCCACCCCCCCCACCAGGTTCACAGCTGCACCCTCTATGGCCCTTGCCCCGCCCTCCCAGCTCCCCGCCTTGCTGCTTCCCTCCCCAGAAGCGGGCCTCAGCCTGGGGGGCTTTTTTTCCATTCTGCTCCCAACCCCTAGTCACGGCAAATCTGCAGCGTCTCTCCTGTCTCTCTCTGTCCTCCCTACTTGCTCGTTAAGGAGAGAATAACTCCTGAACTTGATGTCTTTGCCTCTGCTTTTATATGGAGCTGTAATTTGACTGTCTAAAGGTTCTTAGAGGAGAGAGAAGAGGAAATCACCCCTCAGTCTGTGCCCGGAGTAGACAGTCTTCAGAAGGTATGGAGCAGATCCTACCAACCCTCTCCGGGCTGGGGCTCCTTAGGAAGGGCATCTCAGGGTGGTGGATGGGGTATTGTGTGCGTGCACCACTGAGGGGTCTTTTTTCCACCTCCTCCGTTGCCCCATGCTTTCCTGCCAGTGTCGTGGGGGCCCGTGGAAACATGCCGGCGGGGAGGGCGGAGCCTCCTTGTGTCTGGGACCGCGGGATCTGAATGGTCGTGCCGGCCCACACTCGGCCCTGAGATTTCCTACACCTGCAGCTGTGTTTTGCTCACCTACTATTTTAGCAGCACCCCTTCCTGTCGCCTCTACCAGAGTTGAAACCGTCTATGTGTTTCACTGTCTTCAGAGCAGCTTCTCACCCTCTGTAGTTTGGTTCCCCTGGTTGCCTTGTGACCTCAGCTCTCTGATGGGCTGAATGAAAGTTATGATTTTGCAGATCATCCAGCTTTGTCTCATTGCTTGTCTGGGAGCAGCTCTCTGTGTCTTCTACCCGCACTGGTGCCTGTCTCTGTAAGGGGGGTGCTCATGCCCACCTCAGAGAGCTGCTGGGAGGGTAGGTGGGCTGCTATGTCAGCCACCTAGATGGTGGCTCTGCAAGACCCTGTCTATGGTGACTCTGCTCCCAGAGGCCATGGGGAGGAGATGCAGTGATGGACGGGGCCAGCTCTGGCTGGGCTGGATGGTGGAGGGACCAGCCTGGGCCTTCTCACCCCTCAGAGGCTTGGGAAGGAATGTTCAGCTCCACGCACACCCAGTGGCAATTTTTGTGGCCTGGCCCAAGGTGGGCTTGGGGCTCAGCCAGGTCAGTCAGGTCCCCTGGAGCAGCCCTCCGACAGACATAGCCTCACATTTGCTGATAGCTGGCTGAAGTCCCCATCCTCTGGATCAGCCCATGAAGCTACTGGGCACAAAGGGTGACACCTAACATTCCTGTGCACCTGACATTCAGGCTCTGCCTGCTGAGTGTGGCCCAAGCCTCTCTCTGTCTCTCTCCCCTGCTAGAATCTCTCCCCCTCTGTCTGAACCTTGATTTCCCCTTGGCCCCTCTCCTCTCTGCGTTCAGCTGAGGTGCTGGGAAGTGTTCTGTTTGGATGTTCTGGGTGAGGCTTCCCTGGTCTGTGCGGGGACCAGGCCTTCAGCCCCCAGCAGCGGGGCAGGGCTGGTTACACTGAGCTTCTACTGCCTCCAACCGGCCCTGATGCCCACAGAGCCTGCAGCCCCAGGGGGCCGCGCTGGAGGAGCTGAGGCGGGAAGCCACTTGCCTGCGGAACCACAAGGTCAGTCTGGGCCTTTCCGTTTCTTCCCAGCAGTGGTGGGCCCTGGGGAGAGAGGCTGGCCACACTGTAGTCTGTGGGGCCTGTGGCCTGCCCCTCCTGGGTGGCCAGGCGTGGTGTCCGGGACCACTCTGGGGGATGCTGGAGGGGTAGGAAGGGACTTTCCTGGGCAAAAGCCCCAAGTCTCTGTTGTGTCCTCAACCCAAGGAGGCTGAGACCTCAGGGCCCAAAAGTGGAGGACAGAAAGCCTGAGACTGGCCAGGCATTTCTTAGAACAGCATGGACTACGGGGCAATGTGATGGATAGGGACGGGATTGGTTCCTGCAAGGCTCAGGCTGAAGTGGGCTGACCCACGTTTCCAGGAGTCCAGCCATGCCAGAAAACCTGAGGAGGGGCCAGGAAGCAAATCTGGTGGAGGCTCTTTTGAGACTTTGCCCAGGATGACCCCCTGTCTATAGTGCCTTTCCTAGCCCAGTAGACATCTTAGAGAACCACTTCAGGCATCTCTTGACTTCCTAGCCTGGATTTGGGATCCTCCAGGCTCCCATCCCCCTTCTGTTGGCCTCATGGTGTGATAGCTGCCTGCCTTCTGGTCTGCCAGCTTTTCGAGGGGGTCGGGGGTACTGGTGGACAATGACTGCTTAAGGACCTTTGGACAGCATCCTACCTGCCACCGCTGCCTGGCAGCATAGCGGGTGGAAGCAGCTGCTCTCTGAGCCTCCGTTTTCTCCTGTCCAAACTGACTTCTTAAGGGGTACAGGTTAGAGATCAGCTGAGGCAGGCCTCTCTCTTTGGGTGGCCACCTCCTCAGGCCTTTCCTCAGCCTGTTGTCTCTGTGGCCCTGGGTCCCCGATTTTATGTCCAAATCCTCCTTTATTCAGAGCCCTGAACCCCCTCTTCAGGAAGCTCTCCCTGATGCCTTCAGCCCTCACTGCTCTCAGTCTGAACCTTCTGTTACACCCCCGTTTCTTCCTTCTCCTAGGCACACACTCCCGGCGCTTTGAGGGGTGACTGTGCAGACCGCTCAGCCTGCCTGTGTGAGCAGCTGCGTGGTCGTGCTGGGGAGGGGAGGAGCTCACTGGTGTGGTGGGGAGCAGCAGCTCCTGCCCTGGGGCCCCTGAGGCAATGCTTGGTCTGTGCCTTGAGCGGGGAGGCTGGGGATGAGAGGATTTGGGTCAGAGTTCAGGCTAGGAAGGGCCTTGAATGCCAGGTGAGGAATCATGGGATCTGCCCTCCCTCTGCAGGTAGAGAGCCCTGGGAAGAGGCCCCTAATTGGATGGCATGTTCCTGAGAGCAGACCCTTTCTATAATGCCTGGAGCCCTCCACCCGCACCCTCTGCCCTGTGGTTTTCTACTTGTCCTGGAGATCTCTGCTCTGAGGACATCGCCCTAACCACTGTACGAGCTCTCAGGGCCCCCGACTGTCCTTTAAAGCCCTCATCCCAGTGTGGAATGGGCTTCTTCCCCGCCCAACCCTCCCCCACAGTGTGACCACTGATTGCTCACTGCGCCCTCATGAGGGCAGGAATCAGAAAGGGATGGTGTTCCCCTGAGTCTCCAGCCCCAGCCCAATGCTTGGCATGGGGTAGGTACTCAATAAATATGATGGATTATGTGACTACACGCAGGGGCACAGAGCCCATGAGCCCCACGCTGAAGGCTGGGCTGACCGGGGAGGGAGAGGCATGGACCTCCAGTGAGGTGGGGCAAAACTGGGCCCCAGTTTGGAGCTGTGCTTCCTTTGTGTGTCATTAGGTGGCTCTTTAGAGAGCTGTTTGCTGGAACAAAAGCCATCTCTGGCAGCGCCTCAGTGGGCGGGCCGGGCCTCGCTGGCTCCCTTCGGAAATGCTTTGAGAACAGGTGGACTGAGCCAACTTGTCACCCCCAGGCTGGCTGGTGACTCTGGGGAGTGGGGGTGGCCCCCAGGGTGGGGGCTGTGGGAGGCAGGGCGATTGGTGGATCCAGCCCTGACCTCAACGAAATTATTTTTAAAACCTAAAAGAGAAAGGGGATATTTTTAACCTTTGTTCCATCAAGGCATCCCAAGGGAAAAAGAAGAGGGAAGGAGGCAAATGGAGAGTTGGGAGAGGGGCATGAGAGGGGCGGGGGCTTCCAGGGGAGGATGAGCAGCCCAAGAGAGCCCTGAGGACAAGGTTTTTTGTCCCCAGTCCTTTTAAATTTTTTAAAAGCTCCAAACAGCAAGAGGGACAGTGGAGTTCATTATATCGAGTTATCTCCTCCGTTTCAGGCAAAGATCAATCTTCCAAGTCTTGCAGCTCCGAGGGGGAAGGGAAAAGAAAGAAAATGGGAGGCGAAGGAAAAAAACTCCCTGGACCAATTTCCGCTGGCTAACACGATTACTTGGCTGCCTGGCAGCAGCGCCAGCTGTTGGCAGGCATACTGGCCCCCCGCCAGTCGTGCTCAGTTGCCGGCTGCCCCCCAAGGCTTCCTCCTGAATGGGATAGGTTGGCAGGTATGAGAGCCTCAGTTCCCCCCTGGGGCAGGGGCTGCTGGGCCTGGCATTCCAGGGAGGCCTTGGGCCCCACTGGTCTCAAGTGTGCATCCACCGCTCCAGCTGGCCTTGTCTCAGCCTTGTGCCCACTTCCCTGCCTTTGCTCAGAGGGTCCTGCCCTCTGGGTGAGCCTTCTGGTTCCTTCCTACTTCATGTGGGAGCAGATTGTGTAGGAAATAGAAACACAGGCTTTGGAGCCAGATAGAGCTGCCTCTGCCTATTCATTCATCCATCCATCTATCCATCCATCCATTCATTCAGCAAATATTTACCGGGCATCTGCTATGTGCTGAGCACTGGACATAGTAAGAGGAAACAAGGACACAAATCAGCAAGATAATGTCATGTAGGGATTAAAGTCTATGAAAGATGGGAGAGATTGCAGTGCGTGAGGGACATTGACCTAGGATGACCAGGAAAGATGAAGGAGGTTCTGTTTGACCAGGATGATAGTCTGGGGGAAAAGCATTCTGGGCAGAAGCAGTAAGGACAGAAAGCCCAACAGTGGCCAGGGTGGGAGGGAGCAGATTGCGGGAGAGAGTTCTGAGTGGTGGGCAGGCTTTGAAGAATCTAGACTTGATTCTCTCTACCATGGAAACCCCTTGCTTATGGCTGGAGAGTAAGAGGATTTGATTTGTACCATTATGTGGCTGCTGTGATAGTTTGGGGCCAGGGTAGGAGCAGGGAGCCCAGCGAGGCAAGAGGCTGCTGCAGTCATCCAGGTGAGGGTGGGTGCAGGTGAGCTGGGGCAGCGGGCAGGTTCTGGATGTATTTCGGGGTTGAACTGACATGGTGTGCTGATGGCTTGGGTGTGGGGTGAGAAAGAGAAGAGTCAAGGCTGAGGGAGACATCATTTTGGGGATAAAAATTAAGAGTTTTGTTTTGGACAGGTCTGTTAGATGAGCAAGTGGAGATGACAAATAGGCCTGTGGATACGTGCAGCTGGTGCTCAGGAGAGAGCTGGGGCTGGAGAGGGAGATCTGGGGGGCATGGCTGGGATTTAAAGCCACAGGACCCACTGGCTGAGACCAGGGAATGTGTAGACAGGAGAGAAAAGAGAACCCCAGCCAGCCTTGGGGCCTTGGATGTTTGTAGGGAGGTGGGGTACGAAGGGAGGAAAGATTGGGAGACTCAGCAGGAGAGGCTGAATCCTGGGAACCCAGAGATAAAGTGTTTCACGATGGAGGAAGCAGTTAGCCGTGTCAGAGAGTGACCACTGGATTTGGCAAAACTGAGGTTTCTGGAAGCCTTGATAAGAGCAGTTTTGTAGAGTCGTGGTGATGGAAGCACGACTGGAGAGGGAATGAGGGAGGGCGGGAGGTAAGGGAGTGGAGACTGAGACCCTTACTAGAGCTCTTGAGTTTTGCTATAAAAGGGAACAGAAAGATGGAAGGGCATGTGGGTCAAGGAATCTCCCTCCCTCTTTTCCGCCTTTTCTTCCTTCATAATATTGAGGGAAATTGATATGCTCTTTATCAGCTGTGTGACCTTCGGCAAGTAGCTTCACATCTTTGAGCCTCAGTCACACATCTGCCAAATGGAGCTGACAACTCAGATGTTACTGGATCTAGTGCCTGATAGGTGCTCCATAAATGGGAATTGTTTTCAGTAAGCATTCACCTGGGGAAATGGTCAGCCTGGCCTCGGCACAGACATTTTTGGAGGACAATTCGGCAGTGAGTATCAAAATTTTGAATGTATATACCCTTTGACCTATTCTTTAGAAATACTCGTACGTATGTACAAGAGGCAGACTTTTGCCCGGTAATGTTAGAAATAAAAAATTGGAACCCCGTAAGCATTCATCTTGAGACGTCTGGTTCAGTAGGTACGGGTATGCCCCCGTGGGAACTTCCTCCATGTAGCATCGAACATAACAGGACTCTGTTTGGAGCAGACGCTGGCACTTCATTGGCTCAGCCACTCCCTAGGCTTGGTCAGGTTACTCTGCACTTTGGTTTTCTTATCCACGAAATTAGGCTAACAGCAGCACCTATTGGGTGTTTGTTATAAAAATTAAATAGGTTAATACATATAGTGCTCAGCCCAGTATTTGGCACATAGTAGGTGCTCAGTGAGTACAATCAGTGATTGTTGTTATCTTTGTGTGCAGACAGGGAAAGGTCTCCAAAATCCATTGCTAAGTGAGGAACGCGGTTACACGCCAGCACAGAGGCTGTGCTCGCTGGAGTGTAACCCCAGGTTTGGGTCCAGATGTAAACGCCTGTGCATCTATCTGCATGTGTGTGCAAATGCACAGTGAAAGCTTCACATCGAGAGGGAGCTGGGACCTTTGGAGATGTGGTTGGACATAAGAGTGTGTTTACTCTGCAGGTATCTGTATTTGAAGCTCTTAACAAGAGAAAGCTTTCATGTGCAGACATACCTCAGAGATGTTGCGGGGTTTGGTTCCAGACCACCACAATAAAGTGAATATTGCAGTAAAATGAGTCACACAATTTTTTTGGCTTCTCAGTGTACATAAAAGTTATGTTTACACTACAATGTAGTCTATTAAGTGTGTAATAGTATTATGTCTGAAAAAACAAGGTACATACCTTAATTAAAAAATACTTTATTGCAAAAAAAATGCTAACCATCACCTGAGCCTTCAGCAAGCCATAATCTTTTTGCTGGTGGAGGGTTTGAAATATTGTGAGAATTACCAAAATGTGACACAAAGCCATGAAGTGAGCAAATGCTGTTGGAAAAGTGGTGCTGATAGACTTATTCAATGCAGGGTTGCCACAAACCTTCAATTTGTAAAACCCACAAACTCTGCGAAGTGCAGTAAAGTGAAGCTCAATGAAATGAGCTGTGCCTGTACGACTTGTATAATAATACGGCTACAATCTGTGAAAATGGTGAATTAGGTCTTCACCCCCTCCAGGAAGCCTTCCATGACCACACTGGCCCACAGCCCACAGCCATCAGATCTATAAGCCACATTTCCTTCTGTGGCTGCTTTGAGTCAGCTGTGTGTGCACTTGAGTGTGGTCTCCTCAGTCAGCTTATAAAATCCTTGAGGGTGTAGGCTATGCGCGCTGCAGTCCAGACACATCTAGACTAGCAGTTCTCAAAGTGTGACCTCAAACGGCAGCAGCAACATCACCGGGGAGCTTGTTGGAAATGCCGATTCTCAGGCCCCAGCCGGGACCTGTTGAATCAGAAACTGTGGGGGTGGAGCCCATCAAGATGTGTTTTCGTAAGCCCTCCAGGCGACTCTGATGCATCTACTGGTACTGATGGGGAAGTCAAGGCACAGCGAAGGGAAAGGGCCAGCCCAGGGTCATGGGGTGAGCCAGCGACAAAGCTGAGATGACAGATCAAAGCCCCAGTCGGAGGTGCAGGAGAGGGCCTGGATACTCCCCAGGAGGGAGGATTTGAGGTTCAGCCCTATGTGTCCGGGGGCCAGAAACCCCACAGGTGTCAGTATAGGTGGGGACAGCTGCTCTCTGTTTGGTGTGCCCGTCCCTCAGGGCCCACATGGAGCTCTGGGCCTGCTGCAGGGACTTCCCCTGACCCCCATAACTCTGTCCCTCCTGAGGCCCGTCTCCAGCCAGCTGCACTTGCTTTACAGAAGCATTCTTGACTCCTTGGAGTGAGTCTGGCATTCTTAGGCTGCCCAGACTCCTGTTTCCTCTGTCCCAGGCCGTGGGTAGAGGCTTGGTGGTTGACTGCAGGAGGGGTGGGTGAGGAGTCTGCAGGTCTCTGTCTGACTGCTGTCTCACCCCTTCTTTGCTGTCTCCCTGCAGGTGTCCCTCTGAAGAGCCCTTGACCCCGCTCACGCCCCCCCGAGAGGTAAGCAGCCACTGCCTGGGTTGGTGGATAAGGCGGGGGCTGGGGGCGTACGTGCCGGCCAGGTTCCAGGGGCCTCTGCTCCACCCTCTCTGCCATCCTTTCTTTTCTTCCATCTCCTGGAGCCCACCTTTTCCGCCTCCAGCCGTGCTCCTGGGGGTGCAGTTGAGTCACAGGGTGAAAAAGAGAGTTTGGGAATCAGCTTTTGGGAAGGAAAGAGGAGGGTGGCTCCTTGGTCTGGGAAGGAAAGAGGAGGGGTCAGGGTTACGGGTGCTTGGGGGCAGCTGTTGGGGTTCGGGGGCTGCTGGCCTAGGCACCGGCCAGCACTGCGGCTCAGGGATCCTGGAGGCCCCTGACTGAGCAGGGAGCAGAGCTGTGGGCCACTCAGGGGAGGTGGACCGCCTGTGTGGGGCAGGCCAGGGTGTAAGTTGAGGCTATGGGTGCTCTGGGTGGTCGAGCTCAGGCTTCTGAGCTCTTGTGCTCTGTAGTGCGTAGGCATTTGGGGGACACAGTTCCCAGGCCTGGAGAACACTGTTGGAAGAGGGGCTGCTTGGGCAGGCCCCAGACGGTCTCAGGGCGGGTGCTTTCCCTCCCCACCAGCTTCCTGTGTCTCCTCGGACTTCAGTTCCAAGGAGGCTTTGCTGAGTGGATGATTTCTAGGAGGGCTCTGGCTTTAATTTGGCGTCAGGGGGCCCAAGTGTGTCTGCTGAATCAGCCTCGCCTCCACACGCAGGAGGGAGCGGAGGGGTGTGAAGTGGGGGAGGTGGCACCATTCCCCCCACGCCTTTCGCAGCAGCAGCAGTTGGTGGGAAGCAGTGGGAGACTTGAGGGCAGGCCTCCCTGGTCCTCCGCCCTCATCTCCTCTGCCCTCGTCTGGTCTAGTCTCACTGCACAGCACAGGGTGGGGTTTAACTGAGATAACCAGCTGGAGTTCTACCTTCACCCTCATCTGCGTGACACACTCCCCTGCATTTCTTCATCTGTGAAAGGGGGCTCCTCCCAGTGCATCCTTCCGGGCATTGTGTTGTGTGGAGAAGGCCTGGTACAGAACCTGGCACACAGTTGATGTTCAGTAAATGTTAAAGTGCTTGTCAGTTATTTTGCTGCATTGACTGAGTTCTGTGAGCAGAGCCTGGGGCCAAGCATGGGGTGGAACTGGTTATTGGGAAGAGTCTGCAGGACTCTGGGGAACAGAGAAGAGCAGCTCTGCAAAGGCCTTCCTGGGTCATTCTTGGAAGGAAAAACCGTGCCCACTGGACCCAATCTAGGCAGACTGCCTGGAGGAGGGATGTTAATTGTTATTAATTTGCCATGGTCGATCACCTCTTTTAAGTCTACAAGAAACATTTTTCACACTTTAATTAGCTCATTAATCTTAACCACCCATGAGAGGGAGCAGTTTTTTCCCTTCCTAGAGGTGGAAATGGCGAGGCTGAGAGGTGGGGATGGATCCTAGTGGCCCAGGGAAGACTTGGTTCAGGTTCTCTCTCCAGGTCCTACAGTTTACCCATCACTCCCCACTGCCCTGCCCATTGCCTCCCAGTCTGGGGCCTCCCAAGGGGAGGGGCATGGTTGGAGGCCACATCCTTGGTCTCTTGGGGGTCTGCCCTCCAGAGAGAATGGTGTGGGGGGGTAGGAGCTGGAGCCTGCACCAGTCAGTGGGCATGCCTGTCTGGACCAGGAGGACACAGTCAGCAGGGCTGTGAGGTGGAGACACTTGGGTGGTCTCTTGGGCTCCCTCTCAGGGGAGGTGGACCCTCTCTGGGCCCCCCCCCCGAGGGCTCCCTCTCTGGGGCATATTCATCCCTCCTGGACATGACCCACTTCCCTCTCCTCTGTGCCTGCACACTGGCAGCCCCTCTGCATAGAGTTTGGCCCCTTTTGGAAGCTACCCCACAGTAACTGCCCTCAGCTACTCTCCCCAGCCCACCCGCCATCCCTTGAGTGGCCGAGTGGGCCCCAGCCCCCTCTGGTTCCGCGAGAGCAAGCTCCAGGCACTTGTCCCAGACACAGAATTCAGCAGCAGGGATAGAGCTGGGAAGAGGTGGGTTCAGATCCATGAGGCTGCCCGCAGAGGCTTGAAGGGATGTCATCCAGCACACCTGGAACTGGCATCTGATGTATGTTTATTTATGACTCGTGGGACGGCCTGTGAAATCTTTGGAATAGAAGAAACCTGTGCTGAATCAGAGCCCGTGTGTGTCATGGGTCGGGGGGCATGGGGAGCCTGACAGGGAGGCATCATGCAAATCTGGGAGCCACAGTTACAACAACAGCATCTGTCAGGGGGCAGGAGGAGCCACAGATCACATGAGGGCACAGGCTCCATCTATAGTCAAGGCTGGCGAGGGGTGTGGCCAGACTTGGCCAAGGCTCTGTCTCACGTGAAGCCGTACGAGGTTACCAGGGGTGAACAGTGAACACCTGTCTAAGGGACAAGAAGAGCCGAGGAGGCCTGGGGAAAAGGTCTTACCTGGATTAGCCTGGGGAATTGGGCTTGCCAGGCACCCACCCCACTCCATTGTCACTGCCCGCGTTCACTGTCCTGACGTTTCGTGTGGGTCTGAGACGCGAACCCAAGCTGGGACTGCCCTCATTTCTAAAACAGGGGAACGATGGGGCTGGGTGTCAGGCCTGTGTCCTAATTGACATCCTATTCTTGGGGATGTCATTTTCAGCTTTAAGAAGTCAGAGTGTCTCTGCTTCAAATACTGCTCTGTTTTATTGCCTTTTACCTCAGCTCAACATGGAAGGGAGACCCCATGGTCCTCTTCCCTCTCCCCACCACACCCCTGGACATTTCTACAGTGCCTGAGGGTGGGCTTAGCAGGAAAATGTAGAGTTAAGAGCTCAAGTTCTGAGCCAGACCACCTGGGTTCATATTGTTGTCACCACTTGTGAGCTGTGTGACATTGAGCACGTTTCCTAATCTTTCTGTGCTTCAGTCACCTCATCTGTAAAATGAGCCCAACAGTCATAGGGCTGTTGGGAAGGCTGGACGCGATGATGCTTGAGACGCCTTTAAACACGGCCTCGCACGAGGCCTCGCACGCGGTGAGGGCCCCGTCAATGGAGCTGTTGCTCCTGCCAGGATTGGTGGCTGCTTGTTCTCATGGGTGGGGTGGGCAGCTGGCCAGCTCAGGCTGAAGCCAGTGGTATTTGGTCTCAACTCCAGCCCCTGTGGTTGTGGTAGGGGAGGTGGCCTTGACTTCTTTTCTGCTGCCTTCCTCTGGGTACCAGTTACTGAGGGCTGTCCGGGGCACTGCTGGGTGTGAGGTGGAGGGAGCCTGTCCCTGCTTTGGTGATTGGTGCTTTCAGCCGCCAGGGTGGAGGTGGGCACAGAGGGGTGAAATCCACGTTGTGAGGAGACAGGGAGGCTGCTTTAATGGGCGCAGGGAGGCAGCAGCAGTAATGCTGGGGCTAGGCTGAAAGGCCTGGCAGGTGGAGGTAGGAAGCCGGGAGGAGAGAGGGGAGGGAGAAGGAACTGGCACGTGCCACTTGCCAGGGACCTGGCACAGTTTTCACACACGTAACATCGTTTGTTCCTCATACAGAAGAGGGATGCTATTGGCCCTGTTTCCATATTAAAACAGGCCCATACAGGGAGGGTGAGTTGACCCAAGTCACAGAAGAGGCAGAGCTGGGATTGAACCTGTGTCCTGTGCCCTACAGGGCACCCGGAATGGATGGGGCTGTTAGTGTTAGGCTGACCCGTGCGGTGGTCGTGTGTGGTCCTGGATGTGTGTGCATGTGCACGTATGACCGTGTGTCAGTGTCCTCCCCACTCTGCCACTTCAGCCGGAGCCTCTGGGAAACTGGGGCAGTGGGGCGGCTCTCTACCACCTCCTACGGTGTTGGCACCTGGGGGTGGCTTCCACATTGGAACCCGGTGCCTGGGGGGCCTGTTCTCCCACACATGCCTCCTGTAACTCTGCCCAGCCCCCTCCCCAGTCTATCTGCCAGGAAGGAGGGGAGCCTAGGGTGGGCAGGAAGGTGCCTTGGGATAATACCAATAATTAGGGCTAAGACACTGTATGCCAAGCATGGGTAAGTGATAATTCTATTATCCCAATTCTGCTACTGAGGAAATTGGGACCAGAGGGGTATAGTGACCTGCCTAAGGTCACACAGCAAGACAGTTGTGGGGCAGATTTCTGACCCAGGTGGTGGGGAAGGGCTGGTGGGGTCTGATTCTGGTTTTGCTCAGTGGAAAGTCCCAGGAGAGCCTCTTAAGCCTGAAGAGCCAGAACCCTGTCCCAGCCCTGCTATGGGCCAGACCTGAGAGGCATTTGATAAACATGACCTCAGGTGAACCTGCCAGCGGGTTCTTACTGTTCTTATGTTATAGATGTGGGAGCCGAGATTCAAAAGGGGTTCAGGACACTCTGATGCCAAAGTCAGGCTTTTATCCCCATACCCTGCTTCCCCAGAGCGCCTGATGACCCTCTTTGCCTGCTTGCTCCCCCACTGCTACTTGTAGAGTAAGTGCATCCTTCCTCCCACCCCCGCCCCCCACGCTCTCCCCGAGGCCTGATGCCTATTAATGCAGCTGGAGGGGAGGGGAGAGCCTGGTCCAGTCCAGACATAGAAGGCCAGAGAGGTAGGGTCAGCCCTGCTTGGGTGGGTAGGGGGCAGGGACTGGGCTCTCTGTCTCAGGGATGTCGTATTGAGCCCCCTATGCTCCACCCAGTCAAATGTCCTTTTTACCACTCATGGCGGTATAAGTAATTGTTAAGAGCCTGGGCTGTGGCATTGGACAGCCTGATATGAATCCCAGCTCTAGTATTTACCAGCTGTGTGTCTTTCAACATGTTACTTAAGCTCTCTGTGCCTCAGTTTTCTCATGCAGAGAAGGGAGCACAATAGTAGAACCCCCCTGAGAGGCTGTTGGAGGATCAGCTGGAGTGGTTATGGACATGCCAGGAGTGAGGCCTTTCACATAGTGTGCACTCAATAAATTCCGTCACACTTGTCAATATTGTTATTAGCAGGGCTGTGGAATGTTCTAGGATAAGAGTAGGGCCCTCCCAGCTCCTGTGTGCAACTAGAGGCCAGAATAAAGAGGGACAGGGCTGGAGCCTGCCTCAGCCTCTCCCGCTGAGGCTGGCTCTGCCCACTCTGCTCCTCTCCTCAAGACCTCTCAGAGTCTCCCCACTGCCTGAGCACTGGCTGCAGTTCCCTGTGCCTGGACGCCTGGCTCTCCGCCCTGATCTAGCTCAGCCCGTGGGGCTCCCCTACACCCCCTCCCACAGCCCAACTCTGTAGGCATCAGCTGGCCTGGGTGTTCCAACCTCACCCCCCACTAGCCCCTGAGCTGCTCTAAGGCAGGATGGAGTCTTCCCTGCCTCCTTCCCAGGGCCACCTGGGCTCTTGAGGGAATGAAGGCTCCATAAAAACCTGTAGGGAAGGGGGAGAGAGAAAAGGAACATTCAGCAGTCTCAGGGGATGGGTTCTCCAGTTTGCAAAATGTTGCATATACTCGGCCAAGTCCAGACCTCAGAGCAGCCCTGGGAAACAGGACAGCAAGAGCACACCAACAGCAAGTGTTGCTGGTGCTGCCGTGGTGCCTGCTGTGTGCCAGGCGCTGTTCGAGGCATTTACAAATCTTTATTTATTTAATCCTCACCACAACCCATGCGGCTGTTTCACAGAAGAAGAAACTGAAACAGAGAGGTTAAGTAACTTGCCCAGAGTAACACAACCCGTAAGTGGCCAAGTGGGGATTTGAGCTCAGGCAGCCTGGTTTCAAGAGAAAGGGAGGGGGCCCACTATTTATTACGCTTCCATTATATTCCAAGCACTTGGCACATGCTATCTCCTTGGCATCTCCTGAGGGCTGGTGAGGGAGTAATGTGACACCCATATTACAGATGAAGAAACAGGGGCTGAGAGAGGATGAGGGCTGTGAGGCCACATAGTTGGGAGGGGCTGGACGAGGTGGGTTTCCCATTAGCTCCATCTGATGCCCGGGAGCTGCCCCTGGGAACCCGTCCTTGGAGGCTGGGAGGAGGGGGCAGGGGTGAGGTGGTGAGGGCTACAGAAGGCCCTGTTCCAGGAATGGCCATCACTCAGGCCCCAGCCCTCAGCGAGGCTTTGGTCTCTGGCCTGGCTGGGAAATGGGCAAGGTCTATGGGCCAGGACTCAGGCAGGCCCTGGTGTGACCCACCTGCCCCGGGCTGTTGGGGATGTGATGTGGCCATGATGAGCGGGCTCCTGGCAGACTGAATATTAATCACATTGCCTGGTGGTGGGAGAGGCAGCTGCCTGAAATGCCAGCACTGGGGCAGAATTTGTCACCACCAGGCCTGACTGGACTGGAGGTGGTGGCGGGGAGCCAGGGGTGGTTGGGAAGGGGGCCCAGCCTGAGGGAGGAGGCATAGCCCTGACCTGGTGGTCCAGTTTGAGGGACCTCCTCATTTCCCCCACTTGTATATCTTTTTTGGAGAAAAGTCTATTCAAGTCCTTTGCCCACTTTTTGTTCAGATTATTTGGTTCTTGTGTTGAGTTGTAGGAATTCCTTATATATTCTGGGATTCCTTATCAGATATATGATTTGCAAATATATTCTTCCACTCACCGTTTCACTTTGTTAAGTGTTTCCTTTGACGTGAAGAAGTTTTAGAGTTTGATGTATGCCCACTGGTCTATTTTTGCTTTTATTGCCTGTGCATTTGATGTCATAGCCAAGAAGCCATTGCTGGGTCCATTGTCATGAAGATTTTCCCTCTAGGAATTTTATAGTTCTAGGTCTCACATTCAGATCTTCAATCCACTTTGAGTTAATTTTTGTATGTGTTGTACAATAAGGGTCCAACTTCACTTTCTTTTTTTTTTTTTGCACGTGGATGTCCAGAAACTGAACATAGGCTGCAGCAACTGCAAGCTTATTCTTTTCTGTGCAATATGTATGTATCCAGATTCACTGAGATTGGGACCCACACCTTTCCCTCCTGGGGGATGGCTGATGCCCAGGCCCTCCCCTCTTTGGACACTGCTGCGCACAGGCCCGGTTAGACAGGGCAGGTGCCTCTGTCCCCAGTGGGGTGATCTGAACCACTGCAGGGATGTAGGCTTCTTCCCCACCCAACTCCAGGGCTGCTGGGGCCTCTGGGTGGATTCAGGGGCTCTGTGATGGGACAGATATGGGTGCCCAGTGTCAGTGCACTCAGGAGGACTTGGGCAGGATCAACAGGCCCAAAGAGTCAAAACTGGACATTGGTCTGTGGGAGGAAGGTCCCCAGCAGGGCCACTTTAGGGCTCTGGCCTCATCTGCCCCAATCCTCCAGTGACTTAGATGAAGGCACAGAGTCCCACATTTGCTCGTGAAAGGTGGTTCTCGCCTCGGGTCCTCAGCTGATGGTAGCTCTGGGCTAAAACCCTCCAAACCAAATGGAATTGTAGAGCTAGAAAAATGAAGTTCTGCACGGGGGCACAAAACTCAATGGCCAGGGGACGCGTGCAGGAAGAGGACAGGACTGCTCCCACACACACTGAGGCAGTGCCGTGCTGGAGCCGGCTCACACTCTGTCTAACAAGGTGTGCCCATAGGCACGTGTTCAGGAATTTTGCAAGCTGGTGGTTCAGCACAGGTGTCCCAGCACAGATGTCTCAGATGTCCTGGCTTCCCCAGGCCTGGCAGATGCAGGCTCCCCCTATGACAGGGCTGCCCATGGAGCCAAGGGTTTGACAACTCTGCCTGTAGGTTTCTGTGTGACCCAGACAGGACTTTCCCCCTCCTGAGCTGCTGTTTCAACATTTGTAAAATGACCATTGTTTCCTTCCCATAGAGGAGCTTTGAGGGTTCAACAAGATGATGGCTGTACGTCCCTCTGTGGGGAGTCAGCTGTGCTCAGAGTGGATTGTGAGCCTGAAGTTTCCCAGAGACCACATGTCCACTCCCTGCTCTGTATGGGAGGGGAAACTGATACCTGCAAGCTCATATGTCTGATCCAGGACTCAGACTCCAGTCTCTGAATTCCCCACCCAGGGCTCCTTGTCTACTCAGGTCCTGGGGCAGGAAATCAGCTAAGCTCAGTTAGATCTGTGTCTGGACTGGGTACACCCAAACCAGCTTCTGATATCCAGGAGGGAGCCCCACCATCTGGAGGGGGTAAATCCTTTCACCCTGATCTTCCACCAAAGCTTATATGACCAGTGGCAGGAAGAGGAGGTGGCCAGGACTCCACCTCCGGCTCTCTCAGGGTAGGTGGCGAGAGGGTCCACCTGCCACCTGGGAAGCACCTGCCACGGGCTGGGTGTGCATTTCATGGAGACCTGCCAGGGTGGGGTGCTGGGTGGAAATGGACCAGCCTCTGGCCATGAGGCTGGAGCCCTTGCCCAGTTGGGGCTCTGGCCAAAGGAAACTTCAAGGTACTTCTGCCCTTGGGAGCACGTGGCCCTCTTCCATATTATGGAATGGTGGCTTCAAGTGCCTCACTCTATCTGCTCCTCACAGTCGCCCGTGAAGTGGTACGGACCTTATCTCCACTTTCCCAGTGATGGAACAGAGCTCAGAGAGGTGAGCTGGAAGCTAGCGAGTGGCTCTGCCACTGGCTTGCTGGTGACCTTCAGCTCTTAGTTCCCCATCTGAACAATGAAGATTCAGGCAGATGCATTTGGGCGAAAGTATTTGACTTCAGTTATATCTTCTGCTGTCAGAGTATTCGCTGATTTCAAGTTTTGACAAGTCCAAGAAAGGACCTTGGCCACAGTTTATAGACCAGCAAACCGAGGCCGAGAGAATTACCATCAGGTCCTCGGACGTCATCCCTTTCTCCACCTCGCCGCACCCACGCTCTCTGGGAAAGGCCTCCTGGTTGCTCCTGGCCCTCTCCAACGCCCCCGGAGACTTGGGTCAGAGCTGGCAGTCACTGGCAACGTGTGTCTGGCTGTGCGTGTGTGTGCACACGTGTGTGCCAGGTGAGGGGCATGCCTGGAGGGAGCCGGGGCAGCTGAGCAGACCCTGTGGCCGCTGGGGAAGAGGAGGGCCCCCCGCCCCATCTCAGCTGCTTGGGGGGCAGTGAGTGGGAGAAGCCCTGGGTGAGGGTTTTGTGCCCACTATATATAGCTGCTCAGACACGCACACCCAGCTATTTCTGTGTTCTTCCTCCTACTGAGGCAGGGGGAGGGGAGAGAAAGTAGTCCATCTAAAAATATAACCCGGGGAAAATATCACAGCGCCGGAGCCTGAGCCTGAGAGATCTGTCTCGTTCTCTCGCCTGCCGCCCCCGCGCCCCGACTTACCTCACAGCCGCCTCGGCTCCCTTTGGAACCTTCTGGATGTGGCCTCCTCCCCACCCCATGCCACCTTCCCCTGGTGCCCACTGGGTGGGGCTGGGGTCTCCCTGCCTCCATTTCACAGGTGAAGAAGGTCTGGAGAGGGGCCACAGGCTCCCAGACTCGGCCCTTTCTGCTCCTGGCCCCTTGGGATGCCCAGGTGTCCCCAGCGCCTCCCAGCCCTGTTGGGCCTTGGACTTGGGTGGCGGGGTTCAGGCTTGGCCCTGCACTCTCTTGCTGTGACATCTCCCTCTGAGCCTTGATTTTCTCAGCTACAGGGGGATGAAGGTATCGTGCTCCTGGTAGGTGGTGGTGAGGATGGAAGGAGAGGTGCAGCGAAGCCCGTGACCCGGTGTCAGGCAGGTGGACAGCACTCAGTAAGTCAGGCCCTGTCGCTGTCGTTCTGTCACCCTTGCCTTCATCCTGGCCATGAGACCCTCTTTTCCCGAGGCCTGCAGTCCTCTCAGCCCCCTTTCCTGAGGCTTTGCCTGGTACAGCATAGTTTAGAAAATGACTTTTCCCCTGAGAGCTTCCAGAAGGCAGGGCTAGCTCTTACCAGATCTGCATCCCTGTGCCCAGTATGAAGCTGGCCTGCCCACCCCAGGCTTCAGTAGCTGAAGACAATTGTATTTAAATTTGTAGAGGAAGGTGGGGCCAGTCTGAGGGTGATTAAGGGAGATCAAGCACCTGCCTCAGGAAGGCTCCCACTACATGGGTAGGGTCTAGTGGGGTGGGGTATTGCCACCCCCATTATAATGATGGGAACCTGGAGCTCAGAGAGGGAAAGCCATGGTCCCTGGGTCACACAGCTGTGACAGGAGACCTGAAACAGAGGCTGCCTGACTCCCTTGGGATCCCAAGTCCCAGGTGAGGGGTTAAAGGGGCCCCTCACCTGCCTGTCTCCCCTTCTGTGGACAGCAGGAGCCTCTGGGGATCCTCTGTGAAGACTCAGCCCCCTCATCCCATGTTCCTTCCCGGTGCTGTACATTGTCTTCCTGCCTCCTGTCTCTGCATCTTGCCGCACAAGGAGCCCAAGGCTTCTGAGGCTGGGAGAGTACACTCCTGGGTTTAATGAACACCCAGTAGATGCCTGTGTGATGGTTCAGTGTGAAAATGTCAACCTGTCTGAAGCGGAGAGACTAGTTTACTGAACCCCACATTCTCATCAGTGAGCACCAACTCATAGCCAGACTGGTTTCCTCTATACCCACCCACTCCCCGCCACCACTGGGTTATTTTGACATCGTATAATTTTATCCATAAATGTTTCAGTGTATATCTCTAAAAAGTAAGGACTTCAAAAAAACAACCATAATGCCATTACCACACCTTAAAAATCGAACATTACTGGCACTTGTTATTTATTACCTGATTCACTCTTCAAAACAGTCCTGAGGTAAGAGTTATCATTGCCATTTTATAGATGAGGCAAATTGGGGCCCAGAGAGATTTGATCACTGACCTGAGGTCACACAGCTGATTAAGTGGCCAACAAGGGATTTGAACCTGGGCTACCTGACTCCAAAGCCAGTTCTCACTCCTCTGAAGTCTGCTCCCCGACCCACCATTCCTAAAGAGTTGCCAAGTCTTGTGGCCCCAGCAGGGCTCTGAGCATATTTTCGTTGGGGAGTGTCCAGTTCCTGGGCGTTTTGGCAATGCCAGAGGCCAGCCAAGGCTCAGCACCAGCGTGTGCTCAGAGCGCAGGCTGCAGGGAGGCTGCACCAGGCCAGGAATGAGCTGTCTCCTCCGGCCAGCACTGAGCTTTACGGGGGCATTAACAAGCCATTTAAAAAGCGCTGACAATACACTTTCCGGCTCCTATTTAAGATGTACTACAAAATAAGCACCTTTTCAGGGAGGAACCTGCAGCATGTCGGGGTAAAATACACCGTGGTGGCACCTACGCATGTGTCGCCCAGCAGGTGCTGCTGTGCTCCCAGCTTCTCCCTCCTTGGGTGGCCACGGAGGGTGGCAAGTACTCGGTGAGCAGGTGCATTTGTCAGCATCTCCTGCTCTGCAGGGGGAGGAGGAGAGAGGTCTGAAGATTTGGGGGTGTTAGATGTCAGGGTGGGGTGGAATGGGGGTCTTGGGTGAAGGGCGGAGGAAGCTACCTGCTCCAGGCTGCCCATCTCACAGATAGGGAAGCTGAGGCCCAGCCTAGGGGATGAAAATCCAACGTCATGCATCCTGAGAGTTGCCCCCAGCAGTTCTCAGGCCCCCAAGCCCAAGGGGGACACTGTACCCACAGTGGGTACTCCTGTGTGTCTCTCCTCCCTTCTCATCCCTCTTCAAACAGACATTCTCAGGGCCCGACTCTTGCTCTGGTTCACCGTTCCCTTAGGCACATCCCGCCTCTCTCTGGGCCTTAGTGTTTGAATCTGTAAGATGGGGAGAGTGATGCCCAGGTGGGATGAGGGGAGGGGAGAGTCTCAGAGTTTGTTGAGGTGGCCCTTTACCTCCTCCTAGACATGCCCTCAGCAGACACAGGGGCTGTGACGATCTCCTGGACGGTGCCCTGGACAGGGGCTCCCTCTTCCCTCTCTTCCTTTTTTCCTTCGATGAGTATTTCTTAAGCATCTGCCACAAGCCAAGCGCTGTGATGGGCACTGGGGACACAACAGTGAACAAATGAAAAATACAATCAAACAAAACAAAAAAGTAAAGTGGCTGCTTCATGAAGTCTGTAGTTGAGTGGAGGAGAGTAAAGCGAAATGAATCACTGTGCTGTTGTAAGGCCACTGGGTATGCACTATCAAGGGGCAGATGTGCGGTGCTGTGAGAGGATTTAAGAGGGGATGGACCAGGTTGGGGAGGTCAAGGAGGGCTTCCTTGAGGAGGTGACACACAAACTGAGCCCTGCAGGATGAACAGATGAGCTGAGAGGGTGGGAGGTGATGACTGGAGGGATGAGAGCAGCAGACAGAGGGAGTAGCATGTGAGCTGAAAAGGCTGAGGAAAGGCCAGTGTGGCTGGAGTGGAGGAAGCCCAGAGATGTGTGCTGGGACTTGTGGCTGAAGGGGCTGGGCCAGGCCTCGGTGAGGGCCATGAAGGGATTTAAGTTGGGATGACGAGGGTTACACACTTAAATTTGTGGTATGAACAGATTTCTGGCTGTTATGTGGGGAAATGGCCTGAATTTGGGTTAAGAGTGGATCAGAGAGGTAGCTCGGGGGTGAAGGTGAGCATGCAGGTTGGAGGGGCTGGCGGCTTGGACCAGGGTGGTGGTCTGGGATGCCCACTCGCTGTCTGTTCCCCCTAGTTATCCCTTCTGGGCCTGCTGACCCAGGAAAGTCCCTGCAGGTGTCTGAGAGGGACAAGGACTCGTCATCCAGCAGCGGTTGAGGGGGGTGCCTTTGGAGATGGGTCTCCTTCCTTCCCTAGGAGGTGGGGAGGCCCTTCTGAGGGATGGGATGTGGGAGAGGGTCGTGGTGCACAGCCCACTGGCTCGCAGCTGCTCCCTCTCTGAAATGCAGCTCAAGAGACAGCCAGGGTGTGAGAGCATGACTGTGCTGAAGGTGTGACATCTGCCTTGTCTCCACTTTGAGATCTAACCTAGGGAGGAGCGGGTGCCCGAGAGGGGAAGGGAGTGAGAGAAAAAAATGGCTCGCTTTACTTAATTATGACTGATTGTGACAGCTTGCATCTTTAGTCTGAAAAGTATCTATGAGGTAAGGACCGCTTTTCTCAATCGGGATAATTATGTTAATTAAAATGCTTTCTTTATAGCAGTTCTTATTAATAAAAACAGTTCCACTGCTCTCTTTAAACACTCTAACCTTCTGTTGCAAGGGGAAGGAGGCCCTTTCTCAGCAATTTATGGTTCTTCACGCAGATTTCAAGAGGCGACCTGCTGCTGGGTGGCCTGGTGGCAGGCACTTTGCTCACCCACATGTGGGGATGGATGCAGGGAGAGAGGGCAGGAGAGCCGACCTGGCAGGTGGCTGGACTGGCCATCAGGGGCGGGGATGGGGCACCGTGCTGCTGAGTCTGCTGGAGAATAAAAATACCACTTATTTCTCTAATTGCTGTTTATTTCCTCTGGAAAACATAGGGATAATTAATGAGCTCCCAATTAAGAAAAATTACATATAGGGGAAAGAGGTGCCTGGGCCAGGAGTGGTTCTAGAATTGAGGGGTGAGCTCAGGGGTGCCCCCATCCTGGCCTTGGTGGATGGGAGTGGGGAGAGTCAGGGAAGGAGGGTTAGCTGAGGGTAAGGAGCAGGGGATGTTCCCTGATAAAGTGGGGGTAGTTGTTGATGTCCAGGATGAGAGATGGAGTGAGGGAGGGACAGAGGGAGGGAAGGCAGGAGGGGAGGTGGGGTAACACCTGTCTCCCACTCCCAGGGAAGCTGAGCTGGAAATGAATGAGAGCAGGGGCCCTGATGGCAGAATTCTGCATTCCTCCACTGACACCTTGTGTGACTCTGAGCCTGGCCGCGCTGTCTCAGCCTCGAGTCCTCACCTCTGCCCAGGCCAGAGATCACAGATGCTGCCCAGGGGCAGAATCTGCCCCAGAGGCGCGTGCGTGCATGCGTGTGTGTGTGTGTGTGTGTGTGTATGTGTGGAAGTGTGTGTATGTACTTGTGAGTGTGAGTGTATGAGTGTATATGCGTGTGTTTCTCTGTGTGTATGAGTGTGTATATGTGTGCATGTGTCAGTACATGTATGTGTGTAGGAGTGTGTATGTGTGTTTGTGTGCAAGTGTGTGTGTATTTATGTGTTTGCATGTTTGTGAATGAGTGTGTATATGTGTGTAAGGGTGAGTGTGACCACATGCACGTGTGAGAGAGTGAGTAAATTCCAGCCGCAGAGTGTGGTAAAAATCTCAGCCTACCAGTTTTGGAAAGCACTGGGAAGCTTACCGCCAAAATCAGCTTTTCTGGCCTCACTTGAGAAGTTAGAAGCTGGGAGCCCTATGTCTGCAGGAAGCCCTGGGTGGGGCTGAATGGTGGCTGCTTCCATTGCTACCCCCGCCCCATTTTCATTACAGCCTGACTTGGGAGGTGTCTGAGTCGTCAACCCTGGTCTGGAGAGGACTGTTGTGGTTCTGGCGCCCTGTGACTTTGTCACAGCCCATGAGGATTGGAGGGTGGGGATGGATGGTCTTGTATGGAGAAGGGCCCCAAATAAGAAAGGGGTCATCTCAACTGACCACCATCTCCTTCTGAAAGGACTGAGTAGAGATGAGGTCACAGAGGCCCGGAGCAGAAGTGTCCCTGGCGCTGGGAGGAGACCTGGTGGGCTTTCCTATAGCGTTCACACCCAGCCATCCCAGCCCTGTTAGCTGCTCAGCGCGGGTCAGAGCCCGAGGAGCACAGGCAAAGCTGGAGGCTGACTGTCTAGAGGAGGCAGAGAGGAGGGGGTTAAAGCAGATGCTGCAGCAGTGAGGCCTGGCACTGCAGAGCTGCCTGCCCCTCATCCTCCCTGCTGTCTCATAGACACCCCCTCCCCAAGGTGCTGTTGCTGTCAGCACCCTGGCCATGCTTCTCATTTACTGAGGACTTTGGCTCCCATTCTGCTCATGCCAACCCAGGCCCTGCCCCTCAAACACAGACTGGGGCCCTGTTCATCTCCCTGCTCCCCTCTGCCTGCAGCCCAGTCCTGGCTTCGCTTGCTGCTGGGAATGAGGAAACAAGCTGATGGGCTCCTCTCATGTGCTGCCTGGTTGAGAAACAATCTGTTGCAGTCAGCGAGGCTCCTGTAGCCCACAGAGCACATGGACCAGGAAGGGCAGGGGCTTGTCCAAGGTCACACAGCTTGGAGCCAGGGTCTGAGGAAGGCACAGAGCCCAGGCCTTCTGACTCAGGTTCTCCAGAGAACCCTGCACGCTAGCTTCTGGCCTGCATCTTTAGAGCCTGATATTGGGGTCCAGAGGCTTGCCTGTGTACATGGGTGTGGGCACTCACACGTGTATGTGTGTGCACACACGCCTATGCAATATGTGTGAGGACCCACGAATCAAAACAGGTGTGTGGGCATGTATACACGTGCACATTATCAGGTGCACACACACGTGGACACATATGTGCACATGCAGACACGTACTTGCACACGCGTACGTGTGTGGGGAGTGCTCCTGAGTACACACAGCCACGAGCATGTGCATGTGTACTTGTGGCTGTTTAACGTGTGTGTGTGTGTGATTCTGCCCCTGCATGTTCACATGTGTGCCTTCCATGTAGGTCTGTGTATGAGTGGAGGGACCAGGCAAGGCCCCTCCTTGGGCCTGGAAGAGGGGAGCCATCTAGCAGGTGTTGACAAATCCTTGTGCTGGGAGCCAGCCCACTGGGGAGGGATGGCACCATCTCTCAAGTTGCTAGCAAATATCCTCTTGGGTGCTGGCTTCCAGGCAGGACTTGGGCCCCACTGGCAGCCCTTTGGGCCCCCAGTCCTTATATGGAGAGAGGATGGGCTGTATCACCTGCCCTGTGATGCCACGGCTCAGATGTGCTGAGGACAGAGCTGGGACCCTCCTTGTCCACTACCCCCATGATGCCCAGCTATGGCTAGGGGGGGGCCCTCCCTACATGGCCCACCCAAACCCGGGATGGGCGTGGGGTCTGAGCAACACTGAACAGGGCCTGGGATGGGGGTGGAGGGCTGTCTACTGGGGCTCCCTTCCCACAGAGCAGCCTGGGCCCTGGCACAGAAGGCGCCCTTGCCCCAGGCTCCCAGGGCTGCCCCTTCCTCTTCCCACCAACACGCAGACTCAGGTGGAAGTCAGCTAAGCCCTCGTGGTCTGTCTGCCTCCCCTTCCCTTTCTCTCCCCCGGCCCCCGTTATCTGACAGGCTCCAGGGCTGTCCGTCTACCGAGAGGGAATGTGTTTTCAAAGACAGGGCCATTGCAACCCCTAAGACGTGGTGCACTAATGGAGGGGTTTCAGGCACTGTGCGCCTCCCAGGGCGCCACTTCTGGGCAGGAACACCCGCTCCCCTCAGGAGACACAGTGGCTCCTGCCTGCGTATGGTGGCCCCACAGGCCGGCTGGGACCTGGGCCTGCCACCCCCACCTCAGCCTGCCTAGGGGGCTGCCCCCTCTCACCTCCACTGTATTTACGTGTCTATTTTATGATTTCAATTTTTAATGCCTCTGCTCTTTGAAGACGCTTAATGCTTTCGAGTGGAACATTTCCTTCCAGGACCTGAGCGCAGATTGAGGACAGAGCAATAAATCAACTAATAACTGGAACCTCATTTTCTGCTCCATGGCAGAGAGTTAACCCTCGCCTCGCTGCACTCCTTTCGGAGGCAGGCAACTTTGGGCGACGGGGGCTGGTGAGCCGTGCCGGGCCCCCTACAGCCCGCTGCTCAGGCTTTCCCACCGCTCCCCTCCTCTCCTCTCCTCTCCTGAGTCTCTCTCCTTCTTGCTCTTGTTTCCCCTTTTCCTCTTCATCTCTGTTATAATTTCTGTCCTGCTCAAAGCAAGCAGGAATAGAGGAGATGTCTGGAGTTGGGGATTGTGGAGGGGACCCTGGGATGGTGTGAGAAAGCATTTGGGAGCTTTCTAGGCCTGGGCACTGGCCCAGTTTTGCCCTGACTTGCTGTGAGACTTAAGGAGTGCTCAACCCTCTCTGAGCCTCCAGGTCACCACTTATATAAAGGGATCTCACAACATGGACAGACCAGATTTGATTTTAACATCTAGGACAGACTTGACAGCAGAGGTGGGCAGTGCCTGAGGTTCCCCCTTTTCCTCCCTCGCCCACAGTGGCTTGGGGAGGGGAGAGGTGAGGGACTCTCAGGTAGTGGGACTAGTAGTGATGGCTCTTCACTCCTTTTGTGTGCATGCATCTGCAAGTGTTCACTAATGCCTGCATCTGTGTGTGTGTGTGTATTTATGCATGTGTCATGGCCTCCAGGGTCATGAAGCACCACCACCGTTCACCTAGGATGATCCCTGACCCTCTGCAGGACTTGTGAAGGAGCCCACAGTGGGGAATCACACGTACACTGAGAGGCTGAATAGTGCAGGTCGAGGTTAAGAGCACAGATTCTAGGGATCACACTGCCTGGGTGCAGTTCTGGCTTTGTCATGTACAGATTAAATGAGTTATTTGCCTATAAGGTGCCTGGTACATAGTAAGTGCAATGTAATAAGTACATAGTAAGTGTTTGCTGTCATTATTGTTTAAGACACACATACACACACACGCACACACAGACACGCACACAGAGTGCATGCTCCCCTCCCCCAATCCACTGACCACGAGACAACAGAGATGCATTGCCCAGACCCACCAGCCTCCAACACCTGGTGTGAACCACAGCCCTGAAGTGAGGAGGAGCCAAGGGTCTATGAGAGCAGCCTGGGGTGGCTTCCTGGAGGAAGTGGTGCCTTTATGAGGTCTCAGTGGATAGACAGGAGGGTGGACCTGGGCACCTGTTGGGCAAGGGCAGGAAGGGTATTTGGAGAGTGGCACAGATAGATGTGCTTACATTGATTCAGAGGGAAGCAAGGAGGGGAAGGACTAATATTTGGTAGGCATATATTGCATGCATACATCTTGCATGTGTTATGTCTCTGAGAAGATGAGGAAACTGCATCTGAGCACTGAGATGTGACTTGCCCAGGGTCACCCAAGCTGTCTGTAGCAGAGGTGGGATTTGAACAAGCGCCTGTTTGACCCCGAAGCTCTACTCTACTCATGACTCAAGTCCCAGTGCTGCAAGGCTGGAGAAGGGCAGCCAATCCCAGCCCTCCAGCTACGATGTCCTACCCTGTCTGGACAGTTCATCCCATTTTCATATGGTTCCACTCAGGCTCAGCCAAAATCCAGTTGCTATAACTCATCCCTCATACATACACCCCACGCCCCCTCAGCCACACCCTGCCTTCTGGGCCCACACTGAGTAGGCTGCACCATCTCCTCCCAGTGCCCCACTGATGTGTGAAAGGAATGGAATGTGCCCCATATTGAGTGCCTGCAGTGTGCCAGACATGATGCACGACACCGCCACATCCCACAGTCACCCTGTAGAACAGTCTGCGCCAAGCTCTGGTGCATTTGGTGTCCCACACAGCCAGGTCCACCACTGGCACCCGGGGCAATCTGGAATAGAGCTCAGCCCCAAGTATTTGGTTTCCAGAGTACTTAAACAGATGAGTCTACTAGGTTATAATTTTAGCACATTACGGGTGATGTCTTCTTGGGGCCATAAAACAGCAAACTTTTACCGCTGGAAGCCGTTCCAGCAAGATGTGGGGAAATTATCATGTCGGCGAGTCATCTGGGTATCAGTTACTGTTTTGGGGAGAGTGGAGCGTGTGGATATTTATAGATGTACACCCTCCCCCATGTGCAGGCGAGCCAGCCTCGTCAGGGGTGGGAGGGTGCTGCTGGGGGGAGGAGACCAGGGAGCTCTATCCATTCACTCGGCGAGCATTACTGAGCACCTACTATGCACCAGGCATGGATGTGCAAACCCCCTCAGTCTCCTTCCTCGGTAAGGACGACTCTAACAAAATAAAGGCAAGCAGGGAATTTGAAATTGCTAATGGTGCAGTGATGGGATGAAGGGGGACACCTGTGAGATGAGGCCCAGCCCCCACCGCAGGTGAGGCAGCACCTGAGGGAGACCTCTGAGTGGGGAAGAGGAGGCTGTGTGGCAATGGGGAGGGGCCCCAAGTGAGGGTATTTGCATGGGAATCTGGGGCTGTGGGGAGAGGCTGAGATGTTTTCAAGGAGCAATGACCAGCTCACTCTCGATGGGTTCAACAGAGGAGTGACTGATTTGATACATGATTTTAAAAGAGCTCTCTGGCTGCTGTAGGAGGGGCCGAGAGGGGAAAAGGCATAACCCAGAAGTGATGGAGGCTTGGGCCAAAGTTGTAGCTGTGGTGATGGAGAGTGGGAGAGAATTCCAGACCTGTTGTAGAGGCATAACTAGGGGTTGGAAGAGGGACGTGAAGGAGGCAGGAGGACCCCTTGATTCCTGGCTTGAGCCCCTGTGGCCATTTTCTGAGATGGGGAGGACCAGCGGAGGTTTGGGATTGGCCTCAGGTAGGAGTTTGGTTTTGACTACCTCTTGGAGCAGAAATGTCCACTGATGGTTGGATTCACAGCCTGGAGCTCAGGGAGAGGGTTGAGCAGAGGACGGGGAGATGGGAACTAGCAGCTGTAGGTGGTGTTTATAGACATAGTGCAGACCTCCCAGGATGAGATGTGGATGCTGGAGAGAGAGGGTCCAGGCCTGGGCCGTGGGCTCAGCAATGTGGAGAGTTGGCGGAGGTGAAAGAGGGCACGGGAGGCTGACGGGGCATATTCAGGGAGAGCGAAGAAAGCCAGGTTGGTGTGGCAGCTCAGAAGCTAAGAAGAGGGTTCCGAAAAGAAGGGCAAAGTCGGCCATGGTTGAGGATGCTGTGGAGGTGGGTAAGATGGAGACAGACGCCGCCATTGCCTTTGACAGCAGGGAGGTCATGGGGGGCTGGGATGAGAGAAATGTGAAGGGGTGAACAAATCCAGTTTAAAGTGGGCTGAGGATAATGAATGGAGAGAGTAGGGAGAAAGGGTGTCGTTGACTCTTCCTAGAAATTTTGTGAAGAAGAGAAGAGAAACAGAGTGGGGGCTGGAGGGAGGAGAGTCACAGGAAAGTCCAAAGGATGTATAGAGAAGCCCTGGACACCTTCCGCCCAGCCGCCCTCTGGAGTGATGTTTTGTGTTGTTCTGATACACATCAAAGTTCAAACCAGGCCTTTGACATTGGTGCAATCCACAGACCTTATTCAGATTTCCTAGTTAGAAATTTTGTGAAGAAGAGAAGAGAAACAGAGTGGGGGCTGGAGGGAGGAGAGTCACAGGAAAGTCCAAAGGATGTATAGAGAAGCCCTGGACACCTTCCGCCCAGCCGCCCTCTGGAGTGATGTTTTGTGTTGTTCTGATACACATCAAAGTTCAAACCAGGCCTTTGACATTGGTGCAATCCACAGACCTTATTCAGATTTCCTAGTTACATGTGCACTCGTGTGTGGAGTGTGTGCATGTGTGCAGTTCGGTGTAATTGTATCACATGTATAGCTTTGTGTGACCGCCACCCCGCCACAATCAAGACACAGAACTGTTCCATTGCCGCAAGGCTCTCTGTGCTACCACACACCCCTCCCCTCCCACACTGTCCCTCCCCCAGCGCTACCACTGCTTTGTCTTCCATCTCTGTAGTTTTGTTATTTTGTGAGTGTTCTATAAATGGAATCATACAGTATAGAAACTTCTGAGATTGAATTTTTTTTTAAACTCAGCATAATTAAGGAAGGCATTTTTAAAGGATGGGAGATACCAGAACATGATTGCTGGTAGGGGAGGACGATGGACTCATTAGAGGGCAAGATGGGTGATGCCAAGAGATAGCATAGTGGTGGGAACCAAATTCTCGGGACCTGGGATGATGAGTTTAGACTCCTGGGATGATGAGTTTAGACTCCAAGTGGAGCAACTAACCTTTGATGGGCAGCGTGACCCCTCCTCAGACAGGAAGAGGAGATACAGGTGGAGACAGGTGGACTTCTGGAATCTGCAATGGGTAGATAAGGGAGTTCACATCTCCTGGCTTCTGCTTCCTCTGGGAGTCTGAAGGGAGGGCTCAAATGAGAGTGACGAATCAGACAGAAATGGGAGGTATGAGGCAAGTGGGGAAGGGGAGACATTGCCATCTAGGAGAGCAGGAAAGTGAGCCAATCGTGACACGAGCTGGGACTGCTGAGCAGCGCTGGGACCACTCGAGGCCCGAGATTTCGAGCTCGCCGAGGGCACAGCCTTCATGGTGAGCTCATTTTCTCCAATCACATTTGACTTTCCAGCTGCAGGTGCCAAGAAGGTGATAGTTGGGTTCCTCCAGATATGGGTTTCATGAAAGTATTGCCAAGGGAGAAAGGGGGCTGAGGTGTTCGAGGGATTTATTGTGCTGTTGGAACATGGAACCCAGGCTAGGCAAAGGGAGTGAGGACGGAAGAGCAGCGAGGGAGAGAGGGAAGGATAAAGGTCTCATGTGGTGAAAGTATCATGGCAAGAGGGCTAAGGGGAGGCGCAGGTGGGGCGGGCTGGGAGGCTTGACCAGAGACTGTGCTGGAGACGAGGGCCAGGCAGTGGCCTGGGGTGGAAGCTAGAGGGCATGGGAGCCAAATGTCACTGGAGGCAGGAGGTCAGGGAACAGAGAGCCCAAGGCTAGTCCTCCCTAGAGTGGTGAAGTCACCCAGAGGATGATAAGGGCTGAGGCTCAGAGGGAGGGCCTTCTGTGGATGAGGGAAAGTGCCAGGAAGTTGGAAGGAAGAAATGGGGAGGCACAGCCCAATGGGGTAGGCGTCCAAGGGGCAGGGAATTTCTCGGTGGGAGAGGCTTAGAGCTGAGGTCTGGAAGGGGCTGAGAAGCGAGGAGCATGTCCACCTGCCCTGGCCTATCAGGAACCATCTGCAGAGTGTCACTGTGCTCCCAGCCCTCAGATGGGAAAACAGAGACCCAGAGAGGTTAAACAGGTTTCTGAAAAGGCAGGCTCTGTGAAAGCTTAGCCAGGGTCCACTTGAAAGTCAGTGGAGTGATGAGGAAGATAGGTTCAGGAGCTGGCATGTTGCATGGGTTTGAGTCCTGCCTCCTCTACCTGTAGGCTGTTTTTTAAACCTTTCTGGGCCTTTCTTCATTTGTGAAATGGAGCTAATTGCAGTATATACTCCGGAGGTGGTCATGACGACTGAGTGAGTTAAAACATGCATCCTGTGAGTCCTGGAGCCAACCCTGTTTATATACAGGAAAAGTGAGGCTCAGAGAGAGGAACTGATTTGTCCAAGCCCCAGTGGTCCCCAGCTTCCCTGCCAGAGCCCATTTCTCTGCTCTGGGAGTACCCCACCCACTGTTCTGCCCCACTTCCCCCCCACCGCCTCTGTCAGGGTCATCCTGGATGCTCCAGCAGCCCCAGGAAGGAAGCAGGATGAGGGCCTTGTTCCCATTTGGCAGACGGGGAAACCAGGGGCAGGATGGCATCTTCCCTCCCTATGTGTCCCAGGGTGCCAGGGAAGGGTAGGGTCTTTATTATCAGCCAGTGTTTACTGTGGGGGACACGGACACTGTTCCTGTCCTGTGCCACAGTCTCACAGAGGAGACAGGACAAAATAATGAGCCAAGTTAGCAGTGTTAAACAGTGGAACACAGGGCAAGAAACAATTGCCCAAGGTGACAAGAATATGGGGCTGGAAGACCTCAGAGGGGAAAAGAAAGGTCTGGTGACTGGTGGCAAAGGAGGAGCAAAGGTGGAGCTGGGTTTTGAAAGGTGGTATGAGTTTAGAGAGAGGGGCACTCCAGGGGGCTGTGTGAGCAAAGGCCTAGAGCAGGGGTGGGTAGGAGGCCTTCTGCTAGAGCAGAGGAGGCAGGAGGGCGAGGTCTTGCAGGCTGGTTCCTGCGATGTCTCAATCTTCTCCAAAACTGGTGAACCAGATGTCCCTAAGGCTTGCGAACAGATGCCAACAGTGGGAAATCGGCCAGTGGATTCTCTGTGGCTCAGCACGCCTGAAGCCGCCAGGAGCTAAGACAGAGGGGCCTGCAGGCTGGGAGGCTATTGGCCCCAGGGCGTGCTTGGCCAGCAAGCTCTGCGAAATGGGGCAGCCCCAGCCGCCCCTTGCCCCTCCCAGGTGGGCTGTGTGAGGTGTCAGAGCCCCATGATGTCTTCTTCAGCGAAACAGAAGCTGGCACTGGGAGTGATGGGATGGAGGTGAAGGCTTTTAGCTCCCTGGCAGGGACGCCCAGTAAAAACCCAAGGCGCATCAGAAAACAGAGTTTTGGGAGAACCTTTGATTTAGAGAACAAGGTTTTGGCATCAAACCGCGATCAGAGAACAGAGGCAGCCCGCCACACCGTGAAAATGAACGCTGTAAACCTCATTAATCTGATGCCTCCGTGTTCAAAGCTGCACCTAATTAAAAAGGGCCAAGTCTCTCCACTGGCTGGGTGGCCCATTGTTCCCGTTGGACAAGTCACACCAGGTGACTTCAAAGCCCACTCCTCCTGTCCCTCGGCTGTGTGGCGCCAATTAACCAGCATTTAGAGCGAGCTGCCCTGGCTGGTCAGATTGTCTGTGCTCACGCTCCAACAGTTTGGTGCCAGAGCTGGGGGCCTCCACGCTGTTCTCGAGCTCCTGGGACAGACAGAGGAGCCGAGCGCCAGGCTCAGGTGGGGTGAAGGGCAGCCCCAGGCAGCCCCAGTCTGCTCTGCCCCATGGGGCTCAGAGCCTGAAGGAGCTGGAGAAGGCCACAGTCTTTCCTCCCTTCCTTCAACTTCCAGGTCTGGCTCCTCCTGAGAAAGCCCCAGCAAAGGGCCTAGGGTGTCCAGCCAGAGGTCGTCACACTTGGTCTGGGGATACCCTCACTGGGTGGCCTGATCTGCCTGAACTCTGGGTCCACAAGGAGATGCAGTGTCCTGCCTTCCCTCATTTTTACCCCCTCCTCCCACTGTGCCAAGGGCTTTGCACACAGCAGCGGCTCAGTAAGGGTATGTGGGCCAGAGCAGCACCTCTCTTAGCCAAATGCTGTTGAGAGGCTGGTGACTGCACCAGGGTGCAATGGGCCAACTGAGCCACTTGGAAGCTTCAGGTTTGAATTGGGCAAGGCTTTCAGCAGTGATATCACCTGGGTCCAGAGAGACTGTGAATTTTTCTCTTTTAGAACTACAGTTGAGTCTAGGGACAAGGAAGGCACAGAATGAAGACTCAGGGTCATGAGCCTGAAAGAGCCCAGGACTAGCGTTCAGGATTCCAGGACTGCCGCTGGCATTGACTAGCTACCTTGTGCTCTTGAGCAACTTATTTGCCTTCTCTGGGCCTCAGTTTCCAAATCTGTGGGATGGGAATGATAACTCTTTCCTGTCCAGTTCTCTGGACTGCATACAGTGAGGTCGGATAGGGGTCAGTGTGAACCTGCGCTGGCAGCAGTTTGGGGCACTGAGGGGAATGGGGACACTCCTGGCTTTGCCTGCACACCTCTGGGGGTGGGGGTGCTCACCACCTTTCGAGGTTGCCTTTTAAACTGCTGGAGAGTTGTAAATGTTAGAATGGTCATTGCGTTAATTTCCTAGGGCTGCCATAACAAATTACTGCAAACCTAGTCGATTAAAACAACAGAAACTTATCTCAGTTCTAGAGGCTAGAAGTCTGAAGTAAGAGGTTGGCAGGAGTATACTCTTTCTGAAGGTTCTAAGGGTGGAAATTTCTTGCCTCTTTCCGTTTTTGGTGGTTGTTTGGCATTCCTTGGCTTGTAGATTCATCATTCCAGTCTCTACCTCCATCTTCACGGGGCATTCTTCCCTGTTTGTGTGTCTATGCTCAAATTTCCCTCTTCTTATAAATACACCAGTCATTGAATCAGAACCCACCCTAATCCAATATGACCTCATTTTAACTAATTATGTCTGCAGTTGCTAATTACCCTGTTTCCAAATAAAGTCACATTCTGAGATTCCATGTGGATATGAATTTGGGAGACACAATTCAACCAGTACATTCATTTTTCTTCTCCTTATCCCAGACTTCCACCCTGTGACCCTACCTTTATGGGTTCTCCCCTGCCCAGTCCCAGCGCTCAGCCTCCCATGCCCCAGCAGGGCTCCAGCCTGCTCATGCCATCATCTGCTCTTCGGGAACACCTGTTGGTGTTGAAGAAACATTTCTGGCAGAGTGTTTGGCTTTCCTCCTGGGGTTTGGCATCCCTCCTCCTTCTCTTCCCGCCTTTAGACATGGGACTCCCATTGCTCCACTCCAGGACTCAGCCCAGGTCCCACCAATTACCAGCTGCTTTTATGTATAATACTATAAACCCCTTCACCTCATTATAGGAAATTTCTTTTGAATGGCCTTTAAAAACCATCTCATTACACAGGAAGAACTGCAATTATCTTGTGCAAGAGGGAGGTTCTGGATGAGCTGATGCCCAGCACTGTCAGAACCACCAGACAGGGTTCACCGCTGGCTGGTTTGGCCACTAGGGGTGATCTCCTCCTCTCCCCATTTTAATCCTCTCTGATCCCTTTTCTTTTGGGATCTGGGCACCCTCATCTCTATTGGTGGCCTCAGGAGGTCAGAGCCTCCCACGGAGAGAGCAGAGCTGTAGAGTGACCAGGGCTGGGGGCCGCAGAGTGGCCAGGGCTGGGGCAGAAGCCTCACATGTGCCTACCCTCTGATGGTCAGAGCCTTCCCCAGCCATTCTGAGGGGCTGCCCTCCTGGAGGTTGGAGCTTGCCCGATGGTCCCAGAAAATCACAGCAGGGGGAGACCCTGGAAGATCAGTAAGTCCTACTGCTGCCCTTAGACACTTGTCCAGTCCTCCCCAGCAGTCTCCTGAGAAGGGACTCCAGCTTTCCTGGGATCATCTTCCTGGGATCAAGTTTTCTCCAACCTTTTGAGGAATTTCTTTTGTATCTGGCTAAAACCACTTGCTGCCCCAGTGCTGACCTGATTTTAAGCCCCTCTATTCCTGGCTAGGCGACCGAGGGCAAGTCATGTGACCTTTCTGAGCTGAGCTTCCTCACCTGCAGAAGAGTCAGGATTGTTTCTGCTTCAAGGATGTGGTGAGATGCCCTATGGCTGCCCATGTGGACGCTGGCCCTGGGGCATAGTGGGAAGTGAATCTGCTCTGCTTCTTTCCTTCCTTCCAGAAGAGGCTGGCTGGGAGGTCTTCTTCCTTTCTCTACTTTCTGCTTAATGCTAGACCGAGTGGCTGCTCTGGTGACTTGAAGAGTGGCTCCCCAGCATCCCTCAGTGGTCCTGAGTGAGTGTGGCTCTGCTCCCTCATACACAGTCCCCACTCTACAGCCCAGGTGTGTGCGCGCGCGTGTGTGTGTTGGGGGGTGGTTTCGGGGATAATTGCTTCCCTTTTCTTGGTCCCCATCCTAGCTGCACCCAGGCCAGAGCTATGGACACAGCCCGGGCCACTCCTGTCACTGAGGTCACCGGCATGTTGGGGGAGCTGCAGTGGGAGGGGAAGAGAGGCCTTTGGGGTGCCCCTTACTGGAGATACCCCACCATAGAACTTTTTGCCATCCTGAACTTTTCAGTTCTCGGCTTTCTGATAGGCTCCAGGGACATCTTGGTCCCAGCTAGTTAGGTGGGCCATGGTCAGGGGATGGTGGCTCTTGGAAATGTCACTGATGTCCACAGAGCCTGGCAAAATGGCTCCCTTGGAAGAGGAGCTGCTGTGCCAGTGACAGGACAGCTATGAGGAGTGACCAAGTTCCCTCCCCTCCACAGGCCTGGTGGTCAGGAGTTGGGGACAAAGTCAGGTTGTCCTGAGTCTGGGTGCTGCAGGGAGACAAAAGGCTGACCTAGCCGAGGCAGCTGTGGGAGGGCTTGGCTCAGGAACCTGCTGGAGCCCAGCACTAAGGCACAATCAGAGGGGCGAGCTTGGATTTTTTTTTTTTTTTTTGGCTCTCTCTCTTTTCTGGAGCATTGGAAGATGCTATTCCTCTCCAGAATGCCCGCCCACTGCCTGCTGCCTCCTGAGATGGTTTGCTGTGAGAATGCCCAGCCCCTGGCACAGCTTCAGCAGCTACAGGTCCTACCTTGCTCCGTCCCTTGCTGCACTGTCCCCTGCAGGAGATCTACATGGTATCTTGGCATCGCTACAGCCATGGGCACCAGCCAGAGAGGCAGAACCATGCCTATCTGGGTGTCTGTGGCTGCCACAGCCTCATCTGGGACTCCAGATGTGGCTTTTTGAACTGGCTAGGAAGCAAGGAGGGCAGACTCTTTGGTCTGCTTCTGAGTGATAAGCCTCAGGGGGGATTCCTGTTTATTGGACTGGGGATACAGGGCTGAATAAGGCAGTTGTGTCCCCTTCACCTTTTGAAGCTCAGTTTTGCTAGGGTGGAGGTGGGGGCAGATTATAAATGAGTAAATAAATAAATAAATGTATAATTGCAAATTGTGACAAGTGTAGAGAATGAGGAAGTGAGGAAGTCTCCTGGCCTACTGAGACAGGGCAGTCTGGGAGGGCTTCTCTGTGGAGGTGTCTCATCCCATAATAAGATGGATGAGGAGGGAGTTCTGTGCAAGGAGAGGGGAAGAGCATCCCATGCCTGGGGGAACCTTGGTGTGTGGAGGGGCTGGAAGAAAACTTGTGGGGTGGGACGAAGAAAGCCAGAGGAGTTGGGTCAGGGCAGGTGGGCAGGGCTGGGTCAGGCATTCTGTAGACCATGACAAAGAGGGTGGGTGGGTTTTGTTCTAAGAAAAAGAAGAAGTTGCTGAAGGGTTTTAAGCAGGGAAGGAACTTAATCTTATTAGGATTCACTAGTACGGCCCTGGATGCCATGTAGGAAACAGTGGAGAGGACAAGAGACAGTCCAGCAGGTAGTGGTGGGCTTGGCCTGGGATGAATGTGTAGAGGAGTTTGTACTGGAGACACATTGAGGACTCGTGCTGGGTGCAATGGGAGGGAGTGAAGGAGTCCCAAGGGCTCCCAGGTTTCTGGCCTACACAGCTGGGTTGATGGTGGAGATATTCACAAAGGCAGGAGCTCAGGAGGAGGAGGAGGAGGAACAGGCTTGGAGGAAGATGAGGGATGAGGGGCTTTGTGGGACATCCCAGGGGAGGGGCAAGGATGTCAGGATTTAGTGGTAACAGTCAGGTGACAGACGTATTATTATCATCCCTGTTTTACAGGTGGAGGATCTTAAGCTCAGAAAAGCCACAAAGCCGGTAGTGCTCAGAGCCAGGGTATGACCCCAGAGACGTCACCTCTAGAGGTGACCCTCCCACCCCCACCCCGGTCTTCTTGTGTTTGAGAAGAGCAGTGCTTTACATGAAAGGGTGAGTCAAGTGTGGTGGGACTTCAGGCGTGGGCGGGCAGGTCATCTCCCCACGCTGCCACCTTGGTCTGCACACAGGGCCATATCTGGATTCAGTTGCACACTCTCCCCTTAGTGTCACACTGTAGTGCCCTTGGCCAGGATGCCTTAGCTGCCCCTGGGGAGGGTTGGGGCAGCCCATCCCTGTGGCCCCATTATGCTGGGTAGGAATGGAAGAATTCTTCAATTGTTCAGCCAGAGAGGATGTCCAAAATTAGCCTCAAGCTGGGGCTTTCTGAGGTCAGAAGAGGTTCCCTGAGGCTCTGGCACCTCCTGCTGCCTTCCTGAATGTGGGTGGGGCCTTAGGGCTCTCCTGACTCTTATCTGCTAGGGCCCCTCCTCTACTGACTGGGTGGGGCACTGAGAGAAGGGAAGCCCTTTGGCAGTCAGAGGGCTGGGTAAAAAACCACTGGACCAGGATGGGAGTCCTGGAGCTGCTGTTCACCCCCAATGACCTCAGTGTCCCCACCTGCACAGTGAGCCCAGTGAGTGAGTGAGGCCAGAGCCCCTTTCCCCAGGATCTCCACCTTCTGAGGTCAGAGTGGCAAAACATACTAAGGACTTGCATCATGGGGTTGTGATCAGGGGACAAAACAAGTCAAGGGGCCTAGAAAACATGGCCAGGGTGATGGAATCATGGCTGGAGTTTGTGTGTGGGGACATCTTTACGCACAAGCCAGTGGGGAAAGCAGCCCCTGGGGTACCTTAACTGCACTTTGTTGTGTAAACCTCAGCAAGCTTGTGAGATGGACAAGGTCAGCTCATTTCCTAGCCAAGGAATCTGAAACTCTGAATGAAGTAAAATGATGGGCCTAGAGGTTTCAAGCCAATTGTTACCCACATCTGCCTGATTCACAAGTCCCCTCTGTGAGCCCACACTGTGGCATAGAAATGAGAGAGGGACACAGTTCCCTGCCCTCAAGGAGCTGCTGAGAGAATGAGATTTAAGTCAGAAGTAAAAGGAGGCAAGAATAAGTCTCAGTGCTGTGTGCACAGATCACAGCCATGCCAGGAGCTCAGAAAAGATCAGTGCAGCTGGAGCAGTAAGGGTAAGGTGGGTGAAGTTTAGACAGGAGGAGGGGGATCGGGAAGTGCAGGCACAGCTAAGGGTGTGCGTGTGTGCGTGTGCGTGTGTGTGTGTGTGTGTGTGTCTGGGGACTCAAAGGAATGACACTGTAATAGTGGGAGTCCAGGCACTATGACATCTGTTCTCTTGGGCCTTCCTGAGCAGCCCCCTACTAGCCTCAAGCCACAGATGGCTTGTCCTAGCTCTGGGCTGACCTTCACCTCTCTTTAACCACATGCTCACCTCCCCAACACCCCGAATTCATACAGAGGTCCTTCTCAAGCCATGTTGGCAACATCAGGACTCCTGAATACCCAGTCTCACCAGGGAGATGAATGCTTTCGGGCAGGATTGGGATAAGGCAGAGGGCTTCTGGAAGCCACAGGAGAGACCGCTCTCACGCTCCCCTGCCTCTTGTCGCCTCATCTTCTCAAACTGCCCAACCTCCTGAGCCCTGGGCATGCGATAACTTTGCAACCACTGGGAAGGGAGCCAGGAAGACTTCACTCCAAGACCCCTCCCAGGCCTACTGATTATGCTTGAAATACCCTCCAACTTCAGCCCCATAAGCTTTTTCAGCCTTTGACATCTTATCCATTAGAAACAGACAGGTTCTAGGTGTGAGACCAGGTTGGCCATTCCCATCTGTGACCTTGGGCAAGTGACATAACCCCCCAGAGCCTGTTTCCTCATCAAGTGGGAATAATAATACCTATTGACCAGCATTTTTGTGCAGTTTCACCACTTTTCCTCTTTAGAGCCCGAGAACTTCTGGATTCTAGTGTGTGGGTGAGGTTGGTCCTGTGGAAGACAGGAAGGGGGATGCTTCAGGACAGGCCATCCTCAGCACCAGCGTTTTAAACACTGAGAGGGCCATACTGAGCTGCCATCATAGCCACTGTGTAACCTCTGACCTTGCTGCCTCTGACCTGGGTCTGGAAGTTTCCCTCCCTCAACTCCTACCCCACCACACTCACCCGGGCTCAGGAGTGGTCACTTGGAGTTATGATGAAAACATTGGGCAACTTGCAGACCTTGGCCACTGGTGACACCCACCTTGCCTACTACCCTGTCTGTAGCTGGCCCAAGGCTCAGACCTTAGTCAGTCCTCCACCAGCCTGTCTAGCCAAAGGGAATCTATTTGGGAGAGGGATTGGGCAGGCTTGGACTTAGGTCCACCTCAATCTCTCCAGGCACAAAGTACTCAAACAAAGCCTAGCACAGAGTAAGTGCCCCAAATGCTTTAGTTGTTGTTGTTATTATTATTATTATTATTATTATTATTATTATTATTATTATTATTAGGAGGAGGAGGAGGAGGAGGAATATAGCAGCCCATTTCACAGAAGAGCAAGGTGAGGCCCAGAGCAGTTGAAAAGCCACCTCCTCTGTGAAGCCTTCCAGGTTCTGCCCCTTCTCCTAGAAGTGGTTTCTCCTTCTTTCTGACTTGTTTCAGTTTCTCTCTAATGGTCTAGGTTGGGCAGGGCCTGACACACAGAGGGTAGATTCTGAGGTGGGTGGGGTGAGTTGGAGGAGCCCCTCACATGGCTGTGGGTGCTTTGAGGAGGCCTGGGCCCGGGAAGCCCATCTACCCAGGGACCCTCCACTTGGGTGAACCCCACTCCCTAGCCCTCACTTCCCTCTGCTGGCTCCCCTGAAGGCCTGCTGAATTATTGAGGAGTGCTAATGTGTGTGGGGAGAGCAGGGCCTCTGCCACCCCAGGCGACCTTGGCCTGTGCTGCATCCTCACGCCTGCTCCCTGGGGCATCTGCTGTGTCCTCCTGTGATCCCTCTTTCCTCTCAGCCCCTTCCTCACTGGGTCCAGTGAACAGAATTCTGACCTTACATCGCTACCAGCTTGTTGGCAGTTAAAGTCAATTCAGTACAAGTTAGCTGAGTGAAAGTGTGTGTGAGGCACTGGGGATGCTGTGAGGACTAGGGTCCAGGAGACTTCACTACCAGGGATGGGAAGGGAGCATCATCCATGTGCACCTACTGTGTGTGCATCTGGGCACTGGGCAGTGCTTTCCTGACCTGGTCACTGAGAGGTGAGGTCCTCCTCAGTTTCCCGATGAGGAGAGTAGGGCCCAGGAAAGTGAGGAGTCTGCTGGCGATGCTCCGTGTGGATGGGCTGGCCTTGAGGAACTGAAAGGGAAGAGCGGCTCCTGAGCTGACCCAGCTGGCTCCCATCAGTGGCGGGGAGAGTCCAGAGGCACGTAGGCTGCTCTGGGCCTTCCGCAGCGTGTGGCTGGGATCCAGGGAATCCACACTCTGAGGAGGTTCTTAGCCCTCCAGGAGCACAGGGCAGCCTGAGGCCATTGTATGAGGCAGCTCATGGGACCCCCTCCGCCCTGCTGGGGCTTCCTGCCCTTAGCCCTTCCCCAGCTCAGATACCTTAGGGAGCCCAGCCTGGCTCCAGGTCCTCCTGATGTGCCCACTCTGACCCCTATTACCCTCTGGCCTGCCTGTGTGCCTCTTCCTCTCCTCTGGTGGCCCCGATGGCCTTGTCATTCCCCACCTGTTCCCCTCTGCCCCTTTTAGCCTCCTGCCCACGGAGGAGATCAGCACCCTCCACCATAAACTTGCCTCCCCCCTCACACTTTCTCTCTGGCCTCCCACCCCTGCCTTGGAGGAAGAGGCACTCCCTCTCCAGACTGAGGCTCCTCCCGGCCCTGCCCATGATCCAGCCCCTCCTGTCAGGCATCCCCTTTCCACAGCTCATGCCTGGCTTCTGTCCCAACCTGTCCCCCAAATCTGGAGGGTACCTGGGTCCCCCAAGCCCATGGCCATTCCAGGTCACTCCCACAGTCTCCTGGGCTGTAGCAGAAGCCCTGCAGCAGGAGACCAGGAGACTAACGGAGACTGTCAGCAGCCCTGGACTTCCGCCTAACCCATGTGGCCATGGAACTTCTTGGGCAGCACTTCTGGGGCTCAGTTTCCCTCTGCTGAGTGGCCAGAACAATGCTTAGATCATGGTGGGCACTCAACAAGTTCTTGTTGAGTTAATGGACTAAGTAACTAATCCCTGGTCTGCCCCCTCACCTGATGGCTGTGCAGATCAAAGTGACTAACGGATTTACAAGGGCTTTGCAGGGTTGGACAGTGTTGCTTGGACATGAGCACTCATGCTCAGCGGGATATTGCTGCTCCCTACCCAGCTAGAGACATATGACCCCTGTCCTTCCCCCAACAGGTCGGCCCTGCCCCTCTTGACCCCTGAGACCCTTCCTGGCCTGAGCATCTCCAGTGCCTCACTACTGCACCAGTAACCCAGCCCTGAGTCCCACCTCTACCCTACTCTAACCTGGCCCCCAACCTGCCTTGTGCCCTGGCCAGCCTGCTCTTACAGATTCGTGTCCTGGAATTTCTTTCTTCCTGTCCCAGCTTCCCTGGTGCTGAATGCATTCCCATGAGTGATGCCCTTCAGTGGACTCAGCCCATGCCTGAGGTGCCACCGCCTCTGCTCCTGGTTTCCTCTAGCCCCTGCCTTCAAGCCTACAAATCTGAGCAGAGTCCTGAGTGCCCAGTCTTCAGTGTGAGAAGGCTTGGGGAGCATCCTGCCCTGTTCAGAGGGAACTTCTAGGACTGAAGCACCCACATGTACACAACCACCAGAACATGGCAGAGCCCAGAAGGTGGATTCTGGCTGTAGGAGATCCCCAGGGGTAGGGGTCAGGGAGAGTTTCCCGGCAGAGGTGGTTGTGCCCTATGGGGGCCAGTGAGATGAGGAAGAAGGGATGAAGAGGAGGTCTTTACCAGTGGGCAGAACAGCATGTGCAGAATTTTCCTGGGTGCCCACTCTGTGCCAGCTTCATACCCCTCGTGGCACAGCCTTAATCTAGCAGAGGGAAACAGAGGTTCAAAGGCACTCATGGACTTGCCCAGAGTCACCTACTGTCACTGAGGGACTGTCAGGCCTCAACCCCACTTCTAGCATCTTTTCAAGCTCCTTAGTGAAGGGAGAGGCTGGGAAGAAGGGGGAGGGACTTTGGCACCCGCCACAAGCATCACACAGCTGCTGACTGTGACTTTCCGGAGAAGGGGGTGTGGGATGGGGGTGGCTTTCCTAGTTGGTCCTGTTCTTCCCTCCCCCTCATCGTGGGAGAACCCTCACGATGAGAGGTTCCCTCCGCGCCCCCTCCCTGGAGAGGCCAGCAGTTTGCCTTTTCAGAGGATAATTCCCCATTATACAGAGATATTTAGCCTAATAGAAGCCGACAGATCATTCAGGGCAGTAATGTACTCCGGCTTCAAGCGTTTAGCTTCCTCGGCCTGAACTCCCAGATTAAAGGCTCCTTGCCTGCGCCTGCCCCACAACGATGCCTGTGACCTTGACTGCAGTGATGGGGTAGGTTTCTGCCACCCTCTTTCCCTCCCTCTTAGCTGACTTCCTCCTCCCTCCCTCTATCTTTCTTAAAGAAAAAAAAGGCATTTTTCTTTTTACATATTCAGTCGAGAGGCTGTTGCTTAAACCCTGCATGCTCTGGGGACAGGCCAGTTGTGCTCAGCTGCCAGCGGGTCTTGGAAACACTTGGCTAGCCCCAAACACTCCCACAGCCATGTGGGGCCAGAGGGTACACTGCACCTGGTGGGCAGTCGGGGCAACTAGACCCTCCAGCCTGGCATGGGCAGACAGAGGCTGGGTAGATGGCCTTGCCCAGGGACAAAACTGGCCCCTTACTTTCTCTACCCACCTCCCTGGCCCAGGACTGGCCCATAGAGACCTGGCCTGATACCCTCAATGACTGGGGGCTCTGAGGGCAGAAGGTTTCTTCTGTTCCTGAGACTTGGGCATCCTGGGAGGGACCCAGGGGACACTAATGGCTACATTGGAGGAGCAGATGGCTGCAGAGGTGGTACTTGAGGGCTTTAAGTTGATCAAGGGGGCAGCTTCCGGATTTGCTTCCTTCTGGTCCCTGCAGGGTCCACTCGTCTGTTTGTCTGTCCCTGCTGCTCTCTGTCCTGTCTTTGTCTTGCCTTTTCTCTCCCTCTCTCTGCTGCCCCGCCTCCCTTTCATCTGCTCACCAGGCTGCTTAGTTGAGCTGCCTTGCACTTCTGTGGAGGCAGCAGGGAGCATGGGAAAGCACTGGTTATTTAGAATTGACTGGTCCTGGGTTCAAATCCTCTCTCCAGAACTCAAGGCTGTTTCTGTTCAGTTTAATATTTTGAATTTGGGCAAGTTCTTAATCTCTCTGAGCCTTCATTCCATCATTTGTAAAGTGAGATGCTGATACTCAGCTCACAAGAGTATCCTGAGGTTCAGTGTGTGATGGGGCATGGAGTGGTCCTGGGGGTGGCAGCTTTCCTGCCTCGGTGGTCTCTGTCTCCCCACCTCCTGACACTCCCCTCTCTCCTGCCCAGATGCCCTCTTTCTGCCCCTCTGGCTAGGAAGAGGGAAGGTGCTCAAGAGGGATGCCTGGCAAGGTGGGTTCTGGTTCCCCCTGGTCACAAGCTGTGTATGTGTGAGGGGAAGAAGATGCTGAGAGGGAGGGAGTTCATTTTGTGAGCAAAGCCTAGGGCTAACCCTGGGTCTAGTTTGAAGGAACCAAACTAAGGAGCTGTGGCAGGACTACCAGGGGAATGAGGGGATAGGGTGGAAAGGCAGGGACTGTGTAACCTGGGAGGAGAAGCTTCCTAGGCTGGGACTCCCCTCCCACGTTTCAGGGAGGAGGTACAGAGAGAGCTTGTAACCTTCAGGAATGGAGTCTTGGCAGCTGGATGGAAGCCCAGGGTGGAGGGGACATTCTCACTCTCTGCTTCTGGGGTAGGGGTGGTGGGATGACCATTGGGAGTACAGGAGGGGAAGGCACCTGGGTCTGGGGCTGATGTGCTGTGAGACCTTGGGGTAGTCCTGTTCCCTCTCTGGGTCTCAGTTTCCTCATCTGCTAAATGGGGTTAATCATCCTGCCCTATGTGCCTCACGGGATGGGCAGAAGATCCAGTGAGAGAACAGATAGGAATGTTCAGTGATCTACAACAATAATAATAGTCATAACTATTATTCTGGACATCATTGTGCTTTCCCTGCACTCTCTGTAACACCCTCTTTGATCCACACAATCTAGCCCTGATTCATATGTGTATAGAATTAAAGAAATTCATGGCTGAAAGCAACCTCTCCATTTAGTGCAAATCCCTACCCAGCATATATATTCTCCAGACCTCTGCTTGCATGCCCCCAGGGACAGGGAGCTCACTACTCCCCATGCAGAACAGAGCTCTGTCTTCCTAGAACTTTTTCTCACTGAGTCTAGCTCTGCTCTCTGGGCGCATAGATGCCAAGTGTCTTTTTCAGAGACCTGAAGTCTTGACCAGGCCCCCGAGACTTCCTCAGGGAGCATGGGTTCCAGGCCCACCTCTTCCTGTCAAGCCCCTGTAAGCAGACCCCACTTTATCAAAATTTTATGAACAGATACATTGATGACTGAGCACAGCTCTCTGGAGGTGGCTGCACCATCTCCAGAGCTCGTGGCTGGCTCACCCACGTGAGTCACGTCTCCTGGCCACCAGGCTCAACAAAGGCCATGACTCCCTATCCACTCTATGTAGCTGGCTCTTGAAGCTACTCACAGAACTCAGTCAGGTTCTAGTAACTCCCTCTTTCCTAGGGCAAGCGGAGGGCTTTGAACAGAGGATTCTGCCTCCCTAAGTGACCCCTCCCTGGACCTATCTTCCAAACTCCATCCTAGTCGCTGCCAAAAAAAAGGTTGTGCCAGTGAGATTCCACCCCGGGTACCAGCCTGATCCACTCTCCCACATTCCTGGACATGGACTGTCTCACCTACAAGGATGTCATGAGGGCTTTGCTCGTGCCTGGCTGGAGTGCACATCACCCTCTGAGCAGCCAAGGAGTACGTGCAGTTACCCCGCAGGATGCTTTGGTCGTGAACTCCTCAAACTGGCCATTGTCTTTCACAGCGTTCTGGGAAGCACTTCCAGAATATTAGAATAGCTGTGAACTTACCAGCCTAAGCTTAAATTGGCTTTTTGAGCCCCCTTTTTTAAAACAAAAGGGGGAAAGATGCTAATATTTATAAATGCCAGTTCTTGACGTGCATCATTTCACCAAGCCTTCACTGCAACTTTGTGTGGGAGGCTTGTGGTTACTTGGGTATGTGTGGGTCATATGTACCCATGTGAAAGTGCACACGCACACGTTTCCCAGTTCAGTAGCAGTGTGACCTCTGGCAGGGTCTTTTATCTTTCGGGTCTCAGTTGCTCTTCTTGTGGGATGGGGCTGCCTGGGGCTGGAGGCAGAATACCATGTCCTCTTGAGGTCAGCCCTGGCCAGTGACAGGAGCACCGCAAGCAGCAGGGGCCTGCGGCCTGCCTGCTGGCCCGCTGCGCTGTGCCAAGGGCCCTGGGAAGTGTTTATTGAAGTCCACTTCCACACAGGGCTGCTCCCCACTGCCCCCTGAGGTGAGGATCTCGCTCTGGCAGGAGGGAGTGGTCCAGGGTCAGCAAATTGGCAGGAAAGCCTGGAGACATGAGCTTTGCTGCCAGGAGATGGATTATGTTCATAGTCGAGGTCTCTTGGATTCATCAGTAGCTTCAATTTAATAAATTTTCATTTTTGTGTATGTGCTTGTTTTTTAAAAAATTTTGAAGCAATATTTTATTTCTGCAACTTTTTTCTTTCAATTACTACAAAAAGAATTTCTATGAAATTAAAAAGGGAAAACACACACACACACATCTGTATTTCAATCACCCCAAGTCAACAACTGCTCCCTCCCTGCCCCCTTGCCTTTTTCCTGTAAAGACAATACTAGAACCTTGCAGAATGTATGGGAAGTAGAAGTGGCCCTTGACCTCTGTGCCTTGGTTTCCTCATCCAAAAAATAAGGGTAAAAATTCCTCTCTGTTACATTTGTTGTACAGATAATGAGAGTCAATGTGTTGGTTAAGTAAGATGAGTTAATAAATAGAAAAGAAAGATCACCCATAATGTCACCATCATGGCACAAAGAGGCAGCCGTAGAAGTCTGTCCTTAAAGTCAGAAATTGAGAGTTTGAGCCCCAACTCTGCCCTCACTTCCCCGTTTTTCCAGGAGTATATGTGTGGCTTCTTGAAGCCTCAGCTCCTCCATCTATAGAATGGTACGAAATCTGGACGCCGCGATTTGGGTTGGTGGGTAACCAATGTGAGTGAGCTTGGTGAGTGCAGAGCCCTGTACTCTGCTGCAGCCCAGCCCCCACCCTCATCCGTTTTCTGTTTTCTTGCTCAATACTGGTAGGTAAACATTGCTCTGTGCCGCTACCAGACTTCATGTTTATCGTTTTTAACGACTGTGTAATATTCCACCACGTGGAGGTGTCGTGATGCACTTTGTCATCTCTATTGTGGGATGTTTAGGCAGTTTCCAGAATTTTGCTGTTATTAATAACCCTGCAGTGAACAGCTTTGTGCCTGGAGCACTTCCTCCCTGATGGATGACTTCCCCAGCCAACCTCCAGGATATTCATTGAAGCTGCTTTGCGGCAGGGCTGAGGGATAGGCCAGCGGCCGTGGCTGGGAGAGTTAGGTCCCTTCAAAGGCGGCCTGATACCTGCCCCAGGAGTGCAGCATGGGTAGTGGGGCAGCAAGACACTCAGTGCCACAGTGCTGAGCATGGTGGGGGAACATGAGAGCCCCATGGGAAGGGCAGTGGGTGCTGTGGAGAGTTGGGGCTGGGAGTCAGAGGAACTAAGTTCCAGGTTTTGCCTTTGCCATTTTCTGTGTGAAGTCGGGCAAATCCCTTCTCCTCTCTGGACCTTAGTTTTCTCTAGATACTGTGGCCAGGTCAAGGGTTGGTCCAGAGCTATACTTTCCAATGTGGTAGCCACTCACCACATGTGGCTATTTAGATTTAAGTATGAATGAATAAAAGAAAAGAAAAAATCAGATTCTTCATGTCCCTATTCACATTTCAGTATCCGTGTGTGGCTAGTGGCTACGTTATCAGATAGCACAGGTATAGAACACATCCATCATTGCAGAAAACTCTATTTGACTGCCCTGGTCTAGAGACATTTCTAGAGATCCAATCATCCCAGTGTTCTGTGATTCGGGATCTCTGTCACCATGCCTTTTTATGGAGCCAAGAGGAAAGCCAGCAGCCCCTAGATCAGAGAACTCATTAAGGGCCTAGATGGGCCTAGTGACTTTCCAAAGACAAGGACCTCTGGCAGTGTCCTGAGTCTGAAATATTCCCCCCTTGTTTCTCTCCCCAAAGGTCCCAGCTTGGCCTCAGAGAGAAGCTGGGGAAGAGTGTAGGCTCCTTGAGGAGTGGCCCCCAGTCAGGGACGGTGCCCAAGGGAGACTGGTGTGAAGGTAGGGTAGATGATTTCCTGGTTCCTTAGATAGGAAGGCACTTGGAGAGCCTACCCTGAGCTCTGCCCATGGCTGGAACTCCACCGTTCATTCCCTTGGATTAGGCATTGTCCTCTCTAGGATTCTTTTAGAACCCTAGACTGAACATCAAAGAAGACAGCTGCCTCACTCAACTTTGTCCTATTCAGGCTGCCTAGGCCATGTTCTGGGCACTCACTGGGAGAGGAGCTGTGAGAAATAAGTCCACAGTACTGAGGGGAAAACTCCCCTGCCTTCTCCCCACCACCAGACACATACACTCTGGCAACAGCGTGTGGATTCCAGCCGTGCCTTCCCCCTCCCAGCCCCCTCTTCTTTTCAGAGGGGAGGCCTTCTAAAGATGCTCTTCTACAGCCTGGAGGTACTTCAGGGAGAGGGGGCAGTAAATGGGGGAAATAAGATATAAGACGTGAGGAAGCAAAGACAAACGTGGCTGATTTTGATCTCCCCTTTGTCAAGGTGTGGCCACCATCTGCCCTATGCACTGTGCCCAAATGCCCCTCTGTCCCTGTATGAACCGTGCTGCTCATTCATGCTTCTCCTGTTTTCTAGGGTTCTCACAGCCATGTCCTGGCTGCCTTGAGTCTGCCTTCTGCCAGCATTCCAGGGCTCTGTCCCTGTCAGCCCCTGGACCTGCTCCCAAGCTTATTCCTCACCCTAGGCTGCGCTGAGAGGACTCATCAAGCTTCAGAACTCAGCGGGACACAGTAGCAGTCACGGTAGGTGCCGTTCCCGCCCTGCCTACTCCCTGAGCCTTCTTGGTCTCTGGAACAGGAAGGATACCTTTCTGAACACTGTGTCTGTTAGGATCCCTTTGATTGCAAGTAGTAAAAATGCTATTTCAATGAAATGAAATTATCTCAGGTAACTGAAGTGTCTGGGCATGGGTTGGGCTTCAGGCAGGACTTGATCCAGTGGTTTCAACAATGTGACCAGGATCTGTTTTTTGTCTTTATTCCTATGCTTCTCCTTTTTGGTGATGACTCCACTCCTACTGGCATTTCACATGATATGGTCAGAAGATAACTGTCAGCTGTTTCTGGGGCAACATGCTTCCAGGTTGAAATCTGGGGACTTGGGTAGAGACAAAATCTGTTTTCTTGACAGAACAAAGAAAAGTCCTGGAGTTGATCTCTTGAGCCCTATTGGTAGGGTTAAAGTCATCCTGATCCTTTTACTGGGTCCACATGGCTTGGAAACACAGATGGGTTAGGGGTCAGAGTCTGTCCTTCTCCAACTGTGTGACCAGGAATGAGGGGGTGGGTGTTTCCCAAAGGAAGCTCAGGGTCCTGCTGGCAGGAAGGAGATGCCTCAAGCTGGGGGAGGCAAATAACAAATGATTATTATAGATGAAGTCTGCCCCATCCTTTTTTCCAAGGACCAGTTTATGTCCCTCTTTCTTTAGGAAATCTCTGCTGACTGCTCCAGCTAATGGTTATTTCCTTTAGTTCATCCTCCAGCTCCACCCTTTTTACAGATGGAAATTCTGAGGCTCAGTGTGCATTTCTTCATGAATACTCGATTGGTTACTGCTTCAGTGCCGAAGTGTGTTGCTCTCTTCACCTTGGCTACTAGGAAGCTCATAGCTGGTTTGTGGCCCATTTCTGATAAATGTTCAGGATGTTGTGGCATGCAGTTGCTCGGTAACCTTGCCTTTGGCTTCATCTTCTTCTCTCTCATTTTTTTCCCTTGTTCTGATTTCTCTTATTTTTCAGTCTGTGCTGTTCTTAGCAGCCCCAAACTATTTTAGAAGGAAGTGGGGTATAAATAACCAAGAGTGGCCGTAAATGAAGCGTTCAGTGCTTACTGCAGCCAAATGCTAGGCCTTTTCCTTTCTAGGGGCAGCTGGGGTGCAGGTCTCCCCAGGCCCAAGGCCAAGCCTGTCTTCAGGGAGAAACCAAAGCCTGACCATGGTAGCCCCAGTACAATGCCCCCCCGCCTCGCCCTCTGTAGGCTGAGAATGGCATTGTTCTATTTCCCACCCTCCTCCCTCCCCACTCCCCATCTTATCAGAAGCTAATGAAAGAGGCTGGGAAACCCAATCCTCTGGTAATTAAATTTACTTAACGGGTATTCAAGTGGAGTAATGAGAAGTTTAATGCAGTGATTAGATTTTTCTTTAATTAATTAAAATGAGAACCATGTGTCTTTCCAGCAAACCAACTTGACCTGTAGCAAGCAGAGATAGTAGGGTTTTGGCTGGCTGGGTGGGGGTGCTGAGGGGCAGGGGCAGCCTCCTGCCCAGCTCTGATGTCCACTCAGGCTGATCTCTGATTCAGCTCCCATTTCTGAGCCCTGTGAGTGCCAGACCTGGGCTAGACTGGAGTCACTGAGGGCTGAGGGACCCAATAGTCCCCACACTTAGCTGAAAACTAATCTAGGATGGAGGTTTCAGAGGAGGGTCAGCAAGGGTGGCTTAAAGCAAGGAGCACAAAGGAGGGATTTCAGGCATTGTGACAGGAGCGGGTGTTTGGGTGGCTTGTCTCATTGCCTTGTGTCAGCTGACACCTTTGTCTGCATGTTCAGCCAGACCTGGTTTTAACTATGGTGGCACTGGGTCATTAGGGCTAATGGAGTGGGGACAGTGAGGTAGGTAATCAAAAAATCTGGGCTAACTCACAAAGCACTCCTTGGCTTCGGAATGCATCCATGCCAGAAGGCTGACTGTCCTTGCTGTGTTTCTGAAGGCCAGTTAGGGATGCGAGGAAGCACTTCCTGCCTTGAGCCACTCCTGCTGGGGTCAGGTGGTGGCTGGGGCACAGTGAGTGTGGGAATCCCAGCATAGCTGCCTGGAATGGAGCGTAGGACAGGCCTTGCCTGGGCAGAGGGTGGGCATGGTGGGGACTCAGAAGACAGGCCCTGGCACCCCAGGGGCAGGATATGTTGTTTTCAAAGCAATGAGTAAGGCTGGGAGGAGTCCTGAGCCCTTCATGGTAGGGAATAGAAAACTTCCTTCATGGTAGGAGACAGAAAATACTGACCCCAGTTCCATGCTGAGCCCTGATCCTGGACAGACTGAACTTTGATCCCATCCCCACACTGAGCTGTGACCTTGAACAGATTGAACACACTGAGCCCTTACCGATCCTCACACTGAGCCTTGAATAGTCATGGATACATCAATAGAGAAACAGGTGTTGGGGTAGGAGGGGTGAATGGTTCTGCTCGTCCAGCCCCACTGCCAGCTCTGCTGCCTGTGGGCAGGACTCCTGTGCCAGGCCCCACACTCTGCAATGGCCAGGATGAATCAGATGTAATTCTGCCCACAGGGCTGGTGGAGGAGGTGACGAGCAAACAGGCAATGACAGCCGAGTGATCAGAGTTGAGGTGGGCCTCACTTAGAGTGTTCCTCTGGCAGCAGGTGGGAAGGGGGAGGTGCTGGAGGTGGGCCAGCGGGGAGGCTAAGACAGGGTCTTGGAGGATAGCACCCAGGAGGGTCTTGAGGGTGCCTAGAGTGAGAGATTCTCCCCCTCCCCAGAGCTGGCTGTGAATCCCCGAGGCCACCCACAGCTCCTGGTGAACCAAAGGGCTCACCTATGGGGAAGGCTGATGGTGTGCTGGGCACTGGGCTGATGATGCTACCTCACAGGGAAAGTGTTTTTATCCATTTCATGGAAGAGGAAATGGAGATGCACAGGGACTTGTGTAATGTCACTAGCCTGAAGTAGCCTGGTGGGACATGATCCGAGGTCTTGCCTGCCTCCAGGCCTGCACACCACTGTTGCCACTGGGCCTGGGGGGGAACTTGCTGTGGGAGGCAGAGGCTCCTCTCCTTCCATTTCCCCGCCCCCAACTGAGTGGAGAACACCACCTGGGCACTGGTAGGGGGAGAAGAGTGTGAGGAGGGCCCTGGCTGGGTAGGGAACTTGCCTTAGGAGGTAGGGTCTTCCTTCATCCCCATTCCTCCCCTCTTAATCCCACCCCTCTGAACTTCCACACACCCCACCTCTCCCCCACCCAACCCCATTTCCCTCTTTCTAAGGCTCAGCCCTTTCTGAATTTCTTCAGGCCTAGAGAAACCACCCAGCCAACCACCTACCACCCACATGGGGAAACTGAGGCCCTGAGAGGGGCAGGGACCTGCTCAAGATCATGGGGCTCTGCCTCTCATGTCTCTTTAAGGTGGAAAATCTGAAACCACATACCTGGAGTTTACACTTTTAAACACACGATAGTGTTTGAATATTTTCCTTGGGCTGGGAGGCGTTCTGAGGCACGTGCACACACACGTTCACATCACAAAGGCAGACGCCCCCAGGGAGCCACACCTGTCTCCTGGGGTACTGTGCCCCCCAGATGTGTCCATCACCTGCCTTCCTGGGTGCCAGGTGCTGCAAACCACTGTCTCCTTTAATTCTCTTGTCTCAGAAGTTCCATGATTTTCTACAGCTGAGGGAACCGAGGTGGGGGACTAGGCCACAGTCAGCTGGCTAACTGCAGAGGGGTAGTTGCCTAACAAGGTCCAGTCCTAGGCAGACCACCCTCTCCAGGTTGCCCCCTCCTTGCCTGCAGGCAGCTGCCCCCTCCAAGGGCCCCCAGCCTCCCCCACCCTCACATCCACTGCTGCTTCCCTACTTACAAAACCAGTGACTCTTCTCCAGCGCTCCCCACACTTGCCCACCTCCAGACCCTTGCTCAAGCTGTTCCAGCCCCCTGGAGTTCCCTTCCCCAACTCCGCCTGCCCAGATTCCCTTCCTCTTTTTCAGGCTGGGCCCAGATGCCACATCCTTCATGGAGAGCCTCCTATCTATTTCACCCGGATCGGAAGCCAGGCCCCCTTCCTCTGAGCAGCATCCTACAGCTCTTTGCTTGTCCCCCTCTTAGGCTTCTGGCCTCTCTGTGCCTGACTTTGCGGTGTATGGAGGGCAGGGTAGTTTCCTGCCCCTAGCTTCCCTGGCCGTTACCCTCAGGGCCTGGCACACTGTAGGTGTGCAGGAAGTAGCTTGGGTCCTTGCTTTGGGAGGGGCTGCACCTCCACAGACCATCCATTTCCTCAGCAGTCCTGAGTCAGCTGGCCCCTCCCTGTGCTGGTCCCAGCCCCCACCCTCACACCCCTCCAGCCCTGAGGGGGCTGCTTACTGGGTGGGCGTGGGGGCTGGCCTCTGGCCCCAGCAGAGCTCCCTGTGTATGCTTGAACTGCCCAGCTTCTGGGAGCAGGAGCAAGCAAACCCCACCCTTGGGACGCACAGGCAATTCTTGGATCCCGGCAGGTACACGTACCAAGGGATTCCAGCCCTGAGTGCAGAGCGCTGGTGGAGGGCTGCACGGCTGCTCTGCCTGGCACCACTCATTGGCTCTGCTGATTGTTGACTGTGTGACTTTAAGCAAATCAAGTGCCTCAGTTTCCTCGTCTGTTAAATGAGGTGATGACAGACCTTCCTAGGGTTGCTGTGAGGATTGAAGAAACCAATACAACATAAAACACATAGCATAGCCTCGACACAGACACATGAATGCTCCCTGGATGTTGGCTGTCACCACTGCTGGGAGGGAGCACGAAGGCGGAGTGTGGGGGAGTGTTCAGGGAGAGTTTCCATAGGGTGGAGACACCTGAGCAACAACTTGAAAGACGAGGCACAGAAGCCAGGAAATGACATTCCAGGAAGAGGAAACTGCATGGACAAAGGCCCAGAGGCAGTTTGGGGGACATGCCAGGGAGCTGGGAGTGTCTATCTAGCTTAAGGAAAGAATGAGACAAGGAGAGACCCCAGCCTGGTGGCACACAAGAGCTGTGTCCTGAGGGACCCTCGGTGCCACACTGAGTTTGGACTTTGTCCTACAGCCTGTGAGGGGCCATGGATGAGGTATTTTTTTAATACCACAAAAGCAACAATTGTTTATGCAAAAAAAATGGAAACAATTCAGAAATGTGTCCTTTTCACTAGGAAATTCCCTCTTTGCCCTTAGATCTCATTCTGCCAAGGTCTCACTACTGTTGGTCTTTTTCTGCACATTTATAAACATATTTATTGTATATTATATAAAAAAAGAAATGGAATCATATTACACACATTACTCTACAACTTCCATTTTTCATTTACCAGCGTGCTGTGGGCATCTGTCAATGTCACTGTGTACAGAGCTACTGTGTTCTTTTTAATCACTGCCTAATATTCCATTGTTTGTATGTAGCATAGTTTATGTAACTAGTCCTGGGTTGATGGATATTTAGGTTGCCTTCAGTTTTTCACTCTTGCAAATAATGCTTCAGTGAACATCCTTGTATATATATCTTGGCTGACATGTGTAAGCCTTTCTGTAGGATAGAATTCTAGATGTGAAATTGCCAGGGCGAAGGGTATGCTTATTAAATTTTGATAGATACTGTCACATTTTTCTTCCAAAAGGTTGGGCCAGTTTATGCTCCTAGCCTTGGCATCTGCGGGTGGCCATTTCCCCAGCCATCCTCCACACCGAACATTATCAAGCCTTTTAACTTTTACCAATCCAAGAAAACGTCTCCCTGTGGTTTCAACACTCACTTTCCTTCTCCCCAGCAAGGCTGAAAATCTTTTCATGTGGTTATTGGCCATTTGTATTTCCTCCTCTGTGAATTGACTGTTCATATCCTTTGCCCATTTTTCTTTTCTTTTTGCTTTTTGCTTATTGGTAAAAAGGAGCTTTTAGTGTTTTAGGAATTTTAAAACTTTTTCTATTATGTGTACTGGAAATATTTTCCCTAGTCTGTCCTTTGTCTTTTTAACTTTGTTTATGGTATCTTTAGCCATATAGAAGCTTTAGATCTTTATTCAGTCAAATCTGTCAGACTTCTCCTTAGGGCTTCTGAGTTTCACAACTTGCTTGGCGAGGCTTCCTGTAAGGGTTTTAAGCAGAGCTGGGGTGAAGTCGGATTTGTGACTGGGAAAGGTCATTCCTGTTGCCACTATGTGAAGGGTGGGTGGAGAGAGGACTGCAAGCCAACCTGGGTGGGGATGGGGGAGAACTGGGGAGGAGATGAGTTTGAGAAATACTCAGGAATTGGCTGGCCATGCTGAGAGGATGTGAGGGTGAGAGAGGGGAAGAGAAAGGACTCTAGAGTGATGTCTGGGTGTTTGGCTGAGGACTGTGTGGCTAATGCCACCACCAGCCCGAGGTGGGGATGGGACGAGGGGGGGAATGCATGCACGTACACATGAGTGCTCACCTTGGCAGGGACACGTGTACATTTGAGCACATACGTGTACACATATATCCATGCACATGCTTGGAAGTTCTGGAGACTGGCACATCTGTGCTGTGGCTCTGTGATGGGGGTTGGGGATATCTGCTTTTTGTGGAGTTTCTGTTCTCTGGGTACCACACACCCTCACACACATACACACACACTCACTCACTCACGCTCTGTAATCTCAACTACCATATTACTCTGTAATCTCTACTATGAAGTACGTTTTTCAGATAAGGACCAGACTTAGTGTAAGTAACTTGCTTAAGGTCAGAGAGCTAGTGAGTGACAGAAGGGATTTTTGGGACAACTTAGATCTGACCACCCACAGACAGAATTCCTGCCAATGGCATTGAGGAGCCTTTCATTCATTTCTAACCTGACCAACTCAGTTTCATCCGAGACTCTTAGGATGAGTGTTGGAGCCTGACTGCCTGGGTTTGAAATGCAGCCCTATTCCTTACAAATTTCTTCTCTCTGTGCCTCAGTTTCCCTATCCTGAAAAAGCAGTCAGTGACAGTACCTGCCTCCTAGGGTGCTGGTGGGAATTAAATGTGTTAGCACGTGGGAAGGGCTCAGCCCAGTGATGACTGAGCTCTTGGGGACACTGTGTATGGTGACTGTGACGAGATGGCGATGTCTGTGCCCCTTTACCCTCTCTGATCCCCTTCCATCCTTGCTCCACCTGTCACTTCACTCCTATGGCAGCTCTTCCTCAATTCCCCAGAGGAACTTCTTTCAATATTTGCCTTTGAACCTTTGTCCTGTTTTCAGCCCCCCAACCCTTGGCAGACAGTGAATTAAAGCCCAGTCAGTCAGCAAAAATCATTCAGGGGAAAACGATTCATATTGTGCTTAGGGAATCCCCCCGAAGCAGTTCTAGATGGGCATTTTCCACGAGTCAGTGTGTTCTTCCCAACATTGCCCAGGCCTCTGGGTACCAGACCATAACATCCAAATCTAAAACTCCTTCCTCCCTGAGTGGGCATGCTCAAGTGTGCTTTCGAGCCAGGGGTCTGAGCTGACCCCAGCCCAGCCAACTCTCCACTCTAGCCCAAGTTCAAGATCACAGGAGCCTTTGGATGCGCATAGACTAGTATTGACACCACATCCAGTGCTCATTCACAAGAATAGTCTTTTTAATGGCCTTGAAGAAGCTGTATTGTACCCATTTGGGGTCAGAAGGTTGGTGGCAGGGAGGCAGTGAATTTTACTACAGCCAAATTTTACTTCTTGGAAAAGGCAAGAAGTCACAGGGGACTTATATAGACTAAGGGCTTTCCTCTCAAGTCACCTACCAGTGCCCTGGTCTTATCTTGAGGGGCTGCCTCTTCTCCCTATTCCCTGTATTGTCCCACAGGAGCACACAACAAAGAAGGTGATAATTTTCAAAGTAAAGTGCCAATAAGTTCAAAATATAAACCTACAGTTAAGCTTGCAGCTCATTGTCATTTGCAGCTCCAAGGCCCTGTTGGAGTTTTCCTTCCTCCTCCCCTCAAATTGTCCCTCCAAGGCAGACGAATTGAGGGTCCTAGGGCCTTTCTGAGAGCTGGTCCCAGACCTGAGTCAGGGATAAAGCTCTAAAGACATACCAGCCTTTGTTCTCAAGTCAAGTTCAAGTCCTTGAGTGTAGGCCAAGGCCCCAAGCTGTCACGGAGATGCTGCCAGTTGCCTCGGCTCACACTCCCTTCTCCAGGTGGAGACTGTCTCCAGGTGGATCCTGGAACTGCCCCCTTTCTCCTGCGAATAGAGAACCTTTCAACTTGGGGATTCAGATCTTTCCCTCCCCCACTGAAATGCTAGTTATTTAGGGGCTCCCAAATGGAGCTTAGTTCTGTCACTCAGAAAAATCATCCAAACATGTTCTCAAACCAGATGCCCCCGTGTGGCCGGTGGGGGTGTAGGTAGGGTAGCACTGTGCTGCACCAGCAAGCTCTCTCTGAACTCTCAGTGATTTAACGTGACAAGGGTCCCTTCTTGTTTCTTCTTTTACCCTATGAATTCACATTACATGTCCACTGTGGGAAGTGGGGAAGGTGGTGAACTCTGCTCCATATAGTCACACAGGGACCCAGGCTGACAGAAGCTCCGCCATCTGATGGCTGCCCCATCTGGAAGTAGTGGCCTCCTTCAGGGACTGTGGCAAGGAAGAGAATGTGGTAGATTCACACACTGGCTCCTTAATGCACTGACCTTTCAGTGACACACATCATTTTGTTTACAACGCACTGACCAGAACTTCTCATGTGGCCTCAACTACCTGCAAAGGAGCTGAGGAAATGTGGGGACATTTTGTGGGGGAAGGGCATGGGAGAAAAGTGCCCAAACGTTCAGTGACCTGTAAAGTTCTTTGTACAAGGGGTTTTATGGGGGTCACATGCTGTATGCATGCAGCTCTCAAAACTCATAGAATTGTATACTGAAAAGGGTAAAGTTTTTCCAATTTTATTGAGAAATAATTGACATACATCGTTGTATACATTTAAGATATTCAGCATGATGGTTTGATTTATATTGTGAAATGATTACCACCTAACATCCATTATCTCATATAGATATGAAAAGAAAAAGAAGAAAAAAGAAAAAAAATTTCTGCTTGTAATTAATAACTCTTAGGATTTACTCTCTTAGTAACCTTCCTGTATAACAGACAGCAGTGTTAACTATAGTCATCATGTTGTACACTGCGTCCCTAATACTTATTTTATAAGTGGAAGTTTGTACCTTTTGACCGCTTTCCTCCAATACCTCTCCCCCAACCCTCTGCCTCTGGTAACTGCAAGTCTGATCCATTTTTTTATGAGTTTGGTTTTTTGTTTTTATTTTTTAGATTCCACATACAGTATTTGTCTTTGTCTGACTTATTTAACTTGGCATAAGTTCTTCAAGTTCTATCCATGTTGTCGCAAATGGTAGGCTGTTCTTATTTTTATGGCTGAATAGTATTTTATTGGATATATACGTATACCGCCTCTTCTTCATCCATTCATTCATCAGTGGATGCTTAGATTGCTTCCATGTCTTGGCTGTTGTAAATACTGCTGCAGTGAACATAGGGATGCATATATCTTTTTGAGTTAGTGTTTTTGTTTCCTTTGGATATATACCCAGAAGTGGAATTGTTGAATCATATGCTAGCTTTATTTTTAATTTTTTGAGGACCCTCCATACTGTTTTCCATAGTGCAGCAATTTACATTCCCACCAACAGTCCACAAGAATTCCTTTTCTCTACATCCTCACCAGCATTTGTTATCTAAAAAAAAGGATAAATTTTACTGCAGGTAAATTACACCTCAATTAACCTGACTGAAAATGAAGTTCACTGCGGGATTGCTGAGACAGGGAAAACCAAATGACAGATCAGTCAATCAGGGTGGAGTGACACGGATAAGGAGAGGCTCCTGCACACAGTGCTCAGGGAAGGCTTTCTGAGGAGATGCCTTGCACTGAATCTGGATGAGGAGGGGTTGTTCCAGGCAGGGAGAGCAGCAGGGCGGCCATGTGCCTGGAGCTGAGTGAGGGAGAAAAGGGTGGGAGACAGGTCAGGGGCCTCAACCCTTCTCTGGGCATGATGGGGGTCACTAGGCACATAGATAGAGGGTGATTGAAACACTGGTGTGGGTGAGATGGCCCAAAGAGAAAGGAGGGGAGGACAGGGAATAGCGGCATGTGACCGTGTGCAGGAGGAGTAATGGAGGAGTGTGATGAAAACGAGGAGAGGATGGGTCAGGACCTCTTACAGGAGCAAGTGGTCAACCAGCCAGGGACCCGGCAGGCTGGGGCCGGAGGACTGGCATGGACAGGAGGGGTCCTGGCTGAGGGTCCTTGGTGGGGCAGAAGCCAGACATCCTGGGTTGAAAGTGCTGGGAGAGAGGCCGTTATAAGTGAATCTTCCATGAGGCAAGGGACAGACTTGGTGGGTAGGAAGGGAACCTCAGAGAGAATGGGATAGAGCTGCTTTTGTGTGTGTGTGCAAAACTTGCTGAGGTGGGTCTGACCTATGGAAGACCGTATGAGACGGTAAGAAGGGGTGGGTTTGGACAGGGGCTTGATGCCAGGTCCGGGAGGCTACTCGAGGGGGCTGGGGGACAGTAGGGAGGCTGGTGCCACAGGGCCAAACACTAAGGTGGGAGGCAGCACTGAGCTGGCAGGCTAGGGGGTTGGGATCTATTTTGGGGAGCCCATACTAATATGGGCCCACCCCCGGTAGCAGAAGCCCCATCTTTGCCTGTACTAACCTTCCTACCCTTGCCCTACAGTGCATGCTGAGTCTGCGACGGCTAGGCTGCCGCTCCCCCCGCTGCTCCCTGGGCCCCCAGAGGCCCGTGTGTTTGCCTCCTGGCGCCGTCTGACCCAGGTAGGGGACAGCGAGGTGCGCTCGCCCTGCCTCATGCCTCTGCATGGGTGGGAGGGCTCTAGGTACGAGGACCAGGCCAGCCCTGGGTGAATGAGCCCCTGTCAACGGCAATTGTGGGGCCACAGCACAGGGTTTGAAGGCCCCAGCCACAGCAGGGCCTTCTGGGGAGGAGTTCCCAGACCTCCAAGAGGCAGGCCAGCCTGGCAGCAGTCCATCCTCACCAGGCTCCGTCCCTGGGGTGCTGAGAGCCCTGGGACACATAATTCCTCCAGCCCCAGTGTGGCTCTCATATGTTCGCTGTTGGCGGTTTGTTCAGGGTCCTTCGCGGTACACGCTTGTCAAGTTCTTTGGCGGTGGGAGGTTTCGCATCTGAGGTTTCCCTTGCTGTCACTGGCTTTTCCCTGCTGGAGTCGCGGTACTCACTTGCCTGGTGTGTGTGCTTCCGTGAGTGGTGGCTCTTACTCCGGAAGGTCACTGCTCTCTGTGGGACACCCTCAGGGCAGAGGTGCCCCTTCCAGCACCAGAAGCAGCCCAGCTCCCTTTTAATACCCTCAGTGTTGGGCCTGAGAGGGGCCATTTCCCTGCTGCTCCTGGGCACCCCAAGTGGAGGCTTTCTCCTTGGGGCCAAATTCCCCAAGGGCTGGGATTAAGTGGGAGCTAGGCTTGCCAGAATAAATACAAGAAGTCTAGTTAAATTTGAACTTCATATAGACAACAAATCATTTTTTTAGCATCAATATGTCCCAAATATTGCATGGGACATATAATTTTATTTATTAAATCTGGCAACCCAATTGGGAGCTAAAACCCTAACCTCCCTCTTCCTCTGTTCAGTCCTCCCTGCTACACCCAAATTGGTTCTCTCGGATCAGTCCAGTGCCTGTGGCAGATGCCCTGGAGCCAGGGGCCACCAAGCCTGCTCAGGCCATAATCAATGGACATTCCCTAATTCCCCAGGTCCCGCAGGCCATCCTTGGGCCAGAAACCCCGGGTTCCTGCTGGAAGCTGGGGCAGCAGTCCTGGCTGTTAAGAGTGCTCTTGGAGTCTTTGTCTTCCCCTTTGGCTGTCTGACAGCAGAATTCAGGCTGAGGAGGTCACTGGGCGGGGTCAGCTGGGCCTTTGTGCCTGTGAACAGAGCTGTGAGACAGATGTGGAGCTGTGAGAGGAGGCAGGAATAGGAAATTGTTTCGTGAACTTGGAACCCAGAGTGCTCGGGGTGTGGGGGTGGAGGCTGAGGGGTAACATGGATGAGGCAGGGCCAGATAATGGAGGGCTTAGAATGTCCCATTTCTGCATCTTTCAACATTAGGGAGACAAAGGAAGTGATTCTCTTTACGCAAAGTCATTTTTCTGACTACTGATGTAATATTTTTTTCTATGTTATCCATCTGTCTGTCTGTCTATCTATCTATCTAGCTAGCTAGCTAGCTATCTACAATCTAGAAGTATTTAAAGCATGCAGTTCATCCCTTCCCATAATCTCTTCTTCACCAGGACTGACCACTGCTAACTAATTCCATATATCATGTCCTTCCAGACAATTTTCTATGCACTTGTAAACATATCTTAAAAGAAAAACATGGGATCATACTAGATATACTGCTCTGTCACTTGATTTTTCATTTAATATATTGTGCAGACCATTCCAGAATTCCTCCCTATCCTTTTACGCCCATTTTATGGATGGTCTTTAAATTGTTATCAATTATTAATCCTGATGGTGGCCAACAGGATTTATAAACCTCACTCAGGGAACCTCCCAGTTCTTATATCTGTGTGCACTTGTGTTATGGATCCTTTGGGGATGTTTCTGGAAGTGGACTGCCTGGGTCAGAGGGTATGTACCTTTCAAGGTTTGATCCATAGTCCAGATCAAACTTGAGAAGCTTGTGCCGACTTACCATATAAAAAAGTCCCCATCCCCTCACCCTTGCCAACCATGGGCATTATCAATTACTTAGATCCCTGCCAATCTGATGGGTAAAACTGATTTATTTTACATTTCTTTGATCACTAATGAGGTTGATCGTATTTGTGTATGTTTGTTGGCTATTTCAATTTATTTATGAATTGCCTGTTTATGTCACATCCTCATTTTTCTATTCATCTGTCCGTTTATTTAGTAAGCATTGATTGAACACCTACTACATGCTGGGTACTTTTTTTGGTTAGGGACCTAACAGTGAACAACACTGACAAAAATACCTGCTCCATAAAACTTACTCTCTAGTAAACGAGAGGCAGCCAAGGAAAAACAGATGAATAAGTGAAATACAGTGTGTGTATAAGTCTTGAGTGCTAAGGAGAAAAAATAAAGCAGGGGAGGGATGGGAAGTGTTGAGTGACTTGGATATGGTTGTCAGGAAGGCCTCACTGGGAGGTGGCAGTGAAGACAAGACCTGTAGGAAGTGAGAGAATGAGTCACACAGATGTCTGGGACCCTGAGTCAGGAGCAGGCTTGGCCTGTTCAGGGCTCAGTGAGAAGGCCTGTGTGGCTGGAACAGGGTGAAGGAGGGAGAGGGTGAGCGGTGTGGCCAGAGAGGGATTGAGCCAGATCATGCAGGGCCTTGTGGGCCACCCCAAGGCCTTGGCTTTTACTTAGAGTGAAGCAGGGAAAGCAGGGAGCCTGGAAGGTCCTGAATTAGTGATATGATGTGATCTGATTTTCATTTTAATCAGCTCACTCTAGCTACTGTGAAGGGGGCCAAAATCACTCAGTAGGCTATTGCAATGAACCAGGGAAGAGATGGTGGGGGCTTGGACCAGGGGGTCTGGAAGGCAGTGGGGAGAATTGGACAGATTCTGGGTACACGTTAATGGTAGTCAGTAGGATTTGCTGGCAGACTGGATGAGGTGGTGTGTGTGTGTGTGAGAGAGAGAGGGAGCCAAGGATTACTGTCTTAGGCATTTTGGTCTGCCATAACCAAGTATGATAGGCTGGGTGGCTTAAACAACACACATTTATTTCTCACACTTCTTGAGACTTCAAAGTCTAAGATCAGACTCAGTTCTTGGCGAGGACCTTCTGCTTGGCTTGCAGATGACTATCTCGCTGTGTGCTCACGTGACCTCTTCTTCGTTTGCACAGGGAGAGACCAAGCTCTGGGTCCTTTCCTCTTCTTATAAGGTCACTAATCCCATCATGAAATTCCCACTCTCATGACCTCATCTAACTCTACTTACCTCCCAAAGTTTCCTACCTCCAAATATCATCACATTGGGAGTTGGGGCTTCAACGTATGAATTTTGGGAGACAAAAACATTCAGTCCATAACAATGAATCCAAAGATCTTGGCTAAAGTAGGTAAAAGGTTGAGGCTCCCGTCAACAGAGATAGGGCAGAGAATCGGGAGGAGTGGTTTTGTTGTAGGGGAGGAGAGAAACTAGGCTGTGGACAGGACTGGCTACATAATGTATAGGGCCCAGAGCTATATGAAAATGAGTGGCCCTTTGTTTGAAAGAAATATTATGAATTTCAAAGTGGTGACAGTAGAGCATTAAACAAAGCCTGGGACCCTTCTGAGTGTGGGGCCTGGTGTGACTGCCCAGGTGGCACCCCTGTGAGCAGGCTCTTGCTGTGGCCATGTGAAATGTGACTAGTAGACATCCAAGTAGAAATGAGGAGTTGACAGTTGGATATACGAGGTTGGATTTCAGGGGCTAGATCTGAGCTGGAGATACAAATGTAGGGTCATCAGCACAAAGATTATATTTAAAGCTGTGAGATTGGATGAGAGCACCAAGGGGGTGAGTACAGACAGAAGAGAAAAGAACCAAAGACCCAGTCCTGGGGTGTCTTGGTTAGAAGTTAGGGAGCTGAGGAGGAACTGAAAAGGTGACTGAGAAGGTACAACGGGTGAGATGGAGGAGAGCCAGGTATGCTATCCTAGAAGCCAAGGGCAAGACATGTTTCAAGCATGAGGTTGAGTAAGATGCAGACGGAGCATTGATCATGCATTAGCTGTGGGGAGGTCACAGGCGACCTTGGTTTCAGTGATGGTGGGAGGGTGTGTGAAATGCATCTTATTGACTTGCAGAGCGGATTGATTTATAAGAGGATAAGGGATTTAACCCTTTACCTGTCATAAACTGCGAAAAAATTTTTTCACAGTTTTGAGGGTTTTTTTGTCATGTAAGTTTATGGAGTTGTGTTTTGCTTTGTTTTGTTTTTAATCCCTTAAAAGTTTTAAATTGTCCTATGGTCAAGTCTGTCACTCTTTTCCTTTAGAGTTTCTGGCTTTACCCACTAAAAAGTTTTGAAAGTGTTGTCTTATATTGTTTTCTAGTTCTTTATGAAATTTTAAAATGTTTAAATCTCTAGTTTATTTTTTATGTGTGTGGTTTGAAGATAGGGATGTAAGTGCTTTTTTTCCCAAATTACTAGCCAGTTGTTTGGACAGAGTTTATTGAATCCTTTCTCCCTGCTCTGAAGCTCCATTCCTATTATCTGCCAAATGTCCCCATAATCTCATGTCTGTCCAGGCCTTGCTGTTTGATCCATTGATCTTTGCCTGGGGAGAGATTTAGGAAGTCCAGAGAATAGACAGACGTGGTGATTGATTAGGGGTAGAGTGTGAGGAGGCAGGAGGAGTGGAAGCAGACACAGTTACCTTCAATGAAGGAAGAAGCAAAGGAAAGTTAGGGCTGATGGGAGCCCTCAAGTGTTTGGGGCCCCCTACGTGCCTTCACAGTTCTGCAAGGCTTGTATTCTATATACCCATCTACAGATGAGGAAACCGAGGTTCAGAGAGGTTCTGCCACCCATCCAATGGCATCAACTCTTAGGAGGTGGAGTGAGACTGGGAGGCAGCCCTCTCGGTTCCCATGCCTGTGCTCTGTCTACCCCAGTGACAGGGGAGGTGAGGGGGATTGGGGTTCAGGGAAGGCTGGAAGGGTTCCAGGCACAAAATACCCCACACACCCCACTCAGCATCCCCTTCTGTCACTTGGCTGGATCTTGAAGATTTTCCCATTTTCAAGAGCAACCTGTTAAAACCAAAATACTCCTTGCAGGGAATCACACGTTAAGTTTACAGCTAACATCTTAATTATCAGTTAACACTTCTGCAGGGATTAGCTGACAGCCAGCTGAGGACACTGAATGGGGGCCAGTTGCAAGTATACCTAAGTTAGGAAAGGCCAGGAGAGGGGACAGGTGAAAGCAGACGGGAGAGGTACCTAGCAATACACAGCTTTTTTCCTGGAAAAGAGGGAGGTGGACCTGGATCCCCATGGGAGAGGAAGGGGGAGAGGAGCGAGGGAGCAAGCGCTACAGAGCTGGGGGGAGGGGAAGGGAGGGACATGGAAGCTTCTCCACTGAAGCCTGGGGCCTGGGGCTCCTAGAGGACCTGGCTTCTACTAGGCACCTGCTGTGTCCTAGACACAGAGGAGCTTGTCATCTGCTCAGACTTGGTTTTGAGAAGGTCAGGAAATCAGCCACCGTGAGTCAGCTTGGGCACCAGCTGCCAGCAGTCAAAGTGGGGATCTGTCTCAGATACTCAAATACCAGATCTGTCACCCAGGCCGAAGGAGTAGCAGGAAAAGAGGCTAATGCCTCTGAAAGTTTCTCTCCATCTTTGAGGGCCAGTATACACTTCTAGGGTTGGGACTCAGCATGTGAGGAGTGTCAGGGCTTAGTGTGTGACCATGGTCAGCACTCCTGTGTGAGGAGGGTGGGGGCTCCGTGTGTGAGGAGGGTGGGGGCTCCGTGTGTGAGGAAGGTCGGGGCTCCCTGTGTGAGGAGGGTTGGGGTTCTGTATGTGACCAGGGTCGGAGCTCCCTGTGTAAAGAGGATCGAATTCCGTGTGAGGAGAGTCAGGGCTCCATTTGTGACTACGATCTGGGCTCCATGTGTGAGGAGGCCTGGGGATCCCTGTGTGAAGAGGGTCTGGGCTCCTGTGAGGAGGTTTGGGAGCTCCATGTGTGAAGAAGGTCACTGCTCCGTATGTGAGGAAGATTGGGGTTCCATATGTGATAGGGTCAGAGCTAAAAGGTGTGAAGAGGGTTGGAGTCTGTGTGAAAACACTTGGGGCACTGTGTGATCAGGGTCATGACTTCCTGTGTGAGGAGGGTCGGGACTCTGTGGGGAGGGTGGGGACTCAGTGTGAGACTAGGGTCAGAGCTCCCTGCTGTGTGAAGAGGGTCAGATTCCATGTGAGAAGGATCAGGGCTCCTTGTGTGAAGAGCGTAGGGACTCTGTGAGGAGGGTCAGAACTTCCTGTGTTAAGAGGGTCGGGACTTTGTGTTTAAAGCGGCTTGAGGGCTTGGTATGTGAGGAGGGTCAAGGCTCTGTGTGATCAGGCTGTAAGATTCCGTATATCTAGAGAATGTCATTCTAAGTGAAGTAATCCAGAAAGAGGAAGAAAAATGCCATATGAGATCACTTACATGTGGAATCTAAAAACAAAAACAAAAACAAAAACAAAACCAGAGACAGAAACAAACGAACTTATTTACAAAACAGAAACAGGCTCACAGACATCACAGGAAGATGGGAGTTTGAGATTTGCAGATACTAATATATAGAAAATAGCTAAACAACAAGTTTATACTGTATAGCACAGGAAACTATATTCAATATCTTGTAATAACTTATGGTGAAAGAGAATATGAAAACGAATATATGTATGTTCCTATATGACTGACGCATTGTGCTATACACCAGAAATTGGCACAACATTGTAAACTGACTATACTTCAATAAAAATATATTAAAAAATTCAGTGTATGAATGAGATCAGGAAGGGGCCCCTTCCCCCTCTACTTCACTCTGTACAGGGGGAACATGTGTGTCTCTGGGGGATATCATGTGTCTAAATGTAATCCGCTGCCCAACTGCTTCCCCACTATATCAAACTCTGACTTAACCTTCTTGGGACCTTGGGGCTAAGAGCAGCTCTCCCTCAGCTCCCCTGTTCTTCCCTGTCTTGTCCTTCCTCTCCCCTCTTCTCCCTTCACCTCCGTTCCCCTCCTCTGCCAGCTGTTCCTGGCCTTGCATCCAGTTGCTGGCAGTCAGATCCCGAGACACCCAGACACCCTTCCAGCTCAAGGCTGGCCCAGATCCTGAGTAACCTGCAGTCGGGCATACCTCCAGCTCTTCCCTCATTCTCCCCTGAGCACCCTCCCTAAGGTGCTCAAGGGCTCAGCTGGGGAGGGAGCCCCATGAGAGGAGGCAGGTAGTGATGAAGTGAGACTTCCAGGAGGGGAGGAACTAAGCTTGGTGCCTAGGAACAGGCCTGAGTGGCTCCAAGAAGGGGACCTATGTGAGCAAAGGCTGTGGGTCTCTAGTGGTGTTGGGGGGCCTGTTAGTGAGTTGGCGGGCGGCTGAGGGGTGTGAGGGCTCAGATGGGGGAGGCCTCCATGGCTGCCTGAAGACCTCTGGCAGTTCAGGCTTACTGTAGGGATACCTAGAGTCAGTCATTCATTCAGCAAATATTTACTGGGCACCTAGTCTTCTAGACCTAGAGGCACATCTGTGAACCAAACAGAAAGTAGTTCCCAGCCCTACGGGAGCTGACAGTCTACAGGGAGACCGTGGCTGAAGGAGGAATAAAGGGGCTTATACCCTGTGCCCCTCCACCTGTTGGCCCCCAGAAAATCTCCACAAACACAAGGGCTCACAGAGCTGGTGCTAGAAACCTGCTGTCCTTGAGGGTCCTGAAGGGGGAGATGAAAGGATTTCTTTCTGCTTATGGAAAGTTCTAGGAGGAGGGATGGCCAAGACAAGGAGAAGGTGAGCATGAGAGGAAGAGAAGGGCCTCTCAGGAAAAACCTCCCTCCTGTGGCTTCTACCAGGGCAGAGAAAGGGGATGGGCCCTCCCAGGTATAGTGGTCAACTGTCCCATTTTGCCCAGGACTGTCCCAGTTTTAATGCTGCTCAGTCCTGGGATAGTTGGTCACCCTATTTGGAAGCTGTTCTGCACTGGAGGCGCACCCTCTGCCCCTGGCCAACCCAAAATGTTGAGGCAAGCCATGCTGGGCCTCTGAGGAACTGGATGTCTAGGTCATAGTGCTGGCCAAGCCTAGGGATTGTGGGAAGCAACTGTGGGCTCCCTGGGGGTGTGCTGAGGAAGGAGTGAGGGACAGGGGTCTCACTGCAGTGTCTGAGATGCCTTTAGGGTCCCAGAAGATTGAGGCCAGATCCGGCAGGTGGACTTGATTAAAAGGTCTGGGGGGCTTGGGGGGCTTTGAGGTAGGAAGCAGTGGCAGGACTGTCTATGCTTTTGTGTCCACCTTCCTCTGCCCACTAGAGGCTGGCCACCAGCTGTCTGAGGTCTTCCTGCACTGAGCTGGGAGGCCTGGCTTCTCAGTTCTGCCTCTAGCTTGCCCTGTGACCTTAGTTCAGTCTACCCTGAACCTGGACCTCAGTGGTGTGAGGCACAGCTGTGACTGGGCCAGCACTGTCTGAGGGAGGTTTTGCAAAGCATGAAATGTGGCCTGGGTCAATGTGCTGCTGTGGTCGCTGTTGTGGCTCAAGTGCGTGCCCTTGGGGCGCCAGCTCTGGAGACCACCAAAGGGCCTCATGTAGGGCCTACTCTCCATTCTTATCAGGGAGACAGATGTAGAAACTGGAGGTTGAAAACTGGGAGCTGTAGCCAGGGATGTGGCTTGTGGATGTATTTTGTTCCACTTTAAACATTTTTTTAATAGACATATAATTCACATACCATAAAACTTACCATTTAAAAGTGTACAATTCAGTCTTTTTTTTGTATATTCTCAAGATTATACAACAATCATCACTGTCTAATTCCAGAGCATATTCCTCACCCCAAAGGGAGATACTTGTACCCATTAGCAGTCACTCTCCCTCTTCCCGTACTCCAGGCCCTGGCAATCACTAATCTGCTTTCTGTCTCTATGGATTTACCTATTCTGGACATTTCATATAAATGGAACCATGGAAGAGATGGCTTTTTGTGACTAGCTTCTTTCAAATAGCATTAGGCTTTCAAGTTTCATCTACGTTGTAGCATGTCAGTATTTCATTCCTTTTTATGGCCCAGTAATATTCCTTTCCATGGACATTCTGTATTTTGTTTATCCATTCGTTCACGGACATTTAGGTTGTTTCCACTTTTTGGCAGTTATGAATAATGCCACTATGAGCATTTGTGAATAGTCTTTGTGGGAACATGTTTTCCATTCTCTTGGGTTTATTCCCGGATTGGACTCACTGGGCCATGAAGTGACTTGGTGTTGGTGCCTTAGGCAGGGCATGTGCTCTCCACTTCTCAAGTCCTGCCCCCTCCTAACTGTATTACCTGCACACTGTCACTCACTCTCATTTCCTCTCTGACCTCTGTAGGCATCTAAGTTTTCAGTCTTTGATTACAGAACAGTGATGGAGGGAAACACATGGGGCTGTAGGAGTCAGAGACAGCTCCTGACCTGGGGATGGATACTGGAGGGCTTCCTGGAGGAGATACCTCCTTAGCTTAACTTACACTGAATGGACATTTTCTAGGGCAAAAGGAATAAGAGAGTTCTCCCAGTGGGAAGGAAAGCCAGGGACGTGTGAACCCCCCTCCCCTTTTTCCACCCTGGTGGGTGAGTCTGGCTGAGGGATGAGGGGTTTCTCCTGGGGCCAAGTGGGATGCCCTCTCTCCTTTCCTCTAGTGCTTACCTTCTGTCTTCGCTCTGTCTCGGTCTTTTCTGTCATTTGTTCAAGGAGCTGCAAATAGTTTGATGGGCTGGAAAGAAGGGGGAAGATGAAGTGAGATAAGCCAGCTGCAGAGAGAGTAGGGTGAGGGTGGGAGGGCAAAAGGATGCGGGAGTTTGGTCCTTCCTTAGCTAGGTGCAGAGTCTGAGAACCTAGGGCCGAGGTGACCCTAAGCCAGGACATTCCATGTCCCAAATGGCATCTAATTTTCCCTTCCTCAGGGGCAGGTGAGGGGTGGGATGGGCCCTGTTAGGCTGGACCAGGCCTGTGGGCAGAGGCAGAGCGAGGGGCCCAGACTCAGAGCTGCACGCACATCTTCCCAGGTTTCTGCTTCACTACCTAATGGGTAATTATACTCTGACATGCATGGAGGCAAAGAAGGGATTTTCTGTGAAGCAAAATCTCCCGTGAAATATTCAGGCCATGCTGGGCTTTGCTTCCCTGCCACCTAATCTCTGCTGCTTGGCTTGGCCACAGCTTGAGAGGCCACATGTGCCTGGAAGGCTGCATGGGGCTTTTTATTTCCTTCTCAACAGGGAGAGGTTTCCATGGGCTAGAAAGAAACTTGGCTTTGGGCCTAAGACACTACATGCATGCGTATGTATGTGAGTGTGTTTGCCTGTTTATCTAGCCTCTGCACGTTCATTTATGAACTTGGCCCTGTACGTGTGTCTGTGTGTGCGTGCTTACACATGCCCGTGTCTGTGATGCACCCTGACATGGACGGTGTGTTTCACGTGGCCCTCTGATTTGTCTCTGGAGGTGCTTCTGCACTGTGCCTTGTTCTCTGCTTCTGGGCGAGCCGTCCATGGGACCCTCTCAATGGGTGAAAGGCTGCCCTGTGTGTGACTTCTGTCTGTAACTAGCATGGTGCTCAGGGTTGTGGGTTTGCAGGGAAAGCCTTGACATCCTCTTAGGCTCAGGGGCTCAGAGATAGCAGCTGGTCTGCTGCACATTTGAGTCAAGCTTTGCCTCTCCTCTCTGGCTTTAGTTTTTGGTTTCCACCAAGTTTTGAGTGCTTGATGCAGGGCTAGGGAACATATTTGCTTCTGAGAGTTCATTGAGCTGGGACATGTCTGTCCCTTTGTTTGTTCCCACGAGCCCCTCAGCTATCCTACCTGTGCAGAGCCCCTCAACCCATCCTTGGGCCCACAAAACCCCTGCGTTTGCACTCAAGGTCATGCTTCAAAAGCCCTGCTTTTTGCCCTTTATTTACTCCTCCACATTGCACAAGATAGGCAGGACTGGAATTATTGTACCCATTTGGCAGGTGAGGAAACTGAGGTCCAAAGAGGCAAAAAGACATGCCTGAGGTCGTTCTGTGAACCAGGGCTTCAAGCAAGATCACTAGCTCCTCCTCCCTGCACATGGACCCTTTGCCTCCAGCCCCAGCCCTGGGCCCTTGGTGGAGGGGACCCTGCCCAGAGGAAACACAGTTTAATGAATGAATCCAGCTAGAGGGTGTTCCCTTCTCCATATGGAGCTCTCTTTCCCTCTGTCATCATTCAGCATTGTCCTGAAGAGACAACCTGAGAGCTCTTTTCATCTCCAAATCAACAGGCAGGGACGCAGGAGGCAATAATATTGACGTCCACCATTGATATTTCTTTATTGTGGTTGTAATTAGCAATTCTTCCGCAGCTGAGGCTTGATCTGGCAGACAAGTGGAGGAGCTCCAGCTTATTACTGTCAGCCTGTTAATGTCATGCTGACATGGCTGATGAGGGGGGTGGCCTTAGGTAGGGAGAAGGAGAAGCAGGAGGCTGAGAGGAAAGTCGACAGCTCTTCCCTCCTCCCCAGGCACTTGCTGTCCTTGAGCACAGCCCCCTAGAGCACCTCTCATCCCATATATTCCAAGGGAGTTCACTTCCCAGGTTGCCTCCTTCACCCCATGGCCTCTCACCACTCCCTGTTCTGCCAGGATGGCTTGGATTAAAGAGTGGCCTCCATACCCCTTGGAAGGTACGGGCATCAACCTGAGGTCCCCCACATCCCAGAAAGGCGCCAGGGAAGACTTCCCAAGTAGCCAGAGGTGGGAGAGCAGCTCCTCAGCCCTCTGCCCTTCTGCCCAAGTTGGGAGAATGCCCCCTACCCCAGCCCTCACTCCCAGCCCTGCCATATTTAGATCTGCATCCCCTGCTGGTGCTGGCCTCCATGGCAGGCACAGCAAGGCAAGTGCAGCCCCTTCCTGCTCTTCCTGGCACACTTCCTCTAATCCATGTACGTTCTGAGCAGAAGGGCTAGGATTAGCACTTCCAGACCCCTGGGAACTTCCTTGTCCATCCACTGCCGACTTCCTCTCTCCCCTCCCCTCAGGGTCCCTCCGCCCAGATCTCTTTAGATCCTTTAGTTCCTTGAGTAGAGAAAGCCAACGCCAACCATCTTCTGAAGAAGTTGATTTACTCAGCCCTTGACATCTCCCCACCTCCTTTGCTGCCGGTCTGCCTGTTTGCTATCTGCCTAGTCTAGGGATGCTTCACACTATTGATAAAACAATAATAATGGCTATTCTTGTTTCTTGGGTGCTTTTTCTGTGCCAGGCACTGTTAAAAGCATCTTATAAGCATTTGATCCTCATAACCCTATAGGGTAAATACACAGGTCATTCCCATTTTACAGATGAGGAAAACTGAGATGCAGGGAAATTAAAGTGGCTGCCCAAGATCATAGGGCTGCTAAGGGGTGGGCAGCGTGAACCAGGATGTGGGCTCCCAAGCCACCCTCCTCTGCTTCTGGCTTTAGCCCATTAAGTCATTTCTTCCACCTGCATCTCTTCTCCATGAACTTCCTGAGCCCTGCATCACTCAAACGGTTCCCCTCTCATGGTTCTCCCGTGTGTGCCTACTGCCCCCTAGAAGCACTGTGCACTCTCTGAGGACAGGGGCCTCATGCATCATACCCCCTGCTGGTGGTGTCTGCTGACTGAGGAGCCAGCATCTGATGGCAGGACTCCCTGAAGCACATCTGCCTCCTCAAAAGAGACCTTCAGAGCTGTGTCTCAACTTATGCTGGGACTTGGTAAGGATATCCACACATTCATTTCATTTCATTCATTCATTCATTCATTCATTCATTCAGCAAACACTTGCTGGGTGCTGGGTACTCGGTGCTGGGCCCTAAGGAAGGCCTTAAGCATGCTGAGATGATCAGGTCCTGGCCGTGCCCGGGGGGAGCCCACAGCCCAGTCGGGACAAAAGCATAGCCAGACCTGACCAGTGTGGGATAAAACTTGCCCCTTAGAGGCACTACCAGAGTATCATGTAGGTATGAGCAGGATGGGGGAGGAAGGCTGCACAGAGGAAACACTTGAACAGAATCATTAAGGAGAGGGAAGCGTTTTCAGGCTGACGGAGAGGGAAGGGCATTACAGGCAAAGGAACAGCATGTGCAAAGGCTCCAAGTCTGAGAGAGCAGGTCAGACTCAGGAAAAGGCAAGGAGTTCAATTACAAAATATCCAGGTAGGCCTGATTGTGGAGACAGGGGAGGCGGAGCTGAGGGTGCTGTTGGAAGGACAGGTGCACCCCGTCTCCCCTGCAGGTGCTGGGATATGCACTGCAAGGCATGTGAGGACAGAGGCCAGGGCTTCTGCAGATGGTTGTAGGCCCAGCACATGTGTCAGTGAAGCTTAGTGATTCTCCTTTCCTGCCTGGTGTAGGGTGAGGTGTGGGCAGGTCAGTGTCCATGAGTGGGTGGTGTTCCCCACATGGTGACTGAGCCAGCTGTGGAGGGGGTGTGTGAGGACATGATACCCTGACTGTGCTAGGAGATTGCCTTGGGCTCAGGAACCAGATGCTCTGGGCTGCAGCTGGCCTGGAGGGCACCCATGACCATGGCTGCATCTGCCTGTGCCACACCTCCAGCCCTCACAGCAACCCCTCCAACGGAATCAGCCCTATTGGGCAGAAGGGAGACTGAGTCCCAGTGGTGGCGGGGCCATGCCCAGGGTCACACACAAGCAGTGTTCCTGTTGCCTGTCAGTGGGATGTTGGGTTCCTTGAAAAGGACAAGACCTCCAGCTCTCAGGGTCCAGGGTGGAGGCAGGGTGGCCACCACACATGGCGCAGAGAAGGCCTGGCTGGAGAGGAGGTGGTGCAGGGCCCACCAAGGGCAGAGATCAGGCACGGAGCCTAGAATGTGGCAGAAGAGGAGGCCTCCTCTGGAGTCTTATGATGGGAATTTTTTCAGGGACTTAACTTGAGCTCCTAGTGGCCAGTCTGTGGGAGGAATTTCTCTCACATGCCTCATGGAGCCCAGAGTAGCCCACAAAGGAATCAGGCACTGCCTACTGTGTGTCCACCTGTGTACCAACTCACACTCGAGTGTGCAGCCCTGCTTATTTGTACATACAGGTCTCTGTGTATGTCATGTGTGTGTCCTTGTGTGTCCACATATCTGAAGGAGTGTGACCCTGGGATGGGACAATTCTGCATCTGTGTGTGTACGCCGTGGCCAGCAGCCCCACAGCACACACCCGTTTCCTCCTATCCCAGCCGGAAAGCTACCAAAACTCCCACTTTCAGGCCTGGGCCCAGCTCTGTCCAGCCCCTCACAAGGCCCTCCCCTGAGTGCTGGGGTTCAGCCCCCTCGGGACAGGCATCGTGGGCATTAAAGGTACAGCTCAGGCTGGGAGGGACTATCCAGCTCTTTTTTGTGTTTGCCCCTCTCCCCACCCATCCCTAAGTGCCTGCCATGGGATCCTGACAGATAGGTACCCACCACCCTGCCAGCCCTCATGATGGGGAACTCTCATGCCTCCCAGGGCAGCATCAGGGGGACCTGTGGGACACTGCCCAGACAGGAGAGGTCAGGAAGGCCAGAGGGTGGCCTGGGGCTCTTCTCCAACAGCCAGACCTGGGACTTCAGCTCCTGGAAGCAAGGTCAGGCCTGAATATTCAGGGCCTTTCACCTTGTTGTCAAGAGCATATTTTAGCTATTAGTGACAGAGCAAGGATTTAGGGAGGATTTCTCTCTCATTTCCCAGAGCTTTCAGCAAGCTTCCTCCCTTCCCACCCCTCCGCCTGCCAGGGCTGAGAATAACACACACACACACACACACACACACACACACACACACACACACACACACACACACACCTCTCTCTCTCTCTCTCTCTCTTTCTCTCTCAATCTCTCATACCCGGTGTTCCTGTGTGGCTAAGAGAGAGGGAGAGAAATCTGGGTCAGTCTCCCAGGGAAAGCTCCGTGGCATCTCCCCACCTTCCCCAGCAGATGCTCAGTGTTGCAAACTCAGGCTGTGGTCCGAAGGCCGAGGCCTGCCTCAGTCCTGCCCTAGATACCCGTCCTGGTCCCTCCCTGGGCCTCCCTGGGCTCCCTGTCCAGGTGACCTCATGTTCTGGCCTCAGTCCAAGTCAGGCCCTGGGACTCACAGGTCATTTTTGCCACAGTCTGCTGATTGCATGGAGAGTGACAGAAGCTCTCCCATCCCCCACTGGACCCTGTATCAGCCCCTGGGGTCTAGGGGTGGTGGGGAGGAGGGATTTGGGGAGGCCTGTTTGGAGTTGGGGGCCAACTCCAGAGAATGCCTGGTACAGATGAGGGACTTCCAGTGGTGGAGGTTCAGGCAGTATGGCAGGGGCTGGGGTCTGGCTAGGATGCCTCAGGAGTAGGAAGAGGTTTCTGAGAGAAGGCAGACAGAGAAACGGCTGAAGATACTACTGCCATTTCAGATTGGAGCCTGGAGTAGGGACTCAGCTAAGTTAAGTCGGTGCCTGAGACAGGACAAAGTCCAGGGTGGGAGCCTTGCCACACCCAGTGAGCTCAGGGAGACATTCACTGGACTAGGGGCAGAGCAGGGTGGTGGGATTTCCTGTTTAGCTGGGAAAACTGGATCATGGGGAGCTGCCATGGTTTAAGTCACCCAACGACACAAAAGCCTTCCCCTACCTTCATCCCCGAGAAACACCAAGGTCACTTCCTTCTTACTGCCCCTGGTATACAATTACCAGGTGACCCAGCAGATCTCTCCTTCCTCTACCAGGGCATGGCCACAGGATCCTCAGTGCCTGCCCAAGAATGTCTGTTGAGTGAAAAGACAGAGAATTGACCTAAGCTAGACATCAGGAAGGACTTCCTGATGCCACTGGGGGTAGGCTTAGCCTCAAGACTTGATGCTTTTGGAGCATCAAGATCTTCAGAGGGCAGATCTTCAAAAGGGTGTCAGTAGAGGGGGTGACCCCAGCCATCCTCATCTTCCCCCCTGAGGTCAGTTCCTGCCTGCCAGGTGTGAGGAGGCAGTGGCTGCCTGCTTGCTGGGACATCAGCTTGTCCCAGAACCTCCAGGCCTGGAGCCCAGTGGGATGCTCATCTTTTCCCAAGCATCAGGTGTGTGTGTGTCCCGTGAGGGGGCTGGCTGTTGAAGTGCTGGGGTGACTTGTGTGTATGTGTCGGCACACACCTGTGCTGTGTGTGTAAGTGCACAGGATGGCTCAGGAGTCACTTCATGGACTTAGAAAATCTTTTGAAATATGGAACCAGAGACCATCAAGCTTTAGAAGGGGCTAAATTTAGGGATTGGTTTTTAGGCCATGGAGAGGGTGGATGGCCTCCCTTTACTCACTAGCTACTTACGGAGTGAAGACTCGCAGGCTAGGGCATTCAGGGAAACACTGGCCAGGGGAGCTGGTCCTTGACCTTGAGGCGTGGCTGTGAGAGGAGTTAAGGAGGGTCAGGGAAGGCCTTGAAGAGAATGGAGAGTGTTAGGGTTTGAGAGGTAGAGGTGAGGGCAAGGTCCTGCATGTTCTCTTCAGATGGGGCCCCAGAGTGGGACTGGCTTCCCCTCTCAGACTGGGGTCCCTGTGACATTATCTAGGCTTGAGGACAGCCAGCCCCCTCCTTGAGGACCTGTGGAAAGGAGTTTCCTGGCCTCTCATTCCCAAGGACCCCAGCCAGCCCCACGCCTCCTCCCTTCTCACCATGCTTGGGCCCGTCCTTCCCTCGCTCCTGCTCCCTGTGGCCCTGGCCAGGCCAAGCTATGAGCTCGAGGCCCCTCGGGCAGGCGCTGGGCAGCTGTGGCAGCCGGAGCAAGCCCAGCTCCCTCGGGGAGGACCTGAGCTGCCAGCACGTCATCCCTCTGCTAAACTGACTGAATCAGCACACGCATTGGAGCCCCTGGGACCCCGTGGGCTGGGGGCACAAGCCCACTCACATATGCGTCCTCCCTGATCAATAGGGTAAGGAACTGGAAAAGGTGTAATTCAATTTGTCAGTCCGGTTATTAGTTATTGTGCTGGGGGCAGCTCCTGCTCCTCCTTCACCTTCTCCGTTCACCTCCATTTAGAGGGCCAAGCAGAATCCCAGCTGGAGGGAGAGCTGGGCAGTGTGCGGTGTGGGCAGTGTCTGGGGTAAGAACGGCCCAAGAAGACCAAAGCTGAATCTGAGAATACCTCTCCTTGCCCAGAGCCATTGGCCTTGGAGGGTCTACAAGAAACCTTTGGGTCAGCATAGCCATTGTGCAGACAGGGAAACTGAGGCCCAGCAAAGGTAGAGTCCTGGCCTGTGCCTGTGTGTGGTGAGGACTGCCCTGTCCTAGCCCCCTATGAGAAGGGCAGGAGGAAAAAGGGAGCAGAGGGTGGGGAAGTCAGCAGGGAAAGGGGTGCAGGAGTGGTGTGAGGATGTGATCAACTGTTCATCCAGTAAATGATTTCTAAGCCCCTGGGCCAGAGAAGGGCTTGTCTCTTCCCTGCCCTCAGGGATGGTGGCCCAGCTGGGGAATGGACAGTGACCTGCACTATGTCTCATTTGGTGCCTGACATACCCTGGCAGGGTAGTCACCATTATCCCCATTTCATAGACGCACAAACTGAGGCCCAAAGGGAGGCTTTCCCAAGGGAGGGACAGTGCCTGCCCACAGGGGACACAGTGCTGCTCCTGGTCAGGGCCCTCCCACAACTGAACACTCTCAAAGGAGGCTTTGCTCACTGCCTTGAGGCAGAGCTGGGACCAGCTTCTCTGAGAGATGCAATCTCTAGGACTCTAGATAAATTCCCAATTTGTTCTTTGTGCTGGCCAAGAAATTTTTCTGCAGGTCTGACCACAGTCCCTCATGCTTTAACTTCACCAGCCAGTCCTGTGGGATCTTGTCAATCCAAAGGCCCCACTACCTCTCCTCTGTTCCTTTGCCTTCTCAGTTCTGGGTGGGTCTGTGGGCATAGGCACTGGCCCCCACAGCTTGGCCAGCCCCTGAGGACAAGGACTGAAGCTGACCCTCCCCAGTCTTCCCAGCCAGGCCTGTTTGAGAATCAGCTCACCTTTGCCCAGCATTGCCATTCTCATCACAGCCTCTGCCCATCTCATTTCTATTAAACTCATTTACCATCTGAAGGGCTTCATTTTCCACTCTGTTTGCCCATAATCACCCCCAACCCGTCCCCATCTCCCCGATCTCCCCCTGCAGTGCCCAGCGCAGTGGTGAGCAGGCAGCCAGGCTTGGGTACAGCCCAATGCTCTCCCTCCCTCATTCCCTCCCTCCTGGCTATCTTAGGAATCGGCCTGTGCTCCAGGCAGGCATCTCATCCCTGCCTCTGTGGATTTCCCTGCTCCCAGACCAGACACCTGCTTTGATTGAAAACCAGGGGCAGACTTCCAAGTCCTTGAAGGCTTTTCACCCCTCACTCTCTACCTTCTCCACCCAAGCTAGGAAGACCTGGGCGTCATCACCCTGAAATCGAAGGTCAGAAGCCCAGCTCTTTCTTATTAGGCCCCGCACACAACAAGCTCCAAATCTACCCTAATCCCAAGAGAAGCTGACCTTAGATGGGTAAGCAGAAAAGCAAGGTGATTTTTTAACTAATTCATACTAAGGTGTGAGTGATTGGTAGCACTTTATCCTGCCCATGGTATTTGGATTAGAACAGAAGAGTATTATAGTAATAGTATTAATAATAATCACTAACACCCAGTTTTTACTGTGGGTCAAGCACTGTTGTTAACAATGTACAAGTATTAAAAAGCTGTATTAAGCCATTTAATTAATCTACTAACCCACATGAATTTCTAGTTGGTAGAAAGATAAGGAAAGAATGTTGAGGGGCAGGAAGAGAATGTGGGAGGAGGAGGCAAACCTCTCCCTCCTCCAAACCTCCATCCCAGAGAAGTACCAGTACATCCCCTTTGTACAGGGAGTACTTCCCACTTGGTACAGAGAAGAGAGTCCAGCTGTTTGCACTGTAAACTATACCAGGCATTCACTTGAGGTAACCTTGCAAGGGCAGGAGAGTCTCTGCTTCTCTCCAGGGGCTCACAGTTCTCCCAGGAGATGCCTAGGCTGATGCTCCAGGCTTGGCAGCCTTCCCCCAGGATCTCAGAGCACCCCTTAGAAAGTCCCTTGGTGCTGAGAGTCATCACATTGGCCTCCCTGAGAAGTCAAAGGCAACTTCCTCCAAATCCCAAGTTTTCTGTGGCTGAGCCTCTGCCTGGTCCTCTGGTCACACTCTTGACACTGCTCTAGGCTGGATACATTCCAGAGCCCGTCAATAAGCTCAAATTAATATGAGCTTCAAATGAACCCTATAGGGTGAGTGGACCTGGGATGAGGATGCCCATTCTGCAGGTGGGGAGACTAAGGCTTGGAGACGAGAAATAACTGTGCTGAATCCTCCTATTCAGAAGGGTGGCCTAATGAACTCCTGAAGTGAGGGGCGAGGAAAGGCTTTTTGCCTTCTAACAGGGACTTTGCCACTTTAAACCAGTAATGGTCACAGGTCGGGTCCCACCCTTTTCCCTCTCCACTAGGTGGTCTCACTGTTGGAGGAGGCTGAGCACTTGCTCCTAGGCTACCCCCTCACCCCACCCCAGCCTCTCCTGCCTGCCAGCTTTCAAGATCAGGCTGCCTGGTAATTCAGTAATTGATCTGGGAGACTTCCATTATAAATCTCCCAGCCGTGGCCAGCTTTCCCCGTACAGCCAGCCGCCACACTTTACAGCCCATTCCATCCAGCTTACCCTGGTAATGACCACTCATCTTTTCCTCCATGGGAGGATAGCTGGCCATTCCCTGCTTCACCCCACCCCCACAGCCCTGCGGGTAGGGCCCCAGGGACCCTGAACTCAGACAGAAGTGACAGGGTTCTGCGCTGACCTCAACCACCAACTGCTGTGAGGTCTCAAGCAAACCACCTCCCCTCTCTAAGCCTCTGTGTCCACACCTGGGACATAGATCTAGTCAGGTGGCTTTGAGGAGCTAGTGTGAAAAAGTGCAGAAGCTGGCAGGGTAGCTACTGTGATGAGAGCTCCCTGGGGTCCTCAGGGTAGAGGAGCCCAGAGTAGTGCATGATTGTACCTGCCTCTCTCAGTAAGTTGGGAAACACTTCTCAGAGGAAGTGGCATTTGGGCTGGGCCCTGAAGGATGACCGGACTCCCCAGCACTTGGAGGTGGGGACAGTGATGGATGGTGTTCTGAGACCCTACATGGAAACATGACCAGCTTGGAGCCTTAGGGTTCTTACTTGCAGATCTGACCACATCAAGCCCCTGCTTATACCCTTCAGTGGCTCCCTATGCCCTTGGGCTAAAGTTCCCACTCCCTTGGGAAGCTTCAGAGACCTGGCAAGATCCAGTCCCTGCCAGCTTCACGGACCTGAGCCACCGCCTCCAGCTTTGATGAATGTTTTTAAAAATTCTCTACAGGCTATAACCTTTGCACCAGCTGCTCCCTGATTTGGCTCGATGACCACAGTAAAATTTGACTGACCAAATGAAATCTCTGCTCCCTTCCAGAGCCCATAGGCCCTATGTATCTGCCTTCCCCCTCTCCCTCAGGGTCCCAACTCCTCACATTAAGTCCCCATGTTTGGGATTCAGCTCATGTATGCCCAGCTTAAAGTAGTCACCAGGTGACCGGTCATCTTAGATCACCGGGGACCCATGTATCTCCAGGGTACAACGATTTTAGTGCTAAAGCCAAGACAGTCTCAGACACATCGGGATGACTGGTTACCCTAATTCCCCTCCAGCCCCACTGCCAGGCCCACGCGTTTTCTTGTCCTCACCACCCTTCTGTTGGAAGACATTCATTCATTGAATGAGTGAATGAGGGGCATGGACACGGACCTGGGCAAGCCTCTCCTCCTCTCTGGCCTCAGTTTCTCATCTATACCATGGGCAGGGAGGCAGGGTGGGCTCTGGGTGTCTCAGGGAGGACTCTCCCAGCCCCAGTGCACCCAAATGCAGCAAGTTGGAGAGGAAGGGCAGTGTCCCCAGCTCAGCGAGTGGCTGAACATGTGCTGGACTCCAGGGTGGGCACCGCTGGCAGTGGACTGACAGCAGGGTGGGCTGGTGCAGGTGGGAGGGAGCTGTGTCACAGCCTTCACTTTCCTAGATATCCCACCATTACTTGAGGGCCATTTCTGGGCCAGGCCGTTGGTCCAGACCCAGGGTTGGGGGTGTCAGAGTGATGACACTGATTGCCAAGCCCCACTCCCCTCCCACCCCCGGGGAACAGATGGCCCAAGCTTGGACGAGCGGCATAGATGGGGACTGGCATTTGTGTATGTGTGTGGTTTTTTAAAAATCTGACACATTTTTGTCACGTCTTAGTGCATCAGAACAGTAAAGGAGGCGGGAGTGTGAAGAATGTTTTAACTCGCAACTTTGTAACAGTTCCAGTTTTTCCAGGCCTCCTCCCTCTCCCCCAAGCCCCTGCGGAGGAGCCTCAAAGCCCATCTGTTCCTGAATCCCTGCTCTCCCCCCATATCCATCCCATCCATCTCTCACCCATCCATCCATCCATCCATCCATCCTTCCTTCCCATCAGCTGAGAGGGAGAGGGAATCAGAGGGAGCAGCTTGGTACTCCAGGAGGACCCAGGGCAGAGAGGCAGGGGGCCTGTTTCTGGGCTCAGCTTGACCCTAGACTTGCTGAATGGACTTGTACAGTTTCTGACCTTCTCTAGGCCCCACCTATGTGCTCCTAAGGGCTCAGGCCCATCCCCTTTGGGGTTCCCTGATTCTGGCGCTCATAGAAATGTCTGGGGAGAGGGATTAGAAATCGGAGAATGCAGGAGAGATCAAGGGGAATTTTGGGTTTAGAGCACCCAGGGAAAATGGCTCCAAGGTAATAGAGGGAGCCACATTCATGAAGCCAGACTAAGCAGGTTCCAACTTTTATTTCCCTCAGGTTTGGGGCTTGGGTCCCCCCTCCCTGCCCCTTAGCCCCCACTCCACCTAGCCCACCCAGGGTGGTTCTTTGTAGGTGACCCAGGGCTGGCTGAGGTCTGGGCAGCTGCTCCTGGGTCAGGTAGAGAGAAGAGGATCCAAGCAGTACCAGGGACCTAGACATCCCCCCACTGCCCCACTGTGCTTGTCTGTCCTGCAGGGCCCTGGGAGAGGAAGCAGGGTGGGTGCCGGGCCCTGGAAGATTTGCTTCTCAGCCGCCAGCCCTGCTGTCCCTAAGCCCGCCTGGCACTAGCTTCCATTTCATTAGTCATGGAAATGCTAACTGGCCTGGAAAACCAGGAGTCCACACAGCAGGCTGGTCGGAGCCGCCCTGGGCGTGGGGAGCAGTTAGAGACATGAATGGCGCGTGCCCCAGGGCAGCTCAGCCATGGCAAGGGCCCAAGCCTTGCTTCCTCGTTCCACAGCTCAGAGACCAGGGCTTCTGGGCACCTGTGCAATGGTTTGGGACGGTGGAGGCGGGAGGGCAAGTAGCCGGTGCACTCCTGCCAGAAGCAAAGAGACAAGCCTCAGTTGCATCCTGTTCCCTGCATCCCTCCACACCTAACGTGGAAATCCTGAAGTCCAGGGCACATATCAGCAAGCAAAGGCAGAGGGAAGGGCGAGGCAGAGGGCGCTCCCCACAACCCTGTTTGGCCAGCCCACTCTGTTCTGCCCTTAGGGGTGAGAAACAGAGTTCAAAGGCTGCATCAGATCACTGCTGACCACAGAAAACCCCTGCTCAGGGCCGAGGCAGCTCCTGAATGTCGAGCCCACTTCCTTGCACCCTGGTTAAGGCTTAGGACTGCTGGGCATCCCCCAAAGAGTCCCTGCAGTTGGTGGTCTCATTTGCTCAGTAGGGCAGGTTCTGTCCAGGGCAGCTGAATAAATGAACACTGCCCCCACTGAGGCCTGGGTCCCTGACCCCAGGGCCCAGCTGAGTCAGTGCCATTCGAATCTCACCATATGGGCACGGGTGGCTGCGGGGGGCGGAGCTGGGGTTGCCATGAGAACCCGCACGCTGGCATTTCCTCTTTTGGGGAAGCTGAACCATACTTCACAGGCTGTGTAGGCTTCTGAATCCCATTTCTCTGTGTTTTTTAGGAAGGGAAAAAGGGCAGGGGAAGGGGGTGGGAAAGGCAAGGAGGGAGACAGAGGGAGCAGCAGGATGGCGGGAGCTCTGTGGGTCCATTGAGGGTTGATCGGAGGTCTGTGTCCCCCAGAGCTCAGCCCCGGACCAACACAGGCCTGGTGTCCCCTCTGACCCCTTGTCCAAGCCTTGGGTAAACCTTTGCCTTAAAATATGCAACCCTGTGCCCTGCCTGAGGTTTCAAGTCAACTCTGTGGCATTTTCTAGCTTCCTTATCCTCATCCCTCTCCCATGAGGGTTCACCCTGTGGACAGTGACACTGGGGCAGAGGAGGGCAGAAGACTTGGGCCCTGCTCCCAGGGACCTTGATCAGGGCAGGTGTCCACTCTGATTTGGGCATTAGTGGAATTCCACATGGCCAGGGCATGCCTGGAGAACAGGGAGCCATGCTGGGGTGAGAGGTGGGAGGTGAGGCTTGGAGGATGTGGAAAACTGAAAGGAGAGGGCTGTCTGCACCTATCCATCTGGTCAGGGACTGGGGGGTGAGTATGAGAACCCGGGGTCTAGGGATCTGGTGTGACTCCAGCTCCATCTCTTCGTACCTGCAGCACCTCTGGACCTTCTGGAGCGGTACCTGTGAGCCTTCTGGAGCCTCAGTTTCGTTGTCTGTAGTACAACCTGTAAACACATACAAGGGTCCTGTGGTGTGCACACAGTGCGGGGGCTGGAGTAGATCTAATTAAATGGCAGCTGCCACTGGTGTAGTCATTCAGGACATGGTCCCTGGCATTTGCTGGGGACGTAGGGAAGAGTTAATGTGGTCCTGGGCCTAGAGGAAGGCCTACCCTGAGCAGACATGCGGTGGTGGGACCCAGCGTGGCCATGTTCTGGGTAGGCAGCACAGTTGGGAAGGGCTATCCAGACTGAGAAGAAGAATGGGCTAGCAGGAAGAAAGCTGGGGTGGCAATGAGGGAGCTTGGGGTCTGGTGGCAGAACCAGGTCATGTGGGCAGCTCTAAAGCAGAACTGCCACCTCCACTGAATCTCTGGTTCTCTGCCAGCTCCTCTTCCTGGAAGCCTTGCCTGGTATGTCTGGGGCACCCAGCCTTCCTTCTTGGGAAGTCCCCTCCAGACCCTTGGAAAATGGGGCTACTGAGCAAGGAGGCCATCACCATGACACCAGCTCCACCAGAACTTCCTGATGTGTGATGCTGGGAAAGCCCCTCCTCTCTGACTATAAACGGGGTTACAGAGAGCTGTCCTTCCCTCTAGGGGCTGAGTAGGGCCCTGTGAGACAATGGGGCAAGCTTCCTTTAGGATGTGTCTAGAGAAAATAAGGCAGGGAGGTCTGGCTTTATTCTGGTTGAGAAGGTGGGGAGGGCAAGGGTAGAGAGTGGGGTGGCCTCAGCTCTGGGTGTTGCCTCCAGTGATAACAGAGCCCAAGTATCAGGTCCTACTATGTGTCAAGATTTTGCATCTCATTTCATTCTTATGATAACTAGGGAAGTAGCATTATTCCCATTTGACACCTGAGGAGACTGAGGCTCAGAGAAGGAGAGTAACTTGCCCAAGATCACCCACCTAAGGTAGCAGAGCCAGGATTAGAACCCAGGTCTGACTAGCTCTGAACCTACCCATGGCCTCTCCAAGCGTCTCTCCTCTGACCTCCACCAGTCCTCACAGGTTGAAAGGGACGAGTCTGGCCTCTCCAGTGGGCCACTGTGAGGGCTTGCAGGGATCCTACGCTCAGCAAAAAGTGGAAAATGAGGAGAAATGGACCCTGAGAACCAGGCCCCAACCCCCACCGGCTGGAGTCTGGACGTGCCTACCCAGCCTGAGGCAGGCATAGAGCCCCAGCTGAGGAAGAGCATGGTCTTGGCATCGGGTATATTGAGACTGACTCTGAGCTTTACTACTTACTCACTCTGGTTCCCCAGCAAGTTACTGAACCTCTCTGAGCCTCTGTTTCCTCATCTAGAAAACAGAAACAGGGCGGCACTGCATCAATCAGACTAGGTAGGTTTTGTTGCAATAATAGCCAACCTTAAAAATCTCAGAGATTTAAAATAGCTTAGGTGCATTCCTTGCCCAGTTGCAACAGGGGAAGGGAGGATCTGTTCGTAATTGTCACTCGGGACCTCAGGCTCAAGGAGCTGCCCCCATTTCAACACGTGTGCCCACAATACTATAGCAACAGGAAGAGGCATGGCCAAGCCTGCACTGGCTCTAAAGCTCCCTCTTGTAAGCAACAATTTTCACTAGCAGTTCATTGGCCAAAGCAAGTCTCACAGCCAGGCCAAAACTTCTAAGGCAACAGGGAAGTACAGTTCCTTAGCACATGCCTGAAAGAAGGAAACTGGGATCTTAGCAAACATTCCTTACTAATGACCACAGGCACTTCCCCACGGGGGTGCCACTGAACACACAATGTGCTAAAGGGGATGGGGATGCTGGTACACAGAAGATGCCTAATAAATGTTAGTTCCCTTCCCCTGCACTTCCAGCTCCTAGGGACTCCAACCCCCTTTCCTTTCCTGGCCATCTCCTCTGATGTCATCAGAGCTGACAGACAGTCTCCATCTTGAGGGTAAAGACCTTTGCTTCTGTGCCAGGCAGAGTGGTGTCTTCCCCTGGGGCACGTGGTATGGTGGCAGCAGAGCCAGGCCAAGCAGAAAGACATCCTCACTCCCCGCTGAACACCCCCTACCCCAGTGCCTCTTTTAACAAATGAAAAAAAGCAGGAGATACCAGTAATACCTTGACTTTATTAAGGGCTTCATAAGACCCAGATCAAATTACATCTCCTACAATCAAACGGTAAATTCAATTCTGTTCAACAAATGTTGCATTTGACACTGAGAGGGCCCAGAGTGGTCTAGGTGGCCCACCAGGCTGAGAATCTCTCCTCTCACTCAGCATCTGCCCTCATCACTCAGGAAGGCGCCATTCTCCCTGGCTGGAGGCCACATATCTGCCCTGCAGTCCAAGATGAGTAGCCAAGGCCTGGGGCAGGGAGGGGACAGCAGCAAGGGATGGTGACTAAAGACTGGGGCCACTGTGTCCACAGCCACACAAGGCTTGTGGCCTTGGGCAAGTCCTTTTCCCTCTTTCGCCTCAGGCTCCCCCAGTGAAGGGATCAACCTAGGTCCCCATCCCCACCTCTGACGTCAGGTCTCTGGGAACTTCTTTACCAGCCGGCATTTCCCCCTCACAGTGAGGCAAGCTTCTTTCCCTGTCCTGTGCCCTGTGCTCCCTGGGCCAGTCAGACCCTGCCCTCCCCTGCAGTGGCTCACAGTCAGGAGAGGAGACAGACAGGTAAGCCGGCAAAGACCAGGTGGTGTGACAGAGGCACGCTCCCTCTAGGGAGGCTCATTGGTTACCAGCCATGACACAAACCAGACAAGCTATATAGGTTGAGCCCAATTTCCTGCCCTCTCCTCTCTGATCCTTCCATTGACCACCACTGGTCTGGAGAAATCCAGGGGGACTCCGTGGTGAAGGAGGAATTGGAGCTGGACCCAGAACCACTTAGCTGGACAAAGACGGGGAGCAAGTTCCAGGTGAACAGCAGGAGCAATGGCTTGGAGGTGGGATGCGTCCGGAGTGGGTGTGAGTGATAAATGTCACCTGGAGGATATATTGATATGGGAAAATGTAATTTCCATGTTCTAGCAATACACACACACACACACGCACACACACACACACACACTTTCTCCAGCTGCAGCCACAGCCAAGAGATGCTGGGATTATTCAGGAAGACAGAAGAGCTGTCAGCCAAGATTTCATGATACAGAGCAAGGATGCTGCTGGAAAGCCCAGAGAAGCTTCTGGGCCCCCTGGGACTGTGGGAAGGGGCCCCCTTCTACCCAGTGAATCAATAACAGCAACAAGAATAGTAGTAACTCTTTTTGGCACTTTACCGTTAATGAAGCATTTTAGTATTCGTCGTCTCATTCAGGCCTCACAATGACCCTGTGGGGATGCTCTGCTCCATTGATTCCCTGCTTCACAGAGAAGGAAAAAGTTTTGCCCAAAGTGCGTGGGTCCATGAGGTGCGCTCATGCCTTTTGACTCCATGGTGTATTTTGCCTGCTTTTCAGAAGCCACGTGGGCCTTCACCAGGAAGACAGCTTCTTGGTGAGTAGAGGGAGTAGGGTTCTGGCATGAATGGGAAATGGATTCTAGATTTCCTGTTCTGTGGCTTTCCTTGACTTCTCGAGCTTGAGAGGTCTCCCAAGGTAACCTTCAGCCCAGAGTCCCCAACGGTTTGGCCAAACCCAGAGATCCAGAGTCTCCAAGCCCCGAATTAGTGCAAAGCCTCTTCCCCTTGAAACAAGACTGTGGCAAAAGCAGCTCGTTCCTTGAGCGAAAGGGTCCTGCCATGGCCCTGCCCCAGAATCTTTATTTCCACTTGCTTGAGTTCCTCATCCATCAAGGTCTTTGAGTTTATATGTGTTTATTCTTCATTTGAAGCTGTTTGGAAAGTGTGATTTCCAGAATGTCAAGCTGTGAGGCTAGCACATGCTTCAGATTCATGGCTTATTAAATCAGAGCATGACCTAAAGGAATGTAAACATTTAGGTACAGCGTGGTGCTTTCCCGGGAGAAATGGATGTTATCAGTCACTACTTGATACAAATTCAGGGTTTTATCATTTGACCTTAAGAAGGAACTGTTACCACTTTTTCCAGATTTGGGTTGCTAGATACTCTGAGTGTGCCCTGGACCACGTGATGTTCAGATTCCTTTGGTTTTCCTGGGCTAGCAAACCTTCTCATTTGTGTTTTTAGATCGGCTTGGTTTCTTTGGCTGCTTAGCTTTTAATACCAATCTGCACATTATCAGAAAGAAGGTGTCAACTGCCTCCTTAGAGCTTCCGAGTAGCTTTCTGAACACCATTCATTCAGTCCTCTGTCATTCATTCATTAATTCAAAAAAAATGTCTTAAATGTCAGGCACTAGGGATACACAGTAAAAAAAAAAAGAAAAAAAATGACAGTGAACTAGCTACTTTCCACAAACGTAAGACTCTCTCTTTCCCCACTTGAATTTTTCATCAAAAGTGGCCTCTGTACGTACCCAGGTGTATGACTCTTCCATAGCTACTTTTTTCTCCAATCAGGATTTTTCTTCTCACATTCCTCTCCAGCCTAACCCTTGCCTTTGAAGCCCACCACTGAGGCCAAATTCACTCTAGACCTAGCCTGTAAAATGTCTGTTTGCCTTCCATTAGCCCTCCATTAGCACAGGCTCAGCGGTGGTTTGGGAGAGCCACCAGCTTCCACACCATGCCCTGACCCCTCCAGCACCCGGACCCACCAACACTTACTGCATCTCCTGATCCCTATTCCATCATCTGTGTCAGCCAGGCATGGCCTTTCCCCTCTGTGACCATCATGCGGGTCTCCCTTGCTCCCTCTGGCAACCCTTCAGCCACCATCTCATCCCATCCCCATCCTGAGACTTCTCCATCTTCAGACTCAGCTCCCAGTCTTAACCTGGCCTGGCCCCGCTACTAGGCAACTCCCGTCTGTCCTCTTCAGAGCATGATGGCCTCCGGGACAAGGGAACAGACCTGGGCCCAGTCCCATCTTCTGGGGCTACTGGGCTGACTCACCTTGCTCAGCCCAGACAAACCTGCAGAGTCCAGGCTGCCCCCTGCCGGATGCCCAGGGTTACCATGGCGACCCTTTGCCTGTCCTTGTGTGGAGACAGTTGAAAAATAATGGCAGAGACTGTTTCATTCTGTGTCCCACCTGGGAGTCATTTAAGCCTCCCTACTTCTTTTGACACATAATAGGTTTTTTTTCGCTTTTAAGATTATCCTGAAATCTCACTTCCTTCTCTTCCCCTTTACTTCATACCATCGTGGTGGAGTCTCCAAGAGCCTCGGGTCTTAAAATCATACACACATACATGCATGTCCATGTTGTGCACGTGCTTACACATCACGTAGACATCAAATTGGCCTCCTTGGTGCTTGTCAATCAGCAGCAAAATCCTAGGGACCAGGACTCCTCAACCTCACATTGTACATCACTTTACAGTTTGCAAAGCCCTTTCACATCCTATCTCATGTGAGAACCATACAGGCAGTGTTATCACACCCTTCATTTTTCATGTAAGAAAATTGAGGCTTGGGATTTTAGGTGCATTGACCAGTGTCACCTGGTGGCTGACTGGGGCCAGAACTAAGGCTTCTTGACATTCTAGTTTTATTTTTCTGTTGACTCCCAGGGATGTAGAATTGCGGGGGGAGGACCCCCCAACCTTTCATCCTCTCCATTCTTCTCTTAGTAGGGCCTCACTTGCCCAGTTATGAGCAGTGTTGGGAACTGCTGTTCTTGAAGGGGCAGCCTGTGGGAGCCCAGCCTGGGTGCAGGGTCCAGCTGGCCACACTGCATTCCAAGGTCTCCTAATTGCCTTCTGAGTTCCCTCGGTTTCTATTTCCCAGCTTGAGACCTTCCCCAGCCAAGGCTGGACCCTAGGAGGCCAGGTTCTCCACCCTGACCCGGCAGCCACAGTCTGCTGCCCCTAGCTTCTTTCTGCACTCTTCTCCCCACGCAGAACCCTTCTTTTCTTTCCACATTATGCCCCTGGGTCTTTGCTCTCCCTGTGCCACCCTTTCTCGTCGTGACTGCCATCTCTGATAGTCAGCCTCACATTGCAGATTCACGTGGGTATTTGCCTCAGCCTTACATTTGTAGTGAACACATGCATGACTGTTGATCCCACACGTGCATTTCCATCAACCAGACATATTTTTCATGAAGTCCTCTGTCTTACCACAGACAGGCTATGTACTTTGAACACAGCATCACCACCTATGATGTTTACTTTGAATTCATGAACATTTATACCAGCCACACATTAGGCTAGAACATTCCCAATGGCATGAATATGTGTGTTGTTATTAAAACATGTTTACATTGGACAGCCAAGGAGGGTTCTGGGTTCGCAGATAATACAGACTGCTATCCTATATCACTCCCATGTCTGATCCAAATAACCTCTTAATTTGCAGGACTGACAGTCACTCCTTGGATGTGTCTTAAAGGCACTTCCCTTAAGTTTGGACTTGAGGGTACACAGATCAAGAACCACAATAACACATGCATAGCTGAGGGCCTCTTGTCCTTGCAGGGGGTGCTCCAGGGTGTGTGTATAAGATTCCCAGGGGCCACTGGGATGTATAACAGCAAGTTTGAGGCCCAGGTCGTGGTTCCTTTTGTCCCCTCCTTGTGTCTTCTGGCCACAGGGAGCAGACTGGGACCCCAGAGGGGCAGGGGCCTGCCTGTGTTCTCAGTCTTGGAGAACGGGGTCAGCAAAAGGTGACCCTTGGGAAGAGGGCATGGTTGCTCAGTGTGGCTCTGAGGGGGCCTTGGCCACAATTCATTTGTTGCTATCAGGACTCAGCCTGTTCAGTCTTCCCCTTTCTTAGCAGGGTTTCTGAGGCCCAGAGAGGGCAGGTCAGAGACTGAGCCAGGCTTGGCCTGAAGCTCTGTGTTTCTTGGCCTCAGGAATCAGGCTGGGGTCAGGATCAGGCCAGGGCATCCTGTGATTAGAACTGCTGTTTGATGTTCTCTTGGCAACAGCAATCAACATGGAGTAGAGCCCAGCTATGGGATGCGAATGTAGACAAATGTAGGTTCAAATCTTGGTTCTCTCACTTACCAGCCAGCTGGAGGGCGGGGGAGAGGTCCAGCTGGCAGAGTGGCCATGTGCATAGTTGTATGAGGGGACATTCCAGCTCCGCTGGCCAAGCTGTGTGGCTTTGGGCTAGTGATTTCCGTTCTTTGAGCCTCAGTTTTCCCCTCTGTAAAACAGGGTGGATAATGTGTCTGCCTCATAGTTTCCTGCATGTGAAGTGCCTAGCACAGTGCCTGGCATGCAGTAAGTGCTCCTTAAATGCTAGCTCTATGGCTAGTGTTAGTATTATAGTTATTGTTGTATCTGGGATATTGGGGCTCAGTCTCCTCATCTGTAAAATGGGCTTAATGATGCTACTGAAGGTGCCCACCTGATGCCAAAGTTCTCTCTACTTACCACCCTTCTTCCGTCTGACTGCCCTGTCTTTCCTAATACTTCAGAACTGAGCCCAGAGAGGTGGAGGAAAGAAGGAGTCGAGGAAAGAAGGAGTCAAGGAAATCAAATACATCGCCATCCATCCATCAGTTAGCATTGGTGGCATCAGTTTTCATAGAGAAGAGGAATCTGCAAAGTAGTCAAAAAAATATTTCCTCTGTGACTATAGCAGCCCAGCTGTTCTCTTTCAGGAAAAGTGCTGAGGGCTGAAAATAAAATAGAGGAACAATGATAGAAAGACACAGGAAAGAAGGGAGTGAGGTGGGGAGGGAAGGGAGGAGAGGGCAACGCAGACAGGGCAGAGAGGGCATGGGGCGCAGCAGCATGAGGGGAGAGAGGTTTTGCCAGGGCCTTTCTCAGGCTGCCTGGAACAGCATTCAGCAAGGCTGCCGTTGAGCCAGCATGTGCTCTGAGCCACCCTCCACTGCATGCTCACCTGAACCTGGGGTCAAAGGCAGCTCTAGCGAAAGAAGCTGTCTATGGTCTTTAACATTGGGATTGTTTTCTGCGAGTCTTCCTGCTCAACCTCAGGGAGGCCCGCAGGCCCCTTGCCTTTAAGAGAAGGTGGCATCTCAACAATGAGTTAAACACTGCCCTCAGTGCTGGGGAAGGAGACCTTGGAGAGGAATTTCCAGATTCCCGCTTGGCCTCTAACCAAATTCTGACTCCGACCCCATGCTGGGCAGTTGTGGCCACTCCGTGGGCCTTGTACAGACCTCGCTCTGTCCAGCCTCCGCACCTTTGCACCTGCTGTTCCTTCTTCCTAGAATGTCTGTCCCCCTTTGTGAAGATCAGGCTCCTGCCACTCCTGAGCAGCTGCCTCCTCTAGGCAGATGACTGGGAGGCCCTCCCTTCCCTGGGCTTCCCGTCTCCTCCCTTCCTGCCCTGACTACTACCCATCTTGTGTCAGACCCTCTCGGGAGCTGAGCTACCTCTCGCCTGGCCTGCGCTCTGACAGACAGCCTGGGACGCTTTCAGCTCCGGCTTCCTAGTGCCTTCTGACCTGGGCAGGACGGCACAGGGGCCTCAAGACGGCCTGCTCTGAGGGTCTCTGGAGCAGGCCACCTGTCCATCCCTAGATTCCCACCAGGGAGGCTACTAGGGAAACTGTCCTCCTGGTTTTAGCATTAGTACCTGTAAAATAGGCACTTAGATAGCTGGTTAAATGAGTTCTAGTCTCCCTACCACACTCACAGCCAGCCCAGAGCCTTCCCCGACCTCCACACTCTTCAGCTAGAATGTACCCAGGGGGCCATCTAGTTCTCTGTGACCTTGGGTAAGTTACTGTGCTTCTCTGTGCCTCTATTTCCTCACCTGTAAAATGGGGACACTCACCTTTCTCAGAGAGCTGTTGAGAGTATGAAGCAAGTTGATGCCTAGATTATAGGAGGGCCCTGGTACCTGGCACAGAGTAAATGCTCAGGAAGTGTTAGGCATTTTTGTTTTTCCCCAGCATCTGTTGCAGGTCCTGCCTCTCTTCTGGGCCTAGTTTAGAGGAGCACACCCTCCTTGGCTGTCAGCAATCCTAGCCCAGTCACTTGTGACTGTCAAAGTCCCCGCCCTTCCTGGGGTGTTCCTGAGAATGGAGAGACCTCAGAGGCCCCTGGAGGAAATCACTCAGGCTAGAACTTCAGGCTGTGGGGATGGAGATGGGAGAATAGTCATGGCAGACTCAGCGTGGGGAGATGTCTGGGCCAGGGGCTGGCCCTCCAGCCTTGCCCTGAGTGTGAGCTTATGCTCTGCTACATCTACTCCAGGAGCGAGGGCTGGCCAGCTTCTGCTCTGGCCTCCTCGGGGTGGAGGAAACTCCAGGTTCCTGTCCGAGTTCCACTTGATCATAGATTTGTGACCTACATTTGGGACACAAAGAGGAAGGAAGGAAAGCTTGGTCCTCTCCACGAATTGTGAGCCACATCCCAGTCCCCTCACCCCTCTCCTCTTTCCCCATCCCAACCCCTGACTCAGCTCTCTTGGTTGTCATGACAGCAGGGTGCCTGGAAGCAGGACTCCTTATAGGGACAGAACCAGAGTATGCCAGCATGTGTGCCCAGGGTGGGTGGTGCCTTCGTGTACACGCTCAGGTCCTCCTGCACACTGGTGTGTGGTGGGGTGGGGGTGGGGGCTGTGTGTTTGGGTGGGGTCCCTTCAGGGCGATAGGCCTGATTCACACACACTTCCCTGACATGTAGCTAGAGCACAGGCAGGAACAGTCCCTATGCCTTTACTGACAATGGGGGCCATAGATGTGTCTGCTCCCGTCACAGCCCCACCTGGCTCCTGCAGGAGGCCCTTCTCAAGTCGCTGGCCCCTGCCTGAAGCAGGCAGTGCAGGCAGATGGGGAAACTGAGGTCTGCTCATGCACTCGCTCATTCGCTGAACTCACTCTGGACTAACAGGCAAGCTGAGGCTCTACCGGGGCCTCCTGGCTCCCCTAGGCAGTGGAGGTGCCTGAGGGGTGTTTAGGATCTTATGCCCCTGGGCTATCTCCTCTTCTACACCTGAAGAAGGCTGGCTAATGTCCACCATAAGGGGAGAATTATCAGCAAGATGTTTAACTTTGCTTCTTTTCATTTTTCACTTCCCAGGGCTTAAGGAAGGGCTGCCAGCCTTTCTAAAGTGGGTCTGGTGCCAGCTCTCTAGGGGGACCAGTAAGCTGTGCATGAGCAGAAAGTGAGTGCAGGCATGCAGCAAAGCAGGCGAGGGTCTGAGGCAGCAGCCCTGCATGTGTTAGGAACCAACCTGTCTGCAGATGGGAGGGCACACACAGTAGGCTCATGACACTTCCCACACTTCAGATGTTAGCTAGCATTTATCTCTGGCCATGAGATGTGCAGGTACACGCCCCCTCCCCCACCTCCAGCATGTTAACTAAATGTGAAAATGTCCCTGCCAAGTTCAAGAGTAGAGAGCGAGCTGGGCCCTGGTAGGATGAGTAGTGATGCAGTCCACCTGTCCACCTGCTGCTCGGGCTGCCTCTAGGGAGAGAGACAGCGAGGAGTGGGCCTCGGGCTCAGCCCTCTGTTCCCCCCCATTCTGCCCACTCACTGTATGTCCTGGGATCCTCCCTGGACCCTGCTTCCTGAGCTGTGATGTATGGAGTCTTTGCAAGCTGGCTGGCCAGGGCTGCCTCCTCCCAGACCCTCAGCCCCCTGATTTGGTGCTTGCTCTCTTCGGAGGAGGAAGGAGGCTCCCAGACAAGCCAGTTCTGGAGGTGTGTATATGGGAGGAGGAGTGTCTGGGTGTGCAGAGGGGGCTCCACAAGTCTGTGAGTCACTGAGAAATTTCCTGAGGGCACACCAGGCCTGCCTTCCCACTTGCCTGATGAGCCACCATGACAATGCAGGTATTTATGGCTGGTTTTCACACCCTGGCAGGTGGTGTGAACACACTGCATCTGAGTCTGTGAGCCCATGTTTTGGTTCAGCGTGGGGGCCCCCATTGTCTGGGGCCTTCCACATCTCTCCACCTCAAGCTGACAGCCTGAGTCATGTCATTTACCCCATGAAGAGGATTCCACCTGGGGGTCCTCTGTCCAACCCCAAACCTCTGTGACTGTCACTCACTAGGGCTAGATCTGGCTACTAGTCCTGGCTCTACCAGGGCAAGTCACTTCACTTTTCTGAGCCTTAGTTTTCTCATCTGTGAGATAGGCACGGTAGCCCTTTCTGCACATGTTGCTGAAGGGGTTGAGGGAACCGGTCCAGCACTGTGGCCATCAGCTTCAGGTGTGGCCACTGAGAAGTCAGCCAGGGCTCAGCCTGCCCCAGGCTCAGCCCTGCTTTGAGGCCTATTTCGTGTCATCTCAAGGACACATGTGATAGATTCTCTCTTGCCCTCCTGGTGTCACTCATTCTTCTACCAGTGCCAACCTCATTTCCTAGGTTACAGAAATGGCATAAGCAGGTGGCGGGCCCAGAAGGAGCAGGTAGATACTCAGGTCTGCCCTTGGGACCCCTAGAACTAGGGTATTCCTCTCACCCACCTGCCCTCCAGGCTCTGGTCAGCCAGTTGTAGTGAATGGACTCCAGGACAACATGGGCAGAGAAGGGATAGAGAGGGAGGGCCCGGTCCAGGTACAGACCACAACTGGGAAGCCCTGAACGGGGGCTTGGGTTTTCTGTCTGTGGATTGATGGGGCTTGGAGAATGAGGGAGAGGCAGAAAAAGTCCTGCTCAGGACCCCTAACCCTGATACACACAACAGAGATGACACATCACATTTAACAGTGATACACACAGCATAGATCTGCAATACAACATCAACATTAAGAAACCATGACACAAAAAACTGTACACACACACAAAGCAGACACGGCTGCACCAACTAGACTTATGATCACAATGGTGCACCCTCTTGAGGGCTGACTATGTATTGGGCCCTGTTTGCAAGGCCTGGATGGATCATGTCATTTAATCCTCACAACTCTTTGGAGCAGGTGAAGCGACTTGCCTAAGTGCTCTTCCCAGAGGGTGCATGTTCCAGTAGGTTCTCCCTCTCATCACACCCACCCATTGCCCTGTTTGCAGGTACATCCGCCTCCTGCTCAGTCCTGTACGAAAGGGAGGTGAGATAGGAGGGCGAAAAGCCCAGGCGTCCTCCTAGGGGTGGCGCTAGGCTCTCAGCAAGGATGCCCCAGTTCCCCGCATCCCTGCCGGGGAGTCTCCTCTGGCTTGCTGCCTCTGGGCCAGTGTTGAGGCTCCTCTCTGAGTGGAAACCCTAAACCATGGAACCCCCCGTGATATGACTGGTGGGACGGCACACCCCAGAACGGCAGGAAAAGGGGTGCAGACCCGTGTAGTCAGAAGAGGCCCTGTGGGAGTGCTCTTGGGCTCTCCTCTCTGTATGTCCATCCTTCACATTCCCACACAAGCCTCTCTTCCCCATCTGTGTGGCCTGACCTAGCTAAGGGAAGGGAGAGAGTCCTTCTTGCCTTCCAGGGTTGCCTCAACCCCCTAGTCCTACGCACAGGGACCTGCATCTCCCCTTACCCCCTGGACAACCCTGCTCTCCCACCTGGTCCAGCCCAGGCAGCCTTCCTGCTCCCCACTCCTTCTTAGCTTCTAGCACTATCCAGGGGGCCTGGTCGGGTCCACCTGTCACCAGCCCAGGAGTCTGGTCTGCCTTTCTCTCCCCGACCCTCTGAGAGAAGGAGAATAAGCCAGAGAGATGGAGAGAGAGGCAGAGATAGAGGGAGAGCCCCTCAAGGGTCAGGTAGGGGCTGATGCTGATCTCTGGGGGCCACAAGTGGCTGTGGCCTGACCTGATCAGCCCAGCTCCAAAAGGGCACACCCCACCCAGTTCTTTGTAGCAGCCAATGGTCACACTGCTGCACCTTCTGTGCGCTCCCCCTGTTAAGTTTGGTGCAGACTTTGAAAGCAGACAGACATGTTCTAGCTTCCCCATATGTGACCTGTGTGATCCTGGGCAAAGATATCCCCTGTCGGGGTGGGGTGGGGGGAGGTGTCCTTTGGTCCCGAGTGAGCACCCAGCCCTCCAAGATGCCTCCATCCCTCTCTGACCAGACCACCTGGCTGGCACTTCAGGCACCTGCCTCAGCTGCCTTCACCCCACTGGGCAGGTGATGGAGAGGCAGGTGCTGAGGGCTGGGAGTTCTCAGGCAGGAAGAGAGCTCCCAAGAACACCATGCCACAGTGGCTGTCAGAGTGCACTCATCCCAACAGTCACAACCGTGCCCAGCACTGAGCTTGAGTGTGCAAATCTCCCACCTCTCCCACGGCGGAGTCCAGCAGGTGTGGGGAGAGGCAGGAGGCCCTGGCTCCAGGCTTCAGCACTGATTTGCTGTGTGACCTTGGGCAGCGATGATGCCTCTCTGTGCATCTGCAAATCAGGCTGCAGTGGGACAGACCAAGGCTGCACCAGATAAGGGATGCAGAGAGACCCTGGAGGAAAGGCCCAGCTCAAAGCATAACTGATAAAAACTTCTTTCGTCGAAAGAAGAAAACCACAGTCAGAATGAATGCTCTCTTCAGAGTGTTTCAGGACCAGGGACAGGAGCCTGTCTGCTGCCAGAAGCCAAGCCCACATGGTGGGCCCAGCCCTGCTCCTTGTGTGGCTTCAGGCAGGTTATGGAAGGTGGTCTGGCTGCCTCTCCGGGGCACCTTCTCTAGGCCTGGATGGCCTCCTCTTGCCTTGTGTGGCCCTTGGCAGAGCTGAGCACACCATGGGCACCCAAGTGCCCAAATCAGGCTGCCTGGCTCCACCTTCTGGAAGAGAGCATCTTAGAGGCTACAGACGCCAGCCCTAGAGACAGTGAGGCTCAAGTTCTTCATCACCGAGAAGCCAAAATGCTAGCATTCTCAACCATCCCTCCTACCTCTCCCCACTGCCCCTGAGGCCTCTCTCTGTTGGCAGCTCTGGCTCTGGAGCCCCCCTCCATCTTCTTCCTTTGTTCCCTGTGTTGGGGGTGCCCTGTGTGTGGTGGCGCCTGGGGTGGACCAAGCCCTGGCAGCTGGACAGCTTACCCCTCCTCATCTGTCTCCCCTTTCCTCCTAATGTCCTGGACTCAGGCCTTAAATGAAGCATAGACAGAGTCTGGCAGAGGGAAGCCTCATTAGGCTTGATCTAATTAGGAGCCCCTGTGAGACTGGGGTTGGACGAGGGAGGCAGAGGGAGGCGTTGTCCTATGCACAACGGCCGTGTGCCCCAGGAGTATTATGTATATGGTATGCTCCTAGGACCCTCCCCACAATCCTCCAAGATAGGCATAACTATCCCCAGGTAGAGTGACTGGAAAGCAACTGAGAGAGGGTAGGTGACTTGCCCAAGGTCACACAGCCAGCAGGTGGCTTCCCTGCAATGTGCATCCTGTTTGTCTGGCCCCAGCATCCAGTTCTTCCCAGTGCCTCAGCCAGTCTCAGCACATCAGTCAGGGCAGGGCCTCAGAGTTCTTCTGGCTCCTCTGCTGTCCTCCGGGGCAGGGTTGACCAGCCTCTGCTTGCACATGCAGTGACGGGGAGCTCACGGCCCATTTTTGGCTCTTCATGTCTGTGGACCTCCTCTCTCTCCCAGCACTACCTGATTTCACAGTGGGTCAGGATGGTGGCGGTGGGGGGGGAGGGTGGCAGCCAGTCTCTCCGCCTTTCTCCACACCCACCCTCATCCATCTCCCTCTGCAATCAGGGAGGGTGTGTGGGGAGCCCACGCAATGCCAAGCGGCAGGCTGCCCCTTCGTTAGTCTTAGCTAACAAGCTGTTTATGGGTGCGACATGACACCTGCTTTCTTCTTTATAACTTCAATAATTTATGGGCATATTAGCGGCCAGGCGGCCGCCCTGGGTCCCAGCCAGACGGGACGGGGCGATGCAGCCCGGTGCCTCTGCCGATATTTACTCTCTCCCACCATCAATTATTAAAGAGCTCGCCTTCGTTTTTGCACATAATTACATGCGCCGTTATGGTTCAAACTCCCCTGCTCTTAATCCCTCTAGAGAGGGGCCCTGTCTGCACAACTGGGCTGAGCTGTAGGGACCCAGCTGGCTAGAGAACCCAGCAGGCAGACATCCTACCTGGGAGACAAATGGTGGCAGCCTCAGCCCCAAACCTCCTTCTCAGCCGAGCTGGAACCACCTTGGCCATTGCCAGCCTTCCTTGGGTCAGCTGTCTCTCTCCACTGTCCTAGGGTTGGGCCTTTGCACCTGCTGTTCTCTCTGCTTGGAACACCATCCCCCCACCTTTCGTCAGCTGGTTGACTCCTTCTCACCCTTTGGATTTCAGCTCAGCCGTCACCCCCTCCTGGTTATCTATCCTGACTCCTCAGTGCCTGCTCTGTGTGTGCGCAACCCCCCATGCTTCCCTCACCTCTGCCCAGATCATGCTCTGCTGAGTCTTGTGCATGAGATCTTGGGCTTTTTGGGACTCGGAGAAAGCTGTAGTGAATGTTTGTTAAGGGAATGAATGAGAGAATGGATGGATGAACGCTCACCTGCCTCACCATTAATGAGCTCACTGATGCACCTGCCCCCTCCCTTTCTCCAGAAAGCCTGTCCTGATTGCTCCATTCACACACATCTCCCTCGTCTTCCAACTCCTCTAGACCTTCCTGGTCTGGACTGGGATCCCCAGAGGGCAGCAAGACCTGGACCCTCCCTCTCTGTGCTGGGGGCACAGAGGGAGGGTCAAGGTGAAGGGAGGGCAGATCCTGACAATCTCAGCTCTGCTGTGTGACCTGGGGAAGTTATTCACCTTCCTGAGTGTTTCCTCATTGGTTATATGGGGGATAAGAACAGTTCCTACTTTACTGGGTTGTGGTTGAGGCTTACATGAGATAATTTAGAAAATCACCTAATACAGGGCCCAGTATGTTATAGGCACTCACGCAATATTCCTTAACCTCAACCACTGTCTGTCTATGAACTGAGTTGATGCAAAATTGAAGTGAACTGAATTGTGTTGAATTGAACCACATTATTCATGCCTTCTCTTGTCCACACTTCCTTTTTAGTCTCTGTTACTATGTAGCTGGCCCTAGGCTTGGCTCCTGGGGGCCTCTGCAAATATTCCAGATTGATCAGTCAAGACTCTCCCAGCATCTCAGTCCACACCTAGGAAGGGGGAAGGAGGGTGAGTCTCTCCCACGCCACAGAAGAACAGACCGCGAGCCCAGGGAGGTAATATGTCTTCCCCCAAGGGAAGCTGGCCTCTGTCATAGCGAATAAGTAAGTGATGGGTAGGGGGTACCAAAGATGGAAGCCACAGTCTTTTGATAACATAATTTCAGAAGTGATATTCCATTACTTCTGCCATATTCTGTTCGCTAGAAGTGGGTCAGTTAGTCCAGCCCACAATCGAGGGGAGAAAATTGCACAAATGGCTTTGGGGAGGATATTCCAGAAGATCATGGGGGGCCACCTGAGGGGCTGCCTACCACAGAGTAGCTGAGGCCCAGCGAGGTAGAGTGACTTGCCCAGGGCCCCACAGCGGTTAGAGACAAAGCCAGGACTGGAACTCAAGACTGCTTGGCTCTGGGGCTGGACATCTTTCTAGTTGCCATGCTGCCTTTGACTTAAGTTAATAACGGGTTCCAACTTAAGTTAATAAACAAGTTTCCTGCACAACAGAACTCAAGACAAGTGCTTAATAAATGCGTTTGCTAATAGTGCTGTCTGTTTACACATATTAGCTCAAGCTCCCCCTGACATGATCCATGGGGACAGCTGAGGCCAGGCTCTTGGAAGAAGTTGCTCTGCCAAGCCTGGAGCCCAGATTCCCAAGGAGCCAGGGTGTGGTCCCTTTATACGAACTACTTTTTATATTTGCTTTTTTTTGTTTTGTTTTGCTCTCATTTTAATCATTTGGACATTGTGTGTGTGTGTGAGGGCGTTTAACGGAGTATACACTTCCCTGTGTTCTTAGGGAGAGCTAACTGCAAGCTCAGGCACATCAGATATTCCCTTGGAGGGACTTCAGGGTGGGCAAGGCTGACAAGCCCCTCCACTGACAGGCCCCAGACAAATTTCTTGCTTCTTAGGTATTATGCAGCACCAGGCGCCAAGCGCAGCAGGCTGAGTAGGGGCCGGCCCCAGGACCTCATCTCACTGCCGGCTCTGCCTCGGGCCTCCAGGAATCTTTGGCCTCCCCCAGTTCTCAGTGCGATTCCGGGTAGTGGAGGTTGCTGCCTACATTGCTTATAGATAAGTGACTGTCACTGATACTGGAACATTTCCAGTGGAGGTGTGGGTGATCAAGGCCCCAAGATGAGGGGAGGTGAGAATCCCTGCCCTCCATGCCCTGGCCCCCTTCTCCAGGGGAACCAATTGGTTCTTCCTGATTAATGGATTTCAGTTTGATTTGCATACATCAGACCCTCTGGAATCTGGGCTCTGGTTTCTCTGTGGAAACTGGAGGAGACACAAGATCAATCCCTGCCTTTAGTGTGTTCCTGTTCTCAGAAAATGAAGATCTTGGTCCAGGCTTCTCCTAATGGGAATGCTGAAAGGGACCTTAGGGTAGACCCTTGTCTTAACAGAGAAGGAGCTGCAGGGTCAGGGGTCAGGGGGCAGAGAGAAGTCGTAACAGTAAGTATAATAACCATTAAAATACCTATATTTATCAAGCACCTACTGTGTGCCAGGTCCCGCATCAAGTACTGGATATAATTCCATCCTCCTTACCTGTAGTTTCCACGTCCACAGATACGGAGGGCTGACTGCAAGGGACTTGAGCAGTTGTGAATTCTGGTGTCTGTGGGGGGTCCTGGAGGGATGACTGCACATTAAGTCATGAGATCCTTGCACCAACCCTGTGAAGTGACTTCTACTGATAGTCTCACCTTACAGAGGAGGAAACCGCGGCTTAGAGAGGTGCCCAAGGGTACGAAGACCATCTCAGAGCAGGAGACTGACGTGCTTAGAGCAGGCTTATGGAAGGAGGGGGCCACACGGTGCCCTGCACTGGAAGGGGAGTGAGAGAAAGGATTCAAAGAGGTGGGTCTAGGGTCTGAGAAAGTGGTCAGTGATAAATAAGACATGCGTGTAGTGGGGGCTGCCAAGGAAGAGGATGCTCCCAGGGAAGTGAGGCTGGGCTTTCCACACCCCTGCCCTTAGAGTGCTGGCCTCAGCCTGTATCCACAGTAGTGTCCCTCCATGTCAACTAGCACGTCTCCACATCCAGCTGGGCCAGCCACTGTGCAAATAAGTCCCTTTCAGCTGAGCCTCAGCGCCCCTCCCTGTGCTGACTGCCCCTCGCAAGATGTGGAGGACCAAGGGGTGGGTGCATCTGGACGAGGGACATTGAGTAAGTCCTTTCCCTTTTAGGTACCTCAGCCAGACCCTCTGTAACATGCCTGGGTGGAACCGTGGTGTGTCTGAGCCCCTGGTGGCTCTTAGGGAAGGGCTTAAGAGGGGGAAGGAAGGCCCTAACCCTGGCCACAGCTCCAGGCCCACCTCCTAGAGGGAACTGTCCTCTCAGCCCCCTCAAGTGCCCCCATCCCTCGCCCGCTCCATGGCTGCACCAGCACGGGGCTCTGACCTATGGATTTTCTGTCACTTCCTGATCCACTTCACTCCAGCCTGAGTCTTCAGGACTTCATTATACCAACGGCCTCAGCACCCCCAGCATGGAGGGCTGTGAGAGCCATGGATGAGTGCAGGGCTTCTTCAGTGGCTTCTGGAGGCTATAGGCCCTCCAGCTTCTGGGCCTCAGCCTTCTCGGGACTCAGGGTCCTTCAAGGAGCCCCTTCTTGTGGCATCATCCCACTCTCCCCATTAAGGCAGGGCCACATAATCCTGAACTTAAGAGACACCCCCAGGCCAACTCCTTATTGCATAGCTAGGGAAGCGTTCACCCAGGGAGGGACAGTGACTCCCCTCAAGGTCACACAGCAAATTAATAAGAACACTCAGAATCAAACATGTGGCATAAAACCCACACCCCCAACCCTGCTCCAGGCCTAGTGCCACTTGCCCAGCCCCCACCTGCCTCGCCGGCTCCTGGTCTCCATTTTTCTTGCTAATTAGAGGTCTCAGCAATGACTCCACTGTCCCAGCCATTTTAGAGCTGTCATTAATTTCAAGTGCCTTCAGAAATAATCATCATCGTAAAACCCCAAGAGCTGCTGGGATGCAAGCAAGCAGGACCAGCACAAAGCAGGCATGCAGGCAGGCTTATGTGTGCCTTCCTGTGCCCCAGGGGACGGGTCCTGCCTCCTTCCTCCTCCAGCCCCCCAGAGTGGGGGAGAACAGGGCTTGTGCTCTGACACCAGACACACAGAGCTTCAAAGCCCAGCTCTACCTCTTACACAGAGTAAACCTGGGTAAGTCACCAGCCCTGCCAGAGCCTCAGTATTTTCATCTGTACAATGGGGATCACTATCCCAATCTTGAAGTGAGATGAAGTATGCAAAGTATAGCTCAGATCCTGGCTTACAGTAGGAGCTGAATAAAGGTTAGACGGTCCTTCCCCTCTTCCAGAGTCCCCTAGCAAACCCTTTCCAGCTTCTCTGCTTTGCTCTGAGCACTCAGGCTGCCTCCTTTTCCTTCCAGCCATCAACCCCTGCTTTATTGAGACTTGCTGAGTTTTCACCCCAAAGCCAGGATCTGCTGAGTGCCTACCCATGAGACATGCTGCCTCAAGGCTGCTCTTTGGAGCTCCTAGTCTGAGGACAGAGAGGGAGGAGACTGGGCCCTTGCCTCCAAGGGCATTTCAGCTTGAGGAGGAGAGACAAGAATAGAAGAAAATGGTCTTAGTTTGGTCTTGAAGCACAGGTGGAAACCAGGGAGAGGGCATGCCAAGCCGGCGGACCAATAAGGACAAAGGCTTGGAGGTGTGGGTGAGCATTCTTCAGCTGTAGCACCAGGGTACAATCTCTGGGTTGTGCCAGTGACATCTTGGGCTGGGCCACTCTGATGCTTTACATTCTTCATGGCCTGGGGATCCCTGAGAGTGCTCTGTTGGGGACCATTACACTGGACAGGAATGGAAAGATTCGCATTCCCAGTCACAGCCCCCCCCCACTTTTATGGGGTCTCTGGTGACAAGGCCAGGGGCCTATACGCTCACCAGGCTGAGGCTGAACCCTCAAAAAGGCATTTTCTCCACGTTCTTCCCTCAAAGCTTCTCCCCATATCGTCTCTGGTGAACTAAGACAGGGAGTGCTTGGAGGGGTCATTTCTTTGAGAGAAACAGGAACGGAGAAATGGCTTGCCTACTGTTTACAATGGAGAACTAAGACTCTAGGGCAGTTCCTCCCAGACACACAGCTCTTTGGTCATCTCTGCAGCCTCAAAGGTGCAAAGGGACAACTGTGGGCCCCAGGAGACCTCACCCCAGGACGCCAACTTCCTCGGCCAGCATCTAGGGGTTGGGGATGGGATCTCCTGATCCGAGGGGATCACTGAGGCAGCGAGCAGGTGAGTCGGGGGCGGAGACACGCCGTGGCCGTGCAGTGCCTGCGTCAGTCGCCGCACCAGGAATAGCCCCCGCCCCCGCCCCCGCCCCGCAGCGGGTCTGCGCGCCCGCCGGGTGCCTGGCGAGCCTTTACGCAGGAGCGAGAGAGCGACTATTCCTGTCGGGCTGGTGGGAGGAGGCGGCGCGGGAGGGCGGGAGCTCACGGGTAACTCACAAACAGCCGGGGTGGGGGAGCTGGGGAGCCTGGGAAGGGGGTCCAGGCGGCACAGAGTTGAGGGGCCAGGGAGCCGCCTGCGCTGGGCTCTGGAAGGGAGGGGGACTCCTTTGCGGCTTCCCCTCCTCCCCGCCCACCTATAAGTCCCTCTGCCAAGCCTGCCCCCTGCTGGTTTACTGGACCCTGGAAGGGGATTCAAATTCCCTCTCCAGGCTTTACTAGCTGTTGGACCATAGGGAAATCACATAACCTCTCTGAGCCTGGGGTTCCTTCTCTCTGTCACAGAGGGAACGACAGCGCCTCCTCCCAGGGTTGTTGGAGGCTGAATGTAGAGAGCAGAGCACAGCACAGCATCCGCACTTGCTAGGATGGGGCTCCAGCTAAGCCGAGGATGTACAACAGACGTAGAAAACAGGAGATAGTTCTCCAGGCTGACTGTCCAGCGCCGTGGTGCAGCAGTGAGACTGAGAAGTACTAAACTCTGTTTAGTTAGAACAGAAAGTCTGTGCAAGTCTTTGGGCTGTGTGTGAGCCCAAACAATGGAGAAGAAAGATGGTGTTGTGGGTGGAGGGACACTGGGGGCCCCATCATGCCAGCTAGGTATCTGCAGTGAGTGTCAGGCAGGCTCCTTGGGGAATGGGCACTGGGAGCAGGATCACCGTGTCTGCCCCATAGACTGAGACGCCTTGGACCAGTCTTCTCCCTAGTTCCTGTGGCCCCCAAGCACCTGTGTGCTCAAGGTGTCAGGAACACTGATTGTGCTCATGTGATGCACACCCAACAGTGGAGAAGGGGTGAGCATGCCTGCTAGTTTCAGCACTGATGGTTATTCTCATCAAAGTAGCTTGGGTTAAAAGGCATCCAGCTTCAAGGTGATGGAAGGCGGTGTACAGTGGAAGAGGTGAGGTCCCAAGGGTGGTAGCCCTCTTCAGTCTTTGTGAAGACACTGCTGCCAGCTGGTCCTCTGTATCTGTCAGTTAAGGAGGATCTGTATCTAAGGAGAGGGTCCATTCCTTGGGCCTATCTGAGTATGTGGCCTCAGCTCTCCTGGACTGCTGGTGGGGAGCAGGGTGAGGGACTGCCAAATCCAGACTGAGGGTCTGCGTTGCCCTCTGCTGGTCACTGGGTGCAGTGCTCGCGGCCAGAGCGGCCTGCTGCCCTCTGCAGGAGAGGAAGTCAGACTGGGCGGGGACCCAGGCTGCAAAAGAAGGCGCAAGACCCCGCTCCGGGTAGACCCGCGGGGCGCACCTCACTCGCCATCCCCTGGAGCCTCCCTCTCTACCTGCCTTGCTCCAAGGCCGCCAGGATGTGGGCCCTTCAGGGATTCGCACACAATTCTGAGAAGAGAGACAAGGCGTAGGACCGAGGCTCTCGGCCTGACCCTTCCCACGCCGTCCTCCAAACAACCCTTGCCGGTGGGGAGCCTTGCCCGTTCACATGCGTGTGCCGGTCCACATGGCAGCGTACAATGACCCCAGTTAACACGTGTGAACACATTCACGCGCTCACATGCACACGCATGAGGCCACACGCGAGGGTGCGCACATCTCCGAGAGTACCGCAGGCCGGACTCTGCGGGGCCGGGCTGGCCCGGGACTCGGAGGGGCGCGGCTGTGTGCTGGGCTGGAGCACTGGGGCGCCGGCTCCCGCGCAAGGTTGGTGCAGCCCTAGCCCGCGCCGCCTTGCCAGTTTCGCTGCCCCATCCGTGCAGGGCGGTGGTTGGGGCGCTCCTCGCTCTCCGCCCCCTTCGCTGAAAGAAGCCGAGTCCCCCACTTCACTTCCCCCCTCCCTCGGTTTTGCGGCCGCGCCTTCTCCTCCCCCGCCCGGCTCCCGCCGCTCTCTCGCTCGCTCGCTCGCTCCCTCCCTCCCTCGGTCCCTCCTCCCTCCCTGGCTCGCTCCTCGCTCCTCGCGCTCCCTCCCTGCGCCGCGGCAGAGCGCGGAGCCCGGGCGGGAGCCGGCGCGGGAGCCGGAGCGGGCGGCCGGCGACAGCGCAGACGGCGGCGGGTCCCGGTCCCGGCCCCGGAGCGCGCGGAGTCCCCACCCGCGCCGCTCCGGCCCCTCTCCCGACGCGGGGCTCCGAGCAGCATGCGCAGCCGCTGCCCGCCGGCCTCAGCCCTGGCCCCGGCCCCGCTGCGGAGCGCGCCCGGCCTCGACCCCGGCCCCAGCGGCAGAGGTGGTGGCGGCGGCGGCGGCGGCGGCTCCAGGCCGGCCCGGGGCGCAGAACCAGGCTCGTGGTGCCCGCGTCGCGCGTCCTGAGCGCGCCCGCCCCTCCGCCCGCCGGAGCCGCGGCCTCCAGCCTCCCTACTCCCTGGCCCTTGCCCCGGCCCCGGCTCCGGCTTGGCTCCCGCCTTCGTGGGGCAGACAGACGGACAGCTAGCCCCGCGAGGGCGCGCGGACTGCCGGGCGGAGGTGTTGGACGAGAAGGAGGAGACGGAGGAGGGGGCTGGGCAGGGGCTGGGGCCCGGCGGGGGAGACATGCGATTGGTGACCGAGCGGAGCGGACGGACGGCGCGCCCGAGATGCAGGTGAGCCCGGCGGCCGCGGCCCAGCCCCGAGTGGGCAGCCCCACGGCGAGCGCCCCTGGGGGCCGCCGTCGGCCCTGGCTGCGCCCTCCTGGGGCAGCGGGGCACCCCAGCGCCACCCAGATCCGCTTTTGGGTCACAGATCTGACTCCCCTCAAACCTCAGAACTGAGGACTCCTCCTTTCCCGTTCCTCCCACCCCTACAAATACCAGGTAGGCTAGCTGAGACCCCGCAGCTATGGAGGGGTCCCAGTCCTGCTGGTCCTCCGTACCTCCTCCCGGTCCTCCGTACCTCCTCCCATTCTGAGGCAGCCCTAGCAGCACCAGGCACTCCCAAGCGGGTGGACACAGATCGGGGACCAGGTTTATCCCAGGCACCAGGCTGGGCTCCACCTCGCTCCCCTAACAAGGAGCAACCCCTTTCCAGCTCCTGCCCAGTGAGGAGAAGGCGAGGGGAACTGAGGGGCCTAGGAGAATGGAGGAGAGGGAGTTAGGGTTGAGGAGGACCCCGGAACCCTTTGGGGGCCTCCCCTTTGTCTTCAGCCCTGGCTTCTCACTTCCTCCTGCCCCACTTTTCATTCTGAAGCAGAGCTGGTGGGAGGTGGGAACCAGCTGAGAATAAGGGGCCTTCTTCTTGGCCCCCTTCCTCTGCAATGTGGGCTATGGGCATCCTGCTCCCCCAGGCACCTTCAAGTGGATCCCACTTTGAGGAGGGGTGGGGCCAGTCCCAGTGGGCTGTCCCTTCCTGTGTCTTGTGCAGGGTCCCAGCCCAGCTCTGTCCAGTCCTGGTTGTGCCGGCATCGGCATCTCCTCTTTGTTCTCAGAGGTCCTGGGGTTGGGGTTGGGGAGAAGGGGCATCTGGGAGAATGGCAGTACAGGAAGCCCTAAAGTGGGGGCAGTACCATCTGGGCAAGCCCCTTCCCTGCCAGCTCAGTCCTCCCCTGCTTGGCTTGGGCAGCCGGAGGGTGCGCAGCCCAGCCTGGCCCATGGCTCCGGCTCAGCCCTGCTGATCATTATGCCAGTGGCTCCAGCACTGGTGCCTCCTATGCCCAGGGAGCAATGAGCTGGGGCATCCAGGCAGCAGAGAGCCTGGGGCTTCCCCACGTCCTGCAAGGAATGCTGTGAGGGAAGAGAGGGTTAGCTGCTCCCAGACCCTTTGTCCTTGTGTGGGCAGGGAGGGGCTCAGAGTCCTCACACCTCTGGGAAGAAGCCAGCACCTGGTCTGCTGGGACAGCTTGCCTGCCCTTCCTGCTTTCTCCTCATGGCCTGAGGCAGGAGGGAGGGGCTGAGGTGGCAGAGGGGAGAGGCCAGGAACTCTTCAGAACCCAGATGGGGGCTCCCGGCAACACCCAGCTGCCCTTCCTGGAAGACGGCTTAGCAAAGGTGAGGATGGGCCCCCTCTGGCATTATTGTTGGCTCCGCCCCCTCCACCCCTACCAATTTAAGTGTGAGGTGGCCTTGGCTAGGGCTTGGTCAAGGCTGTAGTGCTCCCTGGTGCCTGGAGTTAGAGTGGGTCCTGAATCCAAGGGGCCAGGTTTGGGGGGATGGGTAGGTGCTGAGGACAATGGAGAGACCACTCTATGCCTTGCAGTAGTCCTCTTTGGTCCTAGGGTCAGCTCCTCCATCCCCTGAGCATCCATTTGTCCTATGCTAGATACTGTTTTCTAAAATCCAGAATTCCAAGGGGACACTGAAAAGAAGGGAAAAAAAGTCTCGTGAGGGTGGGTCCTTGTTCAGCGTAAAGCTAGACAGGATCCCTGGTACCAGTGACGGCTCATCTGGGGCTACTCTCCGAGTGCCACCAGAACAAATGGGGAGAGGATCGTGATTGGGTCTGGGGGATGGGGGAACGTGTTCCTGTTGAGAAATGAGACAGTGTCAGGTGGAGGGTTGAGGAGGTGGGTCCTGTGCGGCTAGGGAAGCGCCAGCAAGGGGAGGCTGCAGGTGGTAGTTGTCTCAGAGACAGCCTTGGTTTTGCTGGCCGGGGTCTCTTGGTCTGGCTGTCCTGTGTGTAGTGCTCTGTGGAAGGATGGGGGCCGTCCAGCCTCAGGGTTCCCCCTCCTGATGGTCATCCACTGATGACTGCCTGTTCTGTTCCCACCAATCCCTCTACATGTCCCCCCATCACCTGGCTTGGTTCAGCGTTCCTACCCAGATGGTCTCCTCCTCTTCTGGCCCCTCCTGTAGGAAGCCTCCCTGATTCCTCCACATCACTGACCCTCCAGGCACCCACAGCATAGAATCACACAGGTTTGCATCTAATATTGTACCAGCCAATTCATTCATGCATTTGTTCTACACATCCTGGCTGAGCTGCTTGCTCTGCTCTGGGCTAGGCCTTTCCATGGCTCCCATGGATTACCTTGAACATTCAGGGCAATCCGTACCCATCCCCTGTGCTCTCCTGCCTGGCCCCTGGGATAGGGAAGACACTGGGAGGCACCAGGGAGCAGTGGCAAGAACTACCTGGAGGAGACTTAGTGTCTTCAGCCTATAAGGCATCAAGGATGCCCCAGGCAGGGGTTAGGGAGAGCCAAGCCAGGGTATTCAGTAGCACACGCAGACACTCAGAGAAGGATGAGATTTGTTCCTGGGGGCTGAGGCAGTCAGGGGTCCTCCAGGGAAGGAGAGAGACTGGGTATCTCTTGAGGGAGTAGAAGACTTGGCAGAGACACAGAAAGCAAGATTCCAGAATCAGGGACTGTTCTTTGTAGAAAGAGTGTGGAAAGGCGAGTTCACTTCCAAATGCATTTAAGGCATGCTGACCTTTGTTTATATGTTGAATGAATGAATTAATGTCCTTGGACCAGTAAAGCTGTGCTGACAACAGTCTCTTCCTCATGTGTGTTCAGTTCCTTCGGTGTCATTTTATAGTGAAGTTGTTGAGTATAGTCCTTGGAGCCAGATGCCTGGGCTCAAATCTCAGCTCTTATGACTTTGGGCAAGTTACTTAATCTCTTGGGCCTCTATCTCCTTATCCATAAAGTGAGGATGATAAACAGCTGTTATGAAGACTGTGTATTAATATATGCAAAGCGATTAGAACAGTGCCTGGCACATAGTAAGCTCTTAAGAACTGCTAGCTACTCATATTGGTATCAGTGATATGCTCTCAGTCTCAACTTTATTGATGGTACAGAGATTTGCTTTTATAAGCTGAGAAAACTGAAAGAGAGATGGAATGACTTGCCCAAAGTCCCCAGCTTACAAGCCTTCTTCCTGACTTCTGGTCCAGGGCTCTTACTCACTGATCCAGGCATGGCTTGTTAATTAATTAATCAATATATTTAGTATTATTACTACTACTACTAATATAATGAACACCCTGACCCTACTCCCTGGCCTGAACACTAGCACTTTAATAACAATATACATCTTCCCATGTGTTTCTTTTCACCCATCCCTTGATAACCTTAATAATTTCTCTAAATTATCTATTTAGCATTTCATTGCCTTTTTAAAATCTTGAATTTTAATATAGAGAATTGTTCTGTTTTAGTTATTTTTGAACTTTGTTAAAAAAGAACATGAAACTGAAACTGTATAGAGTCCTCTGGAATTTGTCTTTTTTCTTCAACATGATATTCCTAAGTTTCATCTGTATTGTTGCAGATAATGGTAGATGTAGTTCATTCATTTTCACTGATGCGTGACGTTCTGTTGTTTGAACATAACACGGTGTATTTATTCTTCTATTGAGGGGCATTTGGGTTGTTTCCCTTTTTGCTCTTACAAACAATGCTGCAGTAAACCTTCTTGTCCCCTCCCCTGAGATGACATGCAGAGCATCTCTGGGGCACACAGCTAAGAGCAGAATTGCTGGACTGTAGGTCATGCTCATGTTCATCTTTACTAGAAAATGTGCCATGGTGTTTTCCAAATGGGACCATTTGTGCTTTCCTATTGAAGTATCCCCATTACTCCCAACCCGCACCAACACTCAATATGTGCAGACATCTTGGTTTTTACTGACTGAATGAGTGTAAAATGGTCTTGATTTGCATTCCTGGAATTCAAGGTTTCTAGCGTATGAAATGGGGGTTGAGATAGGCAGCAGCCCATGTGTAAGGGATGCTCACTAAGCAGTCATCCTCTTTATGCCTCAGGCATTGGGATACTGTCGGTACAAACCCCTGAGCTCAGGGTTGGGCAATAGCAGTCAGGGAGGAAGGACTCCCTGGGAAAGTGGGAATAAAGAAAGATCACGGAGAGCTTAGGTCCCTGCACATTTAGAGCCAGAGGATCCCTAGTGGCTCTGTGTTCACCTGCAGGATGGGCAGCGGTGGTCCTAGCATGGGAGGTGGAAGGAGCCTGTGTTTCATTATTTTAATAATGCATAGCCCCCTGATAAACCCTGTCTCTATACCCTGGCACCTGGCCCGGAGCTGGGCCTTGGTGAGTGCTTGGTGAGAGCCTGGTGACCCGGGGAATGAATACTGATGAGCAAATGTATGTTTGTTCCTCTTTCATTCTCACCTCCGTGAAGGAGTCCTCCCTGACTGCCTTTGCACACAGTGAGTGAGGGATGGCTGAACAAGGTGGCTCCTGAGCATTCGCAGGTGAGGCCCTCAAGCCCCTGCCTCCCCTCAGGGGCTGAGGAACCCAGTGCTGGCAAGCTAATTTGGAGCAGTTTCCTCTGCCAGCCTGGTGCACCAACAGTTGATTCCACACCACTTTCCCTGCCTGGGCCTGGGCCCCTGGAGCTGGGCCCCTGGAGCTGGGTAGAGACGAGCCATGGGGCTGGTTGAATAATTATGCCTATTTCACGTGACACCCAAATTGATTGCCGCCAGGGTGACATTACCAGGGCATTGTTCCTCGTCTCCAACCTCTTATTACATGTTATTAGGGTGTGTGGTGTGTGTGTTTTTCTATTTTTTCCCATTCTGGGGAATTAATCTCTCTCTGCCACCTCCTCTGCTTCCCTCTGCAGAGAACCTCCTCATGGCTCTGGGAGGGGCTGGGGGCCCGGCCAGCATGCTTCCTCTGCCTGGCCCAGCGCAGGACTGCAGATGCAGTTGGGATCTGGCCTGTCAGGCCCCTTTACTTGGGTGCACCATGTAGGTATCTTAGAGCTGAGAGGGGCTGCTGAGGTGTGGACTCCAGCAGAGGAGTCCTCCTCCAATGTCCCTGATTCATGGTCTCTGCTTACATACCTCTCATGACAGCCTGCTCACTCACTATCTGCCAAGGCACGTCTTCCATCCTGAGCCTTCTGATCTTTTGTTTGATTCCTCACACTGAGTTGAATGGGCCTCCCCTATAACTCTGCCCATGGTCTTGGCTCCGCCCTGTGGTCCTGTGCTGGACCTTTTGCACCCTCTGCCTTGGGACGCCCCTTAGGGATTTGCAGAGATGCCACCACCCTCCCAAGTCTGGGCTTTAACGAATAGGCAGCCAGGTGATGGCATGAGTTGTGCCTGAGCATAACACACCCCTTATATGTGTCTGACCAGAGGGGCTCATCACCTCTTGATACTGAGCTTAGTACATATACCGGTTTGGGAAAATGGGTTTTGGCAAGAGGCTGGCCAAGATTCAATTGAGCAGAGAGGGCTTTGAATGGTCGGTGCCAGGAGAAGGGCAAGTGTTTTTATTTATAGTTTGCCTGTCCATGTTATAAATAACTCACTACTGGACCTTGGTTTGTGATATATTGGGGATTGTTTTTAAGTCTTTTCCCCTTTTTGAAGCAGAAATAACCTAAACCTTTACCCGTCCCTACTCTGGCCACACCATGAATCAAAAGGCTATATTACCCTCACATGATGTTGGAGAGAGAAGGTGGCTGCAGTAAGGAGGCCAGGGTTCTTCCCAGGCCCTAACCCTGAGATGCTGTGTGGCCTCAGACAAGTCCCTGATGCTCTTGGCCTCAGTTTCCTCATCCGCTTGATGGTCTCTCAATTATCATGCCTCTGGAGCTAGACAAACTCAGTGACCTTTGGCAGGTGAATTAATGGCTTGGAGCCTCAGTTTCCTCATCAGTAAAGTGGGACTAATGGTACTTCCCTCACAGGGTATTGGGGGAGGGTTGCAGAATGTGGTCATTTTGCAAAGCATTTAATATATGTGCTCCATATAAATGTCTCTTCCCTTCCCTCTCCTTGAATTCTCTGCCCCCAGCCCAGTGAGGGTGGTATAAAGCCTGCCTTTCTGTTTTCTAAATGAGGAGTTCAGGGTCCAGAGATATAAAGCCACTTGCTCAAGATCATCTGCTCAGCAAGCAGCCCTTGAACCTGAATCAGAGAGAGGCAGTATATGCGAGTAGTCAGGACAACCTGTGGTCTAACTGCCTCAGACCTAATCCCAGCTCTGCCACTTACCGCTGTGTGATTCGGGGCAAGCTGCATTACCTCTTTGTGCCCCAATTCTCTAACCTGTAAAATGAGGATAACAGTACCAACCTAGTAGGATTGTTGTGAAGATTAAACAAGATCCTGTTTGAGTTCATATCATACTAGCTGTGTGACCTTGAGCAAGCTGCAGAACCTTTTTATTCTTCTGTCTTTTCCATCTGCAAAATGGGGATAGGAACAGGACCTACCTGAACAGGTTGTGGTGAAATTAAACTAATTTTTATGGGTGAAGTGCTTAGAGTAATGCCTGGCACACCAAAGGCCCTCTGTAAGGGTTTTTCCAATCATCATCATCATCATTCTATTTATTAGGCCTCTGGCCTTCAAATCCCATACTACTTCAACCACTCCCTTCAACTCTCCTCTCCGCACCCTGGGTTTCTGAGGCTGTGACCTCCCCCCTTTCCCAAGCTCAAGGCTTGTGACCTTCCCAAGTTTCCAGGCCTCCAAAGCCTGAGATGGGCCAGTCTGAGCTGTTCCCAAGGTAGAGGGGCCTGAGGACTGGAGCACTGGGAAAGGGCCCCAGGTGCTCCAGGAAGATGTGTAGGGCTGATGGGAGATGAGGCAGGGCCACTCCCAAGGGGCCCTGGCCTAGGTGGTGGGTGGAGCCAGAGGCCTGTGGGGATACTTTCCTGCCCCTGAGGGCCTGGGTTGGCATCTCAGACCCAGAGAGAAATGGGAAGAGAGGTACTGGGTTGTAGGAGCTGCATTTTCCTTCAGCCCTGTCAGGTGGCTGCATGGGTGTTTGCCTGCCCTTCCTCAGTTCTGGGACAGCTCCACTCCAGGTCCGGGCTCTATTCACTCGGGCAGGACCAGCACAGACAACAGGAGGCTTCCCAGAATCAGTGGCTCCCTTCTGCCCCCCTCAGGCTGGATCCTAGCTTCCCAACTGGTCTCTTACCTCAGAACAATCCTATGGAGAAGCGGACAGGGTCCAGGGTGGTCCAGGACTCACCTGGGGTCACACAGCAGGGCCAGGTACCCTGGCCGGAGCCCAGGCTTGGGACCTGTGAGCCCAGTGCCCTTTACCCAGCCAGAAGCCGCCTCCTCCAGGCCCTGCCCCAGCCCTGCCCCTCCCCACTGAGCCGGCTGCTCTTGGAGGCAGAGCCTATATATAGAAGCCTTTAAACACTAAGACGCTTTGACAATTAAAATTCATAATTTATCCCGCAAATGGCCTGGGGCTGCGGGCTGGCCGGAAGGCTGGCAGCTCCTGAGATCTGCTATGCTCCATGGGCAGGGCCGTGGGGTGGGCAGGGGCATTCCTCCCTCAGGTGAAGCGGGCCGGCTGCTTGCCCAGGGCCACACAGAGGCAGCTGCCCTCGCCACTCTGTGCCCAGGCAGCACCCTCCAGCCTGGCCATGGCTGAGAGGCCAGGTGAGCACCTTTGGGAGAGGATTGAGTTTCCAAGTGCACCTAAGAGATGGGGCTGATGGCACTGGGCCAGGGAGGGCAGGGAGCGGCTGCGGCAGGGGGAGGGATAGCAGGCAGGCGCGCGCGCGCACACACACCCCCCCCCCGGGGGCCCAGCAGCCCTTTGCCAGACCAAGAGCAAGAGGAAAATAAAGAATTATACACAACAAAGGACATGACCTCAATTTTCTTTCAGGTTGATTTTTCTCTCCCTGTTGGGAGGGGGTTGCTGAAGAAGGGGAAGGGGAGGGGAGAGGGCAGGCAGCCCAGCCCAGGAGACAGACGGACACTGCCTGGCTGCCTGCCCACGGGCCACACCGTCAGTCTGGATTTCTCCTGCCAGAGCTCAGCCTGGGTGCTAACCCCTCCTCTCAGGGTTCCCTGTGCCCCCACACCCCCTCCCCGCGTGCCAGGAGGCAGCCCCTGCCCTCCCCCTGGGCTCTCAGCACAGCCCTGCTGGATTAGCCTGGCCAGGGAAGACCAAGTTTCCCCCATTAGCAGCTCACACCTTAAGCCATTATCAGCCATTCACACCTCAGCAGGGATTAGCCTGGAAAGCCAGAATGGTGTGTCTTTAAAAGGAGTCCAGGGACCCAGGTTGGGATTTGGGGTAGGAGAGAAGCAATTAGGAGCCCCTGGATGCTCTCAAATGTTCCAGGCCACCAGTCAGCTCCACCCTGCACACCTCTGCCGGCACCATTCTCTTGACTGAAAATGCTGCCCCTCCCTTTCCTGACTTGGCCATTGGAAATGTATCTGCAGCTCAGCCTGAGCCCACATGACACCTCCTCCTCCTCCTTCCTGAAGCCTCTATAAAGAGCCTAGACTAGGCTTCGAGGGCTGTTCTTGGGAGCTGTCCCAGCAGCTGTTTGTAGGGATTCTGCTCTTTGAAGCTGGGCCTGGCGGTGCTGAGCTATGTCAGCCCCAGCCCTGCACTGGGGGCTCTTGATATGGGGGACACAGAAGGCGAGGCAGGAGATGCTCCAACAGAGGGATGTAGGGAGAGAGGTCAACACAGCAGCAGTGCTTGTCAGCAGGCTGCCAGGGGGATCGACAGGAGGTGGCCCCTTCTTCCTGGGAGCTTACAAAGAGCTGCTTGGGATGAGACCCTTGAGCTAGATTCTTCAGGCAGGGTGGGAGATTTCCAGGCATGACAGATGGTTGACTCTCTCTGTGGGAGAAAGGGCCTGGGCTGGAGTGACCATGGGGGGCTTTCTAGACAGGCCTCACTTCCCGCCTACTTCCCCCTTCTTCCAGCCACGTGGCTATGGCTGCCTCTGAGCAGGTGCACTTACCCCAACCGCACTTTATCATTTCATGAAATAGATCCAGTTGCTCTGTGCCCTGGAGCTGAAGGCAAAGAAGAGACTTCAGACAGGCAGGGACCTGGGGACAGGGCAAGTCACAAGGAATCTAGACCTTCCCTTGCCTCCAATCTTTAATGACCCAGCACAAGTCCCTTCTTCACCTTTCTGAGTAATCAGTCCACCTGAAGGTGTGGTGGTGGGGAGAGGATGCGCTAACAAGCCCAGGACTCCAGACAAGCAGTAGGACAGGGCCATGGAGCTGAGCAGGGCCCGAGGCAGACTCTCTGAAGCTCTCGCCCCCCTTCCCAGCTCTGCCATCCCTCCTCCCTCCCTCCTGCTGCTGCAGACCCAGCCTTAGGAATGTAGGGTGTCAGGACAAGAGGAGACCTTGCATACCTGCCTCATTTCTCAGTGAGGAAGCAGCCCGGCACCATTGCCCCAGTCACACAGCCAGGCTGTTAACCCAGAGGGCCCTGGGCCCCGGTGATGGCAGCGGGCTCCTCTGTGCCAGGGATCGCACGCCTGTGTGTGCTGGGGATCCCTGCAGTCCCTGAGGAACACTGAGTGGGAACACCATGAAATATTGATACTGTAAACCTAAAATAACTAAAACTTCCATCCTGCATTGCAGCTGACCCCAAATTAGGCAAGATTTTAGCATAGACAGTGGCAGCAGGCACAAGAGAATGGTATGGTGGAAAAACACTGAAAAAATTCAGTGTGTTCAACATACAGTTTTCTGACAGTTTGTCAGATTTGGAGGGGAAGGGTAACTACATTTAGCTACCTAAGGACTGGTGCCTTCCCTCAGCCCTGGGGGCCTTACCCTAGCAATGCCCTGACACACCCACCCCTCCTCTGGCTCTGAACTGGCCTGTGTGTCTGAAAGAAGTCCTGCTTCACCCGGGTGGCTCTTGGGGCAGGCAGCCTGACCAGGAGGAACAGAGCTCTGCTGCCTCCTAGCTTTGTAGCCCAGGCCTAAAGGCAAATAAATTCCCTTTTGGAGGCCTTCATTTTTCTCATCTGTAAAATGGGTAAGAAATACATCTTTTTGAATGCTGGATGAGAGTTTCTGAGACAGTGAATAAAGCCTAGAGCCTGGCCTGTACCAGGTGGTCTGTGGATGCTGGTCCCACCCCTTCTCTAGGTGCAGGTGTCTGACCAGCTTGTAGGGGCCAGGCTGGGTGCATGGGAGAGGCACTCTCCTGCTCCCAGGGACCTCCAGATGCTGCCTTAGGAGATAGATGGACTCCTGACTTCCCTCGGGGGTTCTCCAAATCCACCCATGGGTGATCCATGCCTCTTCTATCTCCACCAGTTGCCCTCTCCAACCCTGAACCTCAGGGGAAACAGCCCTAATGTGAGGCCCCCAACTGCGGTTATCAACCTCAAAAAGATCCTACTCTAGTCCCTGTAAAATTGCAATTTGGGGTCTGAGCCCCTACTCCTCTTCATCCTCTAAGCCAGTTTGAGCATGTTGACATTCCAGCTGGAGAGAATCCAGTTTCTCCTGGAACCAGCCCTGCACTGCACAGTGGGAGGAAGGGCAGAGAGGGCAGGCATCCTCGAGGTCACACAGCGGAGGGGCTGGTGTGGGGAGCAAGTGAGCCAGGCCATATTTGTCCCCGGCTGCGAGTGAGGGTGTGCTGGTGGTAGATGGCTCTCTGCAGTGCAAGTCTGATGACTCGGCTGCCCCCACTGCTCTGGCTTGGGAAGACTCAGGCTACTGTTGGCTCCATGCCTTGTGGCCTGGGCACAGCTCTCCTCTGCCTGCCCACCTGCTGGCCTTCAATGTTTATTTCCTTTGTATTTATTGGTCCAATTTTTAAACTCTTGCCCTTGTGGGAAGCCCTTCAGGGGGCAAGGATCCAAAATAAAAACACTGATTAAAATGCATAAAACACTTCTTCTTAGCCATTGCAGGAGTAACCAGCAGGAGTAACAATGCCAGGATGGTGAGAGTAACACGTTGCTCAGTCAGCAGTTTTGGTGACCACACCCCCAGACATGGCCCTGCCAGCATCCCTAGATCACAGGGACCCCACAGGGGTATTAGACCAGGAGACTAGGCCCAGCATGCTGTGCCAGCTTGGGGAGTCATCTTAGTCCCTCTAGGTCTCAATTTCCTCACCTTTCAGGACAGTCGCATGTAAAAGGTGAAGGATGAGGCAGTTTGGAGGATGTGCCCTTCTGGAGCTTTCCTGGTCCCGTGTAATATGGCCCATTGCTCTGCGGGTCTAACTGCTAGGCCTGCCACATAGGGCAACGCCGACCAGCTTTTCCATCAATGTGTTTGAATTTTCCAGGTCTCTCTTTGCTCAGTGGGTCTGCTCCATCAGAGTGGCTTTAATTCCTGCAAAAACTCTCATGCACATACACTTCCTTTCAAAGAACACCCGATGGAGTCTTTTCTTGATCTGAGGCTGCAGACACACCATTTGCCCTCAGGCACCTCATTCTCCAGCAGGTGAGACAAATGCACCCATGAGGGTTTGACCCAAGATTAAACATATGACACAGGAGAGGAGCCAAGTGCTGAGGCTTTGGAGTATATTTCCCTCTTTGCTCAGGTCACTAGGAAGCTCACACCTTTAATCATTATACAGGATTTTGTGGCATTCTTTCTTGACTGGCTTGCCTTCTTTAGCTTTATCTTATCATCTTGGAACAGAATTTTTCTGTCCATTGGCTCAAATCACTTTTAGAATGAGGTGCTATACATCAGGTACATAATGTCACTACTAATAAATGCAAGGTAATTCAGAGTTGTTGTCAAGAGATTATTTCTGACTGAGTAGATCAAGGATGGCTTCATGGAGGAGGTGGCCTTTGGGGGTAGATAAGCACAAAGGCTGCTGGAGCAGTAAAGCTAGGAGAGCTCTCCAAGAGGAGATGGCTTAGAGGCAGGAATGAGGAGGGAATCCCTGGGTGGCTTCACTGTGGGGAGTGGTGGGGGAGGAGGGAGACGGGTAGGTTGAGACAAGAAGTTGGAGTCTTTGAATGCCAGATTCTTGTCTGTATGTGGGGCTTACCAACATCTCAAAGTAGCCTGTGCCCTCGCTATCCCCTTTCTCATTCCTTAGCACCCTCTCAGCAGCCCCCACCCCACCTGCCAGCCCAGCCCTGAACTGGGTGCTAAAAGTCCTATTTACCTTTCAGGTCCCCAGGCTCACACCCACACCAGCCCCAGCTGCCGGCCCAATTACTTATTGATCTCCTGTCAGGATGTTTGCTTTTCTGGTGGGTCACTGGAGCGTGTGCAACTGTAGAAAATGGCCTGTTAGGGGTGGGGTGCAGGAAGCCACACCACAGAAGAGTCTGGAGAGAGGATGAGAGGGCCTGAGGTGAGGAGGGTGGATAAAGCCCTTGGGAATAACAAGACCTTGCAGATTCCATAACATGTCAGTGACACCAGAAGCCCTCTCTGGTTAATCAGTCACTTAGTCAATCAACAACCTGCGAGCACCTATAAGTCCTGGGAGACCGCTGGAGCATTGGAAAGTATGTGGTGTCATTGAAGTCTGACAGCCCAGGGCCCTGGTCTCAAATCCACCCTCTCTACTGGCTGGGTGTCCTTGGACAGCCACAAGCTCTCCAAGCCCCAGTTGCCTTAAGGATTGAAGTGTGGATGACAAGGTCTGTAGCCTTGAAAGTGGAGGCTATGTGCAGCTGTGGGGAGGAGCTGGGAGGAGTGGGAGAAGGGCCTGAGCTGGAGCAGAGAGGTGGGACCCTCCCAGCCTGGGCATCCCTTTTCTGCAGTGAGCCTCCCGTTGGGGCCATGAGTGTGGGGCAGAGTCCCAAGGGTGCCAGGCTGTGTGGGATGCATCTTCACCCAACTGGCAGTAGAAAGGCTGCATCTTGGCCCCCAGAGACCATCTGATCCAGCCTCTGGAGTTTGGAGGAGTCCAGACTAGTCCTCCCAGCCCCCACCAACCCTGCTGGGCTAGTTTCGCATGGGGTAGAACAGAGCTAGAGGAGAGAAGGGCAGTCTGGGCACAAGTGGGAGCAGGTAGTAGAGGGTAATGGCAGGGCTAGCTCCTGCACACCCCTTGGTCACACCACCTGCAGCCTGTAACCAAGCTGGGCCCCTCTCCGGTCACCATCTCCCTAGTCATCACCACCCAAGGCCTGCATGTTCCTCAGGGCCCAGCTGCACCAAGCCTCATTTCCCAAGTGCCACAATGTGGGCTGGCACGTCCAGGGCTGCCTGTGCCACCCTGGGCTGTGGGAGTCTGACTGCTCCCATCAGATCAGCAGCCAGGAGGAGGGTGATTGGAATCCAGAGAGACAGATGGATGAAGCCTGCAGGGTCTTTGGAGGGGAGCACAATTCCTACTGGGGATGAGAAAAACTTCTCAAAGCAGGGCATACTAAATTAGGCCTTGAAGATGGGTTCAACAGGCAGGGACAGGGACATTCTAGGAGGAAAAACAGCAGGACCCTGAGCTCAGGAGCCTGGGTGGGTCACCGTGGTGACCCAGAGGAAGGGCAGAGTTGGAGAGATTCCACAGGGAGGCATCAGGGCTGGGTACTGGCTTTCTGGCTGGGGGTAACCCCTACTGATCCAGAAACCCCACTGGGGAGTGGATTTGTGGACACTGCAGGAACCATTGGGTGTGCTGATTGCCCGGGATTCTTGGCCTTAGAGTACAGTGCAGTGTTGATAGGGAGGGGGCCACTGTGTCTGCGCCAGGGGATGCTCAGGCTGAAGGCAGAGAAGGTGGGCCCCAGCAGCCTCAAAAGCCCTTGCCTGGCAAGCTGGGTCCCAGACGTGCTCGTCTGCTGGCTGTTCCTAGAAGCCTCAGGCTTTGAGCCCCTTTGATCCCCTCTGTGAGCCCTGAGGGCAGCTCAGCAGGTCTGGCTTTATCTCTGATGAGCACCAGGGGAGGCTGAGGTTCAGGGTGCCAGGTGGGGTGCGGGGTGCATGCCTGGAGTCACATTGTAAAATATGAAATAGAGAGGAGATGGATGCAGCCTGGGGTGTCAGTACCAGGCTCATCTGAAGTGATCCCACCCCTTCCAGGAGCCCCCTGAATCCCAGGGATTGCTGAGGACTCTGGGCAGCGTCGGGGCAAGGATGAGGCATCATAGGGTAGCAGGAGGCTCTCTGGCTTGGGCATCTGGATCTTACTGTGGGGTCCCAGGCAGGTGCCCTGTGACACTCTGGACCCCTGCCTCCTTCTGTCTGTCAGGGATATCCTGACGGGGCAGGAGGACACAAGGGCACAGAGGGCTCGGGTAGGGTCCAGCAAACTTATCCTCTAACGGCCCCCTCTGTCCTGTGCTTGAACCGGCTGCAGGTGAGCGAGAGGATGCTGGCGGGGGGCGCGAGGAGCATGCCCAGCCCCCTCCTGGCCTGCTGGCAGCCCATCCTCCTGCTGGTGCTGGGCTCGGTGCTGTCAGGCTCAGCCACGGGCTGCCCACCCCGCTGCGAGTGCTCTGCCCAGGACCGCGCCGTCCTCTGCCACCGCAAGCGCTTCGTGGCGGTGCCGGAGGGCATCCCCACTGAGACCCGCCTACTGGACCTGGGCAAGAACCGCATCAAGACGCTCAACCAGGACGAGTTTGCCAGCTTCCCACACCTGGAGGAGCTGGAGCTCAACGAGAACATCGTGAGCGCCGTGGAGCCCGGCGCCTTCAACAACCTCTTCAACCTCCGGACGCTGGGGCTCCGCAGCAACCGCCTGAAGCTCATCCCCCTGGGCGTCTTCACTGGCCTCAGTAACCTGACCAAGCTGGACATCAGCGAGAACAAGATCGTCATCCTGCTGGACTACATGTTCCAGGACCTGTACAACCTCAAGTCGCTGGAGGTCGGCGACAACGACCTCGTCTACATCTCCCACCGAGCCTTCAGCGGCCTCAACAGCCTGGAGCAACTGACGCTGGAGAAATGCAACCTGACCTCCATCCCCACCGAGGCGCTGTCCCACCTGCACGGCCTCATTGTCCTGCGGCTCCGGCACCTCAACATCAACGCCATCCGGGACTATTCCTTCAAGAGGCTGTACCGGCTCAAGGTCTTGGAGATCTCCCACTGGCCCTACTTGGACACCATGACTCCCAACTGTCTCTACGGACTCAACCTGACGTCCCTGTCCATCACGCACTGCAACCTGACCGCCGTGCCCTACCTGGCCGTGCGCCACCTGGTCTATCTCCGCTTCCTCAACCTCTCCTACAACCCCATCAGCACCATTGAGGGCTCCATGTTGCATGAGCTGCTAAGGCTGCAGGAGATCCAGCTGGTGGGTGGGCAGCTGGCCGTGGTGGAGCCCTATGCCTTTCGCGGCCTCAACTACCTGCGCGTGCTCAACGTCTCCGGCAACCAGCTGACCACACTGGAGGAGTCTGCCTTCCACTCGGTGGGCAACCTGGAGACGCTCATCCTGGACTCCAACCCGCTGGCCTGCGACTGCCGGCTTCTGTGGGTGTTCCGGCGCCGCTGGCGGCTCAACTTCAACCGGCAGCAGCCCACATGCGCCACGCCCGAGTTCGTCCAGGGCAAGGAGTTCAAGGACTTCCCCGACGTGCTCCTGCCCAACTACTTCACCTGCCGCCGCGCTCGCATCCGGGACCGCAAGGCCCAACAGGTGTTTGTGGACGAGGGCCACACGGTGCAGTTCGTGTGCCGGGCGGATGGCGACCCACCGCCAGCCATCCTCTGGCTCTCGCCGCGCAAGCACCTGGTCTCAGCCAAGAGCAATGGGCGGCTCACTGTCTTCCCCGATGGCACGCTGGAAGTGCGCTATGCCCAGGTACAGGACAACGGCACGTACCTGTGCATCGCGGCCAACGCGGGCGGCAACGACTCCATGCCCGCCCACCTGCATGTGCGCAGCTACTCGCCCGACTGGCCCCATCAGCCCAACAAGACCTTCGCCTTCATCTCCAACCAGCCGGGCGAGGGAGAGGCCAACAGCACCCGCGCCACCGTGCCTTTCCCCTTCGACATCAAGACCCTCATCATTGCCACCACCATGGGCTTCATCTCTTTCCTGGGCGTCGTCCTCTTCTGTCTGGTGCTGCTGTTTCTCTGGAGCCGGGGCAAGGGCAACACGAAGCACAACATTGAGATTGAGTATGTGCCCCGCAAGTCGGACGCAGGCATCAGCTCTGCGGACGCACCCCGCAAGTTCAACATGAAGATGATATGAGGCCGGGGCGGGGGGCAGGGACCCCCGGGCGTGCCAGGCAGGGGAAGGGGTCTGGCCGCCGTCCACTGGCTCCCCAGTCCTTCCCACCTCCTCTCTGCCCCTCTACACACACTCTTTTTCTCCCTCGTACCCTGTCTCCTGCTGCCCCCGCCAGCCCTCACCGCCTGCCCTCTTTTTACCAGGACCTCAGAAGTCCAGGCCTGGGGACCCCACCTGCACAGGGGCACACACTGACAGACTGGAGTTGGAAGCTGATGAACCAACATGCAGCACAGTCAATAATTCAATTTAAAAAAAAGTTACGAACTTCCTCTGTAACTTGGGTTTCAATAATTATGGATTTTTATGAAAACTTGAAATAATAAAAAGAGAAAAAAAACTATTTCCTATAGCTAGTTGGAATGCAAACTTTTGACGTCCTGATTGCTCCAGGGCCCTCTTCCAACTCAATTTCTTGTTTTTCTCTTCCTCCTCCTCTTCCTCTTCCTCCTTTCTCTTCTCTTCCCCTGTGGGGAGGGATCACTCAGGAAATCAGGGAAGGAGGTTCCAGCCCCACTCGCCTGCCCACCCGGCCAGGGCAGGCGCCAGAGCAGGCTGGGTGGTGGGTCTGGGCCCAGCTCTGGGCTGGCTGTCTGCAGGGAGCGGGTGGAGGGGACTGGGCTGCCCAGTGTGGGTGAGGGCCTGTCTGCCGAGCTGCCAGGCAGCACTACTGCCCGGGGGTGGGGCCTGACTCGAGTGTGGCTGAGACTCTGGACAGAGGCTGGGGTCCTCCTGGAGGACAGCACAGTCAGTGGAGAGAGCCAGGGACCGAGGCCTAACTCCAGATCCAGCTCTGCTGCTGACTTGCTGTGTGGCCTCGAATAGGTCATTGACCCTCTCTGGGCCTCAGTCTCTGTATCTGTATAAGTGGAAACGTTACTCCCCGCCCTGCCTACCTCACAGGGCTGTTGTGAGGACTTGATGAGATGATGTATGTGAAACACTTTGTAACCTGTAAAGCGCTGTGCACACGTGTGGGTGACTGTTCTCATTATGGTCATTATTATCTCACTGTGTGGGGCAGGGCTTCTGAAGGGATTTCCATGGGGTCAGGTTTGGGGGCATGCCAGGGGAGGGCTGCCTCCAGAGCCTTCCAGAGGCTTCCTCCAGGACAGCTGCCCAATGGTGACCACAGGCATTGACCCACAGGGGAGTCCTGAGCCCCATGACAGCATCACTTCTACTGCCTCTGGTGTGGGGTCCCCCCAGGCAGAAGCCCCTTGCAGCTTTGACGTGGACCTATGTAGGGATTGAGAACACCAGCTCTCTCCAAGCCTTCTCTCCACAAGTACTTATCAAGTGCCTAATGTATACCACTTCCCATGTAGAGTCCCCCAGTCTTTGCAGTCTCTGAGGCTGGGGGAGGCAGTTCTGGGGCTGCTCTTAGGACTGCCTAGCCCCAGGTCACCAACCCCAGCCTTGCCCCGTCTCCCACCACGCCTTCCTCTGAGCCTACCTTGGGCTCTGAAGGGTTCTGGGTTTGGGACTGGGATCCACCTGCGTGTGAACTGATCAGGAGATTCGGAAGTGGCCCTGCTCATTCATATCAAACCTAGATGCTCCAAACTCAACCCTGAAAGAGATGCTCTGAGTGACAGAAGTTTAAAGAGCCAGACAGGTCACCTTGTAACTTTCCTGAATCCTTAGACTCAAGAAGCTGGGCAGTAACTCGGCCAGCAGACCATGAGCTCATAGCCCCACCTCTGTTGGACGGGGCAGGGCACCCAGCTTCACCCTTCCAAGCATCCTCTTTCTCCTCAAGGACTACTTAGATTCAGCCCCACGGTGGGCCCAGGGCAAGCCTGCTGCCTGCCCATTAACCCTCAGGCTAGGGAAGAATCCAGCAATGCGGGAGCCCACGGGCACAGGCTTAGCTGAACTTGGAGAGCCGGGAGCAGTATCCCTCAGCAACACAAACTTCCAGAACGCAGCTCCTCCAGCCAGGGCTCCTCCTGGGGCTCACACCTCCCACCCAAACTGGCATGAACTAGGTAGCTGCACCTTCTAAACCAAGCCTCTGGTGGGACAGCAGAGTGAGCATAACCTGACATGGAGTTGGCACTCACTCACTCACTCATTCATTCATTCATTCAATTTACAGATGTACCCGAGAGCCTACTCTGCCCCTGGCTCCCGGCTGATGCAGTCTGTGTACACTTGCCCACATCTCCCAACCACCAGCCGAGACTGTCCCCTGGTTCTGGGGAAGCCTCAAGCCCTCTGGACTGTGATTTTATCGCTGGGAAGAAACAGGATCCTTTCCCTGTAGGATCCTAGAATATTGGCATGGAGACAGTTGTCAGTACCTGGGGGGCAGCCTAGAATGGTGATGATAAGGAGCTGACGTTGAAGGTGGGGTCCGAGTGTGAGGTCCTGTTCTAGCACTTACCAGCTGTTTGGGGTTGTTAAGCCCTCTGAACCGTGGTCTTCTCATCTGTAACATGATAATCTTACGACATTTGGTCGTTAGGAGGTTAAATGAGGGAGCGTAGAAGTGCTGGTGTAGTGCCTGGCACTCTGTAAACCCTCTACCAGTGGTGGTGATAATTGCTGTCGGGTCCAACTCTGGTGCAGAGCCAGGACCAGAGAGGGTTGTAGCTTAGCCAAAGTCACGTAGTTTCTAAGTGACAGGACCAGGGCCTGGAGTTTCCAGACTCCTAGAGCCACAGACTTCTAAGCTTTGCTCAGGGCTTCTCAGGGCCAGGCCTGGGCACCCCCCACATCTGGCAGGAGACAGCTTTGGGGAGCTCAGGGGCAGGAAGAGGAATCCTTGGACATGGGGGCAGCCTGTATGCAACAAGAGGCCAGTGGTATCACTTGAGGCTTTAAGAACCCAATTAGCCTGTTCATCTCCTGGATGCCGTGATGGGTACTGTCCTCGTGCAGAAGGCAGCCCATGGGATTGTTACTTAACCCCTCCGGGATGCTAGGGGCCCTGGGGCTTAATGAAGTTCTGGTAAGAGCAGGGGGCTCAGAGGGCCAATATCTTCCTGGCTACTGGGAGGGAACTGGACCCCTGGGAAACTCAGGACACAAGAAAATTGTGAAGTTGTGTTCAAATGGGGGAGAAAGTCAGTTCACGTGGGTGTGAGTACCCCGGGTCAGGGGGCTGGGTTGCCCAAGGAAAGGAGCCTGGGCACTGGGAAGAACTCAGGCTGTGAGCTAAGTAGCCAAGGTTTTAATGCTGCCCCTCCCTAACTGTGGGACCTTCATGCGTAGGAGAGTAATGAACTCACCTGCTAAGAATCCTGGCCGATTTTAGGGGGAAGAGCGTGAAAAGGCAGGCTGGAGAGGTTACTTTCTCCAAGGCCTGACAGCCTCTGACAGAGAAAGAGAAGGAACAGATACCACTCCCCCAACCGCAGCACACTCCCTGGCACATACCAGCCGGGGACCTGAACCCAGAGGTGGTCTGAAGGCCAAAGCCTTCTTTCCTTCCTGGTCTGCCCACATTCCACATAGCGCAGTCGGCCTCACACCCAGTGGGGTTGGGGAGTCAAGATGTCCTGCCACGTCAAGCTCTATAGGGAGCTGGCTGCTCTGGTCCCCTTTCTGCCTGGGTCCTGGGGACCCAAGCTACTGGGGAAAAGTAAGATTCTGAATTCTGAGAGTTTAGCCTGCTTTCCAGGAGACCAAGACCAGAGGCAGCCTCCAGGCCTGTTCCTCCAGAGGATAGCATACCTTAAAGAGAAAGGGTGACAAGACTGGGAGCCTACCCTGGGCAAGCAAGTAGACTTGGCCAAAGATAGCATCCAGCAGGGTGAGTATTAGAGGGAGCAGCAAGCAACATGACCCCCCACCCCCCCAGGTTTATCCCTCACAAGTGTGACTCTGAGGCTCAGAGAGGGGAAGTAACCTGCCTAGAGTCACACAGAAGAGTACAGAGTGGTAGATGGGGCATGGACTTTGGAGTCAGGCAGACTTTGATTCAAACACCATCTCAGGTGTGGCACCTGTTTGGTGTACAACAGTGCCATTGCTATTAGCATGTTATCATCATGAACAAGCAGAGAAGTGGTGGTTGAACTCAGGAACTGTGTGGGGAACACAATGGGGCTCCCAAAGAGCTGGAACTCCAATAGGGTTGGGGGTAGAAACCAAACCCAGTCATACCCTCTGATTTGCCACTGAAGAGCTTGGGGCTGTGCGAGGAGGATGGGAGCAGGTTCCGGGCCTTCGCGCATGTCTGCCCAGGATGGAGAGAGTGGCCATGTCTGGGGCCCTGGGGGACAAGACCACAACCTGTGGGTGTTTGTGGGGATGGAGGTCAAAGGGAACAAGGGAGAAGGAGTCAGGGGAGCAGTGTAGACCCCTGGCTGGTATTAGGCATCCCTGAAGGACCTCAAGCCTTTCAGGGTCTGAAGTCAGGGTTCATGAGGTACAAGGAGCAAGGTCAGTGTGGACCCGCTGGAGTTGAGTGATTTACTGGAGTCCTCACAGAACCTGGTTCTGTGGTCTATCAGCTTTCCTGCTTTCCTCCCCAATTTGGTGTCCGCTGATGACATGACAGCCTACACAGGGCTGAGAGTCATTCTCAGCTCCCAATCTGCAACCCCAGCTTCAGCCTCCTGCACAATTTGGCTTGCTAGGATCTCTGATCTTTTCATTCATATTCTTCAGAGAGAAAAATCTGATTGGACACCTTCCAGCCAATGGATTGGCTGCATCTAAGTCAGGTGCTCATCCCCTGTCCAATCAGCTGAGGCCAAGGAGCACCACATTAACCAGGCCAACTCTGGGTGAAGATGATACAGGAGGGGCTCAAGGGCAGCATCAGTTCTCTACTGCTGCAGGACAGTCATCCCAAAACTTAGTGGTGTAAAACAACAGCAAGCATTTATTTGTTCTCAGTTTTGCAACCTGGGCAAGCTTGATAAAGTTCTGCCTGCTGTAAGCTAGGAGACCTGACTGGGGCTGAAAAATCCAGGGTGGCTGGAGGCCAGCTGACTTCTCTCTTTCCACACGGTCTCTCCAGCAGGCTAGCTGGACTCCTTTACAGCGGCTCGGCGCTCCAAGAGGGTGAGGCAGGAGCTTCCAGGTCTCTTGAGGCTGAGGCCAGGAAGTCCCACAGCTTCATGTTCTCTGCATTCTATTGGTCAAGGCAAGTCACAGGCCCATCTGGATTCAGGGGAGGGAGGACAGGCCCAGCTCTGGATGGGAGGAGTGCAAAGTCACGTGGTGAAAGGGCAGGCAGGATGCAAGGGTCAATGCAGCCACTGTTGGAAGTCACCCTCCACAGGTACCTCCACAGTGCCTTTTTACTTTTAGGAACCACTCACTGGTGCATATGCCTCTATAGTTTACCCAGGAGTAGGGAGCTTAGAGAGTGACGGTGACAGGCCAACAGATGGATCCACAGCTGGTAAAGAGCCAGGACTTGAGCCCAAGTTTTCTGCCCCTGGTGCAGTGACATTTAAAGCAGAGGCAGGAGGCTGGGGACGCCAGGGATAATATATCAATAATAATAATAATAATAATAGCTATTGTTTATCAAGGGCTGTGCCAAGCACCAGGCCAGACACTCTACCCTCATTCTCTTATTTAACCCTATCGCAAGGATGTTCTAATGTGCTTCCTTTTGGATGAGAACACTGAGGCTCAGGGAGAAGTGGCTGCCTGGGGCTTGCCACCGCATGGCCAGGATTCATATTCAAGGCACCAGCGCTTCACAGCAGAAGCAGCACCAGACTGGTCTCTACACTGAACCACCACAGCCTTCTCATCTGTGAAGCAGGCACAGTCCCATCATCTCCCGTGGCCTTCTTCCTTTGTGGGATGGGATGAGCTGGTGGTAGAGTTGGCATAGATGTGTGAGTGCACAGGTCGGGGTCACAATCAAAGCTTCTACTAGTCACTTCTCCCCTCTTGGCTCCCAGTCCACCCGGCATTTCTGTGGGGCCTTGAGATCAGAGCACGATACACAAGGCCCAGTAGCCTGTTCTGAGGACCTGGCAATCTGGGCCTGGGGACTACTGATCAGGGCTCTGAGAACAGTGGCCATGCAGTGCAGCCCTGGTCCTAATTGCCTGCGGGAGCTGATTGCTTAGCCTGTAAAGGGATTTACAGCCTCCCCGTAAACCTATGATGGCTCATCCTGCACCCCCAGCCCAGGCACTGTCATCATGCCAGGCGTTTTCTGGTATCTGGGAAGGCTAGGTGGGGGACTATGGGGGCCATGGAGACTGAGGGAGGCCCCACTGTCTCAGCCCCAGCTCCCCTCCTCTCTCAGTTCCTTCACAGCCCAGCCGCCATGCCAACCCATGCCCTGGATGTGGCCTCAGCAGGGAACAGGGCCTGGCTCTTCCTGTACTCCCTGCCAGCTCTACCCTGTCCCGCACCCCCTCACTCCTGGTTTGGGCTGAGACACGCTACCATGGAGACAGCCAATCCTGGGAACAGAGCAGCAGGATGTTCTAGAGGAACAGAGGAGGAGGAAGCTGAGGGGGAAGCTGGAGGCGAAGGAACAGGAAAGCCAGGCAGGCAAGAGAACTATATGGGCTCTCCCCATGATCCACCCCTCCCAGTTGCCAGTATCCAGAGCTGAGCTCCAAAGCAGTGATTAGCATAACTGTCTTCCTGTTTTGGTGATGAGAAACAGAGAGGCTGAGCCACTGTGCAAAACTGCACAGGTGAGGCATGGCACCTCAGAAAGCACACAATACCCAGTGTGTGCTCCCATTGTGCAGATGAGAAAACTGAGATTCAGAGAGCAGAAGTGACAGGTCCAAGGTCACAAAATGAGTGAGTCAGTAGTAGCACCAGCTCTGATTCAGCTGAACTGAGGGGTGGCGACAGTGAGGCAACTGCCGTGGCAATCCAGGAAGCCTTTCCATGAGAAACCCACGGTCAGGCTGGCCCCAGGGGGCACCCAGCCCCAGAGGGCAGGGGGAGCTGGAGGCCCTGACTTTGCTCTCCTGCTAGCAGACATTTACATAGCTCGTTAAAAAATATGGCATCGTAAAGAGAGACGCAGGCACAGTAAACCCTGGTCCCCTCTGTTGCCTGTCAGCCCCAGAGCCTCTTTGAGGACACGCCAAGGGCACAGGGAGCAGGCCTGGGTGGGAAGGGGTGTGTGGCTGCCCCTCGGCAGCACCAGAGCGAGGTCAGAGTGAGGTTTTTCAATCGTCTATCTCCGGGGCTCTGTCCAGTGCCCAGTACTGGGAGTGGGAGACACTCTGTTTTGCGACCTTGCACCAGTCCTCTTGCGTTTCTGGGCCCACCCTCCCAAGGGTCTGATGGTGGGCTATGCCAACCGGGTCTCCTCATTCCCGCCCAGCTTCAGGGTTCACCCCAGAACTCAGCGGTGTCCCCTGCCTCACTTCCCTGCCCCCACACCGTTATTAAACTGAAGCAGAGTTACAGCCTCTCTAGCACAACGACATTTACTGCCCAGCCCTCCGCCTGGGCCCATAAATCCTCCTCACCATGCTCACCACCGACCGTGCAGTCACCTGGAACAGAGGCCCGAGGGGCCCGCTGGCCTGACCCAGCCCTGGCCACCTCAGATCACCTCTTACCCATTCCCTCCAAGCGTCCTCAGGAGCTTCTTGGTCTGAAGCCAAGACAGCCAAAGCCCCCCGAGGCCCAGCCATCAGAGCATCCCCCTCCCCACACACACACCCTGGAGGTCACCTTCCTGGAGGCTTCCTGTGTCCACCTCAGGTAGTCTGTCAATCTTCTGCCGCTTGGGGTGAGTCCCTGCCCCTCTGCCCCCCTTCCCCTCTCTGCACAGGTAGGGTTGGATTGAATGGGCCCCAAGAGTTCGGCTAGGCAGGATGGCCCATGGGAAATAGGACAATATCCTCTGCCCCACTCTGAGTCCAGGCATAGCCACCAGCACGGAAGTAGGACTGGTGGAAGATCCTGCAGCCAGATGTGCCAAGCAGGACTGCCTGCCCCTTGGCTGGCCCCTGGCTGGCCAAGAACCAGGAGAACAGCTGTTTCCTTTGTCCTGCAGGGCAGCTGGAAGGGACAGGGACATCTCAAGGTTGATGGGCCCCTGCAGTTGCCCAGAGGCAGAAGGGACTGCTGAAGGTGTGGGCTAGTAGGAAGATTGTTCTGCAGGGAGGCAAAGAGCTTGAGAGGCCAGGGCCACTCGTGATGGGTTCCCAGGTCCCAGCTGGGCCCTCCAGCCGGCCCCCAGCCCTCCCTCACAAATGAAAGTTTCCCAAACACACTTGTAGGAAGGGGAGGCTGGGGTGGGGAGGTAGATGAGGGAATAACACCTGGCAAGCACCTCATAGCTGTGGAGTTCAGTGTCCCACTGGCAGTGGGGGCTCAGGGAAGCTTACCATTCCTAGAGGGAGCAGACAGGGGAGAGCAAAGACAGGTACCAGCTTTCAAAGAGTTCTCAAGCCCTCAGCTCCAACCCTCCTGGCTCAGGTTGAGGAAAATCTGCTTTGAATGCTTCATGCCTGCCCTTGAAGCCTCCCCTGCACCAGAGATAGAATCATCCCTCCTGTTGGCTCTCCTTGCTCCTGTGGGAGGGAGGGTGGACTGGAGTATGAGGAGCTGGGGAAGTGGAGGCAGGTGATCTGTAGGGAACCATCAGGCAATGAGGAGTTATGGTGGACATTTGAGCATGAGCATGAGCATCTCAGAGTCTGTGGAGGAAAGAAGTGTGGGAGCAGAGGCAGAGCATGCGCACATGAGCATGCACACCTCTGCTACATACACATGCAACTGCACCTACACACTTCAGTGGGCACACATGTGCGCATGGAAGAGCTCACATTTATACAGCCTCACCCATTCTCCCACAGAGACAGGCAGCAATTTATGTGTCCACACACAAACCTTTTCACCTATGCAAGCAGACACCCTCATTGTACACTTTGGTACGGATAATAGCTGTTCACACTGGTATGCCACTCTGGATCCTCTCACCTGTGCATTCACACTAAAGCACAGATCCACAGAACGCCCCCTCCTGCTGCTCACAGCGTTACGGATATGCATGCTTCAAGGTGCACCCTGGCTAAGCAACCCCCAACCAAGCTCCAAACATCTGGTTCCTCCCAAGAGTCCACGCCCCACTTCCCATCCCGTGGCTTCTCTCCTTCCTGTGATCACAGCTTGCCCAAACCAGCCCGGTGCTCAGAGCTCCAGCACCCTGCACACACACGTGAGCCCGCGCACGCACGTGTGGACAGCAGCCCGGAGCCAAGGCCGGCCAATGAGAGCGCGCCAGGCGCTGTCTCCTAGGCGACCAGCAGAGCTACCCTGCTAAGGGCTGGGAGGGGCCGGGAGGGGCGTGGCCACGGGAAACTCCTTTTCACTCTCTCCCCGATTCTGGACCCTTGTGACCTGGCCCTCGTCCTTACAGGCAGGGTTAGAAGGCAGGGCTAGGCTGAGAGCAGGAATGGTAAGGGTTCCCCCAAAGCACCCAGATATTGAGCCTGAAAGCAATCCCCAGAGAGGCTGCTCCCCCTGGATAGGCGTGGCAGGTGAGCATCCGGGCCAGAAGTGCCTTGTGGGGCCCACCCCCAAGAGGTTTGTGAAGGGACTTGGCTCAAAGACCCCTGGGGAGCCTTTATGGCCCAGTCTGGTCTCCTCTCTCCAGAGGGTTCTGAAGAGCTTGCATTGGCCTTCTTTCCCTGAAACCAAGTTCCTCCCTCTCCAGACCTCCCCAAATATTCTTCCTTCTGCTTGAGATGCCCCCTACCCCTCACCCACCATACACACTCACACACACATGCTCACTGCTTTTTTTGGCAACCTGCAACTCATGGTATAGGTCACTTCCCCAAATAGTCCCTCCAATCTGAATCAATCCCCTGGTCTAGGGCCTGCCAACACTGGGACTAGGCAAAACCATACGTTGAATATTTGAATCATATTGAAACACAAAGCATACCAAGAGGGGAAGGCTGGTCAAAGGGGCCAAGTGTAGGAAGTTAAAAGCATGGGATCTGGAGCCAGACGACCTGGGTCTAAATCTTGGCTCTGCCACAAACCAGCTGTGTGCCTTTGGGCAGGTTGCCCATGTAACTTGTGAGGATTAAATTAGATCATGCCTGCAAAGCACTTCGAATAGTGTCTGGCAAGGAGCAAGTGACCAATCAATGTTTGCTTCCACTATTATTATTCTTATGGACTCTCAATTATATATAATGTTGCCTTCTCCACACAGCTTCCAGCCCCAGCCTTCATTCAGAACGTGCAGAACAAGCATGGGGCCCTGGATCAGGAGACTCACAGGTGGTGAGCAATGGAGGGTTTGTCCCTGACACACAGCCAGATCCATTCCAATACCAGGTGCCCTGTCCAAGAAGGAGGCTTGTCCCATCAGGGTAGAAATTAAGAGTCCGTGGTGACAACCGATCATAATTGTTTTTTACCCTATCGGGTGGGCAAGCCCATCTCTCTCCTTTCCTCTGTCTCTCTCTCTCTGTCTCTCTCTCCCTCTCTGTTTAGGAACATTTAAAGCAAGCAAGCATGGTTTCTAACCAGTCCTGTAGTGAGGTTCTGCAGGCTTTTCACCTTCTTCAGCTCGTGGCCCACTCACTGCTCACTCTGGGTCAGACCTGTGGTTCTCAGCCTTGGAGAGAGCTGCCGCTGTTCATTCCCCCTTCTCTAAACAGAAGGGGTGGTGTTTCCCCACCAGAGAGAGAGGGCTCAGTCTCAGGAAGAGCCTTCACTCAGGATCTTCTCGCTGCTTTTTCATCCCACACTCAAGCTATAGTTACACATTTGTCCAGGACTACTTACACCTACAGCCATCCTGAAATCTCACTTCTGCTTTCCCTTCTTGGGCCTCCCTCCCTGCTCCGGGTCAGGTCCTCGCCCAGCTTAGCCATTGCTCCCTGTCTGACCCTGGCCACTTGTTTTCCCCTCCTGGGTTTTAATTTCCCCATCTATAAAATGGAGCCATAATTCTTGCTCTTGAGCACTCCCTCCCTTTCTCATTCCCACATATTCACTGAGCACCTCCTCTCACCAGGCACCAAGCTAAGGCACCAGGGATGGTATGAGAAACAAGAATAGGAAATTCCCCACCCTCGGGGAGCTTAGAGTCTGGTGGGGGAGACAGACTCCAACCAGCCAATCACTCAAATAACACACATGTAAAAATCTGTTGTTATGAGGAATCACACAGGACGGGGTAGGAGCGGGATCTGTGGTTCACAAGGCACTCTGTAGCCTGTGTGACAACAGTGACAATGACGATGAGAGTAATCATAGATCCCAGCTTCCCAGCATGTCCCGTGTACCTCCCTGGGCCTCGGCTCTCCCACAGCATCTCTCTCAGGGCCTAGGCCCCAGTGGGGTTGTTTTCAAATGGTCAGCCCCCCTCCTCTCATGCTCTGTGCCCACTCTGGGGGAAGGACTAGAAGCAGCCCCCTCAACCCCTGATCGCAGCAGGACCTCCACTCTGCCCTGCTTTGCGTAATTGGCTTCTGGTGAGATGCATTGGAAGTGATTTGGCACACTCGGGTTTCTGTCTCTGCTCCACACTGATCAGCCAGGCAGCCTGGGGCACAATCCTGCACTTCTCCTTGAAATGGTGATAATCATTTCCACCTTGCAGAGTTGTTGGGAAGTTTGGAGACAATGCCCGTGGAAAGTACCTGGCTTGTGGGATGTGCCCAATAAGTACCAGCTGCTTCCCTTCCCTGGGCCCTGCAGGGCAGGTCAGTGGAGGCTGCAGGGGGTGGGGCTCTTGGGCTGGGGTAAGTTTTAGCTTTCAGTGCTGTCTGTATCCAAAACTATTTGACTGCAACGATCCCATTTAAAGATGTTCTCTAACAAGGGGGTTTCTGTGAGGAGGTGGTTAGAAAGCTTCCTCTGTCTCCTCTTGGCTCAGCTTCTGGCTGCACAGTGGCTCAGGTCACCTGTCTCTCTGCAGAGGAAGAGGCTTCTTCTGCTTTCCATTCAGGGCGCGGGGGAGGGGTGGTGTCTGACTGAGCACAGCTCTCCCCTGCACCTCACTCAGCCTCCCTGTTCAATTCTAAGTTCCTAAGAGAAATTATGATGGGCCTGGATTATGTAAGGCGTCCACCCCTGGTCCAGTCAGCTGAGGCAGGGCCAGAAGATAGGGGAGGTCACCTATTCTAGGCTATGGGCAGGGTGGGGTCTGTAAGTAGGAGTGTGAGTGGAGTGAAATGCTGGCTTTCCCTCAACCAGTGGTTGTTAACTCTGGCTACACATTGAAATCACCAGGGGACATTTAAAGAAAACTTCTATTTAACTCTCATTTCTAGAGATCTTGATTTCATTGATCTGGAGTGCTACCTGGGTACTAAGATTCTCAAAAGTTTCCCAGGCAATTCTAATGCGCAGCCAAGGTGCAGACCACCACTTGAAAGACTGCCTGGGGCTGAGTCCACACTGCAGGTGTCATTCATGCCTCTAGTTTTGTCTCATTTTAGAGGTCTCATTTTACAGATGAGAGGTTCACCCTCTGTAGCTTAAATCCGTGATTCCCAGGTCACCCCCCAGATAAGAAAATGTCAGAATCCTGATTCCCAGGCCTGGTCCAGCCCTACTGAATCCAAATGTCTGGGGAGGTGCTCTGCTGATTCTTGTCATCAATCAAGTTAGGGACACTGGGCTAAATGATGCTATCTGCTATCCATGCACCTGACATGCAATCATGGGGTGGAGGGGGGATCAGCTCAAGTGCAATGAAAACTTGCATGTAGCAAAGGGGGAAGGAGAAAAACGTTTTCAGCCCAGCGTCACACAATTGTCATCAGTAGATGCCGACCTATCCCCTCTGGAGAGAAGTAGAAGTTGGCAGCAGACCTGGTGACCCCAGATCTCTGTGCTCAAAGAACAGACTGCATGTCAATTGTTCTGTCTGCTTTGTGTGAGGTGCCCAGGGCCCCAGCCATGTGGTGTGGCTAGGAACTGCTGTCTTCTTATGGAACCCACCACATGGACATGGCCCAGTCCAGGGGAGGGCACTCAACCCAAGCTAGGCCAATCTATACCCAACCCTCCTCTCCTCGCTGATGTGAGTGGACAAGAAATTGGTACCTGTCCCAAGTGCAGCTAATCACAATCCTTCCCTAGGAATGTTTGAGCTTGGAACCAGAGAATACCAGCCAATATTGGTTTTCCTATGGAGCTGAGGCTGGGAAAGGTGAGCCTGGGAGCTCCCAAGAGCCATGTCTCCGATTCACAGAGGAAGCAGAAAGGGAATGTCCCTGATTCTACTCTCCTCTGTGGTCCCCTGAGCCTGGCTCTCAGTGGGCCCTAGGTCAGTGGGTCCCAACAACTAAAGGCACAGCATAATTAGCTTTGCTACCACATGTCATGGGCCACTGACACTCCCTTCACTCCTTCCCCGCTAATTCCACACTATCGGAGGGTCTGTTTCTTGTCACTTAGTCCTAGGATCCATCTCTTAGGGCCAGTTTCAATGGATTTCTGCCCTTTCTTCCAAAAGTGCCCTTTGAATATAAGGTTACAGAGAAATTTGAAGAAACACAATTGCACAATGAACTGCCAGGCTTCCCTATCCCAGACTGAGAACCACCTATCTGTGTCTGTCTCTACCAGGAGCCAGGAGGTCTCTCATCTCTGCTCCCCTGTACATCTCTGCTCCATTCTCCTCCTCATCTCTGCCAAACAAGCTTTTCCCTCCCTCATCAATGTGCACTTAGCTGAGCTTGACCACCCCAAGATGGTAGCCCCTGCCAGGAGCCAGCACAACCTCCAATCTCAGTTCCCGGCAGCTAACCTAATCTCTGTGCCCTGACTTCAAATTCCCATAAGACACACTGTGATTGGCCATGTTTTAGTCAGGTGACCTCAACCTGGCCCAATCAGCTGGGGCTGGGGGGAGGACTGCTGTGAAAAACAAGGACCCACCCTCATTCACCAGATCCAGGACACACCATCACTGGAACTCTGGGACAGGAGGGAGATTACTTTTGGATAAACTCAAATGAAGCCTCACTTTCTCCATGAGAGCTTGTTCTCAGCAAGTCAAAAAGAGAGTGGGAGTCTCAATCAGGGGGTCAGCTGACTCTGCTAGCAGGGCCTAGTAGCTGGCAAGGAGGGCCAGGCAGAGGTGACCCTCACCCTTACCCTCGAGGCAGCGGCTGCAGGGCTGCTTTGCATCCTGTCCAGATATTTCCAGTAAATAAACATTGACGCTTTTGATATCATGTTAATTTCACAGGCGGCTGCTCTGCTGACAGTTTCCACCCTCCGCCAGAGCCTCTCGTCAGTTTTATACTCACAGACGGCCGCCAGCCCTGCTCACAGGCCACCCAACATACAGACATAAAAACAAATGGCTCAGAAAGCCCTGGGGAGGTAACAGGAACCAGCACAGGTGCCTAGGTGGCGGGGAGCAGCCATGCCCAGGGTCCTGAAGTTCACCCAGGCACGGACCAGGCCACAGGGCTTAGAGTTCACTAGTGTAACCCTGGTCAAGTCTCTCTACCTTTCTGGGCCACAGTGTTCGAGTCTGTGAAAAGAGTTAATATGCAGCACTGCTTCTCTGGAACTGAGAGTCTTGGGCAATCTCTGACTCTTAAAGATCCTTCTTACATTTCCAGGGGAATCCAATCCAGATGATGGTGATTGCCAGGACGTGACCTTCAGCGCAATCCCTGGAGGCATTTTAACTGAGACTTAGCCCCACTGTGCAGATGGGATAGCTGAGACTTAAGGCAGGGCAGTGATTTGCTCCACGTCACAGGGAGAGACAGGAGTAGAACCAAGACAGGAACTGGGGTTCCTGCTCCAGCTGCTCCAACAGCTGTCAGCCATATAAGCCAGGGTCCTAGGGCCATGGGGATGGTGGGTCCAAAGACCCCTGCCTTGTCCCAACCCTAGCTGAGCCAGCCCCTTGGAGAGTTTAGACTTCCTCCTAACATGCATAGTCATGAGGTCTCATGCATATGCATGATCCATTCCTAGTACAGGCTGAGCTGAGATAGTACAATCTGGCTAGGGTCCTCCTGTGCTCTAGGACCCTCCCTGTCAGCCCGCGTTCCTAGGCCTCTCTCAGGGAGCCCACCAACAGCCCCACCTTATGCCAGCCCATACTGGGAGCTGAAGCGGGGCAGCTGGCCAGGGGGCTCCTTCTGGGTGCCAGGCTGACTCCCTTCTTCCTCAGGCTACAGCTGCGGCTGCTTCTGCATCCTTCTGCCAGGTGGGAAGAAACGTTTACATCAGCTGGGCCAGTCCTGCCACACATCCCCCCACCATATCCTCTAGGCCTAGGTTGGACTCCAGGAGGGACCAGGCTGAGGCTAGGTCACAAACGACTACGGTGACAGCCTACCTCCTTGTCTGCCATCTACTCCCTGAATGAAGGCTTCACCAGCCTGGAGGGACGTCTGGGTGCACTGCAGCCCAGGGATGGTGATAGGAGCAGGAGGAGATATCCTGGCAGCCCAGATGTCTGTCCAGGGAGGCTCAGATGGCCGCCTTCTCTGGGGGCAGGGCCCTGAAGGGCTCACACAGCAGCTCACACGCATGCACTCCTGGCGCCTGCTTCTGCTCAATAAAGACTCGTTAATGGACTAAAGTGAATTAGAGTCATTAACACTGATATCAGAGGCAAGCAGAGGTCAGTGCCTGCCCTCCAGGCTCAGCCTGCAGTCTGGGGAACTTGGGGAAGGTCTTCACATCTTGGAGCTTCAGGGCCCTCACTTGTGAATTGAGGCATGAATGCCCCCTCAGATGGCCTCCATCACCGACAGACCAAGATTCCCATAGGAAGCCAGCATTCCACACTGGGCACCAATCTATCTCCAGCCTTCACGCATGCTGTTCCCTCTAAGTAAAAATTCCACTGTGCTCTCTCCCTGGCCCTGCGCCAGACTGCTAAACTCCTGATCAGCCTTCAAAGTCCAGTGTCAATGTTACCTCTGCCAGGAAGGCTTCCCTGACCATCCCCCCTCTCCCCGGCTGGGTTGGGTGGTCTCCTCCTTGGGGCCACCTAAAGGAATCACCCATAAAGGAAATTACATTTTGGACAAATTTAAAAGAAGCCCCACTTTCCCCATGAGGAATTGCCCTGGAGGGCCTGTTCCTTAGCAAGTCAAGAAGAGAGCCGAGGTCCGGACCGGGGCCCAGCTCCCTGCTGTCATCTGCAGTGTAGTTGTCTATTTAGGTGTCTGCTCCTCCACCAGGCTACCATCCTCTTGAGTGGGGCCTAGTCCAGGTCTGTCTCACACAGGGCCTGGCACACAGTAGGTGCTTCCCTCAGCTGGGTTTCCAGAAGAGGCAATGAGAGGGTGGCTCCAGCTGCATCCTCTGACACCCTTTCTCCAGACAGCCTTTGAGAAGCAGGAAGGGCTCAGCCTCCCTCCAGTTCCTTCCCCACCCCCTCCCCAGTCCCTGCTGGGTGCCTTCAGAATTACTTAAAATTTTACAGATTTTTCCTTCTTAATTACAGTCCGTGTAACAAATAACAAATGAAGGAAGGAGAGAGGGACAGAAAGCAGGAAGCTGCCAATCTCTAGCTGCCACATGGCAGGAGCTCTGGGCCTGGACAAAGGTGGTGGGTGGGAGAGAGGGAAGGAGGGGGGAGGCTCTCAGACTGGAGAGTGGCTCTCACAGTGGTACTTAGTGACCTCCTCATCTCCCTCTGGCTCCAAGATGGGCTGCCCTGGGGCCTCTCCAGGCCGGGGACTTCTCGGCCACACCACACAGGTGGGAGCCGTCTAGACTTCCCCCTTCTCTGGCTCCTGGTGAGGGAATTGTCTCCTAAATGAAGATGATCAGTTACAACTGCTGCTTATTGAGGGCCTTCTGTGTACCAGGCACTCTGCTCAACCACTGCTCTGCTCCTCACAGCGACCTTTACCGTCAGTCATTCTACAGAGCGGGAAACGGAGGTTCAGGAAGATGACCCCACTAGGAAGTGGGTCTGATTTCAAAGCCTGTACTTTCCGTGAAACTGTGCTGCCTCCCACATGAGCAAGCCCACTCTCCCTGAGGGGCGGTTTGAGCACCTCTTTGGGCTGTCGCATCATTATCCCTGCTGCCCCAGCAAGGGCTGCACAACTCTTTCTTTTTTCTCTCTGGGTTGTTTGTGGACAAGGAGAGCTACCAACATCCTTTCCCCTTTCTTACTGCGCATGCTTGGTGGGCCGAGATGGTCAGGAGCAATTTTATTGCAAGGGATGTAAAAGCTAAGTACAAAGGAGCCAAAAACAAACCCCCCAAACCCACTTTTTTTAAAAAAGCATGGAAACATGATGGCCAAATCCCGGTTTTAATCTGTCGAAGCCACAGCATCCTGCACGAGGCAAGTAGAACCTCGTGCATCCTTGGCCTGGTTCTGTGGGCTCTGGGTCACCTTGCCTTCCACTGACAGACTCCTTGGAGAAGAACTGGACCCTGAAGAATAAATAATTTAAACCCCAGCCTCCCCAGGCCAAGGCTGATTCTGTCTCTCTGTCAAGAACCTGTTTCATAGAGGAGTCGGAATTTCTTTGATTTAAGAGGTGGGTGAATTCCATCCACCTCTTCCACCCTCAAGGCTCTTGGCAGCAGGAATAGACAGTGGTAGCTTTGACCTCTACAAGGGTGGGAGGAAGCAGCACGCTGCTCCACATGCGTTGTTCCTGCCCCCACCCCCAACCCAGGGGCCCCCTGTTTAGCTGAGTAGTGGGATATGTGGGAAAAAGCACATCTCTGCTCTTAAGGGCAGCCAGGCCAGCTGGGGGGCAGCATCCAGAGTAGGAACAAAAGACAGCCATGTAAGTTTTGCCAACATATTCATTCGTTCAGTCATTCATTCAGTCATCGAATGCGTATTGAACACCAGCTGTGTGCCAGGCAGTGCTCCTATGGTGGTAGGCTTTGGGGACACAGTGAAGAACAAAGCAGACAAAAGTTTCTGCCTTTGTCAATCCTATAGTCTAGTGTAAACATTTTCTGTAAACAGCTAGAAGTAAATATTTTATGCTTTGTGGGCCACATACAACCTCTGTTGCATTTTTGTCTTTGTTTGCTTTCTGACAGTCCTTTAAGAATGTAACATTCTTGGTTCATGGGCTGCACAGAAACAGGCTGCTGGCTGAATTTGGCCCACGGGCCGTAGTTCGCCAATCCTTGGTACAGTGCAACACTGTCTAGTAGAAAAATAATGTGAGTCACAGGAGCAAGGTAAAATTTTTAGTAGCTGCATTTAAGAAAAGTAAAATGAAACAGGTAAAATTAACTTCAACAATACCATTTATTTAAGCAAATGTATCCATAATATTATCATTTGAACATGTAATCAATATTTTTAAATGAATGAGATATGTTAAATTCTTTTTTTCATACAAGTCTTCAACATCCGGTGTGTATTTTATACTGACAGCATATCTCAGTTCACACTCTCTGCACCTCAGAGATCAAACAGCCACATGTGGCCAGTGGCCACCAGACTGGGCAGCACAGGCCTGAGGGAGAAACAGACAATAAAGGTAAGTAAGTGAAGTATGCCAAATATGCGAAGGTGATGAGTGCCATGGAGGGAAATAAAGCAGAGGAGGGGGACGGGGGAGCTGGTTAGGAGTCCCTCGGGCTTCTCGGCTGCTCCTAATTCTGAGAATTTCACTCAGGAAAAGGATCTTGTAATTCCCAGGGAGCAGGAAGGAGGGAGGCCATCTGCAGCCCTGTGGAATCTTATCAACGGACAAGAACTAAGAGGTACCATCATGCCCAGCTCTTGACCTTGACAGATGGCAGTCCAGCGCCTGCTCACTCACTGCCCGGATGGGAAGCCTGTTGTCTCCCCAAGCAGCCTGTCTCTCCCGGCTGGGGTCTCTGACTTCACTCCTCCCTCCTTCTTGACTTTGCAACCCGAGTGGTATTTTTAAGAAGAAAATAGTTTCCTGTTAAAATTCTTCAGTGGCTCCCCATTACTCTTGGGATGAAGTCTGACGTCCTATGGTGGTCTACACCGGTATGTGCTTTCTGCTGTGAGTAACAAAATATAAAACTAGTGCTGGCTTAAGCCATAAAGAAATGTACTGGCTCACATAACATGAAGTCTAGAAGTAGGCGGGCCTCCTCTCACCTCTTGTCCGTTGGCCAGAGCTGGTTCACATGCCCCTCCCTGAGCCAGTCACTCACTGGTAACGAAATAGGATGGCAACTCCATTCCCTTGAGCTGAGGTCAATCCTCCAAACCGCATTGCTGGGGGAAGGGTGGGGAGGATGTTGTAATGCCCCATTGTCCACCTCAGGTGTCTTGTCATGGGTCCAGCTCATGCCTCCAGTAGCCCCTACCACTCCCTGCCTCACATTCCATGATCTAGCCTGCTCAGGCCCAGCAAAGTGTCCACTTTGCCTCTTAGTCTTCACACATGCTGTTCCTTCTGCTTAGAATGCTTTTCCCGTTCTCTGGGTCCATCCAAACCTTTGACTGGCTACTTCCCTTTGTCCTCTAAGCCCCAAGTTAGATGCCATCTCTATAGGAAGACCTTGCCTGTGTCCCAAGATCAGGCCAAGAGCTCCATGAAGAAGGACAGAATCATAGCAGACTCACTTCCCAGTGCCTAGCACTGAACTGTACCTAGTGGGTACTCAGTAAACACTAGCTGAATAGAGCTATCTTTGGGCACTTCTCAATGTGGAGCTATGCTGACCCTGGCACATAGAGCTGGTCCCCGTGCCACCCAGGGCCTTCCCGAGAGTGGTGCCCTGCACAGGGAAAGACCCAGGTTCAAATGCCAGATCTGCCTCTGCCTTGGGTGTGACCTTGGGCAGGACTTCTCTGGACGTGACTGGGTTTCAGGGGGAGGAGGGGTTGGTAGATAGGAGTGCTGGGAGCTGGACAGGGAAGCAAGCCGGGCACTGTGGAGCCAAGGCCACCTACCGCCCCTCTGTTCAAGGCCATCTTTGATGCCCGCATAGCTCATGTACAGCCAGGCCTTCTCAGCAGAGAGAGCTGTGAGCCTCTAACAGAGTGGGAGGCAGGAAAAAGCAGGAGTGAAATTCCATCAGGCACTCACTGAGCCTGCTCCCCGGAGCCTCTGTGCCTTTGTTCCATTTAATCAATATGTAATTAAACTGAAATCCCAGCTTAAGAATTTCCAGCAGTGTTAAGACCGGACTTTCTGAGGGGCTGGCAGAGTCAAGGCTCCTGGGTCCTCCACCTATTAGCCCCCTACCAGCCTGGCCTGCTCCCACCCGGCCAGGCCTCAAGGTCACCTTTCCCAGACGGCCCGGCCAGAGTGGGACTCCAGTCTTCAACACGTGCTTTCCAGGGGAGATGGCGGGACGTCTGAAAGGCAAGAGCATCAGGAGGAAAGTGCATGCTCACTGAGCCCTGTCACCAACCTGGTTCCCAGAAAGGACTGGCCAACCAGGAGCCCAGCTCCCCAAGAGAGAAGGGGGCCTAGTGGTAGGACAGCCTCTCTGACCCTCTGGTAGGACAGCCTCTCTGACCCTCTGCTCCCCACCAGCACAGGCTGCTAGGTCAAGTTCTGGGTCCATGAAGGCAGAGTTTCCTCCTCCCAACCTAGCTGACAAAACCTGCAAAAGAAGCCCTCCATGGAGCCATCTGGGGCTTCAATAACCCGCTGAGATGATCCCAGGCCCTGAGTAACAAGTGGGGTTACTAACAGATGAGAGGAGGGCTTAGAGAGGCTAGGGCTGCTGGGGCCAGAGGAGAGTCCAAATGAAGGAAAAAGATGGGTGCGGACAGGCCAGACCAGGCCAGCCAACCCCGGGGTTTCTGAGCCAGCATGTCTGTCTTATGTCCATCTCCACTCCCCATACCCCCGATGAGTGTGGTACATCAATGGCAGAGCCAGCGCCAGAATGGGTCTTAGCTGAAAGAAAATATGTCAGGGGAGATCACAGAGCTGGGAAAGAGCCAAGGGGATGGACCTGAGCTGGTCACTGGGAGGCTTGCATGCAAGGTGGATGGACAGGCTGGATGTCCTCTGTCCTCCCAGTCCTCCTTGGATGTGGACATCCTAGGTGGACTTGGTCAAGAAATCCAGTGCCAGAGCCTGAACTCACAGAGGCTTTGCCCATGAAGGAGGCTGGAAGCTGGGCCCAGAGACAGGGGGTGGGACAGCAAGGGCAGGCAGGCCAGAGTTCTGGCCAGGCCACTTTGATCTTCTTTAGCCAGAACCCTGGTGGAGACACTGAAACGGTTTTGGGAAACTGGAATAGTCTTTTTTTTTAATGGAAGTACTGGGGATTGAACCCAGGACCTCGTGCATGCCAAACATGTGCTCTACCAGTGAGCTATACCTATCCCCCTGGCAGAGTCTTTTAAAAAGGGTAATACCTGTGGAAGTACCCAGAATCTTGCTCTGAGCACAAGAGGTGCTCAGTACACTCATTCTGAATCCAAATCTGTAAGCCATAGGGAGCCAGTGCAAGTGCATGAGCAGGAGAGTGGCCAGACAGGAGCCCAGTGAGCACCGTGTACAGAATGGACGAGTGGGGTCAGAAGCTGTGACAATGACCCTGCTTAAAATGACCAGCCCCAGGCTAAGCTGGCCTGCCCTGGACCACACTTGTTCTGGGCAGGGTGAGGGGGCTCCAGCCAGCCCTGAGGCTGGGCAGGTGGCAGTCCAGACCCATCCTTCTTGATTGGAGCCACAAGACAGCTGCACTGGGGCCAAAACAGACCTCCTTTCTGGGGACGTCCCCAGAGGCTGTTCCCCTCCTTCCTCCCTCCCTTCTAGGTCTTGCCAACCTTTAAGGATGATCTACAGGCCGCATGTGGGAAAAGGGCAAGTTGAGATTGAAGAGAAGGCTAAGAAAATGTGACGATGGTCAGCTCCCCAGGGACAAGAGAGAGCTGGAGGCTGGCTCGGGGGCGTGACAGGCACGGTGATTAAAGTCCTCCCAGCCTCCTCCCCCAGACCCAGTGAGCCTTACACCGAAGCCTTCTCTTCCCACTCTCAGGACCCTCCCTGGGAGAGGGCTGCAAAGGGCCAGTAGGAGGATTCAGTCCGTTTCCTGACCCATTCCTGCCTGTGTGGCAGCTCATCGCCCAGCTCTTAACGCCCATGACTTCGGCCCACCTTCCCTTATCAGAGCGGGATGGGAGGAGGATCTGGAGAGCAGGGCTGGTCAGTAGAGGCACTGTTGGGATTCAGGGGTCAGTGGAGGTCTGGGAGACACCAGGAAGTACAAAGCATTGCTCAGAGCCCCAGGGCCTTAGCACATCAGTGCACAGCTGAAAACTAGCTGTCTTCTTTAGCTCTGAGATTCCCCAGCTGCTGCCATTCGGGCTCACCTCACAACTTTTGCCAAACCTCCATTCTGTCTGTACTATTGTCCTAATATTCTTTAAGCCAACTTACATCTTACTTAGATATATTTGTTTTAAAAGAAACCTTTCTATTACTAACTTAAGAGAAAATCCAGTCTCGATTTTCATAAATTGTAGCTAAGTGGAAAACCAAATGCCATGAAAATGATAAACAAACAAACAAACAAACCCCATTCTGAAAGATTAACTAGACATACCAACCAGGAGTCCTCGAGTCTGAGGCCTCAAATATTTAAAGGGAGGAGATTCAGAAGAGTTAGAGGTGCTGAAGGCATATCAGCACCGACCGGAGATTTTCTCAATGCTTCTGGAAGGTTTTTGAAACTAATTCAAAGTAGAATAACCTTCTTATCAAGTGACAACTTGATGACATGATGACATGTCCATGTGTGACCTAGAATCATCTCCCTACCAAACAGTCGTCACCAGGTCCCTCCTCAATAGCCCATCAGGTCCTAGCTCCTATCATCCCCCGCCAGGACTGTTTCACCAGCCTCCGAATGAAGGCCCTGCTTCTTCCCTGGCCTCGTTTCTCCTCAGCGGCCAGGGTGACTTGGTGGGTCCTGTCACTCCTCTCCCCAGAGGTTTGCCTGACCATGCGGTCCCCCGTTACTCCTCCAACCCCCTTCCCTTAACGTCTCCCACCTCCCAGCACCCCAGCCTCCCGCCTGCTAGGCTGCATGACCCACCCGAGGGCCTGGGCTCTAGCTGCTCCCAGTGCCTGATGCGCTTTTCCCAGGACCTACCTGACCTCCTCCCTCACCGCCTTCACATCTGCCTCTAGTGGCATTTTCTTAGCGGCCCTCCCTGGTCACCTGAAAATTGCAGCCCCTCCTCCCCCAACGACACTTTCTATTCTCCTTCCCTGACTTTTCTCCTTAGCATCACTATCTGACAGTCTATCTATTTTACTTACTCATCTGATTTATCGACTTTGTCCCCTCTAGAGCACAAACTTCACGAGGGCAAGAGTTTTTGTCTGATTTGTTCACTGTTGTATCCTCAGTTCCTTGAAAGGGCTCAGGAGATTTCTGTCTAATGAAACAAGGCATCTTAATCCCCTCACCGTCTGTAGAAAGCAGAGGTTGCTGTAACTGACCCCATTTTACAGATGAGAAAACTAAGGCCAAGGTCACAAGCCAGTAAGTAGCAGAGTCAGGATTTGAAGCCACACTTCAAACTTACACAAGTGAGCAAGACTTCTGTCCAGAGTCACACCAGACTTAGTGCTAGGACAGGCCCGGCAGGAGGACGTGCACCTCCAGTCCCACACCGGAAAGAAATCGCAGTCAGAATGGAGGTGGTGGTGACAGGCTGTGTGTCTCCTTGCTCCCTGGCCTCTTTCTGCTCTCCCAGCTCCCCAGCAGCTCTTTCAGGCAGGCCCCACTTTCCTTCCCACCCTACACACCTGAGTCCACCTCCCCAAGCCTCCTGCCACTAGGACAGGGACAGCCTGATGGACCCCAGGACCACCTTGTCACAGAGCTAGGAGGCTTCCTTCTTGCAGAAAGACCTCTTCCTTGAAATTGCAGAGGACAGTGGCACCAATGCTCCAGTAATCACAGTAAGCAAGAAATCATTGTTTCCATGATTCACATCTTCCCATTGCAGCCTGCAGGAAGCAGCCTCCGTGGGCTGGTAATGGGGAAGACCTTCCCCCTCGGCCCTCCCTAGCCAGGTCCTCAGCAAAGGGACTAAGCCCTTGTCCTGAGCTCCCAGAGTACAGCCAGCATCCTCGTTCACTGAAGAGCCAGTTCTGAGCATCTTCTCGGTATCACACTGGTGCCAGGTCCCAGGCCCTGCCCTCCCAGGACTCCCAGCCCAGCAGGGGACAGAGGAGGGGACTGGCAGCCTAGAGCGTGCGCTGACGTGGCTGAGGAGGATACGAGAGCCAGAGGAGCCGCCACCCAGGAGCGCAGACTGTGTCCTGAGGGAAATGGGGGGCCCTGTGGGAAGAGGTGAAATCAGAACAGAAGCTTTGCTTTCGTGGGACTGAAAATGTCCTCTCTCCGCCCGGATCCAGTCCCGGCTGGCACCCACTGCACACACGACTGTCTTAGGCTGGGTTCGCTAGAAGCAGACACCGAGATAAGCATTTGAGTGAACAGCGACCCCAGGAAGGGAGGAGAGAGGGCAAGTGGGATGGAGCAGAGAAGGAAGTCAGTACAAGGGTCTGCTGTGGGCCTAGTCTGCCTGGGGACCTGGGGATCTCAGAGGGGTCTCATAGAGCACCCCTCAAAGATGTCCTATTGCGGGGTGAGGAGCTGGAGTATTTTTCCACGTCCCACCCCCACCCCCCACAGGGCCGGGCCCAGGAAGGCCAAGGGAGAGTGGAGATGGCTTGTGCAGGATATTGAGCAATTCTAGGCCCCTGATTATAGAATGAACATCTGGCAAAAAGTTAAAGGGATGTGGAGAATCTGCATGGGGTTAGTGCCTCCTTGCCCTGGGACCCTGGGATGCAGAGGAAGAATTCTGGGTTCAGAAGGAAGGCCCGGGTGAGAAGAGAGGTTCCATGGATTGGGAGCCTCCCTCAGTCCTCCTGGCTCTCGTTTACTTCCCCTTCCTTCCTCTCCCTCCCCATCAACCTGCAGGAGGGCTGGGGCTCTAGACTCCTGTCCCTGGGGACCTCTGAGGAGAGGGTCAGGCCACGCAGCTTCCCAGCCCAGCCTTCAAGGCTGCCCTGCTGGCCCAGATGGAGGCTCAGACATCATCAGGAAGGAGAGGAGGGTCAGGCTTCTGGAACTGTCAGGAGGGTAAAGCGGCTTCCCGGATTCCGTGTAGGAGAAGTGGGGGCAGGGCTGGAGAAGGGAGGGAATGGTAGGGGGGACCTCCTCTGTCCCCACCCTATTCACATAAGAGACACAGCCCCCTGTACCTGTCCCAGGAACCCCAGATTGCCCAGTGTCACTGCCCCACTTTATGAATGGGGAAATGAATCTGAGCAAGGCTAGGTATTCCCTTGGTTGCATTCGAGTCTCTCCTCCTTGCAGTGGGGCAGTGGGCACCAGTGGGTTAATGGATCTGTCTGCCAGAATCAGAGACACTGAGGGTTTCTGGCAGCTTGTGGCATTCTTGGAGCAGGCCTCTGAAAGTACCCATAAAACTCCCACCAGGGTGGTGACAGCTCCTCCCACATGTGCATCTGCCCTGACCCTGCAGCTCAGAAAGCCCGACCTCTCCCCAGGGTGAGTGCCCAACTGGGTGTCCCTCTCCATCTATGTCCCTTTGGCCAGCTTCTACATGCCTGAGTGAGGAAGCTCACCACACACACGGGGCAGGTGCTGAGAGCCTTCCTACCCACTTGGGGCATGTCTGTGTGCCAAGGGCCTCCCTTAAATGCTGTAGGGAGACTCCAGAGGAAAGTGTGGGGAAAGGGGCACCTGAGGGAAGACTGCTGGACTTGTCAGGGCCTAGGCAGTGACGCCGGATTCTCTTCCTACTCTTCCCCATGGCGGAGAAAGTAGTCAGCACCATACTAAACCCAGATAAGAGGCGCTCCTGCGCTGAGCCCTGCACTTTAGAGGCCCTGGGACTCTCCACCATGAGGGGCTCTTCCTTGGCCCCACTTCTAAGAGGGCACCATGCCACTGATGTCCACACTTAAGGCTTGGGGGGAGTCCAGGGAGCTGTGTGCAGGGGGTGGGGTGCAGACAGAGCTTGGCCTTGCAAGCTGGGGTGTCTGTCCCTATGCATGTGAACAAGGCCCTTCTCAGGGTGGGACAGGGCCAGGACACAGATGGAGAGGGACACCCAGATGGGAAACTCACCCTGGGAAGAGGTCGGGCTCTCTGAGCTGCAGGGGCAGGGCAGATGCATATGTGGGAGGGCTGGAGTCTACGGGCCAGCTCTTCCCAAGAATTCTATATTTGAACCTGGCATTTCAGGCTGCCATGAAGGCGTATTTGTCAAAGTAGGAGCCTAAAATGTGTATTATTTAACAATTTGTTATCTTGGTTTATAATTTGAATACCTAGACATACAGTATATGGGCTTCCATTTGTACTCTTGCCCCAGTCCCCACAAGTGTTAGGACTGGGCCTGGAGCTGGAGGCTGGGGTATTAGACTAATTCTCTGTGCCCTGAGCTGGCATCTGTCAGCAGTGTGAGGCAAGGCAGCACCTCCTCCAGGTGATGTGACTATGGCCACAGCTGTGAGCAGGCACCAGATTACGGAGTTTCCCAGCTGGTAGGGATTTGAGGTCAGTAATCAAGGCCCCATTGTACAGATGGCAAAACTGAGGCCAAGAGGGTGCTAGGGACTTGCCAATGATGTGCACAAACCCTGTAAGAACGCAGGCATGTGTGCAAATGCAGGTGCCTCGTGTATCAGTGGGGACGCACGCACACGTGGGTGTGAGTGTACCCAAGGGCATGCACTGGTGGACGGGTGGGTTGGTGGATTTTTTTCCTTCTCCTCGTTTTTTCTGCACCAGGGAAGATCCATCATTTCCTTTTCCTGTGATGATGTTGACCTGATTAAAATTTTTATTGGATTTCACAAAATAATTTCATATACAACATTCCCTAGAGGCCCTGCTGGAGGAGGCGATGGCAGAGGATGGCGGGAAATCAGCGGCTGGAGGTGGGGGTGCTAATGTGAGAAGAGAGAGCGACAAGTAGATTTAGAAAAAGGTTGAGTCAGAAAATATTTCATGTGCCACTGAAATGACCGGCGGGGGGCAGGCCGGGCAGAAGGAAGATTAAAAGCTGTGCCTTTTCAGTCGTGCCCTTGGGCAGCTGTAAGTGGAAACATTGATGTGGGCCAGCCGTGGGAGGATGTCAGACAGCCTGGGACCATGAAGGAACCTTGCAGGAGACAGAGACGAGGGGTCCACAGGCTGCAGGAACAGAGGATGGATGCTCATATATCCCCTCTTCCCTCCCTCCCAAGCCCAAGGCTCTGGCCCACGGGTCAGGGTCTGCGGGTACATTGGGATCCCAAGGCCAAAGCCAAGTGAGCCTCCAGATGGTGATAGCTGAGGGCAGGCTGGGGCAGCCCCCTACCTGCTGCACTGGCCGCACTATGAGTACATTGCTGGCCTGTGGGGTCCAACTAGCCTTGCTCTGTCACCTACTGGCTGAGTGACCTTGGGGAAGTCATTTAATGTCATAAGCCTCAGTTTTCTTGCTCTATGAGACAGAGGGGGTGCTGGAATGATTCAAGGGGATAATAGATGCAGAGGGCTCACACAATTGGGTGGGTGCCCTCACAAGGCAGCTGCTCTTCTTTATCACTATTGTAATTTGTTCACTCTTTTGTTCACCCTACAAACTCTCATTCATTTTAATTACCCTCTGACAGGCACTGGGGATTGAGGAGTGAAAAGTGCCTGACCTCATGGGGCTTACATTCTAGAGGGGAGATGGACATCAAAGAAAATAAGGAAGGAAAATTAATTGTGTTTTAGATGATGACAGGTGCTATGGAAAAAAATAAGCAGGAATTTGGGGGATTCTGGGGAGGGGTTGCAGTTTAAAGTGGTCGGGGAAGGCCTCACTGAGAAGGTAGTCCTTGAGTATAGATGCAAAAGGGATGGCGGAGTGAGTCCTGTGTGTGGGCCCAGAGCTAAGAGAATATGAGATCGAGGGAATAGCAAGTGCAAAGGTCCTGAGGTGGGAGTGTGTCTGACATGTAGGAAGGACATCAAAGGGGCCAGCATGGTGGAGGCAGAGTGAGTGGGGGAGGGTAAATTGAGTGGGAGAGTGCAAAACATGCGGTCAGAGAAGGGATGGGGCCAAATCAATAAGATTATGTAGGCCACAGTGGGGGCTTTGGCTTTTTCTCTTAGTGCAACAGGAATCATTTCAGGGTTAGCCTATTCCCCGTCAGATGTTCGAGGAGCCAGTGTGAGGCTTGTCGTCCCTCTTCCTGCCCATGATTCCCACAGAAGACAGGATAGATAAGCCAGAGTCATTGACTCTGCTCAGAAAAATGCCACTGAAGGAGCTGCAGCCTGGGACAGGGAGGTTGGGGTGAGGGGAGGCTGAGAAGGCCCCAGGCACCAGCCCCCTGCAGGCCCCTCTGGCTCAGGGCAGGACCCCGGCCACAGTGGCGGGGCCCAGGGTCTGCCTCTTCCTGCCCTGTGAGGATTCCCAGTATCCTCCATGCCCTGGACACCCAGCTCGTCAGTTACAGCCACGGTTTTTGTTTGTACAATCTCAACAAGAACAGGAATGATCGATTCAATCTCTGAGAAGGAGCATCTACAAAAGTGGACAGAGTGCCAAGCAGACCTTGGCCAGATGCTGGGTTGGGAGCCCCACCCAGGGGAGACCCTCACTGCAGCAGACACAGCAGAAAGTGCCCAGAACCAAGAAGAAAACATAAACCCTCTGTGGCAGCCATGACCAGCTCATAGCTGAAGGCTGGAGACACGGGGCCCCCATGGGGGACATGGCCCATTTCAGCTTAACTCTACCTGCTTCCTCTGAGTGCCCACACTGTGCTGGGCAAGTTCCAGCCCTGGGGGATGCGGCCAAGAAAAGCCAAGCCCAGGGTCACAGTTCCCAGCTGGGGAAGGAAGAGGAACTGAAGTCCAACCCATGTTCCACTTGTCAAGCCCAGCAGCCTGGCATGGGGGCTGTGTCCACCCAAGGAAGGACATTTCTTTCTCATTCACACAAAGATGACTTACTGGCTAACAGTGGCCCTATCCAAGGTCCCTGCTCCAAGGTTCTCCCAATGCAGTGTGGATGGGACCAGGGCAGGGCGGGAGGGACACAGGGATGATGTGGGACAGGTCAGTACAGAAAAAATTACTGCTCAAAATTACTGACAGGCATCAGGCCAGAAATACCAGAGGAGCTAGCCCAATCTTTACATCCTCAAGAAGGCACTAGAGTAGCCAAGTGGACACTGCAAGGGTGGGGAGGAGTGGGTGGTGTGGTATCTTGGGACCAGCCCCAGTCATAGCCAAAGCTGAAGGTTTGCAGGGGAGGGGGAGAGGAGGCAGGGGAGCCAGGCAGGGCTGAGGGGCTTGCGGGAGAGCTTCTAAGCAAGGCTTTATGAAGGGATCAGATTATCATTTTAGTGCAAATCTCTGGCTCCTGGGGGTGGGGGGGTTGAATTGAAGGGGCCAGAGACCAAATTCTAGGAGAGAGATAGGGTGGCTGAGGAGGGCACAGTATGAGACCCACTGGGAGGAGCCGGATTTAGCTGGGGCAGATCAGGCAGGCATGCTGCAGGCCGGGGACTGAGATGGGAACTCTTGGGGACAGACCTGAGACAGAGGGGTCCATTCTCTCCTACCTGCTAGAGGTTCGGGGGCCAGGTATAAACCTGGGCCTTCTCACCCCAAAAGCCCTTGCTTCCACTTTCCACTGCTGCACTCTGCCTTCTCATCCCATCCCTTCCTTGTCTCTGCCAGTGCCCTTACTCACCTGCCCAGGTCCCCAGATGGAAAGCCCTGGAGAAAGGATCAGCAGAAAGGTTTTTGCCAATGGAGTTATTTTTACTTAGTGCCCAGAAATTTTAAAAAATAGGCAAATCCCATGGGGTTGCCTGCCTTCTAAGGTCTCACTAAACCCAGGATGGGGGGCACAGACCAGCCTGGCTGGCCCAAATATTTGCCGCGTTGCCGGGTAACCACCAGTTGGCCCTGCAAGCTGGCATCTGTGGAACCGAGGACTTGGAAGGAAAGTCACACAGCCACTCAGGGCCTGGAATCAGAAACTGTCAGTGAAGTCAGGAAGTGCCCCAAATGTCTCCTGCGTGGGGCATGCTGATCCTCCGGAAGCTGCCCCCCAGGAGACAGGAGGCGTGAGATGGGATTAGTGGCTTCCCAGGGAGACCCGTTAAGCATGAGGCAGCTCACAATGAGCCCCCGTGGCTCGGCTGTGCGGCATAGCTGGAGGAGGCCGGCTCACTGCTCCGGCCAGCCCGCAGGCACTGGCCTCTCTTTCTCTTGCTCTGGGTGTATTGGTTGTTTCTATGGGGATCTGCCCACCCCATGTCCAGGGAAACCTGAGCCAGGGACAGGCAGATGCAGAAACAGAGGAGGCAGCCCCCTATATTGGAGGGGCTCTGGGAGGACACATCCCTACCCACCCCCACCGCCGCGGACACACACACGAACTTCCGTCATCTGGCCTGCCAGAAATTCCACCATCAAGTATGGGACGTCCCCAAGAGTCGGGAAGGACATTGGAGGTGGGCCAGGAAACCTTACATGCAGGACAACAGTGCCAAGTGCGACAGCCCAGGCCCAGGCAGCATCCCGCCCCTGCTTGCACACCCTGAGGAGCAGGGAGCTCACCATGTCAAGAAGCAGTTTGTGATCCTGGAGACAGCTGTGACTGATAGGAAGTTTCTGAACCTGAGCCTGGCTCTTCCTCTGGGGGAAGGCAGGGGCTATGGGAGAGAACGCAGGTCACAGTGAGGCTGCGATGACTCCAGGTGGGCTTCCTTCCGGCCCTGGGATCCCCTGAGACTTCCAAAGGTGGGATCAGTGCTCGAGCTCTGGGAAAACAGTATGACAATGTGCAATAACAGGGCAGCCATCTATGCACCCCAAGCCACAGAGAGCAGGTGGGCAGGCAGGGAGCAGAATCCAGCTCTGTCCTGTGTGAACTCCAGCCCCAGCACCCCCAGCTGGGAGACCCATCAGTGATTTTGCTTCTCTGAGCCTCTGTTTCCTTCTCTGTAAAATGGGCATACACCAGTGCTGCAGGGGACCATGGTGGGGAGGCGGTGGTTAGTGGCCACAGAGCCCCGGGCAGGGACTCTGGAACTAGGAGATGAGGTAGTTGTCCCCTTCCTGCCTCCAGAGGCCCCTGCTCTGACCCAAGCAGGCCCTGTTTCCTCTGCATCAGAAGCCCTCTCCTAGCTCTGTTCCCACCCTCCCTTCTTCCTTCCTCCACTTCCAGCTAAAATCCTCCACAAGTGGTTGGTGTGAGCCAGCTCCCTCAGGCCTGGGCAGCTGCCCTCCGCCCACCTTCACTGCCCAGCTAAGGCCCCAGTCTCCACGCCTAAAGGCTCATCCTCATTCTCCTCCTCCTCCTCTTCCTCTTTGCAGTGGGAGACACAGCTGACCATCTTCCTCCACACATTCCATCCTCCTAGGTCCTCTGGGGCTGCAGCCCCGTGGCTACCCCTGTTCCTCTCTGGTCGGGCTCTGTCTTAGAAGACACTTCCTCGAGCCCTGTCTTCTAAAATCTTATTTGTTCTTCCCTATACTTCTGGCAGCATGGGCCACAGGTGATTTTCTGCCTATCGTACAGATGGTAGGACTGAGGTACAGAAAGAGGAAAGGACAGGGTACAACACAAAGAGCCCAGGTCTTTGAGGTTCACGTCCCACTGCTGTTTGCTGGATGTGCCACCTTGAGCAAGTTGCTTAACCTCTCTGAGTCTCAGGCTCCTCGTTCATGAAATAGGGAGGAAGCAGATGGTGATAATCATATCCTTCTCATGGGTTGTTGAGGATTAAATGAGTAAAAGCACTTAGCTCAGTGCCTGGCTCATCCTGAGTGCTTGGCAGTTGTTGGCCCTTCCCTGGGGCAGAGTCCCCGTGAGGAGGAGCCTGAGCTCTGCCAGACCCCAGGCAGAGCTGGCAGATCTACTCCACTGCAATGGCCTGAGTGGTACAACATGTAGGCAGGGCTGGGAGATCCAGGCCTAAGCTCCAGCCTCCACCCTGGACCGAGCAGCCCAGGGACCCAAATGAGCAGAAAGTGCTGGGTTTGTCTGAGGTGGGAGGGCAGACTCAGCAGTTCTGGCCTCAGGATGGGATGGAGGGCCTACTGATGAGGGATTGTACTAAAATGGAGGCTTCCTGTGTCTGTAATTACTCCCTTCTCCCCAGCCTCCCTAGCTTTAAAGACGGTTGGAGTTGAATTAGCGTCACGTGTATCCAAAAGAATCTTGACTAATTCAAGAATAAAAATGTTGAAAGGGCCGGGACAGAGCTCTGTGGCAGAGCTGTAGGGACATCCATCTGGGCTGACAGTAATCCATGAGTCAGTTCCCTTGGGGTAGTTGTTTGATCAGTCAATCCTAGTCCACGTCCTGAATTCCAGCCATGGGGACACCATCTTGGCCTCACCAATGTCAGGTGCAAAGCTGCTTTGCAGGCACCCAGACACACCCGGTGCCCTAGTGCCCTGTCAGGAAAAGGGATTTGATCACTTTGGCGAGACTTATTCCTGGTGAACCACTCAATGCTTTCTCAGGGTCCCCAAACCTCCTTTGTGAAGGCCTCTTCGAGGATGGGGCTGGGATCAATGTCAAGCTCACAGGCAGCTACACTCAGCAGCTGCCGAGGGGCTCTCTCTGGGGAACGAAGCAAGCCTGGGAGGCCCATCCTCCAGCCCTGGAAAGGTGGGCAGAGGCAACAGGATCTGACAGGCCAGACTCAGAGAAAAGGGAAGCAGGAGGGGAAGCAGGTAGGAGAAAAAAGGGCTACTTCAAAGCTCATAAAATCACAGTGAATTGGGCTGCCTGAGATGAGCACTGGCTGCTTCCTAAATTATGCAGATTTGTGCAAATTTTATGCAAATTTGCCACACAAAGGTGGCAGGGGGCACTTGCTGACAGCCTGGCTCTGGAGCCTTCTCAGTCAGTCAGCCTCAGCCTCATTCAGAGAGTGGAGGAGCTGTCACTTGCCAGGCAGCAAGAAGAGAGGGATGGGGTCTGCCCTGTCCCAGCTTCCTGCCACCCTTCCCTCTGGGGCGGCTCCCCAAAGCTGGAACTTTTGCCGCACCCTCCACTCCTGGCTCCCGCCCTGGACTGCTAGCTCAGAGACAGCCACCAACAGCTGGGCCTTTCTGATCACCTGCTCCAGCCACTCCCTTTCCATTGTACAGATGAGGAAACAGAGGCCCAGACCAGAAAAGGGACTTGCCCTGTCCCTTGAGAAGCTGTTGATTGACTCGGTCTGATCCACCCACCCACTAATGCGTGGTCAAAGTACGCAGCCATCCACTTACTTCCTTCCACTCAGGTTTCAAATATTTTTCCTAACCATGACCGTACCTAGATTCCACCCTTTGTGCTCTGGGTCTTTGGGGTGGTGTCAGTCATCATAGGGCCTGGGGCTAAAAGCTGGCAACGTTTGGTCCCCAGGTGGGGATGCTGGAGCTCAGACACCAGCTGATCCAGCTGCTTGTAAATCTGTGCTGGGCCTCCTTGTTCCTGGAGAGGTGGAGCCTCCTTGAAGATTATTGTTGAAGCTCTTAGCTTTACCCTGGCAGCTACCTGGACTGTCCACCCCTTCATCTCTTCATACTCTTCCCATCTTCTAATCTCACTGATAAAAATAATCCTAAAAATGACTCATCTTTGTTGAGCAGGTGCTTTGTTCCAGGCACTGTTATAAACAAATGGGATCCTCACAACAGGGAGAGAATCTATTATTCCCATTTTAGAGACAAGGAGACTGCGTCACAGAGAGGCAAAGTCAGCACATCCAATAAGAGGTGAGAGGGTTACCCAGGTATGTCTAGCACCAGAGCACAGGCTTGGGAGACCCACTCAGAACAGTGTTCCCCCTCCTCCTCCAGGAAGCCTGCCCCGCTTGTGTGATGCTAAAGCCATCTGCCAATGTCAGGGCCTCATTCATTGATGGATCCAGGCCTCAGACTGCTTCCTTTCCTGAACTCCTGCAGCCCCAGAGTCCAAACTCTGTGGCCCTGCCTGGAATTTGTCTACCAGGCCTGGCAAGAGCTCTCTGAGGGGAGGGGAGGGCTCCTCTCTTCTGTCCCTGCAGAAACACTTGCCCGCTGTGGACCAGCACAGAGCTGGGCACTTGTGTCACCCGGACAGCAGAGGAATCTGGGCCCCACAGCCCAGAGAGTTTTTCCAATACCTGATACATGGAACCCTCGTTCTTCATGTTGGGTCCTCCCTCCCTGCCAAGTTCCATTGGACGAAAACAAGAGACTTATCCTTGTACCACCCTCTGCTTATCTCTGCACCTCTTGTTCCCCAAGGCAGGAGCTAGCTCTCCCGTCCCTTGTCCCCTGGAGCCCAGGGACCCTCAAAGAGCACTCCTATTTGGGCCTCCCAGAATGCTTTGCTCTCCCCTGGGACAGGAAGAGGAGCCCAGCTGGAGGTGCCGGGAAGGCTCTTAGGGATGCTCTGGTCCAGCCCCTGATAGCACAGATGGGGACCCTGAGTCAGGGTAGAGGTGGGGTTCTAGCTAGGGTTCCCACCCTTCTTCCTCTGCACTAGGAGCCCTCTGGAGGCTATGCTTTAGTCCATAATGTTGGAATCTCTTTAGGGACCACAGATGCTTTTGAGAATCTGAAGAAAACGCTAACCAACACAGAGAGATGCAGGGACAAGAAAGGCCTTGGCTTTTCACACTCAATCAGCAGGCCCCTGGACATTCTGCTCACCCTTTGGCCCCAAACCTACCTTCGGACCCACAGCCCAAGCATATCTGAGCCTTGCCTGACTCTCCCAATGCCCGTCCAGAACCCAGGGCCTGCTTCTCCCTGAGCCAAGTGACAGCATGATGGGATGAGTTTGGGCAGCCTATGTCAGCTCCGTAGTGACCCTGCTCCTCCCAGGAGAGGCCCCTAAGCCATCCTTTACCACTGACTACTTACCTGAAAGCCCCAGGGTGGCAGGAGACCTGTGGGACTCCAGACCCAGCATCATCAAGAGAAGGACCAAAAGGCCAAAGGGAAGATGGATGGATTTGGGCTGTGCAGTCAGGCAGGGCAGCTGTGTGGCCTGGGGCAAGCCACCTCACCTGGGCTACATGTCAGAGTCTGTAAATGGAATATTGCCACCACATAGGATCAAAGTAAAATAGTCTCCAAATCCCCTAGCGCAGCACCTGACACACAGAAACCCTCAGAGGAAGAGAACTCCCAACTCCATCCTCTGGCTCATGACCTTGAATGTTGTTTTCATCAAGTTCTAGTTAAGCCCAGGCTCCCTTCTGACCATTTAGGTTTGCAGCCACCAGTGGCATCTCTACTCCCAGCCTCCTCCCGCAGAGCCTTCCTGTTTCCCCCTCTGGGGTGCCTTGAGCAAGAACCAGAGAGAGTGGGTAGTAAGTGACATAGCATAATATAATGGACAGCATGGCTACCCCCCACCCCCCAGCTCACTGCCTGAATTGCTACCCTATGAGCAAGTGCTCTTGGCTCAGCATCTGGCTTCTCCCACCAGAGGGAGCATGTCTTCATACTCAGGGGCCATTGTGGATCAGACACTTTCCTTTGGCCAGCTGGGCCCCATGCACTTGGGGATTCAGAGGAACTCTGAACTGGGCCAAGAAAGCTGGATCATCAAGGATATTCCCAGCATCCCTGTTTGTAATCGCAAAAAACCAGAAACAACCTGAATACCCATCGACTGGGGAATTGTTAAGAGATCTGAGGCTTGTCTTTTGTAAGAAATACTTAGAGGCAGTTAGCTCCCAAGCTTATGGGGAGAAAAGTAAATTCCAGGACAAGATCTATCTAGTAGCATCATATTTATATTGTTAAACAACATCTTACCTGTGCACATGTAGGTATTTTATATATAAATATCATATGTGGGGGAAGGTCTGCAAGCTACATATCAAAGCGTTAATGATGGTAAACAGTGGAGGATGCTCTGTGGAGAAGGGAAACCTCCCGTGTGATTCGCTTGTATAATGTTTGAGTTTTTATGGTGAAAAATGTATTCATATATTCATATGTCTTGAATATATGTTTAAATATTTTTAAAATCATAAGACCATAAAATTAAATACACATGCACAAATGTATTTCAAAAGGCTGGACAGGGTGAGGAGGCCCTGTATCAGATCCCCTGGTACCAGGTGGGCCCCTGTCTTGCTCTGCTCTGGCTGCTCCGGCCCCCCAGCATTCCTGGCTCCCCCCGCCCACCCCATCACAGCCAAGCTCATTAGCTCTCTCTGCTGCCCCTGGTTCTGACCTCAGCGCTGCAGAAACATCGGCTCTGTTTTCACAACTTCCCATCAGCCCCACTCTGTGGCCATCCCCTCACCCCGATCAGATATGGATCCCATCAGCTTTGTAACAGCTGCTTCCTTCGGCCCCAGCGTGAAGAAGCCATGAAGTGGGGTGAGGCTCAGGAGTCCTGGTCCCCTTAGAGCCCATGGAAACACTCTCTTCTCAGAATAATGGAGCCTTGAGTCTGTCATACTATGAGGAGGAAAGAGCCCACGCCCGCGCTTTGCCCTGTGTCTGGGGGTGTTGTGGGGAGACCAAGGAGGAAGAGAAGACCTAGCCCTGCACCTAGGGAGCCCCCGTCTGGGAAGCCTTGCAGGGCTCCCTTGAGCAGCAAGCGGCAGTGGAGCTCAACGATTGGCCAAACTCTCACTTCTCAGCTCAGCTCAGGGAGGGAAACTGACCTGCCCATGGCCCAGCGTGAGTCTCGTCCGAGCTGCTCAGCCCTGAGGTTTGGCCTTTGTGTGTCCTTCCCTACCGGCTCCCAAAGGCAGAGAAGCCGAGAGCCGCCGGCAAGGCGCTGACGTGGCAGAAGCAGCCAGGCCCCCAGGACCAGGGGCACGACAGCAGTGCGTGCATCTCGGCGGTGGCCCAGGGAAAATATTGACTTTCTAGTGCAGAAAGCCAAATTCCATGAAAGCTGCAACTCCAGACTGAGAAAATCCACCAGTGTTTCATAAATATTTGAAAGTGTCTGACTGATCATCACCCTGGGATGGCTGTAGCCCTGGCTTTGAGGGTGGACGGGGACAGGAGGCCCGGCCCTCACCACACCACAATAGCCCCCAGATCACTTAGTCATCCATTCAGAAGCTGTTCATCCATATTTGCATTTGCTTCTGGAAGGACACACAGGAAGCTAAAAGCAAGGCTTACAGAGGAGGGAGTGGGAGGGAAGCGTTTTCCCCTATACAGTGTTACAACGTTTTAATTTTTGAAGCATGTGAATGTGTTCCCTATTCAAAATAATAAATAAAAATGTTAAGCTGCTCGTGGGGCCACTACCTTGTTAGTTCTGTTAAGATGCAGTAAAGAAGACGGGAGGTACAAACGTCGACCTCCCTGGGGGGCAACAGGCTGGGGTGGGGGAAAACCAGTTGTCCACACCGGCTTCTCCAACGGCTCTGGGCTTGCGATGGCACAGCATGTGTCTCCCTGCGGAACTGCGAGCTCCAGAAGGCACAGAGCCCAGGTGAGTATGTAGTGGCGAAGTAAGACTGAATGATTTAGGGAGGGGCTCCCCACCCTGCGGGTGTGAGCAGTGCAGGGTGGTACAAGTGCATTTGTGGCCGAGAGAGCCTGCTTCCCACCGCTGTGCTCTCTCATGTCCTGCCCATGCCTCCCACCCACGCCGCTGGGTTGGTCTTGGGTGACCAAGGGTTGCTTGTCTCAGCCTCAATTACGCGCTAAAGCACTGGAGCTGGACAGGCCCTCCGGGGCCCACCAGTCCAGTGCCTCCCACACCCGATTTTACGGATGCACAAAGTGAGGCCTGAGAAGAGGGAGTTGTCCAGTATCACAGGGCATGTCAGTGGCAGGGCTGGCCCTTGAACTCAGACAATTTATGGTATATATGCCAAACTTCCTTTGACAATATATGGCAAGATCTCCTTTATCCAAGTGTCCTTGGCTATGAGGAGGTCACTTGGCTGCAGCCTCTCCTTCCCAGAGCTCCGTCAAGGGGCAAGGAGGCTGGAGGCAGAACTTGTCCAGTGTCCCTTGAGTCCCGCTAGCTGTTGCTGAAGCACACAGCTCCCTCACAGCCTCAGGCCAGCAGCCTCCCCTAGCAGGTCCTGAGACCCTCAGGGCTCTGCCCCAGTAGAGCCCACCAAAGACAAGGAGAGCCCCACCTCTTCCAGGGCAGCTGTCAGACAGTCTGAGGCCCCCAGAGAAGGCCTGCGGCCCAACCCCAGGACAGTGGGCACAAAGTGGAACACAAGGACAGAAGTGCTCTGCAATGGGGCGGGGACGGGGGGGTTGGCTGGGAATTCCCTGGGGACGGAGGCTAAGCTGGGCCTCAGGATGCTGCTACCCACCACCTCAGCCTGGGTCCCACCCCTCTCCTCACATTCATGCACCTGTACATACACATGCATGTGCACACACATGTGCAAGCCTGTTTGTGCATATAAGTACTCAAGTGCACATGGGAACATGGAAAATCTGTGCACCCAAGCATGCCTGTCTCCCCTGCACGCAGATGAACAAGCAGCGGGCAACAGTGGAACTTGGAGTCAAAGGGACTGGGGTTGAGCCAAGGGTGGTCTGTGGCTTAAATGGCCAGGCAGGACTTCCATCAGCCCCTCACAGGGAACCTGGGGACCAGACAAAGTTGGGGACACTGGTAAACCAGGGCCTTCTGCCTCCTTGCTTGGGTTCCCACACCCCACCACCAGGTGCTCAAGAGGAGAGGGCAGCGAGAAGGAAGGGGCCTGGCATCCTTGCCTCTAACACGGCTCACGAGCTCGCACTCCCTTACACTGCACCGTGTGGGCGGGAGCCCGAGTCAGAGAGCCTCGTTAAAACATTGTTCTGTGCTAATTAGTTCCTGCAGCTCAGGCCTGCCTGGTGGAGACAGAGACCCCTTGCTGCCCTGGCCCAGCTCTCCGCCTGCCTTCTGTCTCTTCTGTCCTCCCTGGCCAGCCCAGCCCCCAGCATCTCCCTCTGCCTTCCTCCTGCCTCACCTGTCATCCCTCACCTCAGCCATCTCTGGCGCGAGATCCATGGGTTTCCTGGGGCTCTCACACCCCTCCTCCTACAAATCTCTCAGGCCACAGACACTCGGTTGGAGCAGATCCCAAGGGTGGTATGGGGTGGGTGGGGCTGCCTGTGCCAAAACTGGTCTGCACTCCTTCTCGTTTAATCCTTTCCACAAATTGTGGTGAGAACTTATATCCTTAAGTTATTAGCGATGGGGGGAGGGGTGTTTGGTCACGAAGAATCTGAGCTGAGAGTCACACGTGTGCAAACGTCTTCTCTCACTGCTCTCTCTCCATTGGCAAACTTGCAGGTCCCTGTGGCCTCAAGTGTCATCTCTGTGCACCTCAGACACATGTCCCAAAGCTGTCCTTCCTGCAGACTCTCCATCTCGGGAAATGAGCCTCCATCCACCAGCCCCCACGGACTCCTTCTTCTCCCTCACCCTGGAAATCCAAGTCCTGTCTGCCTCTGGGATCCCCTTCACCCTTCCCTCTTTCCCTGTCCTCGTCACCACAGTCCCTTCCCACGCCACCGTCACCTCTCACCAGGATGCCTGCAACGCCCCCACCACCCACCCCTGGCTGCTCGAACCCCTTCTCACTCCTCTGCAAGCCTCTCCTGGCCAAGCAGGGAGATCTTCCAAAACCGTAAATCAAACCTCATTCCCTCTTTCCTTAGAATCTTGTAACTCTTCCCAGCTCCCTAAGGTGGCCTACAGCACCGACGTGGTCTTTCCAGGCTGGTTCACGTTACACTGTCTCCAGCTGCCTGCTCACCAGCCGTGCTGGCCTTCCTGCCTCAGGGCCTTAGCCCACGCTGATCCCTCCACCTGGAACACTCTACTCCCCACGCAGCACTCAGAAAACTCCCACTTCCGGGCCTCAACACAAAGAGGTCTTTCCTTTCTCCTAAAAGGAGGCTTTCCTGAACCCCCAACCTGAAGCAGGTCCTCCCTTCCCAGCTCCCATTCAGCACTGTCCTTTTCCTTTAGAGCACTTACCTGAGAATGTTATTATATGTTTATTCATGCATTTAGTTGTCTAATATCTGTCTCTTGCACCAGACAAGAAAGAATCCATGTCTGTATTTTCTCACCATTAGAGCATAGTACTTGGCACAAAGTATGTGCTCCAGAAACACATGGTGAATGAATGAATCAACGAATGAACGAATGAATGGTGAACCAGTAGTTAGAACCTCTTTAGCGAGGGAAGAAGAAGGTGGGCACCTCCAGAGGAAAGGAGTCAGATCAGACCGAGGAGGAGCCTGGGTATGCAAAAACAAGGACTTGGCCCAGCCCGGAGTAGAGTCTGGGGAGCAGAGATAAGAGCCCCGTCAATGGGGGAGGCTGGGCTGTGGGTTCACGCGCCCGGGTGGAAGTGTGTGCACGTGAGGGGAGAGTGATGTGCATGCGGGTTGTTGCACGGGGAAGCAGGGAGTGGGCCTTGTTGCTGCAGATTTGTATTCCTGCCGACTTTTATTTCAGGCCTTGTTTATTTCTCCTTAAAACGCGGCTGCTATGCCAAGAGTCGTACCCGAATTAGCGGCGAGTGTGTAATTTTACAGCTATTACCCGGGTGTTTCTGTGACTTGGGTAATAACGAAGCAAATGTAAACAAACAGCAGCCAAAGCAGTTTAGCAAGAAGGCCTCTGAGCTCCACGTTTCGGAACAAGTCCCATGCCTTCCCTGGCCCCCTTCCCAACACCCCCTTGGAGGCACATCAGGCCCGGGGACTGGGGAGTGGGAGGCCCTGGAGCACCAGCCCTGAATCCTCATCCCATTGCCCCCTCCCCCTGCCCCAGGTAAACAGGCCCATCCCCAGAGGCACACAGACCCCCCACCCCAGTAACCAGGCCCCCCTCACACTCCCCTCCACAAAGGCAAACAAAGGCCTGGCCTAATTATGTGATATTTCCCTTCTCTAGAGGCTAATGGCACCAGAGCGTGTGTGACATTTCGCTCCCTTTCCTCTATTATTCTTGCTTATTATCTGGCTGCTGCCGGAGGCTCTAGGCTGAGGCTGGCACTGATGTTCACCCCACCATCCCTCCTCCTCTTTAGCTCAGTCCCTTTTCCTCTCCTTTCTGGCCCCTCCTCCAAGAAGGACGAAGCTTGTCCATAATCCTCCAATCTCCCTCCGAGGGAAGTAAGACTCAGCAGAGGTTCAGGCAGAGCTGGGGCCTGTTCTGGGCTCCTTGAAGTGGATGGGCCCTCAGGACACCTGTGTCTTGCCTCTGCTCAGCTGCAGCCTCTCAAAGAGGCCTCCAATATGTCTCTGCCACCTCTGTGCCTCGATTTCCCTATATCTGTACCACAAAGGTGAGGCCTGGTCCCCAAGGATCTTCCTGCTCTCATATTCGAAGGTACATTCATTAAGGGGTGAGGGATGTGTGGGTGTGCCGGGGGGTGGAGGGAGCTGAGGCTGTGGGTTTGCTGGAGGAGGGGGTGGGCTTGGGCCGGGGCAGGAGAGGACAAGCTGGAGAATCCACATGAGGACAGCTGGGCCTCGGTGTCAACCAGCCCAGTCATTGAAAACACCAACTTTGTTTTTCTTTCAAATAATCTTCACTTTTTAAAAAAAACACAAGAAAGAAAGCAAAAAATAGAAAACTCCCCTGTCTCCCCTAGAGGCAACTCTTACGAATGGTTTGCTGTGTATCATTGCTGACTTTTTCCTAGTTGTATCTATTCTGTATGTTTCTATTCACAGGCTTTTTTAAAAAACAAAAATGGGGTCATGGCATACATATTGATCAGTCACTTGCTTTCTTCCCGCCCCAAAATATCATGGACATCTTCCAGGTCAGTACGTATGGATCGACCTCAATTCTTAATGGCCGCAGGGTGTTCCATTGTACGGCTGTACCACTGTTTATACTGCCAGCATCATCGATGGACTTCTGGGCTGCCTCCAGTTTGGGGCCGTGTCTGTTTTTCAGTAGTATAAATAATGGCTACCTGGCAACCCCAAAGCTTAGTCATTTAAAACAAGCATTTATTATGCTCAAGAGTCTGGAAGTCAGCTGGGCAGTCCTGGTCTGGGCCAGGCTAGGCTGATTCCTTAGGTGTCCACTCAGGCATCTGCAGTCAGCTGGAGAATCAGCTAGGGGCTGTCTGGTCTGGGATGGCCTCGTCTGAGATGATTCTCTTCTCTTCCACCTGGTCTCTCATCCTGCAGCAAACTAGCCCAGGCTTGTCCTCACGTTGGTAGCAGGTGTCCAAGAGAGCAAGGGAGAACATACAAGGGCTCTTGAGGCCAACCCTTGGAACTGGCACATGATAACTCCACCATATTCCATTGACCAAAGCTGGTCAGAGGCCAGTCCAGATTCGAGGGATAGAGAAATCAACTCTTTCTTGCTGGAAAGTGCTGCAGACTGACATTAGAATGGGATACAGGAAAGTATGGGGAATTGGGACTAGTTTTGTAATTGATCTACCAGAGAGGCTGTTACAAACAATTCTGTGATGAACACCTTTGTACCTCCTTCCCTCTTCTCCATCAGGCTGGTATTTCCTGCAGATGCCATAGAGTGGTAGGGTTCTCACATTCTTCGGGGAGGGAGTTATAAACTACAAAGTTGTCCACTAAAAGGTTGTACCAATGTCTACTCCCAACAACTTTCAAAGCAGACAGATTGGAGGAGAGATGGAAAACCTTTGTAGACCCTTCCTGTCTCTACTGATCCACCCTAAGGTTTGTTACTGACGCTTGTCAACCTCTGAATTCTAGGGCAAAATTAATAATAATAATTAATTATTAGAGGGCCTGACTAGGTGGTAATCCAACTCTCCTGCCTCTAACCCCAACAGCCTGGCCTTCCCCGGCTCAGGACTTATATTTACGTATTTAATCCATGTTGAATTATTTTTATGTATGGTGTGAGGAAGGAGTCCAGCTTCATTCTTTTGCATTTGGATATTCAGTTGTCCCAGCACATTTGTTGAAAAGACCATTATTTCCCCTACTGAATTGTCTTGGCTCCCTTGTTGAAAATCTGTTGACCATAAATGTGAGAGTTTGTTTCTGAGCTCTCATTTCTATTCCATTGATCTGTTCATCTGCCTGTTCTTATGCCAGTACCACATTATATTGATTACTGTAGCTTTGTAGTAAATCTTGAAATTGGGAACTGCGAGTTAGCCAAATTTGTTCTTTTTCAAAATTATTTTGGAATCCTTGCCTGGGTCCCTTGCATTTTTTAAATAGATTTATTTTTTTAACAGATAATTTTTTAGAGCAGTTTTAGGTTTACAGCAAAACTGAACATAATGTACAGAGATTTCCCACATAACCCCTGCCCTCACTTGTGCATAGCCTCACTCATAATCAGCATCTCACATCAGAGTGGTGCATTTGTTATAAGTGAGGAAACTACAGTGACACATCATTATCAACCAGGGTCCATAGTTCACATTAGGGTTCACTCTTGGTGTTTACATTCTATAGGTTTAGACAAATGTATAATGACATGTATCCACCATTAAAGTGTCATACACAGTAGTTCACTACTCTAGAACCCTCTGTGCTTCACCTGCTCATTCCTCACTCCCTCCAACTCCTAGAACTCCCTAATCTTTCCTGATCTTTTTATTGTCTCCGTAGTTTTGCCTTCCCAAACAGTCATATAGTTGGAATTATATAGTATGTAGCCTTTTCAGATTGACTTCTTTCACTTAGTAATATGCATTTAAGATTCCTCCATGTCTTTTCATAGATTGATAGTTAATTTCTTTTTAGTACTAGATAATATCCTATTATCTGGATGTACCACAGTTTGTTTATCCATTTACCTACTGAAGTACATCTTGGTTGATTCCAACTTTTGACAATTATGAATAAAGCATCTATAAACATTAGTGTGCAAGCTTTTGTGTGGACAGAACTTTTCAACTCCTTTGAGTAAATACCAAAGAGCATAATTGCTGGATCATATGGTATGAGTATGTTTAGTTTTATAAGAAACTGCCAAATTGTCTTTAAAGTAGCTGCACCATTTTGTATTTCCACCAGCGGTCCCTTGCATTTTTGAATAAATTTTAGGAAAAATTTGTCAATTTCTGCAAAAAAGCCATCTGAGATTTTGATGGGGATTTCATTGAATCTGTACATCAATTTAAGGAGTATTGCAACCTTAATAATATTAAGTCTTCCAATCCATGAACACGGGATGTCTTTACTTATTTCAGTCTTCTTTAATTTCTTTCAGAAATTAGTTTCCAGTGTACCAGTCTTGCACTTGCTTGGTTAAATTTATTCCCAAGTATATCATTCTTTTTAACACTATTGTAAATGGAATTGCTTTCGTAATTTCATTTTTCATCGCTACGTATAGAAATACAATTGCTTTTTGTATATTGATCTTGTACCCTGTGCTCGTCATTGTTTAGTCTAACGTTCCCCAAATGTATCTGACCAGGGGAACTCTTTGTTTTAAGTAACACTGATCAACATCCCCCAGGACTAATGTTCCTCAGGACACTGTTGGGAAACACAAACCCAGCCCTACATAATTACCTCATACTTTTCCCTGTGACCCCTGAGGCTATGTGCTTTCAGGCCTTTGCTCATGCTTCATTCTCTGCTCTCTGAAAGCCGTGTCCTCCCTACCTAGTCTGCTTGGAAAACCCCTGTGTCTATTTTTGAAGCCCACACAAGTCTCTCTTGCTCTGTGCCTCCTTCCCAGATGCCCACCTCCCCTTCCAACCTTTGGACCACCATAGACCACCACTTCATATGCTGGCTTGTTCTTGTCTGTTTACACATCTGCTTCCCTCTTGGGCTGTGAGTGTTTTGAAGCCCAGGCTCAGGGCTGGTGGCAGTGTGTTTATGGCATGACTGACTTACTGAAAGGACCACAAGAGGTGGGAGGTGGCGCAGAGCCCCTGTCTGCTCCCTCTCCCTCCTGTCCCTTTGCCTCTCCCTCTCTCTCTTGCTTCTTGGATTGCTCTCAGCCCACAGGCCACACGCTGGGCCTAGTATAATCCTGGGCCTTGGCCTGCCAGTTTAGTGCTCTTACTTAAATCCATACTCAGGCTAACTAAACATCCAGTTGCCCTTTGACCTGATGTCACCTGTCCCTACAGCCAGAATAAGGAACTTAACTGGGAGGGCTCAAGAGGCTTGCGTTCCCATAACTAGCCGTCACAGACCTGGGGATTTGGTCCTGTTATCCTTTGCTTCTGTGCGCCTGCCCAACCCCAAGAGTCTAGAGGGGCACAGGGCATGGAAGTCATCTTCCACAACCATCAGACAGAAGTGAAATTCAGTGGGCACCAGGATTAAAAGTCCCAAGACACAGGGAAAATAATGTGCTGGCCACATACCTGGGGTGCAAGTCTCACAGGGTATTCATACCAAATCCCCTCTCTGAGCTGGTTTGGGAATCAGCCTGGGGAAGGGCATCAGGCCATCGGGGCGTTGACTGCCCCTGCCTCTCCAGCCAGGCCAGGATCCTCCCTACACCCCCATCCTACTCTTCCTTCAGGGACCCTTCTTCCAGAGCTTGTCCTGATGCGCCTGCCCCCTGCACAGGCCCTCTGTCCAGCCTGGCCCATGAGCTCCCAGAAGACAGAGCTCGGCTCCTTGCAGCCTCTCCTTGTCCTGGCGCACGGGCCACTTAGGGGCTGGTTACAGGGGGATTTAATACGCCCTTCTCTCAGCCAGTGAGGGGAGACTTTGTTTAGTGTGGGCTCCCTGTGTGTCAGACAGCAAAGTCTTCATGCTCATCATCTCCTTAATCATATGAGGTGAGTACCATTACTATCCCCATTTTATAGAAGGAGAAATAGAGGCTCAGCCCTTGGGAGTCATTTGCCCACGGTCTCAGCCATGACTCAGTTGTGGAGTTTGTGTTCCTAACCACTGAACAACACAGCCTGGGACAGCTTTTCAAGCCCAGAGTGCAGTGGGCTAGCACTAGAGCTCATGAAGGACTGCTCTCGGGCAGCACTCAAGGAGGAGGGAGCAGAGGACCAGTTAGGTGAGACGGTCTTTAAGTTCCCCTGCCCTTGAACCCTTATGACCCTGGCACACAGTGGGTGCTCAATAAGTGTCCAGCACTGAATGACAGCATGAGTGAAACCCGAGGGGCTGAGGCTACGTGGTTGCAAGCCTGGGATGCATATGCAGTGTCTAGGGGCGCAGGGAGGGTGGGTCACTGTCCCGGAGCAGCCTGTTTCCTTTCTGGCCTTGTCAGGAAGGACGCCGTGTGCCTGAGCGGCCTTCCCAAGTCCTGCTCCGTTAGATCGGGCCCAGCCAGCCAGCTGGGGAGTTTGGCAGCCACAGGAGTGGCCTCACTATCTCTTCTGGCTCCTTGGAAAGAGAACCTTTATCAGCAAACATGGGTTCTGAAAGCCTTAATTGTCAAGCAAGGGGCCCATCAAAAGGGCTGAAAGGCAAGCCTCCCCCGCCCGCTTCTCCCCAGCAGCACGGCTGGCTGCCCCGAATGGCTGGCTAGCGGGTGTATATTTTAAAATATCTAAATGCAGCTGAAAATAAAAATTATTTACACTCCCCAACCAAGCTGGCAGGCCGCTTTAAAGTGTGCGCTGACGGTGTCTCTCCCTCCCCGTCTCTCCCTTGCTGATAAAGGGCCATAAACAAGGCTGACACATTTATAATAACCTTTTCCTTCCTCTCCTTCCACCCTCTCCTGGGCTCCCGTCTTGGCCTCTCACTCACACACTGCGAGGGATGATTTTTTTATTATTCTGCCATTAGCAGAGAATAGAGAGTTTGATGGGGGGGAATAAAACGTCAAATCATTTAGAAAGAGAGGGCGAAAAAACAAGCTGGCAACTTTTATTTTCCCACGTCAGCAGCGGCTGTTGGGATGTCACCATCACATACAAGGATTGGAAATTTATTTTCCATATCTCCCCACCGCCTCTCCCACTTTTTCTTCCCAAGGGGTCAGAGCCAAGTCCACTGGGGCTGGCTGGGTTTTCCCACCAAGTTGCTGATGGAGCCTGGGCCACAGTGGTAGGTGGTGTGAATTACTCCAGACATGAAGCAGGAGCTTTGCTGAGTTTCTGCCTCAGGGGGTCCAGGAATGTCTGGTAAGCAGGTGTAGATGCTGCAGTCTGCAAGCATCTATTTCTAGGAGGAAGTGGGAAGGCAGCCAGGGGTCTTTGGAATAGCCTGGCCTCATGGAGAGGAAAGGTTCTGGGCAGAGCCAGGGATGAGGGTGGGGGCTGATGGCACAAAGGCTGGAGTCCCACGAGCAGGTGCCAAAGCTGAGCAGAGCTGAGGTGAGGGGGTCTGTGGGTGCCCATAGACCTACCTAGCAGCACCTTGGCACCAGGAAGAGGGGAGTAAGGACAGCTTTGGGGGCAAGGGGAGACCAGGCCCTGGGCATAGGATGGGCTCCCACAGAGGGTATGAGCAGAAGGGTGTGGACCCAGCCGTGACTCAGCTGCTGCCTGCAACACAGGGCCCCTCAGGCACTGATGAAGATGGGACTGGGTCCCCCAAAGTGTGCCCTCTCTGGGATGTGACAGTGGAGTGGAGGAGGCTGGCCCTCTCCTAGGATGCGTTCTCCAAACCTGGTTCTCATAGGGGATTCTCAAGGCCGCTATTTCTCTCCCCAAGAGCTGCTTCACCAGGAGCTTTGGAGGCCCCAGGGCTGGAGTGATCAGAGAGGGCCTCATGGAGGAACATGGGGGATTGGGGCCACCAAGAGGAAGGCAAGGAGAGTGTTCAAGGTCCTTACCTCACGGCCCCAGTTCATTGTAGGTGTGCTTATTTAGTATGACAATATTCCGACAGACGGCAGGAAAGCAGCTGGCAGAAGGGCCGCCTTCTGCTAGTTCTTACAAAGGCATCCTATGGCCTAGTGGTGCTGCAGAAAGCATGCCAGCCCGGGAAACTATGAGCCAAGAGCAGAGGTGGGACTCAGAGAAGTCCCAGGGACCATAAAGGGAGCATGTCTAGCTCTTGCTGGAGTGAGAGGCCAGCTGGGGCTGGAGGGGCAGGTCCTGCGCACAGCACAGCACCTCTCGTGGCTGACAAATGTGTGCACACATATATTGGCACAGGTGACAGGCCTAACCAAGGTGGCTATAGGGAGGTGTGATGTGGCCAGCGGGCATTGAGCCTGCTCTGCCCCAGCTCCCACAGGACACGGCTATCCCATAATTGCAGGACTGGCCCACCCCCACTGAGCTAGCCCCTAGGCTTCTGGTGCCAGGAGGTAGCTAGTGGTCAACGCCTGATCAGACCCTGACCCCGGGGCAACTGCCCATTCCCTTGGCAGATGAAGACCCCAGTGATGGTTCTGGTTTTACAGTGCACTGGAGATGCAGGATGTGACACTTGTGATGGTCTCTCCCATTCCCTGGGTGGCCACAGGGAGGAGATGTAGCCAAAGGAAGGAGACTCCATCTCCCCCTGCCCCCCTCCCCCACCCTCTCTGTACAACTTCCTTTCTTCTCACCATCAAAGGGACATCTGTCTCTCCGTGGGAGGGAGAGACCAGCATCCTCAGAACATACTCTGTGCTTTGATGTCTAGCTCAGCTGACTTGGCCAGGCCAGCAGTAACCCCCTGCTCCCCATTCCACTGCCCCAGGGCATCTCTCCAGCATCTCTCCCTCACACATGGTTCATCTGGCTCTCTCCTCAGAGCCTTCTCCATCTCCCTTCTCTCTGCATCTGTCCAACCCCTTGTTCTGAATGGGGGTTCCCAGCATCCTCAGGCCTTGCATTCCCACTCCCTAAGGACGGAATCTGCCCCCACCCAAGACCCCCACTGGGCTCATTTCCCCATCATCTCGTTGCTTTGGGCTCATGTGTGTATGTACGTGTGTTTGTAGTATCTGCTGGCATCTCACCCCTGGCACAGGGAGAACCCCAAGGTTAGGGCCTGGGTCCTCCTACCCCTCAGCCAGGTACCCACAGTGCAAGGCCTCATTCTTGCTGTGCCCCAGGCAAAAAGGCCCAGGTGCCAGTGAATGAATAACAGGAGACAAACCTTACAAAGTCTTAGAACCTGGAGTAGTAGGTAGAGGAGAGGGGAGGGAACCCCTGGAAGCTCAGGATGGGACCCCAGGAATGGGGCACAATAAAAAGAGGGCCACAGTCACCCTGCTTCTCAGTCCAGGCCCAAGGACACACGGACATGCCACATACGTAGATGTAGACAGACACACACACAACTTACACAGATACACAGAAGTAGCCTTGGGCACACACACATGCTCATATTGGCATGTCACACATTTAACAGCAGCATACACTCTGCACACAGACACACCACATGCACGCACAGCCCCGTCTGCCCCCAGGCACAGGCTGCAGAGCTCACATCTCCTTGCCTTTGCCTACAAACCCTTCCCCATTCACAAGTCCCAAAGCAGAGGAGCCCCCGCCTTCACTCTAGATCCTCCAGTTTCCTCCTGAGTTGGTCCTGACTCAGCAGCCCCTCCTCTCCTAATGCCATCTTCTGCTCTAGGCTGCCCCCTTCTCCCATGCTGACTCCTCTTCTCTAGGCCTGCAGACCTCAGTGGGTGGGAGAAGGTCAGGGAACACCACAGACAGCAGGAGCAAGGCAAGGCAAGGGGCCCCGGCCAGCAGGGCCTCAGAGGGAGGGAGTGTGTAGACTCCTGAGGGAGGGAGTGTGGGTGTCCGAGACTGAACCCGGCCTCCCATGCCCTCGTGCCCTCTCAGGGCCTTGAGCCCCTCTTCTGAGGACCAAGGCAGGCAGTGGTGTGGCCCCAGAACCCCAGCCCTAGCGGCCCCCAGTTGCTGGTGGCCCAGGCATGGCAGTGCCAGCAGGCTCCCCCGTATGGCAGGAGCTCCTGGGCTTCGAGAATGGGCCTCTGTTAGTTGGGCAGGTAGTGGGGAGGGCCAGGCTGACCGGGCAGTAAATGAGGCAGGGAGACCATAAATCCGCTTTCAAGAAACCTGCCCCGCCCGGCTCTATGACAGCCACTTAATTTAACTACTGCTGTCACAACAGTTTTGTGGGCCTGCTCACCTGGGCCCGTGGGATTTATGGCCCCAGAGAGACCTTCTCCTGCTTCAGGCACTGGCTGAGTGCCCAGCCCCACCCAGCTCTGGCCAGACCCAGGGTCACAGCTAGAACTTCCAGCAAGGGTGTTCCAGGCGAGAGACTCTGTCCACTCCCTGGGCACCTCCCGCCTCCCACTCCACTTTTAGATGTGCCCCTTGCTGGCAGGGCAAGACTGAGGGTCTCCAAGATAGGGGCACAGACAGATTGCTCTGCCAGGTTCCCATCCCTGAATACAGGGGAGTTCTCTCTCACCTGCTCTGAGGATCCCGAGTGGACTCATTTGTTGTCCCTCCACTGCCCTACCCTCTCCACTTTAATGCCGACCGACTCAGAGGCAGGCAGCTCTGGCTCAGGCTCACTGCAGGTCAGGGGGCAGTGCGTTCATTAACTATGCTGCAGGCCTCGCTCCCAGAGCTGCCTCCTTTAGCATCCAAATGAAGTTCCGCTTGGTCTAGTAATCAGGCTGGATTACCTGGGTAATCTCTTCGCTCCGCGGCTCTGTGCCTGCTTCTAAATGAGGGATGGTGATGTCTCCTGACCTTGGAGAAAACAGGAACACTGACACCTTGCCCGTCTCCCCAAGAGTCTACGAAGACTCCCTGTGGGTCCCTGCCCGCCCGGTGGAGCCATGCGGCATCCTGTGGTGTCTCTAACGCTGGTCCGAGTCCCTTAATGGAATCCCTTACAACCAGTACCAGCCACGGGGCTGGACCAGGCAGACCTTCTGCCTCGGAATCAGGCAAGCCTGAGTGTAAGGAAATCCCAGCTCTCTCAGTTTGCAGCTGTGTGACCTCGGGCAAGGTCTGAGCCTGTTTTCTCATTTGGGAAATGGTGACACACAGGACTGCTGGGAGGATTCTGTGAGCTAAGACAATTAAAAGTCTCCAGCCCGGGGCTGGCTTATCATAGGTGCTCAGTGAGCATCAGTCCCTTTCTGAAGTCTGGTGGAGCTGCCAGGTGGGCTGCCTCTCCGTGGAGGGAGACCCAGGGCAGGGGAAGCAGTTTGCCTCATCCTCACTTTCCTCCTGGAGCCAGCCCGGCAGGATGGGCTCTGCCGCTTGCTTTCCAGGGGCAGTTCTCCTAGCTTGGATGGAACGAATAGGGTGGGGCTGGGGCTGTGGCTGCTGCCAGGTTCCCCTCTCAGACTGGATGGCGTGGGGTCGTGGTCTTAAGGCCTCCAGGAAGCCGAGCCCCTCCTGGTCTCTTGTTGTCCAGCTTCCCACTAAGCCCAGTACCTGGGCCAGGCCAGGCTGGCGTAGACGATTGGGCCCAGGCTGGCCCAAAGAGGTTCCCTGACACTTGCAAAGCTCTTCTATCCAGTCTGCTCCAGCTCTGCGCCCCAGTCCTAACAACCCCAAGTTGATCCAGGACCAAGAACTTGAGTTAGCAGGGCCGCCGGAGACTTTCCAGCCGTTGCATAGGTGGGAAAGTTGAGGTCCACAGAAGTCCTTCAGGCCTGACATCCAAGCATGCTGGTCACACCTGCTACACAGGCCTCTGGTCTGCCCCGCCAGGGAGTGAGCCTCCTGTAGGCAGGGACCTCGGCTCTATCAGCCAACTCTTCATCTGTCGGTTAGAGACTTTTCCCCACGGGCCCAGCCCTGTGTGGGCTGCTGAGGGAGCCAGAGGAAAGAGTGAGCAGAGTCCCTGTCCTGGGTGCCCCCCAGGAGGACAAGCTGCCTCACCCCTGGGCAGGGGGGACGAGCACCCAGAGACAGCTTCCTGGAAGAGGCAGGGAGAAAAATGGGGTCAGAGAAGCAAAGCCCACGGCTGGAGGGAGGCCAGGTGTTCCTCCCTGGAGCCTCCTGCCTTCGGGACGCAAAAGGTACTGGCTCCATTTCATGGATGAAGCCACTGAGATTACTTAAAGTCACATGGCCCGTGAGGGGCAGATTAGGCCATCTGAAGCACAGCTGGGCCAGTGGCAGGCTCGGAACAGGGCTGTGGGAGGGAGCAGAAATGAGGCGGGGGTTTAAACTTGCCCTCCGCCTCTTCACAGAGCAGGGGCCTGCAAGTCTTGGGAAAGGTGTTGGGGTGACAATAGGGCCCCGTGCGCGTGCTTGGCCTCAGCCCCCGCAGCTCTTGGAGACTGGGAGGGAGTGGCACCCCCAGCCCCTCTAATAGATTCCTCTTTGATCCTGTTTTTGTGACCTTTATAAAAGGCAATTTAAATTCTAATTGTCCTGTGAGTACCAGAGGAATCAATTAGAGACAAGAGCAGCTAATTGTGCGGGGGCGGCGAGTCCAGGGTAGGAGGTGCTGGGAGGTACAGGCACCCCATGCCCCCCGTGTCTGCCTGGCAGCCTCCAGCCTCTCCTCCCAGTCTGAGGTGGACTTTGTCAGGGGCTGCAGAGTGGGAGGAGGCTCCTGGGGGCCAGGGTAGAGAGCTGAGTGGGACACTCCCCAACCCCACAGGCTGCTGCCCTCCTGGGCCTGTAGGCCCACTCGCAGCCCAGCTGGCAGGTGTCCGTGCCTAGGAAGCTGTCACCACGATCGCAGCGGCACCTCCCTCCCACCCCCTTCTGCTGGCCCTGCTCACCTCGATGGACCTGGGCTGTGCCCTCAGCCAGCGGTGCACTCTGTCCTGAGCCCTGCCCTGTCTGGCCCTGTCGGGTTCTATGGGGTTGAAATCTGGCTATGGGGCCCCTGAGGAGACAAGCAGACCTCTCCCCAGACTAGCACAGCAGTGTGTGCGCACACCTGGGCCTGCACCCACCGCAGAGCTCTCTGGGAACTACCGTGTTCAGAGCTGGGCATCGGGGTTTGGGGGCGGTCTTCCCCTGTTCTCCGACACTGGAGCTCTGCTCGGTTCAGATGCAGAGTGTTCAAGGTCCTTGCTCAGGCCTCTCAGCCAGGCAGCACCCTTGGTCCCTGAGCCTGTGCGGCTGTCACACGCCTGCTCACACCATTCCTAGCACGGAAAAGCCTCAGTCTTCTCCAGCCCCACCCTTTCAGAGCCTCAGAGTTACATATAAGATGGGGATGGTCATGGTTATACTGTTATATGTTATCCTCTTGGGAGGCTGAAATGACACAGTGTCCATAAAGTTCCAGAGCAGGTCCTGGTATACAGTAGGTGCTCCATAAATGGTATTTGTTACAAACATCCACCAACCCCCTTGTAAGTTCACCTGGCCCACTTTCCCCAACACAGCCCACACGCACGCGCTAGGATGGTCTCTCCACAGATAGTGAGCCCTCTGAGAGCAGGCCTGTGGTGGTCTACTCCCTGTGTCACCAGTGCCCGGCACAGAGGGAACATCAGTTAACTGTCACTGAACTGTGCTGGTCCCTCAGGGCCTGACTACAGGCCTCCCTGGAGTATTGTGATCTTCTCACAGTGTCAGCTAAGTGTATCTCAACAGGCAAAAAGGGCAGAACACCCAACTGATTACAGCACTCACCGTGTGGCAGGCACCAAGCACCTCACAGAAATCAATTCATGTTAATCCTTGGAACAACCCCAGGGGGTAAGTGTTATTACCACTCCATTTTATAGATGAGGAGACCAGGCCCAGAAAGCTGAACTTGCCCAGAAGCGCACAGCTGGGATGAGCAGCCCCTGGATTTGAACCCCAGGCAGGCAGGCTCTAGAGTCTGGAACCCTCATCCACCACACTGGATTCACCAAAGGAGCATACTGTTCCATCTCTACCCGAGGACCAAGTTGAGCTGAGTGGGTCACATGACACAGTGAGAACAGGGATTGGCAGACTAGATGGGACAGTAAATAGCTCCATTCAAAGGTCACTGTCCTGAGGACCCAGAGGGCCCTGTGGCAGCTGGAGAGTTTCACAGGCATCTGAGGCCCCTGATAACACAGCGGTTACTGCAAGGACGCTGGCATTCGCTCCTCAAAGACGACTTTGTGTCTTTCGGCCTCTTCAGCTGTGCCGTGCCCACACTTCCAGTGTTCACACACATGGCCTGAACTCCACAAAAAGCCGACATTTCCTGGGCCTGCACAGCGGCCGTGGTTTATCTTGGCTTCTTGCTGCAGGCCTGCCATTTCTGGTGTACTGATTTCCGTCTCCTCCCCTCCCCCCCGCACCCTGGGGGACAGAAAGGGGAAAGAGAACAAGAAGAGGACAGCAAAATCTGCTTCGCAGACTGAGCAGGGTCCGGGCTCAGTGTGCGCCCTGGGCCAGAGCTCTGCATGTGAGGAGGGTCAGGGCTCCCTGTGGGAGGAACATTGGGACTCCTGTGCGAAGAGGGTCAGGGCTCAGCGTGTGACCAGAGTCTGGGACCAGTGTGTGCCCAGGGTCAGAGCTCTGCATGTGAGGAGGGTCAGGGCTCCCTGTGGGAGGAACATTGGGACTCCTGTGCGAAGAGGGTCAGGGCTCAGCGTGTGACCAGAGTCTGGGACCAGTGTGTGCCCAGGGTCAGAGCTCTGCATGTGAGGAGGGTCAGGGCTCCCTGTGGGAGGAACATTGGGACTCCTGTGCGAAGAGGGTCAGGGCTCAGCGTGTGACCAGAGTCTGGGACCAGTGTGTGCCCAGGGTCAGAGCTCTGCATGTGAGGAGGGTCAGGGCTCCCTGTGGGAGGAACATTGGGACTCCTGTGCGAAGAGGGTCAGGGCTCAGCGTGTGACCAGAGTCTGGGACCAGTGTGTGCCCAGGGTCAGAGCTCTGCATGTGAGGAGGGTTATGCTTCGTGTGTGAATGAGGTGGGGGGGTCCATGTGTGAAGAGGGTCAGGGCTCAGTGTGTAACCAGGGTCGAGGCTCTGAGTGTGACCGGAGTCGGCGTTTCCTGTGTGAGGTGGATTGGGTTTCATGTGTGAAGGGGGTGGGGGTTCAGTGTGTGACCAGGGTAGGGTGTCCGTGTGTGAAGAGGGTTGGTGCTCAGTGTGTGAGGAGGGTTGGGCTTTGTGTGTGAAGCGGGTCAGGGCTTCGTGTGTGAAGGAGGCCGGGGCTCCCTGTGTGAGGAGAACTGGGGCTCAGTGTGTGAGCAAGGTTAGGACTCAGTCTCTGACGTGGGTCAGGTTCAGTCGGATTCTCTCACCCTTAACACCACAGCATTTCCCCTGTTTGATGAGGCAGGGCACGCGGCCTGGCTCCCCTGTTTCTCGGGGCAGGTCAGGCATGAACACTGCGCTCCTAATGTCCACGGCTTTGGTGCGATGCCTGCCATTATCCCACAGCCCCTGACGGTCTTTCCTGTAGTAACACATCATAACCAAAAGAAAGCTCTGCTCCTGGGGGTGCAGCCACACTCCTCACAGCCCCGGGGACCTGTGCCCATGGCAGGACCACTAGCTGGCTGTAGGAATTTGGGTACATCATCTACCTTCCATGAGTCTTCCTTTCTCTTCCGGGTATCCCTGTAGACACCCCAAACCCAGCACTGCAAACTGACCTTCTCTGCAAGCCTGTTCCTCCCCGGTATCATCAGTAGCAGCCAAGGGAGCTTCAGCGGCCCAGCTTGAAAATGGGGCATTACCCCGGAACACCCCCAGGAAATCAACCCCCAAAGCCTCCCCGCTTGGATCACCCCTTCCTCCAATCCCCTCGGCCACAAGCCTGAATATTTTCTCACTCAGGCTTAAACAGCCGCATCACAGTTTCCCCTGTCTCCATCCTTGCCTTCTCCAGCTACTCTCCAAACTATAGCCTTTCTAAAATGGAAACCTGACCATGTCAGTCCCTGGCTAGATCTACACAGAGCTCGGGAGAGAGGACTGAGCTAAGAGTGATTTGGGATACATCCACTTCAAAACCATAAGAAAGGTGGGCTCACCGGGGGAGGAGATGGAAAGTGAGAAGAAAAGAGAGGAGACTTAAGGCCCAGCCTTGAGACGCTTAATGGACAGGATGGGAGTCACCTGCAAAGGAGAGTGAGGAGGCACAGCCAGAGAGGGAGGAGAAAAACCAGGAGCCAGGACATCGTGGAGGCCACAGGCAGAGAGGAGGCACTGAGGCAGGTCCAGAGCCACAGAAGACCATCAGAACGGTGCTGGGTTTGGCAGTTCAGAGGTTCCTGGTGGCTCAGCGAGAATCACTCTACTGGGAAGAAATCAAATACAGAGGGCAGAGGAGTGGGTAGGATGTGAGGGAATGGAGAGTGAGCGGAAACAAGTGTTCAGAGAACCTAGCCTGGGGGCAGGCCTGGCCAGGGAAGGGAGCCAAGGTCAAGGGAAGGTTTTGTTTTAAATAAGAGGGAGAAGATCTGCCCTCAGTCCTGGCTCCATGGACCACACCTGGTCTCCCAGCTCTCCCTCTCTTGACTGGCTCACATCCACTTGTCCTTGGAGATTCACGCTGGGGCAGGTGGGAGGGAATGACATAAAACAGCTCGTCAAGCTTAGAGGAGAGAGGCCCAGGCCCAGAGAGAGGCAGGACCAGCCCAAGGTCCCCGTATGTCAGCAACAGATCCAGGGTAGGGCTCCGGGTCTCCTGCCCCTGCTCCTCCTTATTGTCTGCCACCTTCATTCAGGCTGGCAGCCTTTGTTCCACGTGGCCCTAGGAGAGGAAAGGCAGGCGGGAGCTGGAAGTGGGGGTGGAGGACTAGGTGGCTCCGTAGGGATCTGGAGAAGAAGTATTTATTTAGCCAGGCAGCCATCAAGGTCTAGAGCTGGGAATCTGTGACAGTTTCTGGTCCCAGACCTGCCCCACCTCACCAAGCAATGCCAGGCTCTTCTCTGTCATACCCGAGCCCCCAAACCCCCAGCTGTGACCAGAAGAAGCTAAACTAGCTGACCCCTATGGTTTCCCTGCCACGTCTTCCTGAGAGGTGAGAGGCAAGGAATGGTTAGCGCTGCTCTGGGTGGGGAGGGAGAGGAGGCGGAGCAGGGCCAGAGTTGGCGGGCACCAGGCATCACTGTGTCATATTCTAGCCCTTCTGTCTGTGAGGACACGGCTGTGAAATGTAAGTAAAACCCAAGGCTAATTTCCTCGGTCAGAAAGAGGAGGCACTGCAGCGTTTTCAAACCCTAATTAAACCCGCTCGGGCGGTGTAACACCAAAATCAGTTCCAAGATCAATATTGCTATTCATTTAGAAGTGTAACGAGGTTAGAGAGGTGAGCAAAGGAAATAATTAACTCATTTGCAGCCTTTTTAAACAGAAACAGTCATTTTAATCTCCAGGGTAATTAGCTATGCTCTGTCCATCAATCATGACCGAGGCCATTATTTTAAGTATTTGATTAATCAAGAGTGGGGAGTTAAGGCCCCTCTCAGCCCCTGTTATAGGGTGTCCTCTACCCACCTCCAAGGGATGACCCCTGGGCAGGTACTGGCAACCCTTCTCAGAGGGGCTGGCAGGGCAGGGATGCCGCACATGAGGGTCCCCAGGTGAGGCCGGTTGGACAGGTGAGGGCACAGCTCCCCCTCCTGTCAATCTGATGTAAGAGGGCAAGCCCCACCCTACGCTTGGACGTGCTGGGAGCCAGGAGGCCCAGGTTCTGGTCCAGACACCGCCCCGACGTGCTGTGTGAACCCAACAAGTCCCTTCCACTTTCTGGGCCTTATCCTCTGTCCTAGTTTGGGGTGGATGCCAGTTGAATTAGCCAGAAACTCCCTGGTTCTCAGTGCCCAGGGGCCTCCGGCCACTGGAGGGCAGCAGAGCCCCAGGGACTCTTGAGCCCAAGGGCTGGGCTGTCCAGAATGGGGCGGCGGCGGAGCCAGAGCGGCTCCCTTCGGCAGCCTGGGTTCTGGCTGTCGCGGACAGAGAAGTCTGGCCTGGCAGCCTGAAAAGGCAGGTCTCAGGGGTTGTTCTCCCCATTTAGCAGATGAGAAACTGAGGCCTCAGAGAAGGTCAGGACTGACCCAGGGCCAGACAGCAAGGGCTTGGCCCTCATACCCAGGTTCTGAAACTCAGAGGGGATGCCGTGGATGGCAAGGAGGACAAAGATGTCCCAGACTATCCTCTTTCTTGTTCCAACAGCCCAGATTTAGTCACCCTCACCAGCCGAAGGGGTCCTCAAAGACCATGGACCTGTTGCCCTCATGTTACAGATGAGGGAAACTGAGGCCCAGAGAGAGACGGGGGGTACTTAGGAGAAAGCCGTGTGAACAGATGGTGAGTGCTCAGTGGGGTGAAGGGCTGTAAGACAGGCGAGCACAAGGTACTGCCTGGGTTGTCAGGACGGGCTTCCAGAAGGAGGTGACCACTGGGCAGAATTGGAGTGAAAGGGCAGAGAAGAGCATCTCCAGGCAGGGAGAGAAGAGTGAGACCAGGTCAGGAGGCGGCGAGTCTGGCATGACTGGCCGCAGTGGGACGCTGGGGAGGTGATGAGGGGCTGGGCCTGGGGTCAGCCAAGGGTGTGAGCTGAGGAGTCTGGGAGGGAGGCCAGGGGTTGGGTGCACACTGCCCTGCCCCACCGGGCCCCTGGTGTGTCCACTGTGAAACGGCTGTGCTGAGCACCAGGCTTGCCCTGTGGGTGGACGACGTACCTGAGAACCCCACCTTAGTACTGCCTCCCTCTGTAGGGCCCACTGAGAAAGGTGAAGCCTCTGGGAGGGCAGCATTTGGGGAGTCGGTGTGCGGCTAAAGCGTTCTGGGAATTCAGGGATGGGAGGAAATGAGATGAGGATAAAAAGGACAGTGAGGGGAGACAAGGACCCAGCCCTCACTGACTTCCTTTTCAAGCCTCCCTGGGTCAGGGCTGCAGGACCCTCACTGCCCTGCACCATCCTAGCATCAGCACCAGCACTGTCACTATGGGAGATGGGAAAGGTCTCTCCTTGCATGCCTCCAGCTCTGGGAAGCTCACCACCTCAAATAGCTCTTCTCGGTAGTTGCTAGCTTTGTGCATGAGGCGCCCTGAGAACCCTGCCTGAGAGTCTCCCCAGGACATCCTCTAGGTCCCGGAGCCTGCAGTACCCAGTTCTCAGGAAGGCAGAGAGTATTCACTGTGATCATCAGCCAATTAGCAACCTAGAAAGGCCCAGAGGTTCGGCTGGGTTGCCCAGCTGGCACGGGGCTTAAGAGGAGCCTTCCAGCCCTTGGCACGGTCTCCACAGGTGGGGGGAGGTAGGAAGGATGGAGATGAGGAAGCAGGAAGAGGAGGAAAAGAGGGGAGGGAGGGGGAAAGAGGACCAGGATGGGGCCGACAGCTCAGTTGCTAGGGGCAACAGTAAGACATTCTGGAAAGGAACAAGATGCTGAGGATGGTGGCAGGAGGAGGGTAGCTGGGGTCCAGGTGGTACATCCAGGGCTCTCAGGGCTTGGGGGTAAGAGTTGCCCAGGCACCAGGGACCCCAGGAGGCACGGGTGTGTGTGGAGGTCCTGGTAGGAGTTCCTCACTGGGTGCTCTGACCCTGGCCCTCCCGGAGGCAGGCATTTGGAGTTCAGGTGGGTGGGGAGAGCTAGGCCTGCCACATTTGTAAGCTCCCTGCAGTTGCTTTCACTCTCGGGGCAACAATTTGCCTGGGACTTTGGAGTTCAAGCAGTTGCCGAGGCCGGGGCTGGAGCAGGGCTGGAGCAGGGCTGGGGAGGAATGCTTAATCCAGTGCCGGCAGCCTTGCCTGTTCCCCTGGGACCTGCTGGGGAACCAGCCTGCCCTCCCCTCCTCCCTGCCTCTATCCAGGGGAGAAAGAGTTGCAGAAAAATTACAAGCTGAAGGTTCCAGACCTCTGAGGCTTTGGGATACGTATCCCAGCCCCTCTGGGCTTCATTCTCTGTGTTTATAAAATAGGGCAAGCAGCTTTGCCCTTGAATGTGTTTATCAACAGTTGAGCTTATACACATGTGAGCATACCTTGTTAAAATAAGAAGAAATAAAAGAGGGGAAAAACTGATAAAAGGAAAGGAAATCACATCACATTTCTGCTGTATTTACTCTGGGCCAGGGAGGAATTTGTACTCCCATTTTCCAGATCAGCAAACTGAGACTCAGAGAGAGCTGGTTAGTGAAAGTACTGGGAGCTAAACAAAAGTGTAAGACTCCAAACCCCTCCCCACCTCTTGCTGTTGCTCTTACCAGGACCTCTCTGACACAGCCCTTGCGACAACCTCCCAGGCTAGAGCTACCTCTGACATTCACATCTGGTCTCCAGATGCCCACTTTCAGAGCTGTAGCCCCTGCTCAGCCTACCCAGCCTTCCTTCTAAGCTGCCTGCAGGGTAATGCTCACCCTTCCCCCAGCATCTGAGGCCCGAGCCCACCATCCAGTCCAGTCATCTCCTCAGCCTGGCCGGTTTGCTTCCTGCCTGTTCCCATTACTACTGTTATTGCATAACAAACCACCCCAAGACGTAGTGGTGCAAAACAATAACCATTTGATTATGCTTATTGATTCTGTAGACCAGGCATTCAGACAGAGTGATGTCTGGGGCCTCAGTGGCTGGGAATGGTGACATCTGGGTCTGGAGTTATCCACAGGCTTGTTCACTCACATGTCTGGCAATCGATGCTGACGGGGCTGGGAGCTAGGCTGGTGCTGCTGACCGGAACACCTCCATGGGGCCCATTCACGTGGGCTTCCTCATAGCGTGGTGGCCCCAGTCCTAGTAAGACTCTGACACGATGGCTCAGAGCTCCAAGAGTGAGTGTCCCAGCAGACACAGTGGAAGCTGTATTGCATTTTATAACCCAGCCTCAGAAGTGCCAGAGTGTCCCTTCTGCTTTCCCCTATTGGTCAAAGCAGTCACACGCCTGCCCAGGTTTAGGACCCATGACTCCAGGAACAGGTGGCAACGTCTCATCATAGAGGAGCCTGTGGGGCAGGGAGACTGATGTGGCCATCTTCAGAAAATACAAGCTGCTCCACTGCCTCTTGTCCTTGCTGTCATGACTTCCCTTCCTCTCTAAGCCCGGTCTCCTTGGTTCTCAGATACTGCCCTGTCTCCTCCAGGAGCCCTGCCTGGACAGACAGCTTCAGCTCCCACACCCCGGAGGATGGAGCCACAGCCATACGTGCGTCTCCAAAGAGACACCTGGTCTCCCTCGCTCTTCCGTGGCGCTCCAGCTCCTTCTCCTCCCTTGGCCACTTACTTGCCCGTGTCTCCCAGGGCTCTAACGTTGCCTCCAAGAGCTCTCCTCAGCCCCTTGCAGGACCTCCACCCGCATCTATCTGCTGAGGACCATCTGCACAGTATTTCCAGCTCCAACTTTCCCCAGAACACCTGGCACTCTCACCTACCTGCCAAGTGCGGGGTCTCCACCTCTCCTTACACTCAGCACAGTGGAAACTGATCACCTCCCCAGGTCCCCCCCCCTTTCCACAAAGGGCAGCCGCAGCCACCCTGTCACTCACGCCAGAAGCCCCTCTTCCTGGGGCCCACAGCCAATCCGACTCCAGGTCCTCTCAGCTTAACTCCCAGGCCAGCCCCTCCTCTCCAGCAGGCTCTCACCTGGATGCTGGCACCTGCTCCCTCCCCTCAAGTTTCTGGCTTCCAGGCTTGCTCCCCTCCAGTCCATTCCCCAGGCAAGCTCTTCCAACAGGAAAAGCTGACCTTGCTACTCCCCAGTGAAAGCACTTCCAAGGCTTCCCAAACATTTGGGACAAAATCCCAGCTCCTTGCCAACAGGCTTCAGCCGCCATTTGAGTTCTTCCCTCCGCTCTAGTTTCAGCTGTCACCATTCCCCCTCCTGACAGTACTGTCCAGTAGAATTTTCTGTGATGATGAAAATGTCTTGTCTCTGCAGTGTCCAATATGGTAGCCACTTGAACTGTGGCCAGTGCTACTGAGGAATCATTTAAAGATTTTATTTACTTTAAATTAATTAAACATAATTCATTAAATATAAATAACCACATGTGGCTAGTGACTACGATATAGGATAGTACAGCTTAAACATGCCATCCCTTCCAGGAAGCCCTCCCTGATCTCCCACGCCTGTACTGGAAGCCCATCTGTTATGCTCCCATAATGCTTGTTGTCTAAGGTGTTTATCTCTTTATCACTCTCCCACCTGGCCTGTGAATTCCTTGAGGGGCTGTATCTTATTCATCACGGTATACCCAACTCCTGGCTCTTGCTGTGTACTCAAGAACTGCAGAGTAAATGAATTTTTTAGATCCAGATCTGGGCACAGACTAGACCTTACAGTAAGACCAAATCTGAAGTGACTCTGCTGCGGATCTGAGTAAATGAGAGAGAGAGAGTGTGTGTGGGTGTGTGTGTACAAGTGTGTGCAGTGTGAGTTCACATGCAGGCGTGCGTGCAGACCCACCTGACCTTGGCAGGACCTGGGCAGGCTCCCACCCTGCTGGGGACGGTTATCTCACACACAGATGCCAGTGCCCTGGGCAGGACAGGAAGTGTGCCTCTGAATTGGCCTTTGTGAAATTCAAACCCTGTTTTCATTCTTGTTTCTGAGATGCTTCATCTGCATTGCAGATGAATCTTTAGGGAGTTTAAAAAGAAAAGCTTCCAGTTTTCTGTGCAGGACCACCTGCACGCTCAGCTCAGAGCCTATGAACAGGCCCTTAGGCACAAGAAGGGTTTGCCATTTAAATGATCCTTCACCTCCTGAGTCCAAGATTCATTTTTTGGTTTATGGGGCTCTTGTTAAAGTTTGGATATTGGGTTTTCTTCTGCTGGAGCCTCAGGCTTCTGTCTCTCTCCTCACTCCATTCCTCTCTTTTCCTTTCCGCCCTCCTCTAGAATGGGCCGTGCCTCCCCCTCTGGCTGGAATGGGTTCTTTCACCTGACCCCACCACGTCAGCCAGGTTCTGGGCTAAAGAGAGGAAGCAGGCATGTTCCTGTCTCCAGGAGTGTTTTGGCAAGAGAGGGAGCTAGCTGTCTTTCTCTTCTGCCCTCAGTTCCCTATAATCTCCTTGAAAAGCAAAACTTTAGAATTCTGGCCCTGGACAAGTTTTCAAAGGCCTGATCCAATGCCCCATGGCACAGATAGAGACTGAGGTCTGGAGGGCGGACTGAACTCGGCCACAGCAGAACGGAGCGGGGGAACCCCGAGTCCCTGGGCATGTTCAGCCTGGGGTTCTGGGCACCACATCCCCTGCCTTCCTCTTCTTGGGCTGCCATCCTGGGGCTCCCTGCCTCTCTTTCCTTGGCACGAACCGTTGTTGACTAACTGCCCCAGCTGTGGCCGTGCTCTCCAAGGAGGACGCTTATTTTGCAAATAGTGGGAGACTTCACACTTTGCGAAGCAGCGAACAGTTCTCCGACCGGGAGCGATGGTAACCACCAAGCCAGGCAGCGGTGCCTCTGTCACCGTTGCTGTGTTAGAGTCTCTTACAATGGCGTTGGAAGGGCGTGTCAAGACCTCGCAGCCTGCAGTGGGACCCCACAGAGCAGTGACAGGCAGCCACTGCAGCGCAGTCCATGACTCCGCCAGAGCCTTCTGGAAAACTGAAGGGGAGGGGGCAGGCTGGGCAGGACAGCTGGCTAGGGATCCCAGACTGCCAGGCACTCTTCCTATGGCCAGGCTGAGTCCCTCCCACTCTCATGTCTCTGTGTCTCTCTTTGCCTTGGGGTGGGTAGAGGGACAGGCTGCTAGTCCCAACACAAGATGCGAAGGGTGCCCAGGGTCCTCTTCTGCCCGTAGCAGCCCCCACACCCACAAGGCAAGCCTCAGTCCATGAAGGCTCCAGTTGTCACAAGGAAACCCTCTTGCCCCAGACAGCTCTTCTAGCTTTGTCCCCAAATTAGCCCTTCCCTGCTTGATCCTACATTTCTTAAACACTGAGGAACCAAATTCAGAATGTTAGCTGAAGTTCAAGAAAATCTCAGAAGGGGCCACTGTCGTAATTTGTTTTAAAAACTAGAGCATTAGGCAAAGCACTTTCCAGCCCCTGTCCGACATCAGGGATGGTCTCTCAGCACCAGACACGTAGTCACACACACCCCCCTCACACACGCACACCCGCGCACACACACACACACACACAGTATACCATGACAGAAGGGTTCCATGCAAAGCAAGACTGGGAAACAGAGCAATGGTTAGCATTTAAAGCCTCTGGGAAGTCCTACAAGAAAGATCCTGTTGAACTTGGTATTTCTCAAGCTTATTTGATGATACTCTTTCTCAGGGTAATACCTTTGAGTCAGTTAGAAATTACATTTGCCTGCCAGTAACAGAGACCCACACATAATGGCCTAAACAAATTTGTTGTGTCTTTTACTCTCCTGCATTGGGAGGATGGCAGCCCAGGGTTGGTGTGGTGGCTCCACCATGTCATCCGTGTCCCAGGCTCCTCTTTTTCAGCTTCCTCAGCACTGCTGTCAATCTTTAGTGTCACCTCGTGGTACAAGATGGCTGCTGGGCTCCACCGTGTCTGGATTCCAAGCAGGGAACAAAGAGGAGGGAAGAGGGGAACGTGCACACTTTGCCTCCCCATTACCAAACTTTCCCAGGAGTCCCACCCCACAATTCTCATTCCTCATATCTCATTGGCCACTTCTGGCTGCAAGGGAAGCTGGGACATGTAGTCTTTTAGGTGGTTGCATTGCTCCCCCAGAATATAATAAGCATTCTGTTACCAAAGAAAAAGGGAATGAGTACTGGGTAAACACGTGCAGTCTTGTCACTGCCTCTTTGTGTTTCTATATTCTAGGAACCAGTTGGAGTCAAGAAGAGCTGGGCACAATCCCTACTTCCTGCCTATATTTACTGGCTGTGTGACTGGATAAGCTTCTTAACCACTCTCAGCCTGTATACTTGTCTTTAAAATAGGGGTTATTATGAGGACCAAAAGGGCTGGCATTTTATAAACTATGAAATGCTATAAAAATGAAAGATATTCTTATTTCATTTGTTCCTCTAAATAGCCGTGGGAAGCAGGCAGGGTTAGCCTACATTTGACCAAAGAAGAAATTAAAGCTCAGAGATTTGAATTGACTTCTATAAAAATGCAGTCTGACCCCTGAATTTGTTAATGGACTGAACCTTGATCCCAACCTGAGCCCTGAACTTGCTCATCGACTAAGCTTTGATCCTGGCATGAGTTTAATTTCTGATCTTAGTTTTAGAATGAATCCTGATGCTACTTACAGACCGAACCTTGATCCCCACCTGAGTCGAAGCCCTGATCTTAATCTCTAAACCCTCATAAACAGAGGGGCCCTCTTGAACCATCTGACAGCTCCAGATGGATAAGGATAATGCTGATTCCCAGGCCTAGAGAACCAGCATCCCAGAGGACTGCGCTTTCCCATGTCTCTGGTACCGTGGTTCATCCAGACCTTGCAAACCAGGGGATGGAACAAACCAAGCTTGTGAGCTCACGTGGGGAGAGCCGAGCCGGTGTCCAGAGAAACAGGAGAAGCACGCAGCCTGCTTCCCCCTAGTAATTTTCCCAGCCCAGAGAGCTGTAATGGGGAAGGTATTGAAATTTAAATCAGAGCCCGGTCACCTCTCTGCCCGCCCGCCAGCCACCCTGCTGCCGCAGCCTGTAATCTCAGGCTGGCTATCTCCTCCTGGGGAGACGACAAACCGACTCAGGGGAAGTGATAAATTTTCAATTTTATTTTAAAATATACCAGATGGGAGACTTTATTGGAGCCATAAATATGTCAAGAGCAATGTTGGTGTGTGATGGGCGATGCCCCTCCTTGGGGCCTCTCTCCCTGTTTAGAAATTCCATCAGATTCTTAATAAGAGGCTCCAGTTCCACTGCAGCAAAATAGTCTCTATATTAAAGCAATTGAGTTTCCATTTGCCAGACATCTTGCGCTTTAAGCTTCCAGGTTCCACGGGTGTGGGGTTGCTAAGCTGATTCTAAATGAACCTAAACTAATAACTGCACAGCACGCTGAGGGCTGTGGAAAAGTGGGAGTGGGTGGGCTGCGGGGGAAGGGAGGGACCACCCTCATCTCTCCTGACTCAGAGCCTGCCTGGGATGAGTATCCTCCAAGGGACTGAAGGGCCAACCCCCGCTCCTCACAAAGGGGAAACTGAGGCCCGGGAAGTGGGTGGTGTGACTGAACACTGGCTCCTCCTCTCCGACCATTGTTTTCCTTGCTGCTTAGGTAGATCTGGGTAGGGAGGGGGATAAGGCTGCCTGGGGCTTGTTGGGGGGGGCTGGGCGGAAGTCTGACCCTTCTCCCCCATGACCCTGCGGGCACAGGGCCTCCTCACCTTTGGAAGGCTGCTCCCGCCTGCATATTTCCCTCGTTCCGTCCCCCTCAACCTTGGCAGCCCTTCTTTCCTCTATCCAGTCGCTCTTTGCTCTCACAGAGACCCTAACTTTTCGCTCAGCCTCAAGCATCTGGAATGAGAGAATGGCTCAGATCACAGACTCAAGGGCATTAGAGGTCAGAGGATCCATAGGTGGGGAAATGAGGCTCAGAGGGGGAATACAATTCTTCTAGAACAATCCAGAAGTGAAACCTACCCACAACCTGTCTACTCACCCTGCCTCAGCCAGTTGGAGCCAGGGCTAGGTAGGTGACACCTGCCCAGGTTGACGCAGGCCCAGAAAATGCCCAGGTAGTGAGGGACAGAGCCTTGGCAAGGTACCACCTTAGTTGATGGCAAGCCACCTAACCTTGCTTAGCCTCTGTTGTCAAAATGGACACACAGTTCTGGATCCCAAAAGCAAACAAGAATACTGGGCATACTGCTGCTCTTACCTCAAGGTATTTGAGAGCAAAACTGAGATAATCCATGAAAATCATTTAGCATAATGCTGGTCCCAGGTAAGTGCTCCCAAAATGTTAGCTCTTATCATTCCGTGGTGTGTGTAATTATTATTATTGCCCTGGATGTGTCCAGTGGGCTCTATGCTCGCCATGGATCTGTGTCCTCCCAAGTTGTCTGACACAGGATTCTGTAGGTAGTAGCTGCTCAATGTCGAGTTAAATAGATGAGAATATTCTATACACTGGGATAAGACATGGACTCTGGAGGCAGTCTGAGCAGATTCAAATCCTGGTTTTCACTTCCTTGATCTGTGTGCTCTGTGGCTGCTCTGAGTCTCAATTTCTTCATCTGTGAAATGGGTGAATAATCCTTTCTCTGACTTCCTTTCAGGGCTGCTGTAAGGACTAGAGCTAGAGAATGCACTCTTAAACTGCACTCTTTCTGCTTCCCCCTACCTGTCTTGTCACCTCAACCAGGCCACCCTGGGTCTTTCTCAGTGGCCCCATGTGCCTGAGCCCCAGGACGGTCCTGACAGAGGGCTGGGGACGGCTCTCACCATCTCCCCCATCCGATCCTGATGGTGCATGTCCAGGATGCTGTGTGCTGCCCTCCAGGGCCTGGCTGCTGAAAATGGACCTGTAGCCAATATCGTGGCAGTGACCACCATGGATGCTGGTGCTAAAAACCTGATAATGCAGCTGGACAGCAGGGACATTTGGAATCAAGTCACAGGACTCAAGACCAGCCCAGCCCCAGCCCCAGGGGCAGCACCACCGGATGACGACTAACTCATTTACTGGGTCCTAGAGATCAGTGGCTTCAGCCTCTGAATGTGGATATGTGCTTCTCTTTGAGGAAAAGGTCATAGCTTTCATCAGAGGGCTTCCAGATCCTAAGACTGTTCAGAACCAGGAGCTTAGTTCTCTACCAAGGGCCTGCCGCCTACCCGCACACCCACCCTCACCTGATGGGAAGAAGCTGCGGGAAGAGGGTGCACCACACCTGAAAGCTCGTGTGTCCCGACCCTTGGCAGGCCTTGGACAGGACTGTGAGGGCTGCCTGGCAGGCCTCCCCCAGGGGCACCCAGAGAACCGGGAGATGGAACCTAGAGCAGGTGCTCAGCGAAGGGCCGAGTGTGAGTGTGCACAGCCTTAGACAAGCTCCTGTCCCTCTCTGGGGTCAGCAGCCACCCCACTGACCTCCAAGGCCCCTGCCAGCTCCGCCGTGCTCTGCTCTGGTGGCTCCTGTCTGCTTCTCTGGGGAGCGCCAAGGGCAGCCTGATGGCTTGACACTGAGTGGTGAAGGACCTTCTGTCCCAATGATCCAGCAACACGCAAATAGAGCGAAACTTTGCAGAGCGCTCACCAAGTCCTAGGCTCAGTGCCGCCTGCTCACGGGGCTGTCCTCATCACTCTCCATTTTAGAGGTGGAGAAAGTGAGCCTCAGAGAGGTCAGGTGATCTGTCAAGCCTCGAGGTCACACAGCCTGGATGTGGGGGTACCTCATGGGGCAGAGAGCAGCAGGGCGGTCCTGTGGGTGTGCCAGTTGCCAAGTCCATCCTAGAAGCCATCTCTGTGGGTGACCAGGGCTCCCTGAGTTAAGGCACCTGCTGAAGGTCACACGGCAGATAGGGCAGAGGTGAGGCTCCAACCTGGATGTTCCAAGACTTTACTCCCTGGTCCCTAAACAAACGTTATGGTTACTCTGCTTTGAGATGTTCTGAAATCCATCCATTCCCCCACTCATTCATTCCACAGGTGTTTATTGAGTACCTACACTGTGTTTAGGCCCTGTTCTAGGTGCTGGGGAGGGATTCGATGTTGAAGAAAGCAAACAAAATTCCCTGCCTTCCTAGAGCTTATATTCTAATAAAGGAGAAGGAGGAAAACAATATAAATGAGTCAATGACAAAGTCCCAGAAAGCGATGAATGCGTGCAATGCAACAGCACAGCCTAGGGGGGTGGGGCCAGCCAGGAGGAGGCAGTGTGAAGTCAAGCGGTCAGGGCAGGCCTTGGTGAGAAGGTGAAAAGCAAGAGCAGACTTGAAGTGGCTGAAGAAGTGAGTCAACCACGAGGACCGAGGGGAGGGGCGGGGCAGTGGAGTGGTCATCAGTGCAAAGGCCCTGAGGTGGCAGTGGGTCTGGTGTTCTTGAGGACAGAAGAGAGGCCAGTGTGGCTGGAGCAGAGTGAGGGGAGGGAAGAGTGGGAGGTGATGAGGTGGGAAAGGTGATGGGGAGACAGGGACAGGTTATGCGGGCCTTGGCATTAAAATTGTCATTGAAAGGTAGGCCTTCACGGGTTAATCTGAAGATCTCACAAATGATGGAGCTGTGGGCTCATCAGAGCCACATGTGGCAGCAGCAAAATGGAGTGTGGGCACGACCTGTCATCTCCACGGGAGGCTCCTCCCATCCCTTCCCTTCCCCCCAGCTCTGCTTATGACATGTCTGCAGAGAGGCCAGGCCAGCTAGGTGGCAGAGTAAGGGCAGTGGCTCCCATGGAGCCCTCCTCAGCACAGGAGGGGCTGGCTGCAAGGCTCTGAGGGCTTTGCTGCTACCAGGCCCAGCGAGGGACAGGGCTTGTCTGTGGCCACACGGCAACTCAAGACCAAAGCCCCAGAGTTCTGAGGCCCAGCTCAGGCTTCCTTAGTAATCCAGACAGGAGAAGCTTTCTGTGCCATGAGTGGGGACAGCCACAGCCCAGAGGAGGCTGCTACCTGCAGCCCAGGCGATACACCATGTGCAGAGTGGGAAGGGGGACGCCAAAACCCCCTGCAGGCAAGTTCGAAGCCAGTGAGTTCCGGGGCTGAGTGCCTCTTCAACTGCTTACTAGCTGTGTGCCCCTGGAGAAGTGCCTTAATGTTCCTAAGCCCCAGTTCTTTTATTTGTAATACAAGCATGATTACACGTCTTTCTCAGGATTGCTGTGAGGACGTATGGGAAAGTATAGCCTGTCCCCTTCCTGGGGGCAGCCCAGCCAGCACCAGATGCTACAGCGAGCTCTGGAGCCAGAATTCCTACATCCTCATTCCACACACTAAGCAGCTGTGTGGCCTTGAGTAAGTTACTTGACCTCCCTGTGCCTCATTTTTTCAGCTTCAAAATGGGGTTAATAACAGCTCTACTTCACTGGTGGTTGTGAAGTGTAAGTGAATTCATCTGGTTGAAGCACTTAGGCTAATGTCTGGCGAAGGGTAACCATTAACCCTGATCACCGCACAACTCCAGGGGGCGCTTTTCACACACACATAATGTACAGTGTACATCCTCCCCATCCTGACTATTTTGTCTTCCTCCCACTGCCCTCCCTTGAGTGAGAGTGGATGGATGGGAAGTTGCCCGGCGGCCCGACAGGCTGGGGTCCCCAGGGCAGACCCTTGCAGAGGCTCATCCTGGAACTGAGGCTGCCCTCCCGGCCATCGATCGAAGAGTCTCAGAGGCAGTGAACCAGATGGATGCTTTTAACAGCTTTTTAATGTGATGGAGCTCACTGAGCTTGGAGCGTGGAGGCACGTCAGGGGAGGCACGGGAAGCTTTCAAGGTCAGCTGGCGCCAGCCTGACCTTGAAGCTGTATCCCCTACAGGGGAACAGCCCAGCCAGCACCAGGGGCTGCTGCGACTGAGACCCTGGGAGCTTTTCATTCACCAAGAAGGCCCCGGGGACCTGAGCTGAGAAAAGTTATTAAAAAAACCCACAAAAACAGCAATGAAGAGGCGTTAAATAGATTAGAGGCAGGTGGCTGGGGGACAGGGGCAGAGCGGTACTAGGGACAGGAGCTACAGAGCCCTCCTCCTCCAAGGCTCTCGTGTTGGCTTCCTCTTCCTCCGTCACATGCCAGAAAAATCCCCCAAGCAGGAGAGGCTGGGAAGATAAACGACTTCCCCCTTCGTCTCATCTCCTTCTCACAGTCCCCTCAGCAGGACAGCTCTGCTTCCTTTGTCCTGCTGATGAATAAAAATCAGGGTCGGCTCCCTGAGAGAAGGCTCAATTATCAGCTCCCCCAACAGAGAGCACCCGGCTAGCCTGGTGGCGGGAATCCTGCGGCCCTTGCAAAGTGGGGCCACCCACCAGGCTAGCCTGCTCCCTACCCGCAGCCTCGGCACTCCCTAGAGAGGGCAGGCATTCTCTAGAGCTGGCTTAGCACCTTCACCGCCTCCCTCCGGCCCCACAGCAGGCCTGCCTAGGCAAGGCGGGGCCTTGGCCTCTTCCCGGCTGCTGCTTTGAGCAGGTCTGTGGCCGATGGCCTCCGTTCCCCAATGTGCTCCGAGCTTTTACAGCTCACGCAGTACCTCTACTCCCGTTAACCTCTGTAAGGGGGGATTGTGACAAGTCCCCTTTACGCACAAGGAAACCGAGGCACAGGCTGCTGGGACGATTTGTCTAGAGATGCTCAGCCAGTGGGCAGGGGAGAGGGGAGTAGAATTCAAATCCAAGGGCTGGTTCCCAGGCCTGAGTGCAGCCCTTTCATCAGTGGGTCGGGTTCCCAGGGACCCCAGAGACAAGAGCAGGGGCGGCCCCCTCCCGACTTCCCTTCTGCCCAGAGCCTGGGCTGTGGCCAGGGCACAGTGGGGAAGGAGGGCTGGCCCCTTCCAGACAGAAGTCATGGGAAACTCAGGGCTTCAGGCATCCCTGGGTGTCCACCCTACTCCAGCAAAGCCCAGAGGCACGAGGGGATTTCAGGCCCCATGGACAGCTCCCTGAGCTGGGAAGCAGGCAGCCCTGTTCCAGTCCCAGTTCTGCCATGGGCTAGGAGGGACTTGGGCAAGTTCCTGCCCCCTCTGCCCTCAGTTTCCCCATCTGTGAAATAGGCGGTGAGGAGTCTGGACTAGAAGATCCCTCTGGCCAGCCACTAACTCTAAACCAGCACAGCTAGAGGCGCTGGCTGGAGGAGCTGAGCCCACGGCCCACGGCATGGGAATTTAGGGATTAGGGTCTTGGCCAAGTCTGTGAACCATCAGCAGAACCCAAACTTTCCCACAGATACAGCTCAGCCCCCAGAGCAGGCCCCACAGTTCCCAGTGCAGCCCTTCCAAGTGGAAACCACAATGTGTGCAGAAGCCAGGCAGAAAATAAACAGAAAGCAATGTCCCCAGGACCTCGAGGCCCTGGGCCCAGCCTGAGGCAGTCTGGTGGAAGGCAGCTATGACCAGAGAAGATTCCTGCTGAGCTCCTCTGGGTTGGCCTGGGGCCACAAGGGAGGAGCCAGCTGCCTCCCTACCTCCCTGCTTGGACCAGGAAAATGCTCTGCTTCCTGCTAAGTGCCAGGGGACAGGGAGAGCAGGCTGAGCATCAGGAGACAGGGTAAGCCTCATCCCCCTTGGGCTTCACTGTCCCCTTCTGAACAATGGGCACAGCACATCAGCTGCTTTCTGAAGTCCCTACCACCTGCTTAGAGTTTGATCCTAGAACATGGCCAGGGTGGTCAGCTAAGAAGAGAAGAGAGGGGGCTGCCTGAAGGACTCTATCAGGAGGGCCCTGTGTGGGCACCAAGTCTCGGCCTCCCTCTCCACATGCTGTTCCATAGACGAGGAGACTGAGGCTTTCCCAGGCCAGTCCCATAGACGGAGTCGGGCACCAAGGTTCCAAGTCCAAGGCCTTGAAAGACTCAGGCAGGTCCTGGCAAGTGCAGGCCAGGCTGGCGGGCGGGGAGAACACTGCAGGCTGGTCTGTCCTCACCCTCTCTGCCCACTCCCCCCAGCTTTTCTCCCAGGGCCTGGCCAGCCCCCTGGCTTGGGGCCTCTGTCAAGTGTAGAGGAAGCAAAGGGGGGCAGGGAGCCTGCAGGATTTGTGGGGTGGGCAGAGGATGCGGAGGCAGCTCTCCTCCTAAACAGAAGCAGAGCCCTCAGTCCTGTCCCCGCCTCCGACATCCCCATGCCATCCGAGCTGCCCTGGTTGTCCCCGGGCCTCCATGGGACATACCACAGTCTTCAGAGTAGCACAGACCCAGCAAGGGTCCCTCAGGTGGACAGCACCCTCCCTCCTGGGCCATCCTGTCATGGAGGACGCTCATTCCCACTTGACCACAGGAAAACCAGACTCACCATTTCATAGAGCTGGTGAGTGAAGACTGAGGTGCAGACTCTGGCTTTCCAACTCCAAGTTTAGGTCTAAAGCTGTACAAAAGGCATCTGTGTCAGCACCCAGCCCAGGCCCGGCAGACACGGAGAAGGAACTCTGCTGGACCCCACTGGCACTCCTTCCTGGGCTCAGATCTTTCCGGGGCGTCTCTTCCTGCCCACCTCCGCCACCCCCCACCACATTCCTGAAGGGCTGCTCTTGGGACCTTCAGAGGACGCAGGCACGCGGCGCGGAGCCCCCTCCCTGGGGAGGCTGTCAGCAGCAGCTCCTGTTTCCAGCTGCAGCCCCTGCTGCCCTTGAGTCAGGGCCTGCAGTGGCCCCCATGGCCACGTGGGCACGTGCAAGTATGGCCACACAGCCACAGAACTTGGAGCCGAGAGCCCTTTCCCCTGCTGAGCAGGCTAAAGCCTTAATCCCCTTACACAAAGCCTTCTGAATCCTTCCTGGGAGGAAGGTGGTGGGGGCACAAATTGGCTTATTCCACTGATCTAGAGAGAGGCTTGCTCCCGCGAGGACCAGCAGATCCACCCCTGCCGGCGGCTGCAGGCTTGTTTGCCAGCACACACGCCCCTCGCTCCCCGCTCCGCCCACCCCCGCCCCCAACACCCAGATCTCAGGGACCCTTGTGGGTTCAGGAACACGAAGACTCCTCATGGGCCTCCTTCCCTCCTTCCAGAAGAGCTGCTGACTGTCTGGGGTTGGACAGGTCTGGGATGCCAAGTTCCTCAATTGACCTGATGGTTTAGCCTAGGGATGGGGTGTCTGATAGGAACAGCTAAGGAGGACACAGCCCGAGTAAGGAATAGCCTGAAAGTATACACTGCCCAGAAAATGGTGACGTGCAGACATTTCTCTGTCTCCCCTTCACCCACTTTCCTTAGCCCTATCCAAAGGCCCTCCCAGCCAGAAGAAAAGTATTTGGTCAACTCTCTTCCAACAAAATTTCAGACCAGCCAGAGCTAGGGTAGCTTCAAAAGAAGAAACAGCTAAAGGTGGAACTTTAGGCATTCTCAGAAGAGATAATTTGGATCAGGAATCTTTTCTGGTATTCTGAAAAAACCAAGGTTATGTTTCTACTCATGTATGTGAGTGAGGTCAAGGGCAGAGTTGGACTTGCCAGAGGGAGCTGGGTGGTGCCATGAAGACATGGGACTACACAACAACATGTGCAAGAACATCCATAGCAGGCTTACTCATAACAACCCAGAGAAAAAGCCCCAGGGTCCATCCACCATTGGCAACCTGTGGTACGTCCATACAATGAACTGCTACTCAGCCATAAAAAGGAATGAGCTGCTGATGCAAGTAACCATGTGGATGAATCTCAAAATCAGTATGTTGAGTGAGAGCAGCCAGGCACAAATGAGGACATACCACATGATTCTATGTGAAATCCAGAAGGTGAAACTAACCTTGATGACAGAAATCAGAAGAGTGGTTCTCTCAGAGTAGGAGCAGGGGACGACTGGAAGGAGGCATGAGAGGTGCTCTGCACCTCGATTTGGGTTGTGGCATGTGTACCTGGACAGTTGTCACAACCTATAGAATTGTACACTTAAGGCTGTAGGTAAATTTTACCTCAGTAAACAAACATGTAAATATAATATAAGCATGGCAAATAGCATTTATTAGTCAGTTAGTTAAACCTTTATTTTGAAGTAACTGTAAACTTGCAGAAAAGTTGTAAGACCAGCCCAAAGAACTCCCATTTCTCCTTCACCCAAATTCACCAACAATGAACATTTTGCTACATTTTCCTTACCATTCTCTCTCTCTCTCTGTGTGTGTGTGTGTATATATATATATATATATATATATATATATATATATATGTATAATTATATACACTATGAGTTTTTTCTTGAGCCATTTGGGAGTAGCCTGCTTAATTGTTTTGAGATTCATCCACGTAGTTGCACATGTCAGCAGCTCATTCCTTTTTATAACTGAGTAGTATTTCATTGTATTGATGGACCACAGTTTACCCATTGTTGATGGACATTGGGGTTATTCCTAGTCTTTGGTTATTATGAATAAGCCTGCTATGAATATTATCCCCAAATATTTCAGTGTATGCTTCCCAAGAGCAAGGATATTTTCTCGCCTCTGTTATCAAATTGGAATAGTAACATTGATAAAATATTATCTAATCCATAGACTATCTTATTCAAATTTTGCGAATTGTCCCAATAATCTCCTTTATCAAACTTCTTTTTCTGGTTCAGGATTTGGTCCTGGCATTTAGTTGTCATATCTTTTTCGTCTCATTTAATTTGGAATAATTTCTCAGCCTTTCTTTGTCTTTCATGAGCTTGACATTTTTGAAGAGTACAGGCTGGTTATTTTAATGAGTATTCTTCAGTTTATGTTTGTCTGGTGTTTCCTCATGATGAGATTCAGGTTGCTGGTTTTTGGCAGGATTATCACAGCAGTGACATTGTGTTCTCACATCCCAGGAGGTATCTGATGTCTGTCTGTTCTACTTCTAGTGAAATTAACTTGGGTTACTGCTTAAGGTAGGATCTACTGCTGTAAAGTTACTGCATTTCCACTTCTATTTAAAAATTATTCAGGGGAGTCATCTGAAAACTATATAAATATCCTTTTTATTAAGCTTTTTACCCACTAATTTTAGGACCCATTGATGGATTCTTGCCTGAATCAGTTATTACTTTGATGGTGGCCAAGTGTGATTTTCTAAGCCCATAATTTCCTCTTTATTTATTAGTTCAAATTCTATCATAAGGGAAAGCTTTTTCTTTCCCCCATGTATTTATTTATATTTATTATATTGTATTTTTATGAACTCACGGATTCTTATTTTATTTAGTGGGTCATAATTCCTATCATTATTTGATACGTAAATTGTCCCAGATTTGGCTGGTGGGAGTTCCTTCGAGCTGACCCGTGTGTCTTTTTGACATTTCCCCATTGTTCTTTTTAGCAGTTTCTCCTTTCAGACTCATCATGTCCTTGGCTTGGAATCAGTCATTTGCGTAGGAACCCTTTTTTATTTTAGCAGAAAAAGTTCTGGGAGGCAGAATATACATAACCAGATCTATATTGACATCTATTTATAAGTTCATATGCTCATACTGTTCCCTCCAATTCCTGTCCAATACCTGGAGGTACATTCTGGTCCTCCCTGTTACCACACTTGTAACTCACTTCTCCAACAGGGAGAAACCTGGATCCATGACTTTCATTATATTTACTCATTTGCTTAAGCCTAGGTCACAAAGAAAAGCGTATCAGAATTGCTAACTCATACCATGGAGAAAAGCAAACCTGCTAACTCAAATTTGATGTTTTTGCAGCCCCTTTTCATCCTTCATCTGGGTGTATATAATCAAAATACTGTGTTAAGACTTCCTTAGAGCATGCTTTCACTCTCAGTGTGGTTGTGTTATTCACCAGAAATACAGTTAGGTTTGCTTGTTTCTGCGTGTATTCCATTTTAGGGATTTTCCCCATCTTTTAGTATTATTGTTATTATTATTATATGAATATGTAAAGCTTTAACATGGCTCCAAAAGTCAATTCTGTTCAAAAAATGTACACTGAGAGCAATCCTCCCGCCCCTGCCACCCCCTTCCTACCCAGCCTCTGGGGGTGACTGATCTCATTAGCGTGTCCTTCCTGTGTTTCTTTTTGCAAAATCAATCACATAAGTTTTCCTATTTCCTTTTCTTTCTTCCACAAAAAGTTACATGCTATAGGTACATTTTTGTACTTTGATTTTTTTTTCACTTACCAACAAATCCTGAATCACTCTATATCAGTTTATGGAGATTGTGTTCATTTTTTTAAAGTCTGCATGTTTGCTGAAGAATAAGACGCACAGAAAACGGGGTTAGAAGTTAGGGACTTCTGGGGACTGGTTTCAGGGGGATCCTCTTGATGCGTTTTGCTTGGTTTGAATGCTGCGTAAGTGGGTTCTTTATGTTTGTGACATGTATCCACCTGGGTGTGTGTAGTAGTTTGTTCATGCATATTGCTATTTAGAATTCCATTGTATAAATATATGACGATAGTTTTATCCATAATGTTGCTGATGGGCATTTGGGAATTTCCAGCTTTGTTGCTTTCTGGCCAGTGCCACTGTGCCCGTTCTAGGACCTAGACTGTGTCTGGTACGCAGGGGGGAGCTGCTGGGTTATCAGGTACGCATATGTTCAGCTTCAGCAGATGCTGTTAAACACTTTTGCAAAGTGTTACTGTGCCCATTTACATTCCTCCCAGCCACGTATAGGAGTTCCAGTTGCTCATTTCAATTCTTCTCCCAGTTCTAACATATGGGGTTTTTTTCCCCCACATCAAGCAATTCTGTGACATCAGCTGGGTGTCCCACAATTCAGTTTTGACTCTGTCCATCTGGAGATAGCATCAGATCCCCACAGGTTAGGTAAGGGCTCAGTCCTACAACATTGCTCGCCACCACCCACTGCAGGCACCGATCACAAGTTCAGTGCTTCTGACCTACCAGCTCTCTACTCGAGGAGGTTCCAAAACCCTCTCCTTGGGTTCAATTAATTTGCTAGAGTGGTTCACAGAACTCAAAAAGCATTTACTTACTAGATTACTGGTTTATTATAAAAAGACATAACTCAGAAACAGCCAGATGGAAGAGATGGGTAGGGTAAGGTATGGGGGAAGGGCGCAGATCTTCCTTGTTTTCTGAGCTCCACTCTCCCCACATCTCCACACGTTCCCCAACGCAGAAGCTCTCCAAACCCAGCCCTTTTGGGTTTTTAGGGAGATTTCATGACAAAGGCACAACTGATTAAATCCTTAGTCATTGGTGATTGAACTCAATCTGTAGCTTCCCTCCCTTCCCTGGAGGTGGGAGGGAGGAGTTGGGAAGGGTTGATGGGGGTGGGGAGTGGAAGCAAAAGTTCCAACCCTTCAATTACACATGGTTAATTCCTCTGGTGACGAGCCCCAACCTAGAGGCTTTCCAAAAGTCACTTCAATAACAGAACAAAAGACATCTTTATTACTCTCCTCACTTAGGAAATTCCAAGGGTTGGAGAACTCTGTGCCAGGACCAGGACAAACACCAAATACATATTTCTTATGATAAATCACAATAACACACTCATCAATGCCAGACCAATAGCATTTTTTTCCCCAGTATCACCACCAAACTGCACCCCCCTGGAAGAAGCAACCTGGTATAATGCAAAGTCTCTGGCCTTGGAATCAGAAGACCTGGCTCTGCCAACCCTGACTGGCTGAGTTGTGTGATCTTGACCTAAGCCTCAGTTTTCTCATCTGTACAATAGGCATAGTGGCCATTGTCCTGCTTTTGCAGCAGACACATACTCTGGTGGAGTCTGGCTCCTACTCCATGGGCATCAGATAGGGACACACTCACCCACAGGCCCGCCTTATCCCTGTTTCTGTCCTGCAGCTTTTTCTTCCTTCAACAGCATCTTATGGACTCCTCCACCAGAAGGTTTTCCTGATCACCTCCATCTCTCTAATCTATCGCTGAGGCAGGGCCTGGACCAGAAGGAGCAATGGATGGACCCAGGAGAGTACCCACTTGCATTTGGCATGCTCCATTGCCTGGGATCCTGTCATCTGAGGCTGGTTCCTAGAGGGAAGTGCATGTGGCCCTGCCTGCAGCATCTCTGGGGCACTTTGTAAGCTGCTGTTCCAGTGCTCTTTTGTGCAGTGCTGGAGGAGGTCATCTGAGTGTTTTAGCAGATGAGAGATAGTCAGACTATCTTTGTGTGCTTAGAATGGCCAAAGAGACATGCAAACACCTGCCACGTGCCTGTGTGCCAATGAAAAAGGCACAGCGTCCCCAGGTGGGACTCCTGAATCCCCTCAGAACCACGGGAGGAGCGCATTCCTGTCTTCCCATCCCCCAGCGCACCTGTGCTGTTCTGATCTGAGCAAGTACAAGCCCAGCCCCATTCTAAGGAGGCGCTGAGCCGTGGAGCCGTGCAGGCCCCGGGCAGGGCTCCACCGTGAGTGTCCTCTTGACGGCTCCAGATGCCCAGGGCCTGTGGAGAAGCTGAAACACCGACACAGACAACTATAAGGTGTGTTCCAGGAGAGGCGCAGATGGTCCCCAACTAGGAGGTTTATGGGTAATAGGAATAAGCTGAGTGTGAGGGCAGGTGTTCCAGGACCAGGTCACAGCCTGAGCGCAGACACGGAGCTGGGGACCTGGGCAAGTTCATGGGATGAACAAAGAAGGCAGACAGGATAGATCACCAAGGGCCTTGGGAGCCTGGCTGATGAGGTGGGATTTGACCCCATGGGTAATGGCTGGGGGGCCCCTGGTGTTCTGAGAGGGGCTGGGATGGGGCGATATAATCAGAGATGACACGGATGCTCACCTGTGGACGATCCCTGGCCCACAGTCTCCCCGGCTCCCTTCCGCCATTGAACTCCCTTCCTTAGGGACCCAAAGACTTTCCAGCTCCCAGAGGCCCTGCTAAAATAAAAATTCCGGATACCAGTTCAAACTCTGACGGGATCAGCGGCTCAGCCCAAGTCCTGAGCAGGCTCTGACTCCAGGGGCCGGCGTCAGACCGGGTTTGTGTGTCTGTGAGGGTGGGTGTAGGGGTGGGGCTGAGAGGGAACATTTGTTAACCGTCTACGGTGCCAGGCGGTACGTGACGTACTCTACATGCAACCTCTCACTTACTGTTTGTAACAATCCTATGGGACTAGCCCCATCTCACAGATGAAGAACCCGAGGCTCCGGCAGGCGAAATTTTCTGCATAATGAGTCTGACCACAAAGCCTGAGCCTGTTATGAAGCCCCAGGTAGGTGTGTGTGAGGCAGCTCCAGGCGTCTGGTGAGACGGGAAGGGTTGCTTGGGCCCAGTGCCCACTTGGTCCTTGAGCTGCCTCCAAGTGTCCTTCCCCACGGAGCTGCCCTGGCTACCTCCCCAACTGGGTGTTCCTGCCCAAAGGTACAGGGTGGCAGTCTTCTCGAAGTACAACGGAAGATGTCAACAGGAAAAGGGAAATCGTGTTCAAATGAGACATGATTTTCTTGATGCCTCTGGAGTCCTCCCCTTAAGGGAGCACATACTGTAGTGTTTTGTGCTTTTAAAAAATGCTGCCAAATAATTCCTCCAGCTGCCAAGTTTGTGAAACAATAGTTTCAACACTATCTCCAAGTCACAGACAGTGGATGTCATGTCACACAAAGGGTTGGATTCACTAGCAGTTTATTTAATGAGCACTCACTAAGTGTCTGTCTGGGCCTAGCACTGTGCTGGGAACACTGGGGTATGTGAAACTCGGTCTGGATGTGCTATGGCCCCAGAGAAAGATGGACACTCTACCTTAGCAGCCGAGGCTTGGGGTGAGCGGCGATGAGCCCTGCAGTGAGGGGGTGGGCAAGGTGCTCGGAAGGATACAGGCCCCCCACCCATAGGACAGAGTCAGGCAGGCAAGTGGCCTGGGCCAGGTCCTCAAGGAGGGAGATGATGACGGTGGGGAAGGGGATTCCAGGTGCAAAGACTGACTTGAGCAAAGGAAAGGAAAAGGTCTAAGATGCCGGGAAAGTTAGGTGGCCCTTCTGAAAGGGGGCGTGGGGAGATAGTCTCCACCCTGCAATCCCACAGCAGTGCCCCCGCCTTAGTTTCCTTTACTCCGAGCCTCACATGCGACCTTTGCTATACTCTTGGGATTTCCCACACAACCACGCTGTTTCTCACTGCTCGGCCTTTGCTTGTGCTGTCCCCTCTTCCTGGTATGCCCCAACCCTTACCCCTTCTTCCCCTGCAGACACCTGGCCCTCAACTCCTCATAAAGCCTCAGCCTGAGATCAGCGCTGTCCTTGTGGCTTCAGCAGCACCACCCTGCCCCACTCCTTCCTGGTCACAATGTTGTTTTCTTGTCTGTCTTCAAGATGGTGAGTGACTTTGGGGAAGGAGCTGGGTGTGGAACCCACCATGAGCCATGAATGGAGGGATGGTACCTGAAAGAGCTGGGAAAACTTCACAGCATTGCCTATGCAACTGGGTCCATACCGAGCTTCTGTTTGCTCTGCAACAGTGTAAAAGTCATCTATTTTTCATCAAGAGAGAAAATGAAATCAGAGCACCATTAATTTCTCTAACCTGTTTCCCTCAAGCAGCATTCATACTCTGCCCCAGTGCCTAGAGGGTCCTAAGTGACCGTGACCCATTAGACCTTCTCTCTCTACATGTGAGGCCACCTCCTCTCTGAAGCCTCCCTGGATGGCCCAGTCATAGATCTTCAAGCTACAACTGGTCACTTCACTGGAACCCAAGACCCCTGGACATTCCTCTCCTCCCTGCTCCTTTAAATGGGGGTCTGGCGTTTCCCAGAACCCCACCAGCTCTCTCTCCTCTCACTGTCCACTTTCTCTTTCCAGTCTCTTCCACCCTGCCCTACAGACCAGCTACAAGTTCCTTTGCAAACCTCCATCTCATTTTCCAAAATGGTGGCCCCAGCTTCATGCAGACATGTTCCTGTTTGACCTGCAGTGTTTTTAAAGAGCTTTAATTAGTTGCTTAACATTTGAAAACCAGCAGATTTCTATGAGTGAGTTCACTTTGTGATAATTTTTCAAGCTGTACACTTAGAACGCGTGCACTTTTCTGTATGTATTCTTCAATTAGAAAAAAATCTTTTAATCTGCAAATTTCATATTCAAAATCCAGATTTCACTTTTTCTTGAACACTTGGAAGGCCTGCACTGCTGGATCTTTATTCTAAATGAGCTTTGGTTAGCAGCTGCCTCCTTCACAAAAGACACAGACTCCCTATTTTGCCATGGTCTCTGCCACTCTCTACCCACGACCACTTTCCTCATTTGTGTGCCCGCCCCTCGTATAGGCATTCAAGACATTTCCTTTGTGTTCTCCAAACTTTTATTTCCCACTGCCTCCTGGATATTCCACGAGTGCCTCCAACTTAGCACATCATGACTGAACTCACATCCTCCTTCTTTGCACCTTAAACCTCCCTGCCTCCACTATCCCCAGTCCTAAAAGATGAATTGCAACCTACACAGTCACCTAAGGCAAAGGCCTGTGCATCTCTGGGACTCCTGTCTCTCCCTTGCTCTACTTACAAGTCACCACCAACCCCAATGATTCTGCAAACCTGCCCTCTGCCTGGGGCAAGCCGCTGACATCCCCCGCCTCATGATTGGTCTTCCTGCCTCCACTCCTGTCCCTCAAGTCTGCTGAACCCTCTGCAGCCAGAAAGATCTTTAAAATGCAATGTAATCATGTCACTTCCTTATTAGACCTTTTGATGGCTTCTCTTTCTCTTGGGGAAAAACTCCAAAGTCCTTACAAGGAAAAAAATCCATACTCTCTACAAGGGCCTCAAATCAGCCTGCCCCTCTCCCAGCCTCTTCCCACGCCCTCCCCTATTTTCCCTCCATACCATACATTCTCACCATGTTTCAGCTCATTACCCTCACATTTCTTCATTTTTTAAAAGTAAGAGGTACAATTTTTATACAGTAAGCTGTACGCCTGTTCTGTTAAAACTTGATTGATTTTTCTCCAATTTTTTTATCGTGGTAAAATATTTTACATAAAATTTACTATATTAATCATTTTTAAGCATACAGTTCAGTGGTATTAAATGCATCCATAATGCTGTGTAACCATCTCCACCATCCATCTCCATAACTCTTTCATCATGTGTAACTAAAACCCTGTACCCATTAAACAGTAATTCCCCACTCCTGGGTCTTCCCAGCCCGCAGCAACCACCATCTACTTGCCATCTCTATGAATTTGACTACTCTAGGTACCTCACAAACTGGAATCATAAAGTACTTCTCCTTTCGTGACAGCCTTATTTCATTTAGAATAATGTCCTCAAGTTTCATCTACGTCATAGCATAGAAAACCATTAAGTCACACAGATAGCTCTATTTCCAATCCACCAACACAGGATTCAGTCTAGCTTCTCCCCTTTCCGTATTTGCAATGTCCTTCCCCAACAGCAAGAAATCTGGCTCCCACCATCCTCAGTATATTTACTTATTGTTCAATCCCTCTAAACGTTGCCAGTCTCCTGACCCCAACGGCCGCCTCTTTGCTTGGCCATCTCCTTGCTCCACCCCAAACTCCCTGCTGCCTTCAACAAGTACTGGGGAAGGGGTAGGGGGTCCTAATGCCTTCTTGAGTGAATTATTCAATTATTTAGGAAGGAAGGAAGCAAGTAAGCAAGGACCATGCTGGGTTTTGAAGAGTGGGTGGACAGCTTCTGTGCATTTCTGCCCTGTGTAATTAGCTGAAAGCACAGCGACTTGCCTTTCATGGCCCCCAGGGCTGTGACTTTGCCTCTGGCTTCAGTGTTCCGGGGAGGCTCCTTGGCCAGCCCCTGGTGCAGGGAGGCCCACCAGACCATACTGAGCCAGTCTGCTCCAGCTCCACACTTGTAAGTCTGGATGATGGCTGGCAGCTACTGGAGGCAGTGATGCTGCCTTGGAACGGCCCAGGACTTGAACCCTACCCAGAACCCCTGGACCTGGCAGGGTCAGTCATGTTGCTGGGGCCTTGGACCTCCCCCAGCCAGCCAGGCCGATCCCAGGAGGTCAGGCTGGAAATTGGAAGAATTTATAATTGACACAGAAGCTCTTAGCAGAGTATAAACTCCTCACCACCCCCAATGCATTTAAGCTACACTTTATAGGTCCAAATTGTTTAATGGTTTCCCTTTCATCCCAGCCACTGGAATATGAAAGGTTTTGCCTGCAATTGTGTTCCAGCCTTTCCACCAACACAGGGACACGCTGTGCGTGTGTCTGGTGGGGTAGGGTGGCAGCATTCTCTCTGTCCAAAAGAAGCCCTGGCTCAGGCCCACCACCAGGTTTTATCCACCCTTGGCAGCCAGGCCAACCCATGCCCAGCCTGCCTCCCAGTCCAGGGAGGCCGCAGGCAGGAGAGCACACTGAGACCTGCCATGCACCTTCAGGGGGCAGTGGAAAGAACCTCCACCCTTAGGGAGCTCAGAGCCCCACCTAGGCGGGGAGTAGAAGCCCTGCGCTGCTGGTGACTAGGCTGAGGGAGCAGGCAACTGCAGGAGCTGAAGCAGGGAAGGTGAGGATGATGGAAAACCTGGCAGAGAATCCCCAGGAAGGCAGGCCAGGCTTTCCAACAGGCTGCTGGGGTACATTTAGGTGAGCCTGAATCTTATACAATTTGGAGGCCTCTGTAAGAAAAATAATACAAAATTATGAATAAAAACTGATACAGGATCTTGGAAGATGTCCTGAAACTTGAGCTTCACTAGTTAACCTGGAAACCTCCCAGCCAGCCCGCACCTGGAGACTCCAGGCTGTTTATGCCTCCCCGGGCCTCAGCCCCTCAGGAGGGGCTTCAGGACTAGCTAAGGAGCCTCCTCTAAGTTCCAGAGCAGGTACTTCTGTTCATTTTTCTCTCTCCTCTTCTAGAGTTCCTAAGGGCAGGTACTGTGTCTTCCTTACACTGTCTCTAGTAGAAAGTGCTTAATAAGCATTAATAGAACAAATTTAAAAAAGGAAAGAAGTAACAAGATTTCGCTTAGCGGAAAGGTAACTTAGAGTTTAATTGTGAATCTCAACTACCCATTCTCCACTTTACAGATAGGGAAACTGAGGCTTAGGGAGGGGAACTACTTGCCCAAAGAGTAGTAAGAGCAGGGGCCTACATTTGGTCCTGGTCTGCCACAGTCCTTGTCCTTTCCCCTTGTGGGTCATACCGAGAGGTGGGATTTCAGGCAGGAAGGGGAGGCTGGAGGAACCAGGTTCTACCAGAAAGGAGCCTGGGGCCACGTGGAGGCCGGAAAGGGGAGTGTGGGAACCAGGTGGGAAGGTAGGGGATGGGAGCAGGTATGGGACACACAGTCAAGAAAGAAGCAAGATGGTAAGGAGCCAACTGGAATCCAGCTGGGGGACACCCCCTCCCCTCTCTTAGAAAATTGTGACCTGCTGTGGCTCTGAGGTCAATTTAATTCAGAAAATTTGAACCAACATCTCCTGAGTGGCTCCCGTGCCTGCGGGCCTGCGCTGGGTGCTGGGGAATCAGACTGATTCCTACCCCAAGGTGGCGGGGTGGGGAGCGCTGGGGCTTGAAGTAACTGCTGTCACACTCAGCAGAGGGCATCAGGAGGCCCAGCCAGGGTGCCAGGAGTGTTCTGAGGAGGTGTGATCCCATCTGGTCACAAAGTGGCTTCATGTGGGAGGAGGTTTAGAGGAAGGGGAGAGGAAGGGGGCCTTGGCACTTGGAAGTGAGTGTACAGCACTTTACAGTTGACAAAGCATGTCAGTAAAATGGGCCTTCAGCCCTTGGACCTGCCCCTCTCTCCTCCTGGCCACACTGAGGGGATTGGTCAGGAAGTGTGGACAATGGGCTTATTGTTCTCAGAGTAATGGCTTTGGAACTGGAGACCGCAGGGGCGGGGTGGGAGTGCTGTGTTAGGGGAGCTTTTTCTGAGGGAAACAAACTCCGAGGTGTGCTTTGGGTGGGCCGCCCTGCCCCTCCCCGCGCTCCTGCCCCCACCTTCCCTCCGCATCCCCCGCCTTGGCCCACCCCCGGCCTTCACACCCTCCCCCCGGGAGGGCAGCCCCAGGCTGCCAGAACCACTCTGCCTGCACCCACCCGGACCAGGAAGTGCCTGGAAATTTGTGTCCCGCAAGGACTGGCAGTGCAGACATGTGGACACCTCACCGTCTTATCACTGATGGGGACAATGCCGAGGTGTCCCCAGAAGCTCCCCATGGGACGGGGCCAAAGTCACCCTCTGAGCAACTTCCCTCGAATCCGCGCTCTTACTTGGCATCTTCTCTTTGCTTCCCTGCCTCACTGTCCTGTTCCTCTGCGGGGCTTTCTCCTTGAGAGCTTCCTGGTAAACCACTTTCACACAAATCACTCAGTCGGCCTCAGGGGAACACCAGGCTAAGCACAGCAGAGGGAGGAGACCGGGAGAGGTCTGTCACCTGACTGGCTTCTGGGAGCTGTGTGTGCATGTGTGTGCCCGGCTGGCCTCTGTCCTTGGGGAGGGGCAGAGGGCGGTAGGAGGAGGAGGAAGGGGGCTCTCTCACTTGTCTCCTCTGCAGCCCCGGAGTGGACAGAGGTGCTGACTGAGCTTTCTGCTGGTACAGAGTGGGCCGTGAACACAGGCCCATGGGGGCCATGGCTGGGATTTTCAGATGGCTTCCTTCTTCAGCAGAGGACTTCTTGGGGAGAGTCCAGGAGCCACTGCCTGTGGCGTGGAGCAGGTCACATCCACCCTACAGGTGTGAGGCCAGCCGCAGGAGGCAGGCAGGGCAGGTGGAGCTTTCAGGGACCCTTCACAAATCCTTGGCTCCTTTCCCAGAGCCCCCATTTAAGGGTGGAAGAGAAGAATAAATTGTGTTCTAGATGCCCAGAAACAAAGGCCAAGTGGCTGAATGGTGGTAATGAACAGCGTGACCAAGGAGTGGAGAGATCAGCAACCTGCCTGGGGCTGGAATGGGAGCCAGAGACAGTGAACAAGGTCCGTGCGGAGAACGAGCCGCCCCTCCTCCAGCATAAACTGGCCACAGGCATGAGGGTGGGGAGCCTGCGGGCTGCCAGGGTGAGGCAGGCGGTGAGGTGGTTAGGGGCTGCCCATTAAAGCCGCCCTGCACTGAAAGGAGACCCTCCATGTTCTTGAAACTTTGCCAGCACCCCCCAGAGAGGTTAGCCAGGATGTGGTGGGGGTGGGGGTAGGGGGGTAGGTGGGGTTATCAGATAAAATAGAGGACATTCAGTTAAATTTGAATCTCAGAGAAACAACACATAATTTTTATTATAAGATTGTCCCCAATACTGCATAGATTGTACTTAACACTAAAAAATTATTCATTACTTGAAATTTAAATTTCCTGGATGTCCTGTCTTAATAAATCTTTTCCTAAATCTAGCAACCCTAATGGGGAGCAAAATGGTTGAAGAAACAGGATGTTTATCCGAACAGCCAGCAGACTCCAGGGGGACAGGTGCATTGGCTTCCCATTTCAGAAGGGCTGTCGGGGAGAGAGTTAGAATCAGAAGACAGAAACAATAGCATTTTGAAATAGCAGTTATATGGTCTGTGCCAGAAGACAGTAAGTGGCAGAAAGAAGATACAGTGCAGGAAGCAGGCCTGGCTCTGCCTCCTGCTTCCATGCAACCCCGAGAAAGTTCTGCCTCTGGGTCTCAGCCTTCCCCATCTGTGTTCTCCATGGACATGCCCTCTGACCCCACAGGCCCTGCATCCGCACCAGCCCAGTTTGTATCTTTATTCCCGTCACATTTCTCTGCTGAGTTTCTGGAACACGGCCTGCTGAGGATGCAGAAACCAGTGTGTCTCCCTGGTTCTCCTGCCTGTGGACATGGGAGCAGAGAGGGTGAAGCAGAGCCCTAAGACCATGCCCAAGGGGCTCGCCCTGCTGCTCAGACATAGCCTTGCAAGGCTAAAGCTCCATTTAGCCCAGCATCTGGCGACTGGGCAGCCCTGGGCCCCTGCCTGAGGGGAGATGCTGCTGAGTGGCCATTTGGCTTCAGAATCCAACCCCAGTGGAGGCTGAGGCCCATCCCTCTGGCCCTGGAAGGCTCTGCCAGCTTAGCCCTGTTGAAGCCTCAGAGTAGATTTCCCAATTCAGGCCTTGCTGGCCAGAACCTGCAGCCATCTGGAGCCCAGGCCCAGGGCTAGAAGGGCACTTGTGGGCCATTCACACCAACCCCTCCCCAATATGCACATGGGGAAACCAAGGCCCTGCAAGAGGAAGACATTTGTCAAGGCCAGTCCAGGACCCCATGGCCAAGCAGGGCTCCCAGTCCCTGCTCAGTGCTCAGCGGCCTGCCACACGTGACCCCGAGCCTCAGAGTCAACTTACATTTACTGTGTTAGGCACCCCCAGGAACACATAAACCACTGGTAATCCGGCAGAGATGTCCCAGCCCCTGCTGTTTTTTTGTCCCTAGGCACACAGGAGGCGGAAGGGGCTCACAGAACTGCAGGTACTTGCCTGAAGCTGGCGAGTGGCAGGGCTAATGTCTAACCCAGGTCCCCACCTGCAGATTGGCTGCTCCCTCTGTCCTCTCCTCTGTTTTTCTGGACACCCAGTTCTCTGCTGCCGGGTTTCCCCAAGGACTCCCAGCCTTGCCCCTCAGGAGCCCTTCTTTCACCGCTGCCTCTCTAACTCCCCTCCAGCGCTGTGCCTCACTGCAGACCCACCTTTCACCCCAGGATTCCTGGCATTTGCACAGCTTTCTGTAGTTTACAAAGCCTGTCCCAGTATATGATGTCATGTTGGCTTCCCCAGCTGAAAGTCCAGCCCCAGCGGGGAGCACCTGCGCCTCTCGGGCAGTTATTCGTGAGAGACCAGAAGGAGCATCCATGTGCAAAGGGTTCCTTGTAAAATGTCAGGCTGTTCCCAGCAAACAGCAACACGCCCAGATCCAGCTCAGCTGTGGCGGGGAGGATCCCAGAAATTAAGGCCTCCCAGGCTGCAGCTCAGCACCTCTCTCCCCTTGCAAGCATCATCCCACTTCTCAGCCCTTGCACGGAGAACGGAAGAACGGAAGAACGCCTTGCTCATTAGCCGCCCTGGGAGCTGCAGACAGGAGCTCGGCCGTCAGGCTGTCATTCTTCATTCCTCCTGCCCCAGATCACCGTGATGCCAGGCATGCGGTCCCTTGGCCCCTCTTTGTTCCCACAGGGCTCCTGGCCTCTGCAGACCTGTGCCTGCACCAGAAGGGCCCTGGCTGAGGATTCCTGACCAGCAGGGCAGGACTCAGTTTCTCTTTAGTAAGTCTTTCCTTATCAAGCTTTCTCTAGTTCTCCAGGGACCCATGTGCCCAGAGTGGAGGTGCTTTTTGCAAAGTCCTGGCTCAGCACTGAGTACACAGGACTTTGAGTGAAAAGACCTAAGCTGAACTCCCACACCTGCTTTTGAGGGCTGCCGTGTACAGCCACACAGGTTGCGTACGACCTGGCTGTTCAAAGTGGGGTCCAGAGACCAGGCAACAGCCACATCGCCTGGGAGCTTGTTAGAAATACAGAATCTTGGGCTGTACCTCAGAGTGACTGAATCAAAATCTATTTTAACGAGATCCCTGGGTGATTCAAACACTAAAGCTTGAGAATCACTGATGTGCAATGGTCCCGGGGAGCACTGCTCACACAGGCTGTGGTGTGAGGGACATCCCTGGAGTCGCATGACAGGCCGGCCAAGCTCGGGCAAATCCTCTTTGGGTGTCATTTCCTGGCCAGCCAAATGGAGATAAGCACGCCTCTCCCCCGGAAGTGTGGTGCTGCCAGGACGAGGAAGGAGACGGCGAGGGCTAGTGCCCAAGGCGGGGGCTCAGGCGAGCGCCCCTGCCTCTCCTGGGAGGGGAGCTTGGGAATTCTTACCACACTGAGGGCTTTTAGGAAAAACAGGATCCTGAGGTTGAGGAGCTAGAAAGGATCTTAGGGAATCCTCTGCTCAAGCAGATACCCAATTTCCACTTACCAATTTTACAGATGATTAAACCGAGGAAAGAGAGGTGAAATAGCAAACTCATGGTCAGGGGCTGAGCTGGGGCTGGAGCCCGGGGCCTTTTTCACCTGCTGCCCCAGAAGCCCAGGCAGTCTCCTAAAGCTGTTCTTGCAACTTATCCATCTCCGCCTGCCTTCAGCGCCTCACAGAGATAAACTCGAGGGAACTGGGTCAAACCTGCATCTTCCTTACAACAGAAAATCTAAGCAAATAGAAGGACAGCCCTCAAGTAGGGGGATGCCAGCATCGATGAGACCACTGGCTACTTCCTTAGCACTTGGAGTGTAGCCAGGCGTTGTGCTGGGCGTGGGAAACAAGATGAAGCAGACACCGTCCAGTCCTTGCTCCCCATCTGGGAAGGATGCACCACATAAGCGCCAGGAAAGCTAACAGTCAGTACAAGGCCCTGGTGGTAAGTCTACCAACTTGATGTGTTACTAGAGGGTTTTAAGAGGATGAGAAATTGTTGGGTGGAGCAGACATGGAAGATTCTAGAAGACACTGGACTGGAAAGGCCTGAAGGCTGGTGGAGGTAGATGGAGAGGAACTGAGAGCAATGAGTCCAAGAGTGGACCTTTGCAGGTGCGTTTAAGGGACAGGGGCTGGCTTGATGCATCTGGAGCTGAAGTGTCTTGGTCCCTTCAGGCTGCTACAACAAAACACCAGAGACTGGGTGACTTACAAACAAGAAGTTGATTTCTCAGAGTTCTGGAGGCTGGGAAGTCCACGGTCAAGGCAAAGGCAGATTTGGAGTCGGATGAGGGCCCACTTCCTGTTTATAGACGATGTCTTCTTGCTGAGTCTTCACACGGTGGAAGGGGCGAGGGAGATCTCTGCTCCCTGCGGTCCCTTTTATAAAGGCACGAATCCCATCCTTGAGGGTTCCTCCTCATGCCTAATCACCTCCCAAAGGCCCCACCTTCAAATACCATCACATGAATGTGGTGTTGGGGCAACGCACACACGCATTCAGACCACAGCAAGAGGTCAGGAAGCTTTTTCTGCAAGTTGTTTCTGATTTAGGGGCGGGATAAAGGATGGGCTGGAAAGGTAGGCTGGGCTTGCAACAGGCAGGGCATTGCATACCAGGTGAGATAATCTGGTCTTCCTCCAAACCTGCGTCAGATAGTGGGAGGCTGTGATATTCAGACATTTCTAGATCAGAGTCCTCTTCTAAGACACCTTCTTCCTAGATGAGTGGCTCTCAAGATCCCAGAAAGGGGATCCAGGATTGCGTCTTTCACTACAAGGGTGAAGACCGAGGGTGGAAGGATCTGGGGGACAAAACTGACAGCCTGAGGTACCTATGGATCATCTAAGTGGTTGAATTAACTCACTGAGGTTATTGGATATTTGACTCTGGAGCTGAGAACTGAAGATGGAGGTAGTATTTTAAACTCCAGGAAGAGACAAGCCCACTCAGGAGATGAATGTAAGGAGAGAAGAGAACGAAGCCTAGGACAGAGCTCTGAGGCACTGATCTAGGGGTCAGCTGAGGACCAGGAGAGCCTGGAGAGGCAAGAGGAAACCAGCAGACTGTGATGCCCAGAAGCCAAGAGGAAAGAGTGACTTAAGAAGGGAGTGACATCTCCGCCCAGCACTGCTGAGAGCTTGGGAGAATGAGGACAAGAAAGTGTTTGTGGAGGTCCCTGGTGACCTTACAAAAGCAGATGAGTGAGGAGGTGGGCGTGGGAGTCGGAGAGAACGGAGGTGACGCAAACAATTCTTTGGGGGAACGTTTTCACCTTGCAAAACAGATGAAATTAAGCATTAGTCATAGGAAAGGATGAGGGATTGAACTAAATTCCACACACTCCTATGAGTGCCCACACTATCTCAGGAACAGGGCCTGGTACCAAGGATACAAAGAAGGGAAGAGACAGGCCCAAATAAGCACTCATCCACATCCGAACAAGGTGTACACGACAAGTGGAGATAGCCAAAGGGATGCTGGAGCCGCAGATTCTGTGTCTGGGGGTCAGAGAAAGCATCCCAGAGTAGGTGCTATTTGGCCTGATGCTTGCAGGTGAGAAAGACAGAGAAAGAAGCAGCTTGCAGGGGGGAGGGTACAGCTCAGTGGTAGAGCACATGCTTAGCATGCATGTAGGTCCTGGGTTCAATCCCCAGTACCTCGATTAAACAGATAAATAAATAAACCTAATTACCCGCCCAACCCTCCCCCACCCAAACACACACACACACACACACACAGAGAAAAGGCTTGCCAAGCAGTGGGAAAGAGGATTTCAAAAAGACAGAGTTAAGGAAGAACAGGGAGTCTGGGGACCTTGGGGACCAGCAAGTGATCTGATGCGGCCTGACAAGTGGTGGTGTTGATGGGACACAGGAGTTGATGGGTCACTGGTGTTGATGGGACACAGGGAGTGACAGGACATAAGCTGGCCACGATGGAACAGGCCTCTGCACCTTTCCAAGAGACTGAAGTTTGTAAAAAGGGAGAAGGGGAGGAAAAACACCTGCTATGTGCCAGACACTGACCTGCTACCTTCTATGCTCTTGAACATGGGTTTTACAGTATAAGACACCCGAGTTCAGATCCTGGTTTGCAAGGTGTGGCAGCTATGCGGCTTTGGGTCCTTTAACCCAGCAAGTCTGTTTCACCTGTAATGGGGAGAGGATAATGCTTATCATACAGAATTATCACAAGGCTTAAATGAGATGATACAAATAAAAGCCACCACCAGAATGATAATTCACAATACAGTGATATTTGCAAGATTATGCTTGGATTTCAGAAGGCTTGCTCTTGTTGGGGAGTGCAGACAGAAGGCAGGGGCACTGGGGAGGGGACAAATGGGAGGCCAGAGAAGAGCTACTGTGGATATAGTTAGTAAAGATGACAAACAAAACAATGAACTATTGTGAGAGCCCAGAAGAGAGCCGAGTGCCGAGGCCTGGCCTGGGGATGGTGAGGAGGGCCACTACATTGGGGGTGCCATGGCTGAATGAGGGGGGTTTCAGTGAATCAGGGGACTGTGGTGGGAGTAGGGCGGAGGGTGAGGGAGAGCTTTGGAGAATGACAGGTTCTCTGGCTTGAGTGGGCATTGGGGCTCTTAACTGAGCTGGCAGATGCAGGAGAAAATGTGGGTTTGGGGAGACTATTTAATTTTGGCCAAATTGAGTTTGAAGATTCTGCAGAATGCCAGATGGAGAGGGCCTGAGGGAGCCGGAAATAGAGATCAGGAACTCCGGCGAGGAGGGGCCTGGAGACTCAGATCTGAGCTGTCGACATGTAGGAGGCAAAGCCTAGCTCCTGGAGAGAGCAGGCCAAGGTCCAGATGGTGCCTGAGCAGTGGGGCTTCCAGAAGGTCCCTGAGAATCCAGTTTTAAATCAGGTGGGAATAATCCAAGCCATAGCGCATGCAGAACTTTATGTTTTATTAGAAACCTCAGGTTCTTCAGGTATTTTGATCTAGACCCTGAGATTCAGAGCTAGAAGGATCATCGAGTCTTTATTCAGCACCTTTCAGGGCCAGGCACTAAAATGCCTGAATAAATAAATGGAGAGAAGAGAAAGCTGCTTTCCGAGAGCAGACGTGGAAGGAACAATGGAGTTAGAAAATCACAGCAGAGACACAGTCTTATCGGTGGGCTTCACAGTCAACCCAAGTTCCCCAGGTTTCAGTGGAGAGATGGTCTGGAGACGTTGCAAGGTGATACAGAAGTGGTCTGGTTGGGAATAATAGACGGGGGTCTTTGTAGAACCCAGTCGAATGTTTTTCCACATGACGTTATATGTCAACAGCCTTTCAACGTATGTGGGGCTAAAATCCCTGTGTTACAGATGAGAAAACTGAGTCTCCAGGAGCTGAAGAGACCAACTCCAGCAAGTGGCCGCCGTGGGTGTGAACCCAGGTTTCCCGGCTCCGTCCAAGCCTTGTTTGGCCACCTGGGCTGAAGGAAGGCTGGCAGTCAGGTCCAGAGGTGCCTGGGGACTGGGGCCCACGGTTGTGGGGGGATGGAGGAGAGAGGCACACCACTTCAAGTTCAAGATGCTAGTTTTGCAGAGTGTAAAATTACTGCCCAAGTCCCAGAGAATAAACAGAGTTAACACTCCATTAAATACAATGGACTTTCAACGTGAGCTTGAGACGTGCCCAGATTGAAACTAGCTGAGCAGGAGCTGGCCCGTGAGTAAAATGTATCACACGCACTGCCTTAACGTTTCCAAAAAAGAAAAATCCAGCGCGGGGAGAAGAAAGCGCCGGCAGCAGCTCTGCAGGCTCGGGGCTGGGGCTCCGGTAATGAAGTCTTTCTGGAAGGTAAGGAAAGGCTGTGTGCTGTGTGCTATTTTTAAACACGCTGGAGCAGCACATGTATTCCTACCCCGCGCACTTTCTCCAGCAGAGGAGGGGCCCGGGGGATGCAGCCAGGAATTTAGATGCTGTTTATTGTATTTCCTTTTATCAGTCAAATGATTTTCCTATTTCCCACATAGATAAAGATCTTCCGCTTGCAGCGCCAGCTTGTTGACCTTGTCAGGACTGCTGTGCAGGCTGGAAATTGGTCCCAGAGAGAGAAGGGCATTGTTGTTGGGGGTTTGTTTGGCGGGCTGGGTTTTTCTTTTCCCAGCAGGGAGGAGATCCGTTTACAAAAAAAAAAATTTTTTTTTCTAAAAACCTTCCAGAAAACAAAAACTGATTGTTTTGTGCCTTTTAGTAAAACTACAAGGTTGTCCAAACAGTTTGGTTCACCAACCACCCTCTGACCCCCGCCTGAATATCTCCACCCTATCTTTCACCACCTCACTCACACACACACACACACACACACACACACACACACACACACACACACACACACACACACACTCCTGTGGCAGCAGGCCCGACCCCGGGCCCCCGGGACCGCTGCTGAGCGGCTGTCTTGGCAGGCGGTGGGGCAGAGGGGGCGGCAGCTTGGTCTCAGCTTGTAAGCTGAGCCAGTCTCTCCGAGATGCCGGCTCTAGAGGCCCCTTGGAGATGCCAGCCTGCCTGAGTGGGAGCAGTTACAGCTTCCCCCCGGCTAGAAGCCCTGAGCCAGCAAGCCCTCTAGAAGCTGCATTCCCAGGCGAGGGAGTGGCCACAGGGGCTGCTGTTCGGCGGGCTGTCTCCTCCGGGCAGGCCGCCCTCTTTGTCTCGCCTGGGCTTGCTGGCCAGATTCCCTGGCTGGAGCCAGCTGACGGTTCCTCACCTTCTCGGAATGGGACCAGAGGATGCTGCTGGAGGCTGGGCTTTTATTATAAATCCTCTTCATTTCTGGCTCGTTCTCAACCACAAAAACATAAAGAGAGCCAGCTAGATGGAGGGAGTTCGGCCCCTCGCAGACTCAACGTTTGAATAGCGAGGAGCTGCAGACCCCTCCACACAGCGGGTCTGCTGTGGATTCTGAAGCCCCGGGTCCTTCCCCGCGTGGCGGTGCTTCCTGGCCGGGACAGCAGAGGGCACTTGCTTCCCTGACAGCCCTTATGTCACTGCAGCTCTCCCACACATCTGGAAACGGGCTCTACCACTCTCTTAAGAAATACTGGACGAAGATCTGTCTGTGTGAGATTTGCTGGCACCCGAGAGACCACGCATACACATCAAGAATTCCACTTTCTCATTAGTACAACTTCCCCCTCCAAGAGCCCTTGTGGAATGTGGGGAATTTGTCTTGCCAAGGCAGCCAGCACATCTGAGTCTTGGGCTCGGTCTGGCCTGGGTGGAATGTTTGGAGGGACCACCTCTGGTCTACACCCTTTGCCCTTCCCTCCCACGTGGAGGGTGAAAAAAAAACACAAGAGTGGGACCTCCCAGATCCCTCCGCCAGGGGAAGACAGCTAAAAATGTTTGGCCTTGCCCTTTCATGCCTTCTGAAGAGAGCAAATGCCCACATTTCCAGGCCCTTGAGAAACAAGATCTAATTCTAAGAAAGCATCTTCCTAAATTACAAGCAATTAGACATTCCAATGCGATATGCAGCATGGAACTGGGAATGGAGAAACTGGGTGGAGGAGGGCAGAGCTGGAGCCAGGGAAGAGGCCTGCTCCCTAGACTTCTGAAAGCTGCATGCATTTAAATGTCCACATTTTCCTGCAGAAGCCAGCAATCTGTACTTCTGTTGGCCAAACAACACAGCATCTAATATGGTGTGGGAGAAATATGTTACATTCTTCTATGAACAGAATGTTAACACCACCTAGAATCAATATTTATATCCAAGAACACAATGCCTTGGCTTGTTTTGTGCTGCCATAGGTTTAAGCAAGGGAAGGGACATTTGGAAGGAGCTGGGAGGTCCCCCTCCTCCTGCCCAAAAGACAGACCCACCAAGACAGACCAGATGGGGCTTAGGCATCTAAAGGGTTTTCAGCCTCAGAGACTCTGCTCTGCTCATTCCCTTCCTGCCCCTGCCGCCCTCTGTCTCTTGGGACTGCAAGAGGAAGCCAGAAAGCAGCAAGTGGGGCAGGAATGCTCTGTGAGGTCCAGGGCACGAGGCAGCATCCTGCCTGCGGGACAGTCAGTGAGGACCATGCTGGGGGAGGGAGGGGCAGACTTGCATCCTGGCACTTCCTACTGCACATCAAAGTAGGAGCTGATACAGCTTTACATAAATCCTCAGATGAGAGGCTTCTGGGGGCTGGAAAACAAGGAACAGAGTACGATGACACTGTTTCTTTCATGCTGGTAATATTTTTTGGCCGGGCACTTACCCTCATCTGAGACAGCCATTGTGACATGGAAGCCAGTCTCCTCTCCTCAGAATGCTGTCTATCCCTCTAGAGGCTTTTGGGAAACTCCATCAGCCTCCTTAGACTGGTTCGTTCCTTAATGCTGTTTTTATTTTACTGCCTTTAGAAGCTTCTGGGCCTGCAGCCTGGAATCAGTGACTTGCTCCTTGCATGTAAATTCCTTACCTAATAATAAAAAATAAACCACCAATCACACAAAAACCTTTCTCCCTTTCCCAGAAGATTTAAGTTTGCTTGCACCGGAGCATCTAAAAATGTGAGAGTCCTCTTCTTGTGGACTGAATTGGTCTCTCAGTTTGCAGAGCAAGCAGGCCTATTTCGTTCTCAGATTAGACACTGAAGGTTACCGCTTTCAACAATAGCACTTGTCTCTCTCATTAAATGCCTGTAGCTCATTATGGTATAACCTGCAGAAAAGTCTTTACTGCTTTAATAGGCGTGATCTTTAGAAAAGATCCTTTGGCTTATGTCTAAGATCGAGATGCGATTGAGCTTGGCCCCATTTAGCAGAGGGTCAAGTTTTCAGGATACAGCAAAACCCCTTCTTTGCATGATCACAGTTTATAATTTTCTGTTATCTGTAGCCCTTTCCCCTGTGTTGTTAGCACGTTTAGTTGTTGCAGTCTCTGTTATTTTCACCCAGTTCTACGAAACGAGTAAATATCCCAATCGTATTTGCTGTAAAATCAGCCACGGTAAATAGATACTACTTCACGGGAAGGCACTAGTATGTTTCGAATCTTCTTTATAGATGCAAAGCTCCCTCTGCAGAAATTCCATGCAAGAAACCTATGTAAGTTAAATGCTCTGAACCATCCGATTTAAGTCAACAGAAAAGTTTCACCTGCGTCCAGATGCTGTTTCTGGTTTCAAGGGCAGGAGAAAAGAATAGTCCAAGTTGGTGGTAGGGCCAAGGATCCAGCAGTGAAATCTTTAGTCAGGGTGGTAGAGATTGGCCAGGGTCTGACTTTTTGCCTGCAGAGCATTAGGGTCTGAGACAAAAGGGTGAACACAAAAAGCCTTCTTGGGGGTCTTTAGTAAATGTCACCCCAAGTCCAGACTTCTCTTTTGAGCTTTCGAATTGTCAACATAGATGCTTACTTACACCTACCCTCCTACATCTCAGATGAACATGCCCACAAGGATCTCTGACTTCCAGCCAATCCTGCCTGCCCCAGTCTGCTCCTCCTCCAGCCCACCCATCTCAGGAAACAGTGCCCCATGGATCTGTTTGAAGTCTGAGATTCAGCTGCATCTGCTTTCTCTCCCTCCCTCTTTCCCACCTCTAGCACATCACTCATCCTGTTCAAAGAGCTTTATTCCGTCCCCTTCTTCCCTTCATCTTGTCTGCAGCAGTCTCAGTCCGAGCTCCCAGCACCTTTCACGGGGACCACAGCCACCGCCACACCTGACCTGCCTACTTCAGTGCTGGCTCCCCACAACCTACTCTGCACAGAGCGGCCAGGAGAATTTCTGAAAACCACAAATTGGAGTATATCACCCCCTCTCTGAAACCTTCAATGCTTTCCTCCTGCACTTCATATCCAGAATCCTCTGGATGGTTGATGAGACCTCACATGGTCTGGCTCCTCTCTGCCTCTTGCCGCTCCTCCCCTCGCCGTCTCTGCCCCATTCCCTGCATTTCCATTCAGTTCCTTTAAAGCGCCCCTGAAAGCTGCCCTTTGTGTTCTTTTCCTGGCTCTTTACCTAAGTCCTGCCACTTTTTAAGTCTCAAGTGTCATTTCCTTGGAGAGGCCTTCCGTGACCCCACGATCTAAAATGGTCCCGCCTCCCTCCCCTGTTCCTGCATTTGACCACTAATGGTAATAGTCTCTCTGTTTTGCCCTGTTTCATCATGTGGCTTCCACTGGACAGTAAGCCCCAGGACAGCGAGGACCAGGCCCGCTTTGCTGGGTTCCTCGAGTCTACCCCAGAGGGGAATAAATCTCAGTTGAGCAAATGAATGAAACTGTACTGCAATGTGGACAGCTGCTTAAAGGGTTTACGCTGCCTTCTTGGTGAACCTACCTGCCTGGTCGGACCACATGGTACCCCAACAGTCCTCCTTGAGAAGGGTTTCTCATGGAGCATTGGGGGAAACCACGCCAAATTCCCAAATGTTTCTCTAATCTGCTCCTTTACCGCCCGCACTACAGGCTCTTCTGACTTCTCTACCTGAGTATTTTGAGTCTCCTAGCCAGTCCATCTCCACACTGCCTTGACTTCAGGAATCTGGCAAGGACCAAGAGCTGCAAACGTGGATGGGGAAGAAATTACATCCTGATTTTTATAAACCTCTAACTGAAAATTTGCACTTCCTTTGATTATAAATGTTGGCAACAAGCCCCACAGCATTGGCAGGACCTGTGACTTTGGCATCAAGAGAATCACAGATGTTTTTACAACACATTACTGCTGTTGCAGATGTTGAAATATCTTTTATGATCACTGCTACTTTAAAATTATGGTTCTTATTAGAGCTGCTGCTAGATTATGTAATTTGATCCTTTAGTAAGTTCCCATAAAACTCATTTTAATATTAATATTTTGATAGCTGTTTTTCAATATAGTTGCTTTGGTAATGCTATGCATTTTATTTTCTGCACTTCAAAACATTCTGAGAAGGGTCCACAGGCTTCACCAGACTGCCAAAAGGGTTCATGGCAAAGAAAAGGTGAAGGACCTCTGGTCTAGTTTTTCTTCATCTCTCATCACTGCCTTGCAAAACCAGCCTGATGCCTTCCCTTGGCTGCAGGATAAAAGCTAAATCCCTTTGCATGGCATTCAAGGCCCATTTTTAATCCATTTTCAAAAAAAACCTTATTATCTTCATTTTTTATCAATACACTGGATACAACCTGTGTTCCAATCACACTAAGTTACTTGAGTACGCCAAAAATGCACTCATGTCTCCAGGTCTATTTTTAGTTTCTCTTAAAGAACTACTCTTTTTTTGTTTTGTTTTGTTAAGGCTTACCTCAAAATGTTACCCTGGTAAAGCCTTTTGACCTTCCCCAAGTACAATCGTGGAATCTTTCCTTTGTATTATCCAGAACACTTTACTAGGAGCTGTTTGATAATTTATCAGATCCTGTGTTTCTTCTTTGTTATACTGTGAACTTCTTGAGGAGAGGGACATCCTCAGCTTTACACGCAGAACACAGAGCAAATACTTGGAAAATGAATGAATGAATATATATAAAATATTCATTCTTCTGAGGGATGAGTAAAATCCATAATGACCACATTTGTTTGTCCTTAAAAACAAGAACTGCCTTTGAGACGTGTAAGTCCACTTAAAAACTCCACCAGTCAGAAGGAAAATAGTTTATCATCTTACATTGGCTGCTTGGACCCAGCTGCCTTTAGTTAATTTCTACCCTTGAAGATAGCAGAAGCACCCCTAGTGGGAACCCATTTGCTGATTCCATAAACCTTTTGGCTGTATCACTGATGTCTTCTCACGTTACCCTTCTTTGAATGATGCCAAATATATTTTCGGCCAGTCTCCTTCAAGCAGACGCTTTCTATTACTTGCCCAGGATTTTCCTAACCATCAGGTTATGGAATGATTTTTATATCCTAGAACATTCAGCTGCTTTATGCCAATCTTAAACAAATGCAGATGGAAGGTTTAAAAATTTCCCTTCCTAAGGAGCTTGAAAAATTAAAAAGGAGACCATTCTTTAATTTCATAGTTCAGCGAACAGCTTGAGTAACCGGATCTATGCGTGTGTGCACAGGCGCCGAGGACAGAAGGAATGTTAGCAGCCCTGACCTGAAGTTGGAATCTCACGGAACCACAGACTTTTAAGAGCTGAAAGGAACCTTTTAAAAGATAGCAGAGAGATGTAAGTGTCTTGCTCAGGGGTTGATCTGCTGGTTGAATCTCAAATTTAGCAAGTCCGAAACAGAATTCTTGCTCCACCATGTTTCAGAATCCTTAAGTCCACGCTGTCTCAGGCAATGACACCTCTGTCCAGAACTCAGTTGCTCAAGCAAAAATCTAGAAGTCATTTATGCTTCATTCTCTATCCAGTCCCTCAGCAACTTCTGTCCATTATACTTTCAAAATACATTCTGAATTCATCTTCTCTTTTTTGCTCCCACTACCACCACTCTAGGTCAAGCCACTGTCACCTGGATCCCTGTGCCAACCTTCTAATTGGCCTTTCTGGTTTCTTTCTTTCCTCCCCACGATTCCCTACAGAGCAGCCAGGGTGATCCTTTAAAAATATAAATCAGATCTTGTCATTTACTTTCATAGAACTCTCTGCGCACTATACTTGCAATACGATATAAACCCCTCACCACGTTTACAAGGTGTGTTATATGATCTCAGCATTGCCTGCCTTGCAACTTCAAAGCCACTCCGCCTCTCATTTACTCTGCTCCAGCCCCACTAGCTTTTTTTTTTTTTCTTCTATTCCTTGAACCCCAAGAGCTCATTCCTGCCTGAGGGCTTTGGCTTTTCTATTCCTGGTCCTCACAGGGCTGGCTCCTTCACATTAGTCTTATGTCTTTCCCAATGTTACTTTTTCAGAGTCTTTTCCTCTACGCTCATCCCAAACAGTGAACTGAAGTGAAATGGAGAACACAGGAGCTGATTAGAAAGATCTGACCCAAGTGTCAGGTGGTGTTTGAGACTCAGACAAACGACTACCATACCTGCTGTCTTATATATTCTTATCTAAACATCTAAAGCATCTTCTCACCAACCCAGCATTGCAGGTGGCTTACAGAAATCCTTCTACCTGGACGACCTTGTCTTAACTTCCCAACACCATCCCTAGCTCGGCTCTTTCTGCTGTCTGCATTTCTCTAGGCTAAGGGAACTTACACTTACATTTCTGGCAGAGGTTTCTTCCTGGAGGCCACGTTCCCATGAAAACTAAACTGAAATGGTTTCTGGGTGAGAGGACGTACATTAACATTTTCACTTGATCTTTCTCTCAATCCTCATTTTTTGGATGAGCTGGCATACGAACTAGTGTTTCTTTCTATCGATATTGTAAAATGTATTTCTGAGCACAGGCCGTGTCAAAAGGAGAATAAATAAAACAAAGAAAAAGTCCTTGACTTGGAACCCTTAGTTACAAGGCAGGAAATTTAGAGGGCAGGAAGTAGCTGTGAGCTTTTCCGCCAAGCAGTACTTAAATTTCCCCACCCTAAAGGAAAGATCGTCCTGGTGTTGTTGGAATCCAGCCAATGTGAGCAGTTAGAGAACGGGGACAAACAACGGGGTGGGGGGGATACTGCCACCTGTTTATGCTGATTTTTAACAAACAAGACTGGCTGCCAGCTGTTGGGGGAAGGGTAGGAGCTAAGGTGGAAACAGGAAATGCTCAGACTGAGGCTGGTTGTCAGCTTTCTGGATAAGGGGAAAAAAGTCCCTGGGAAGTACATGGTCATTCTCAGATGGCCAAGAGGCAAAGGCATAGATAATGCCTCCTGCTCACTAATATAGCAGGGTTGGCCTTAGCGTCTGCACGGAGTCACACGTATGAGTCACGAAATTCACTTAGTTGCCTACTCTGTATTTATTTTCTCCTTCCTTACTGCCTAAAACCTGTATTAGTAGGGGCAGTAAGGCCCAAGGGAAGATGACATTTCTTGACCTCCCGAATAGCTAACTGCTGTTATGCGACTGAGTTCAAGTGTTGAGTATGATTTCCAGGAAGACCGTCTGAAGGGTGCTGACTCAGCTGGGTTTGTCCATTTTGTCCTTGCCCTCTCTTTTTCTTTATGCTGCCTGGAATTTCAAATGATGTCTGATGCTCAAGTGGCTACTCTGGTCCATGGGGTAACCTTGAGAAAGGAACCATACTGTGGTGCAGATAGGAGCCTCTAGACTGGTCTTGGACTGCCTTCCTTTGGAATACTTTTCAAAGAGATACAATTCTTGTTTGAGCTTTTGCTGATTTGTGTTTCCGTTAAATGTAGTCAAGTCTGATCCTGAGTTATCGCAATAATTCTTGGCATTCATGTAACAGTCTTTACATCCTCCAAGCCATGGTCAGTTCTGTTACCTTATTCTATCTTTCTAAGAAATGTGAGAGAGCTGAGGTGAGTGTGATGTCAGACGAGGCAAGGGGAGCTGAACACAGCACAGCAAGTCTTGCCTAATGCTACACAACTAGCTACTTGGAGAGCAGCAGGCTTTGGAAGCCAGGTGAGCTTATTACCCTTAGGATTTTAAAAGCATGGTGGAAGTAGCTGACAAATTTTCTTTAAAAATGATTCTGATTTTTAAAGTGGTGGTTCTTTTTAAAAGCAAACATTTAAGGACAATTTATCTCTGCAGTCAAAACGAAGACTGAAGACTGTCTTCAGTCCTCCTACCGAGGGGACTGAAGTCACTGACTTTAAAAACATCAGATTTCTTTCAAGTTGCCTCCAGAATACTACTGCTACATTAAGATGAATGACGACTCACTGTATTGTTATAACATACATTAAATGAGCTGAATTCTCAAACAGGCTAAGACACATTTTGAATAAGCAATTAGTAAAATGAATGTGTTACTGTTTTAAAAGCATAACGGATTTGATGATTAATGTGGGGTTGAGAAAGTCCTTAAGATGAAAAGGCAGAGGTAGGACTTTTTTTCATTCAGTTCAGGTAAAATTGAATCGGGTGGATTCAACATAGAAAAGTTTTAATGAGGCAAATGTCAAGCAAGCATATCAACTTCTTAAAAAACAAAGAAAATCTAGAAGTTTAATTACAAAAACACTTGTACAGAAAACTTGGCATTTCAACAGTTCCAAACACATGTGCACAATTTTTTCCCTAAAATTTTATTTTGTCAGAAATAAAACATTTTGTCTCATTTTCCTCAGCTGCTCCTTATGTTTTAATAAGAAGAAAGAAATCCGTAACACTGAATAGGCAACAACGTATTTCTTGAGAAGAACATGTACGTTCAATATCTACAAGTTTACTGGGAAGTGTATCGTGTTAGCCTGTGACCTCATTAGCTACCTCTTGGCTGGGCACAGAGGAGAGGGGAGGTGATGCAGACCTGCTCCACAGAGCCTGACAGTTTTGTGGCAGTTGAATCCCAGCCACCAGTGAGTCAGGTGTGTAGCTACTGGGAGAGCTGGCATGTCAAAAGCAGCCTGTTATTCTGTGAAAATGATAACCAGACTGTAGGCTCTTTCAAGATCTTGTGCATTCCTGAACACGCAGGTGTTTCAAGTCATTGTCAGATATCCTATCTAGAGTCAGGAAGGTGATGATCTTTGGACCAAGTTATAGCCTTTCCTGGTCTCCATAATGCTAACAGGGCTGCACAACACTAACACAAATGAGAAACAGAGAGAAACACTAGGAGGAAGAAAGAAAGGAAAGTATTTGGCAGAAGGCAGACACAAACTTCCAGAGCAGGCTCGGATGTCCTTCTGCCATAGACAGTGTGTGTCAGCTCGGGACTTAGCAGGCGGGACTGGGAGAGAAGTGGCAGAACAGCAGGTGAGAACAGGAAAACAGGAAAATACAGAGAAGCAGGTGAGGCGGCCAGATTTACCACAACAGATAATGAGGGGCTCTTATTCCAAAAGATTGCCAAGCGGTGGTACGTGGGTTTCAGTACCTGGAAATTTGAAGTGTGCTCATGTAAGACATTTTAAAATGGTTGTTTTTTTATTGTTGTTGTTGTTGTTTTATTTCCTTTGGGCTAAGAAAGAAACTGGGGAAGGAGATGCTGGGAAGACAGGATGGTGCAGCAACATGAGGGGGTTTCCGGCTCGCACCCTGGCCTGTGAGCATACTGCGAGGGGGCCACACTGCCACCCGCCCTCGGTGGAGTGGTGCCGAGGCAATGGGCTCAGCACGCCCTGCTTTGGTTCCAAAGATCTCAGCTGCAACCGTCAGCCTTGTGCTCTAGAGAATCAAACCACAACACCACACAACCAAACCCTGAGGTGAGAATCGGAGACCGCTCTTCCCCTTTGGTGTTAAACAAACAAACAAACAAACAAAACACTTACTAAGGGGGAAGAAGGAAAAGAAGCCTGTCCCTTAGACACAGATTCTGCAGCTATGATCACAGGAGGAAGACAACAGACATGAGAACTCTTCCTGCCCTGTTCTGTCCGCTGGCGACTATTCTGAACGACATGTCTGCCACCCACGCCCACGAACCCGCAAACCTCAAGTAGACAGGGATTCCCTCTGTTTTCACTTACGACAGACTTCGGGTTTTTTTCCGATACCAAATGAGAAACGACTTTTCTCGTTCTCTCCTGTTTGCCAATGACCTTTTCCTGGGCAAAATGCTCTACAAGTCATTGCCAACAGATGGGAACAGAAGAGCCTTGCTGGGGCTGGGACGCAGGGTGCGGGCAGGAGCGATGCTTCCGAAACAGCAGGCAGTGGCGAGGAGGAAGGAAAGAGCCTCCTCCTTCAGGGCAGCCATCACAAAGCCTCCCCCACTGAGCGCTGTGCGGGGCAGGAAACACAGCCTCGCTCCACGGGACACTGCCAACAGGAAGCTCCTTTCTTTGAGTCACAGCAGGACAATGATGGGAGAAGATTGGCCTGTCCAATGAGAGAAACTCTCCTTCAGAACCCTGCTGGGCAACAAAGCCCAGAGGTCAGAAAATGGAGACGTCTGACTTGGTGGGGGTGAAGGCAATAAAAATAACCCCCAAAGGCATAAGAAAAAGTGACAGCTAGGTAGGAAAACCACTGACAAAGCCACTAAGCCACTGATAAGAGTCCGATCTGAAGCCGAACAATGAGAAGGCTTCCTTTCTGCTGCAAAGACATCAGTCCCGGGGGCGGCTGGTCAGCAGACCATGTGCGGACCCACTTGAGCAGAAATGGAGACGAAAGGAAACTGGAGACTCGGGGGAGCGGCTGGACACTTTCAAAGCCTCACAAGGACGATTCCATAGGAAGTTTCACGTACATGTTCCTTCTGCTGGTCCCTCATATGGCTTCCTGGGGTGAAGGCATTTAACTCAAAGCTGACAGTTTTTCCACAAGCTGAGTAATCTGTACTCCCTCTGGGCCTCCACTCAATTCAAATTTCCATGGATGGCTTCTCATTCCAAACAAGTAAAACCACTTACAGAACATCTTGGAGCTCTAAGCCCTGTAGAATTGGGAGGGGAAAAAAAAAATCAAGAAGGTGAGCACTGATTAGAAAGGGTTAGGGCTGTGAGTTAAAGAAGTGCTCTGCTCTATTTTCAGAAGGTTAAGGTGAGTAGCAGGGTGTGTGTAAGCCAAAGTGCTCGTAAAGCCGCAAGCAGCCAGCCTCACTGAGGTGTCTCAGACATTCCAGTGAGAAACATGGCCCTGCTCCAGTTCAGCCACAATGGGGAGGCTGGAAAGTCGTCAGCTGCACACAGAAGAGCCACCATCAGGGACAAATCTGATGATGAAAAATTAGTACTTTATACTTTAGTCCAAATTTGATTTGGTCAATCAAAACCAATTTTCTTCAAGTATAAATCTAAGGATCTCTGCATGTGCAGGGATGTCTGCACAGGATCAATACATTCTCTTATACTGATAAAACTGCAATCACATAAAGATTTTTTTTTTTCAATTCTCAAACAGGCAAATATTTATCATTTAGTTCAACTGAAGTCAAGCAACATGCGGCTTCTGATAGTTCATACACCTCTCAGTATGAAATTACCTGCACTGCTTCCTCCCAGCTCCACTCTGTTCTAGGTACTAGTAAGCCACAAAGAAAGATGACAGCTGGGGAAATTCCACTGAATATCTGTAAAAATAACTATAAAATGGGCTGACCAAAATTTTAGAACGTAATTGCTGGATTGTAATTTTTTCCTATTTACCTGCTATTTATCTTAATGCTCTCATTCTAAGATATTTCAGTGCTTTCCCCTTACACCTATCTCTGCGTCCTTACATCAATGTTTTAGAAACCTGACTGCATTTAGATACATGTGTTCTGGTTCTGGATCCTGCACTCACCTACCTACTTAGGTACTTTCAGGTAAGACATTTAGCCTCTTTGGGACTTAGTTTCTTCCTATGTAAAATGATGGGATTTCTAAAGGCCCCTCCAGCTCTAACCTGCTCCTCTGAAACAGCAGACCATTACCTTCCCTTCACTCACTGGCTCCTGACAATGGATGAAACCTTTGCCAAGCTCACGTCAGAGTAATTAATTGCACCGCGAATGCTGGGGACATCAGCCCTAGCTGTCTGTACATATTTGTATAATGAGGCCACGCTAGAATCAATCAGAGTTTTCACAGTCGTTTCACTTGACAGTGTTGGAGGGTGTGGAGAACCACCCACTCCTAGTTATGTTTGCATGGCTAGACTGTAAGAATCTGTAGTAATAAAACGGTTCACATTTTCAGGTATTGCTTTTTTCAAAGGCAAAATATTTGTGGGTTAAAATCAAGGATAATGAAAACATTCTAGGTTTTCAAAGACACATCAGGAAGCAGATACTACAGTTTATATTCTTAAGATGGGTAAAGCTTTAGGAGAGTCTTACTGGCAAAATGCTCAAAATGGAAAACCATTTTTGGCTCAAAACTTGCAGTAACGGCCTTATACCTACGTGAGGAGACGCCACGTTATCAATTACTGTGTTCCTTCACAGGCCTCCACGCTGCCTCTCCCAGCTCTCTCTTTTTAAGCCTACAAGAGTGCTAATTGAAAACACTGTGCGAAAATGAGAAGGACGACGAGCTCCTGAGAATCCCAGGCCTAGATTCACAAGCTGTTCCCTTCGTCAACAGCAGCAGTAGTGCCACTTCTTTATTCTGCAGGGAGTCCAGCCACCTCTTAAAGCACAGTCCGTTCCATCTGGCTACTCGCTAGAAGGACGGTAATCCTTTCCCCATCAGAGCACGGCTGAGGCTAAGGGATAATGAATTGCCTTGTACAGTACTATTCCAGGGCATGGCCAAGAAGGATAAAGACTACCGCTTTTGTCTCTGCCAGCAGATGTTGCCTCATTAGATAAAGAGTCATGGGTTTTATTTATTCTTGTACATGCTGCTCAAGGCCCAAAGCATGCTAGAATGTGAATATGTACATGAGTGTGCTCGTGTATCAGCAGGACAAATAAGTAAAGATTCAAACCCATGAGCAGCCAGTCTCAGGAGCACTTCCCGCTGCCCACTCTTCTTTAGTGTCCACATACGGCCACCTACTGTGTGGTGCAGCACGAAGGTCTCCACAGGTCATACGTCGGCAGGTGTGGAATAATTTAATCAACAGGCCAACGGGCTGTCACTTTTGTGGAATGGTATACTCAAAGGCACCCCATCTCTAGGAATATGAGTGAACAAATACCAGCCCATTTAAGAAATGATACCTGATGACTGACCATTAGTACCAAAAAAGTTTATATGGGCAGATCCCTTTTGGAAATGTACTTTTTTCTCTTCTAAAAGGATGCAACACATACTACTAGTCATTTGTTGAACATATTTTTTAAAAGCTTATTTCCTCTTTCCTTTCTATTTCACGTATTGAAAGGCATTAACAGTTTCACTCTAAGGTTAGCCCACATTAACGTCTGACATACGACGGCTACTCCGACACTGAGGGTGAGTGAAAAGCTTCTTACTGTGTAGGCTTGTACACATACTGTGTCTCACTGACCACTGCCCTGAATCATCATTAATATTTTCCAGGTAAGAGGAAGCTTAACAATTAAGTGATATTTATTTTGTTCTGTGTGTTGTTTGGGGGGTTATTTCGACTAAGTTTCTCACTTACTCTTCAAAACCTTTGGGAAACGAACACCTGAGGAAACAGCTAACAAGTGACAAAGCGAGAACTGAGGTCCAGCCACAAACAACATGCTCTTCCCATCAAGCCACACCGAGGCATGCAGGAGGGAAACTGTCTTGATTCCGTTTCCCAACATTATCCACTATATTTAGCAACCATTGCAACAGGAATCTTAATCAAGTCTCCAGCTCACTTATTCAGTGTAATCCCACGGTTTCAGCAGCACAGACGAAGTCTAATGCCATCTGACTTCTGATGATGTACCGGCATGTAATACGTACATACTACACACGTCAGTGAGCACTCACCATCCCCTAACGATCAAGCCTGCTCACAACTTCTCGAACTGTCGCTATGAAGTTTTCATTGTCTTGGGGATTCGCTAAAATAATACTGTGCAGTCTGTTCATATACGAGTCGATTGTGTCCACTGTAGGCGTCTCTCCACTTCCTGAAGTGGGATAAGAAGAGAAAGTAGGAAAATCCTCCCCATTCAGTTTAACCACCATAACACAGATCAGTGATTCCACTGCAAAGGAGACGACTCTAAAGCGGTCTGCTCCACAGAGATTTTAACTTCAGAGGAGAGACTATTAGACCTCCAAGAAATGAAATTAACCCACATACTCTAAATAAACAGACGGGCCATATAACCGCTGTGCAGCATGTATGAGTGACTGCATACAACCAAAGGGGACAGACTCTCCCAGCCCTCCGCTGACTCTCCTTAACATGCAAGACTATACAAGAATGACTAGTATGTTTTCCTTTTCCTTCCCATTAAGACAAAATTACAAAGCAAGCAAACATATATCAGAAAAGTGCTTCGGGAGGGTGGGCAGGATCGGGGGAGGGGGTCAAGAAACAAAAACTTCCTGTTACAAATTAAGTCATGGGGATGTAAGGTACAGCATGGTAACTGCAGTCAATAATACTGTATTACATATTTGAAAGTTGCCAAGAGAGTATGTCTTAAAATTTCTCATCACAAGAAGATGTTTTGTTACTTTATATGGTGAAACATGGTAACTAGACTTGTGATCATCTCATAGTGCATAGAAATATTGAATCATTACACATTGTACACTTGAAAGTAATACAATGTTACATGTCAATTATACCTAAATTTAAAAAATAAGTGCCCCACTCAGGATTTATTACTCAGTTTCCATTGTTCTGAGTATCAAATTAAGCTTACTAGAAAGTAGAATATAACTGGAGAAAATTGTAACTGAGCAAAGCACCTGAAACTTTGGAAGATTTTGACCAATACTGAGATTCTATTACACGACCCAGAGAAAACCGAGGAAAACCCCCTGCTTTAACTGACTTTCCTGCAGGGGGAGACCTCAGCCTCACTGCGCCAGCAGCGGCCGGGCAGCACCTCCCGCCCCCGCCGCTCTCGCGCTCAGGGCGGACGCATTACCAGGCAAGGGCATGCTGGCGAAGCTGCTGGTCAGCACCTGGCGCAGGGTCTCCAGGTGCTGCTGTAAGACCGTGTTGCGGCTCCGCTCCTGGATCACGTCCACCTCCAGCTTCTCCACGGCTGTGCGCATGCTTTCCACGTGCTTTTGCAGCGCTGCGTTCCTCTCCTCAAACTCCATGTTGGATTTTCGAAGCTGGCGGAGCTCCGCCTCCCGAGCTGAGGACACCCGCCCCCAACAAGAAGACACATGGAGCGCCACACATCTCCGAGGAGCCCCATCGACTCGTACAGTAAGTTCTGCTCAGCTGTCTCTAATTAGCTCTCCCTCCTCATCTCCCTATTCTCACGATGGCCTTCTAGTTAGCAATTTCAGCAATAAAACACCTGGCTCCCCAGAGTTATTTTAATTCTTAAAGCTGGTCATATTCTATACTTAAGATCGCAAGGAACAGCTGCAATTCCCAGTATTTTTGTTTGTTTGTTTGCTTTATAAAGTGTGCAATGAGAAGCCAGAGGGGCTTCGTGGGGATCCTGGGAGACTGCACAAGCACAGCTGTGGGTATGCATCTTTCCAGCACTGGGGTCAGTTCTGCTCTTATTTATCTTATATTTTGGATATCCATGTAAGCTTTCATTTGTACAGAGGGTTCTGAGATAACAGCCTAAAAGCAACTGAATTAGTGATGTATGTTTATTTCCTTTGAGCCAGAGACTAAAGCAGCTTTGACATCACCGGCTTCCCTTTCCTTGGCTGGTCTTTGAGTAGCTACCTTTAACAGAGAGTGAAACAGAAGCAGTTTTCTCCTTCCAGATCAGTCTTAGGGCCTGAAATATCACTACTGTTGGTTTTGAGCAATGAATTCCTCCTGGCAACGAAACCCCTGTCACAGACCTGAGGAACACAAGATGATACTTTGGTAATCACCTTTGCTGTGGTTCAGGAATTCCTCCGTGAAGATAGGGATGTCAAAAACAGACCGCTCCTTTACCTCTGCTTCTTTCTGTGAATCAAGAGTAAAAGAACAGTTAATTCTTAAACAGAAGCTAAATTAAAATAGTAGTGTCTGAAGGCACAATGGTCTGGTTTTCCTTAAAGAAACAGTAATATGAGCAGGAATGAGTCCAGCTGAGGCCGTGAGGAAAGTGTATTCATTCACCTTTTCACTTGAACCAGACTTTCACGGAGCTCAAGCAGGTTAAGTATTCAGATCTCTCAGGTGACAACTGCTGTGCAATGACAAACCTTAGAACAAACCTACAGAAATTTCCCTAATGGAGATTTTGGAACCCATTTCTTACCTCTGTGCTTTGAATAGTCAACAGTATACAGTTGAGAAAGTGGTTGAGGTAGGAACAGAGAAAGAGAACTTCCCAGTGTTTTTTCTGTTGCTTCTTTTGGTTATGCACATAGAATGCTCCCTGCGATAGCATTATGCAATCTAAATTTCCTGAGTAGACAATGAGAATTTTGAGCGGAGATCTGCCAGCCATGAGCAATAATAATGGTATTCAATTGGTACTTCTACTTTTACTTCTACGTATTTACAAGGGACAGCCTATAATTGGGGATCTTTTAGACTTTCTTTGGACACAGGAAAAACAAACAAAATGAAGTCAGAAATAACTAGGCTCAAAATATGAAAAGCCAAGGATTATGAGATAGAAAAGAATAACAAAACCTAAAATTAATTCACCAATAAGCCATTTTTTAAAAAAGTCTCACAAAACCACTATAAATATATCCCACAATGATTCTTACGAATAAAGACAATATTTCAAAATGCTTTAGCTGCAATTTCTACAATGAATTTGAAGTTGAAAGCATTAAGAATATAGATGATAAATGTCTTGACACAGTGTTTAATATATAAGATGGTTAAGAGAACAGTGGGAAATGGGTACTAAAGAAATTCCTAGTGACATCTGATGACTTCAAAACCTTTATAACAGTTTAAAAAAATCTAGAAATCGTTCCCATTAAAACACGTTTAATGTCAGAGACAGACGGTATCTTTCCTACTTCTGGCACTACTAGTCTCTACTAGTCTTTGAACACAAAAGTGACTTGGTGCCCAGGAGAAAGGCTGTGAGAGTTAACAGCCTATGAGAGAATCCTGACAGCTCCTGTTTTCATACTGATGTCTGCCTTGCTAGGGGGCTAGGCTGTGAAACTGCCCGCCAATGGCAGCTGATCAAGAGAGACTTCTAAGATGGAAATCTGAAAAACTATGTATCTACCTGAGGAAACTTTCAGAGCACTTAATTTTTACCCTGTCTTCTACCTCTTAAAGAAAGAAAGAAGTTTTGTAGAACAGTTTGAAAACAAACAATGTCATCATCACTGAAAGCCCCAGCTTCAACACGCAAAGCTCTACGTCTAGCCAGTTCTTAGCGATTTCAAAGAGAACTAACGTGTGGGCAAGACAGACTGGTTCCAGAAGGGATCTTATTTTGCAGTGGCTTTCTCTCGACTCACCTGGCTTACCATATGCTTTGTGGGTGTGACTGGGTTGCTGAAGGAAAACAGAAAACTTACGACACACAATTCCAACATGTATGAGGCATAACAGTTGTAAGCATTAGTCCACAGTGACTTAGGATGAAGTCTTAGGATTTTGTCATCCTACCTTGTTCAGTCCCCTATTTAACTGCATAGGCTTTTATGAGATCAGCTAACCTGGCCATAGGCCTAAATATCTCCCAGTCAGAGGGGTGGGGATGCTTGGCTCCCATTTCCATGGTACCAAGAACCCTCTCCAAGGCCTCGATTCTCCTCAGACAGGTAATTCTGCTCTCTTCCTTGCCAGAGCAGTTCAAACCAAGCCCACTGTGTATGGGCAGAGGACAGCAGCATGCAGGTGCATTAACACACTGCCCCTTGGTACACTTTCTTAGAAACACCAAAGCAATTAAATGAAACTGTTCAGTCTCCGAAAGGCAACAGGGAAATTCTACTTAACGGAAGAGTCGTAATAAAACCCATCAGCACTCGTCCATTACTGACTACTTTACTCGGCATGGGGAGGATCCTCCTGGGGGCTCAGATATACTTAAGCTGCTCCAAGGATTTCTCAAGGGATTAAAATCGTAAGGATTTCATTACCTCTTCATTGAAAGGGTCTAATTTGTTCAGGCTGAGTGTCATTTTGTCATTTCTCATAAATTAAAGGAGAAACAAAATTATTGTGTCTCTCTCAGTCCCCACAGGAGATGTGGGCACTTTCTTGGGAGTAACACTAGCTGAGTCCTGAGTCTTTCCGGGCTGGCGTTTTTATTTGAGAGGAGCAGGAATACTCCTCGCTTTGGTTCTTCATTCTGTATATTGAGTGGAGGGTAAAAGAACAGAGGTCTTTCGAACTGAAACGATTTTGCTGTGATCTAGGCTCAGGGCCAGAATTTCACAGAGTGATCTCCTTCTCTCAAGTGCCCTTTACTTTAGGGAATGCTCTTAATATTGTGCACTGGGCTGAAGGGCCCCGCTGCTATGCAGAATGGCTTGAATGGCTTTCAGGTCGGCATTTCTTAAGCTCCAATATGCTCTCCAGTATCTGCGCTGGTAACAATGTTTTAGGAATCTAAGTTCCATTTAGGAATACAATAGATTTCTTTACTGTATACACATAAATCAGATCGTTTCTGTCTTAAGTGGCAACAAATTTTGCTGACATCACAGGCAACCAGGCCCATTTTAACTTTCAACACTGTCAGGTTAATTCCATACAGGGTGGCACATGCTGCCAAGAATGCTAAGGCTGGGCTACAGAGGCCTGCATTTCAGTCATGATTTGGCCTCTAATTCAGTATGTGATTCTGGGAGGTTCTTTCCTGTCTTAGGCAAGTCATTTCCCTCACCGGCAAAATGAGGGGGTCAGTTGAGAGGTCTGAGGTCTTGCTATTTTTGCAGTGACCTCAGAGACAGGCTACTCTACTGGATGTGTCACTTCCCTCCTGATAGGATAAGCAGAGGGAGATAAGCATGTATTTGGAAACTGTGATGTTTTAGGCATTCTGCAAGATCCTTGCTCTTTTATTAACTTCCTCATAACTCTGCTCAAGCCATTTTACCCATCCTGAAGTGCCCCCATGAAACCTGGGGTATCTCTAAGGTCTGATTCAGTTCCTCCCTTCTAAGGGGGCTTCTGTGGTTCCCCTCTCTCCCCAACTCAAAGCACTTGCTTACTTTCCTGAACTCTTATTATACCAGGTCATGTGTAACTATGTTTAAAAATTGTCAATCCAGTTTTTTACTGCAATTGTCTTGAAATTATCTAGTTTAGTAAAGCTATTCAATGAAAAATAAAAACTGATAACGTGAAGGACATTAATTGGGCCAATAGCCTTACTAAGAGAGCTTTATCCTGATGTGGGCATACGATAGACAGATTTATAGAGCCCACTCTACATTCATTTGAGAAGCTACTGCTGGCTCTTCACCTACTCCCTCCTTTTCTTTGTTTGGTTTAATGTGTCTAATCCCGAAACAGGGAAATCACAGAGACTTATTCCTTTTCATAATCATAGAAACTCATATCATGCTAAGTAATATATTTTAATAAAAAGCTTCATTTCTCAAATCATTAGTTTCTATGACTGATTGAGTCTACTAAATCTTTTTTAGTTGACTGCAAGTATCAACCCTATTAAAGATAAAAATGCCACATGTGGTTTGGCCAGCAAAATCCATAGATAAAAGGAGCCAGTCATTGACTAGAAAATGTGAGATCTAATATTTTAGATTAATGTTCAAATTCTTTTTTGTAACCATTAAGGATAGAGAAGCAATAAAGGATGTTTAATAGAGAAAAAAAGAAGTATGGAAATTTCTTGGTATTGGGTGGGCACACGAAGGAAAGAAGAAATAAGTAATTATACAAGTATCTGGCAATATGGAAATCTTCCAACACTACTGAAGCAAAAAAAATTTAATATTTCGCCCGAATTCAAGTGCAGAAATGTCATATATATATATATATATATATGTGTGTGTGTGTCATATATATATATATATATATATATATATATATATATATACACATTTACATAGGATTTATATGAAGAATAAAATGCTAATATTTACTATACTTCTTATTTTATAATTCATGGCTAGTAATACATCTATTTTTTGACTTGTCAATCTAAAAGTTTTCTCTGTTTTGAAGGTCATTAATAACAAATTAGGTATGAGAATTACAACTCCAAGATAAATGATATTATCTTGAAGAAATAATTTCCTTGATTTAGTTAAAAAGCCAATACATGCAAAAGAGTGTATCATTTCTATACCTCACTCTGAATTCCAGCCATCTTCAGCATTTAAAGCCAATAAAATTCTTGGACCACAAGAAAGGACTGGAGTTAGGGGCTTTAGTTCAAGGACAGACTCAAGATGTAAGTGTCTACCATATGTTAAGAATCCTTGAGCTAAAGGCAACTCACCCAATCTGAATTATAGGATAGGAAACACTCTGCCATTCACTAAAAAAGAGGTCCAATAACATTTCAAACAACATCATTATTATAAATGTAAATATATGTATAGATAGAAAGCTAATTACCTCATGATCATGAGTAGCCTGTCGAGCTGCATCTAAAAATATGAAAGAATAAGAACATTCAGTTGAAAGACAAAACAATAACAAAACTCAAACAAATAACTGTGCCAAACTACAGAAACTGTGGGTATATGTGGGTTCTCAAAACATACCATATTTTCTCTAATGGCTTTATCAATCAGTCAGTCAACAAAAGTTAAAGGGAACCCCATCTTACAGGTTACACAATTAGACACAGAGAAACAGCAGACGCATTCCTACCTTTGAGGAGAATAGGGTGGGAGAGTGGACAGGAAACACATAACAGGGGCTGTTTGTACAATATTACAGTTTAGCAGGCAAGATGCCCAAATGTGGAGAAGACGCAATAGCAAAGGAATGACAGGCCATTACGAGTGGGGCTTCTTTGGCAGTGTTTCCTGAAGAAGGAACTTTAAGCAACGCTTGTAAGAGTGTGACGAACAATTTTAACAGAAAACAAAAGATCCATGAAGATGGGGATCTTGTTTATCGTGTTCACCTTTGCATTCTTAATGCCAAGGTGAGATCCTGACATGTAATAGGAGGTGTTCAGTACGTACTTTTTATATACACACATTCATGAGTGAATGAAAAGGATGCTCACTGAAGGCCAGGAGAGATGATCACATGAAGGCTTAGAGGTGTGAAAGCAAGGCAGTTATGTAGCAGACAGATTTGTTTAGAGGAAGAGAAATGCTTAAACTAGAAATTTTTAATTTTTAAAAAAGCACAGGCAACTAAAAGGGGTCTTGGAGCACAAGCCAAATTGTTGATACTAGATATGGAAACCCAACTGAAATGTCTAAAGGAGAGCAACATGATTTTAATAAAATTCCAAGACGATGCTTTTAAGGGAATGTTGCATAATGGAGAAATGATATAAACATATCTTTTATATTTATTGCTCTAATACGAGGCTTTGGGACACTCTGTCAGGCAAAACAAACTACAAATACATTTGGTTCTGGTTCTGATACCTTGCCTGTGAGATTTGCCTTTCTGACGGTCCTGGGTTTTCCTACTGAAGACCTTGTAGGCCTCAGTCTTCTGATACTGCTCCAGTTCCTTCATGTAACGCTCCTTATCTCTGTCTGCTTCATCAAGGTAGCGCTAGGAAACAAATGTGGAATTATTTCCAAGAAAGAGGTGTTATTTAGGTAAAATACCAATAAACTCTTTGAAGAAAACAGAGGATAATTAGAACATGGAAAGAAAAGTACATGTCGAATAAGCTTTAAGGGAGAATTAAAAAAAAAAGTCATGTGAATAGAATGAAATATAATCTCTCAATGATAAAAGAAATAGGTGACACTGACTGTTTAGACTATTTCATGCCCTTCTAAGTTAATGAAGACAAGTTCTATTGAGATCATTCTCATAAAAAATTCAGAAGGAGATGATTATAGTTATTCCCCTAATCCTACAGATAGAACTACACATGGCAACTAGAGTCTTCAAGAAGACTGCACACCACACAGGCACTTAATCTTCCCAGGGGAAGGGATGGAATATTACTTTGTTTCTTTATCCTCAAACCATTCTGGGGGGATGATCTCATACATCAATTGGCCTTTTAAGAGCCAGGAGAGTGGAGCACTAAAGCCGGGAGACACAAAGAACATAAAAGAATGACCTCATCCTATGGACCCAAAATGGACTGCTGTGAGAGAGCCTTTATCTACATGCTTTGTGCTATTAATTATTTAAACAAAGTTCATTGATCTACAAGGATAATTTTGTTTAATGCCTTATACTTTTCATTCATCAATTAGGTTTAAGAAATAAAAATATAAAAATACTGCTTCTAAATGAACACAAATTGGAGTCAGGAATCATGTTAAAAGCCTTGTCCCAGATGTCGGGAACACCCAACTGGCCAAATCTGGGACAAATGAAGTATCAAAATACTTAAGTGCAGTAATAAATTATAAGCCATTGGGAAAAAAAATAAATTCTTAGAAATGCCAAGGGCCGACTGGTATATGTGGAGGGAGAGCTAGAGTTGGAAAATCATCATTTGCAACCATCGTGGTAAAGATCAGATCGAGCAAAAGTCATCAATAAATGCTAAATCTAGGGGGAAATGTTGACATGGAACAGATTATTTGCATGTTCTTAAAATGTCTCTCCAGAGATTTCTTATTAATTATAAGGGATAATAAAAAAACTTTATTGAGTGAGCAAAATTAACATTACCAATGAGGAATAAAAGGACATTGCGTGCCTGCATATGTGATACCCTGAGAAGGACCAACACCACCTGTGCAGTATTCCATGTAACCTCAGTCTAATCACGAGAAGACATCAGACAACTACAGAATGCGGAATGTTCTGTTAAAAGTAAACATGAAGGAGAGAGAGAAAAAGGAAGAGATTGTATTCTTAAAAAATATCCGTGTCATAAAAGACAAAGGCTGTGGAAATATCCCAGATTAAAGGAATCTAGAATTTTGACTACTAAACACAGAACTTGACCCCTGGAGTAGAATCTGAACTAGAGACGGAAAACGCTATAGAGGAATGCCTCTGAAAAATGAAAAAAAATTTTTTTTAACATTTTTTAATTGAGTTATAGTCATTTTACAATGTTGTGTCAAATTCCAGTGCAGAACTGAAAAATGAAAATTTTTGAATTCAGTTAATTCCCAAGAGTAACTTTCAATTTGGTTTTATTCTGTTCGGAATCCTTTTTAAAGAGTGTAAGACATAAAAGAAATATAGATGTATTTCTGATGCTGAGAATGCTGGGGACTTTTAACCCCCACCACTCCCACAGTCATTACCATCACACCATGTCTGTGGCATTTCCACCAGTTCGTGGCTATCTTGTCCTGAATTCCTCTCAACTCTCTCTAACAAATGGATTTGTTTCAGTTTGGCAAAAGGGTTAGTTTCTGTCTTGGAGGAGAAGGAATTCAAATAGTTCTCGCTTTATTTTCCACAGCAGGTTAAATTTGCCAGAACTCCAGTTACAAAAATTTATTAAAGCAGTAAAATCTTTTTCTTAAACAAAAATCTTCTGTGCACGGAAGAATTTTATCAAATGATCTTTTCTCATATGACTCATGACATTTCATTTAACTTGGTAGAATAAATTATGTTGATAGAGTTCTGAATATTGAACTACTTTTTACAAAAATCTTATATGAACTCTCAGCATATAAAGCAAATAAAAGTAGAGCTGCTTTGGTTGAGGGGGGATCCTAGAGTCCCTTCTGCTCACACTCCTGGCAGCAGACCCCGGAAGGGTGCAAGAAGCACTGTGCTAGAGAAAAGCGCCATGAAGGACCCTGCTAGTCTGGTCTCCTAGGCATCGCAACAAAATTCAAGAATCAAAAGTCCATTCTCTTTGCTTTTCTGACAAAAGTTATTTTTGAGATATAATCAAAACCGAGCAAAGGGTCAGGAATAGGAACAATTACCTGTTTTTCCTCAGGAGGAAGTTTACTCCATTCATTGCCTAACATCCTTGTAATTTCTGGAAACGGGACTTCTGGTCTTTTTGCTCGAAGCTGTTCTCGACGCTCGTTCATGAACCGAACATATCCTGTAAGGGGGGACTTGGGTGCATTGCTGTCTCGAAGAGGTTTCTTCCTCTTTCTTCCTTTGGACCAGCCTCCTCGTTTACTTCTTTGCTACAAAACAATACAAAATAAAAAACCAAAAACCAAGTTACAACAAAAATTTCCCCAAATAACCCAAGAATAAACACAAACTATACAGGATTAAAAATTGCATTTTCCTACCGTTAAGGCCTTGGATAGTCAAAGCTCTCCGAAACTGTTACAGGTATAAATGACTGCAATGAGACTTTCAAGAAGGGACTCCAGATGGTTCACCTGCAGACCTTTGTATGTATCATGGTACAAACCGCTACACTGAGGGCTATTTCAGTGCTAATCCTAACAGATAAGAATAAGGGGTACCATGAGCACATAAGCTCTGGCCTGTATATGCACTTAACAAATGCTGACTCCTGATGGGGGTGTGTTCTAAACGAGAAATGCAGCACATAGTCAGCACTGTGCCCGAGAAGCAGACATTGCTGCAGGACGTCAGAACAAGATGTTTTCACATGCACTGGGCAAAAGAAGAGACCAACTGTAGCACAGGGATTAAAAATCATTTATGAAGGTGTTTCTCATTGATATCATTCAAAGACAGTTTATTTCCCACAGCAGATAGCATTATAGATTTTAAAATTAGTCCTTAGACTTAGAAAAATTTCAGCAACTCTAATATATCCAAAATGAAGACTAGTACTTTGGCTTGATGATTCATTTCTTAAGATGTTTATGTTATAAAGATCTTTATACATTACTAGTTAAAACTAAAGATGAAATCACCTCTTAAAAAGTTTTAAAAAGGGACTGAGGTTCCACTGATGTTTTACCACAGCCTTTTTTCTTTGTCCTTTTAAACAAGACACAAGGTACTTTTGCTTCATAATTTCACAAATACACATAGTCTACCAGTTAATAAAGTTTTACGGATATAAGAATTCTTATTTCAGAGAAGAGAAAGGTAAGCAAAATGGGACAAAAATATCAAAATATTAATTATCAGACTGTACTCATCCAAATATATAAAATGGTACAATTAATTCAGTATTGGGCAAATGGTGTATTTGGTATCAGTTTTTTTTCTTTTCGGTTTTTGTTTTGTAAACCTAGTAACACTTAACATTAAAGCTACTAAGGATTTAAGATGTTTTAGAAGCTTTAGGCATTCATCATAACCTTTAAGGACACCAACATGAAAAGAATCAGCTCTCTCAAAAGAAGAATAAAGACAATAATAAATGGTGGTACTCTTTTATGGTTAAAAAAAAAAAGAGTGCCTTAAATGTAAACAATGTAATCAGTCACTTGTGAGGAATGCTGAAGGTCCAACAAGGGCATGATGGCCCAGACTCTTTTGGAACCTTTGGTGAATTAGAGAAAGATGCCCACTATTGGAGGGTAGGCTTGGTGAGTCATGCGAATCCTCTGGGCACATATGACCATGCTGCTGGGTTTGGTGAGCAGTAAGTGGTCTTGAATAAGGGCATATGGACTCCTCATTAATTACTTATTTAATTACATCACTCAACTCATTTATAAGCATTTGTTGAGCATCTAATCTGATGCAGGTATAGTTTTTTTTCAGCAGCGGAAAAAGAAGAGTCTACCTGTCTCTGTATCATTAAAACCATTAATATGGTGCTACATAAAACAAGAAATATAAAACAGAAAACTCTGCAGAATGTACGACTGCCAGAGGATGAACACCCCAGTCAACTCCCTTGCTGACTGCTCCTTCAGAAGCCTAAGCCCAGTGACGGAGGGGGCGCTGCAGCTCACCTCATCTTCGTGCCGCTGTTCACTGCCTTCCGCTGTACCTGAAGGCTCGTTGTGAAGCAGCTGACCTCGGGTGAGATCCTCCACAAATTCCGGATTGTTGGTGGATGACGCGGCTCCACCGCTGTACGGACCCTCTGGGTGGGTTAACCTGAGGAATGACGGGCAGAGGCGGAAAAGCTCAGTCCCAATGGCACCAAAAGCTCCCACCCACCAAGCACCCGACGGGTTTCACGGCCAGCAAAATCACGTGCCAGCCCTTGAATTAATTCCTCTACCTCATCTGTGTAAATGTAAACAATGTCTCCATAGCAGTTACAGAGAATTTGAAAAAGGTTTCAGTGCTTGCTTGAACCAGGTCAGTTCCATGAAGCAGTCTCCCCGACCCCTCAAAGTACCTCTCCCTCAACACAGCCTTCACGTTTCAGTTTTGAGCATGTCATTGACTTTTATATGCCACTTTTCCTATATCTACAAGGTAATAAAAGGAAAATATGATTAACGGAAAAGAACAGGCATGGGAGTTGCAGAGGCAGTTTGCCCCCATCACAAAAGAGAGAGTTCTTTGAGGGCATAGGAAGTGCCCCTTACAGCACATTCCATAGGCTACTCCTTCTTGGATTACACTGTTTACTGACAACCAGATCATCTAAGAACAGTATTATCAAGTCCTGTTATAATTGTTAATAAATCAGAGACATATATTTTCTGTTTGCACCATTCTGTTCCAGGTGAGTCAGCAAACAAGATCTCAACCTTCTGAAAAGTGGACACGAGAAGGAACAGATGATGGTTGGACCTGAGCCTGATTTACCCACCCTAGGTGGATAAAGGGATGGAAACAAAGGTAACACCATGTGCTAGGGAGTTTGGGGTTTGGGGCGGGTAGTGGGGAAGGTGGAGGAAGATGTATGAGAGTAATATTCAGTCATTATTTTGGAAGAATGTATACTCCATAGGGTTATAGAAAATAATTCCAGTGCAACGTTAAGTACTGGAACAGAGGTTTGTAAAATGTGCCATAAAGGTACAGTAGAGGGGATGATGAATTTTATACATATGGAGAGAATGTTAAGAAAGGTTTTACAGAGGAGGGCTTAAAAGATGAATAGGCATTCATTAGGTACATAACATTATCACAGGTAGAAACAACAGAGTATAAGAGAAGAAAGGGAAACCGTTCAGGAGGCTACTGCAGCAGACTCAGTGAGAGGCAGGAGAATGGGAGACAGAAAGCTAAGAGAGAATTGGCTGACTGAATATAAATAGTGAGGGAAAAAGAAGAGTGAAAGTTATTTCTGAGGTTTCTAGATTGAGTAATAATGTACTATTAGCCAAGGTAACAACTGGGGTGTGTGTGTGTGTGTGTGTGTGTGTGTGTTTGTGTGTAAGAAAGACAGAGAGAAAATGCTAAGTTTGAAACACTCATGGCATAATTAAGTGGAGCTGTCCCACAGACAACTGGAAGCACGCCCTGAGAGAACAGAAGCGAAGAAAAGGCAGGAGACAGCTGGGGAGGCATCAGCTCACGGCAACAGAGGGAAGCGCCAGCATTGTCCAGAAAGACAGTCAGGAGAACAGTCATAACAGAAGTCTGGTGGGACAATCTATTTTAGCAGCAAGTGTTAGAAAGAGCTGGGAAAGTCCAAGGAGGGCATTAAGAAGCCCAGGGAAGAACACTGTCGCCGAGGCCAAGACAGCAAGACTTTAGAGAAGGGGGTGTTAGACAAGCAAAAAGTTGCAGATGTCACACAGACAGGCTAAAAAGTATCTGCTAAATTTGAAGACCTGAGGGTCTTCAATCTTAGGCAGTACAGTTTTAGCAGAATTACGGGAATAAAAACCAGATTACAGTGGACTGAGATGAAAGCAGATGCAGACTGTCCTGGAAAGGAAAGAAATTCTGTTTTTCTGTCCCTTTCTAGAAAAAATAGATTATTTAAACTAGGAGGTTCCTACATTTTTGAGGTCCTTTGAAAAAGAGTAGGTAAGAGAAGTTATGAACTCAATGCTAATCATGTTCTCTGAAAAGAGGTGCCATCAGAGATCCAGTCTGATCTTGGCAGCTTTGTTTTCTAAATATTTCAATCATTCTGGATGTCTTAGGATGTCTTGTTCTTTCACTGTTATCCTTCATTTCAACTGTGCCATCAATTTTTAAGTTACTAACTCTTATTTCAGTAAAATATGAAAACTAGGTACGGGAAAGAGTACCAATCCTGTGAGTCCCCTGACTGAAATGTATAGGGATCAGAGGGAGTAATTAAAAGTGTCAAATGCCTTAGAGATGACAAGCTGCATAAAGACTGGGGGAAAAACAGGCTCTTTTGTTCCTGTGAATGAATTGTTCATGCTCTTAGCTAGTCAACAACCCTTCCTCTTGTGCGCTGGATCCCACACCCTCTAGCCCACTCAAAAATAGGTTTTCAGCAATTCTGCCCTCTTTCGGCATCACCGATTCTTTCCTCTCTACTAGATCAGCCTAATCAACATATAAATGTGAAGTTACTACTCTTATCTGGAAACAAAACAAAACACACTTTGACTCCACTTCATTTTCCTCCTTCCCTTTACGGAATTGTTTACAGAGCAGCCCCCCACCCCCATCCAAGGGTGATACATTCCAAGATCCCTAATGGAAGCCTGAGACCACAGATAGCACTGAACCCTGATTTCTGCTCATGTCTTCCACCACAAATTTAATGCCTTTTCTATCTTAAGTAAGCACTTATCAGGTACTGGGGTTGCAACTCTTGCCGTTTGAGATGAGACAGCAAAACTAGCACGACTTTCCTTCTCCTTCTTCAGAATTCCACAGATAGAAGATTCATTCTTACCCTAGATCTTAGCAACCTCAGCATACTTTTTCTTTCCTTACTAAGTCAAGAATTTTCACCTTTTCACTTAAAGGAAGCATATTAGAGCTTCTCTTTGGCATATCTGAAATGCTAGCATCAACACTCTTGTGCTTTCGGGCCATCATTAAGTAAAACAAGTTACCTGAACACAAGCACTGAGATACTGTGACAGTCCGTCTGACAACAGAGGCAGCTACTCAGTGACTAACAGGTGGGATACTCTGGACAGAGTGATGATTCACATTCCAGGCGGGACGCAGTGGGGTGGGACACTGTGAGATTTTATCACACTACTCACAATGGTGGACATTTTAAAACATGAATTGTTTATTTATGAAATTTTCCATTTAATATTTTCTCACCAGGGCTAACCATGGTGGGTAACTGAAACTGGAAAGTGAAGCCACGGATAAGGGGGTACTCACTGACTTCAACTGTTTTACTGGAAAGAACTGTTTATACTTATTGACTTCAATTTCTCTTCTTTCATTCTGTCTTAAATCCAACCCAAAGGAGGTAAGTGTCTACAACTCTTGACAAGGTCACCGATGCCTCCATGCTAAATCCAGTGTCATTTCTCAGCCCTTATCTTACCTGATCTTCCGGAAATATTTGACACAGTTGATCTCTTCCCCTTCCTTGAAGTACTTTCATTACCAGGTTTCCAGGACCCTGTACTCCTCCGGTTTTTCTGTTACCTTTTTCGGTGCCCCTTTGAGTCTGTTTGCTGACTCTTTCTCCTCTCCCTGACTTCTAAACGCTGGAGTATCCCTGAGTTCAAGTGTCAACCTCTTCTCTTTTCTATCCACACAGTGCCCCTTCCTGTGGGGATCTCAATCAGGCTCATGGCTTTAAGTATCAGCTGTATGTGATCAGCTTCCAAGTTCCCCTTTCTAGTCTAGACAGCTCCTAACTTTAGAGACGTCAAGTTGCCTATATAACATCTCTGCTTGGATATCTAAGCATCTCAATTTTAAAATCTCCAAAACCGAGTTCCTAACATTCCCTCCCCAACTCGCTCAGTCTTCCCTGTCTAATTTCAAGGAGATCCCAACCCCTCAGCTGTTTAAGCCAAAATTCTGGAGATGTCTTTTGGACTGCTTTTTCTCCCTTCTCACATCTCATCTGGTCTTTCAGACAAATCTTGTTTGGCTTACCTTCAAAATATATCCAGAGTTCTATACTTCTCACCTCTCCCAGTCCTAGTATTTTGAAACCCCCTCCAGGTTTCTGTCCCTACTACTCCACCAACATTTCTCTTGTCAAAGTCACTAGTGAAGTTCTTCGAGTCATCATCCCTTACCTGGATCATTTTAGAACCCTAATGGGCCTCCTTGCTTCCAGCCGTGCTTCCTTCTCTCTATTCTCAATATAGCAGTCACAGGGACGCTGTTAGAAAGTGTCAGATCATATCATTCTGCTCAAAATCCACCCATGCCTTCCCACCTCACTCAGAGTAACAGCTGAAGTACTTACTCTGACCCGTAAGACCCTACATGATCTAGTCCCTTGCTACCCAAAGTACGGGCCTCCCACCAGCAGCACTGGCATCACCTTAGACTGTCTGACTCAGCATTTGCATTTTAGTAAGATTTCTAGGCAGTTCTTAAGTTTTAAAGTTTGAGAAACACTGATGTAGCCTATTACTCCCCCCTCCCCGGTATACTCTGCTCCAGCCACACGGGGCTCCTGGTTATTTCTAAAAGGAAGAAACACTCCTACCTCAAGGCTTTCACACTCACCGCTCCCTCTGCCTAGAATAATCTGCCTCCATAACTGCAGGCTAGCTACCTTACTTCCTTCAGGTCTTTATTCCAGTCATTTGTAAAGCTTTTCTGGGCCACCTTATCTAAAATGGCACCCCAGGCCCTTCCTATCCCTCTTCCCAACTTTATTTTTTAATCCAGTTTTCTTGTCAATGTAGTATGCATTTTACTTATTTATCCTGTTTATTGTCTGACTTCCCTAGTAGAATTTAAGCTCTGTAGGGGTTGAGATTTTTGTCTGTTTTGGCTATTGCTAATATCTAGTGCCTGGAACGGTGTCTGGCACACGCAGACACTCAGAACATTTTTATTGTATGAATTGGATTCAGCAACTAGGTGGCTTTTAAAAGTCTTAGAGAACAGTTTCATCTGAATATAAACAGAAGGCAGGTATTAATGAGTTAAGAAATGAATGTCAGGAAAGGAAACAGAATTACAAAGTATAATCTTTTTTTAAAGAGCCCTAAAGAATATTAAAATAATTCATCTTAGGGATTAGCTAGTACTTCAATCTATTAGTGAATACATTTCTTCTTTAGCAAATAACTTCTAAATAGAGAAGATAAAAAGTCAAGTGGAACAGAAATTTTCAATGGAAGAGGGACTACTGCTATTAGCCCTTTTCTATATTCCTTCATACATCATCCAAAAATACCAAAGACAAGAGATGGGGGCGGGGAGGGACAGAAGTCAGCTAGAGCTCCTAGGCGTCTTGAATAAAGAACCGTAACTAAAAATGTGATCTTAAAAAAAAAAATCTGATGCTTGGGAGAAAATTATTTTAATATTTGTTGCAATTCAGACAGAAAATGGATTTGGCATTCTGAGAGCTAGCCCTGTGGTAGGTATTTCCGTAATGGTGACTATGTAATTCTCTTAACTGGGAGCCACCGATGTCTCATAGATCCCACGTTGCTGTTCCAGTTCACAGGAACCAGAGCACTGCAAATGACAGCTGAATGCAGATTACAAAGCAGCTCACAATGGCTTTCATTCCCTTTGCAAAGCATAACAAACGTACCTTCTATTTTTATGATCTAAAACTGCCTCTTTAGCACCTCATACGTTGTCAGAGCTGTTTTGAAGCCTAGGAAGAGGCCCAGTGTCCCAAAGCAGTTGCTTACCCAGTTGTAGCCAGATCATTACTCTCCTTGGAGCCATCTTCATCTGCAAAAAGGGGAGGCAGGGTGGAACTAGTCATCAAGGTTTCCATCTCTCTGAAAGGAAAGAGAATAAAAAAATAATTAATGGCTTAATTACTTCCAGCTCAAGTTCCACTAATTTAAGAGCTAGCCTTCCTTAATCACATCAGCAACAGAATAGAAGCTGACCTAAATATTTTCTTGACTTGGACACATCAATTTTAGCTTTATGGTTAATGGACTTTTAACCCTGGCCTTATCAACTGACCAGGCTAAAAACAGATTTTCACTATCAGGACACAGGTTGGAAAATTCCTTTTTGTTCATTCAGAATATTTTCAAAAGTATTCTTCATTTCCTGTAAAAACTGTTAAGCAGAGTAACTCAGAAGCAATGCAACCCTCAGCAAGTTATTCAACTTCTTTGAGATACAATTTCACCATCTTAGACACAGACGAAATTGCTGACTTAACCTACAGGGTTATTGTGAAGGATTAAACTGTAAGTGCTTCATAAACAGAGAAAGGTTAAGATGGTAAGTGCTTTGAGTATTATTATATAAAGAAACATATTGTTATTATAGCATTACAGTTTTTGGTCCCGGATGAATCATCTTTAGATTAAATGGTGACAAACTGAGCCCTCCAAAAGGAAATAATGCAAAGGAAGTGCAGGATGGAAGGCATACTGATGTGGTTCAAAATTAAAGTAACCACACTTCCAGGTCAGAAACCTGCTCCACATCACCATGATGACCAGTAGTCGAAAGAGCACGCACTTGGGTACAGGAAACAACTAAGCTTAATTGAAGAAAACAAATAAATCACAAGGACTTGAGGTTATCAGAATGAAAGGATAAAAGGACAAAGTGACAAAGAGAGTAATTTCATTTAGCATATCACTACAAAGAAAGATTTTTCCCTTCCAAGGCTTACCACCAAGGGCTTCACCCAGTAGAGCTAAAAGCAGAAGCCTTCCATTCATCATGAAAGTGATATTCAAACAGAACATTCAATAGTGACCCTGAACATCAGCCACTTAAGTGAAACTGAAAACCACTCCAGGAAAAGAAATGCCTCAATCAACTGGGAGAACTGAGAAGCAAATTACAAGCATTCACTTAGGAGCTCCCCAGCACTTAGCTCAGGTGCTGCTGCTGGGGAGACCGGTGAAGCAGCAACTGGAAGGGAAGCCCAGCAGCCCTGAGCAGAGCTAGAATCCGCCCTGCTGCGGTGGGGACACAGAGACAGTGCACATGACACCGATGCCACATTCCACATGCTCAGTATAGTCATTCACTTCCAAAATGGTAACACGGATGATTTGCTTCTTATTCTTACTTTCTTGTTTTCACTTCTAAATTTGTTACTTAGCAGGCCAAAGTCCATAAACAGCTTAATGTGAAAAGATGAATCTCTGTATATCCATTACCCATCACAGTGCGCAGAACGTGGAAGGCAGAGAAGAACTTCCTACCCATCCAGAGTCAGGAGCTCCTGCACGTGCAGGGATGCTTGCTAAACCCTGTTCATTTCCTTCGAGAGAAGGGAGTTTACAAGCGGCTCTAAGAAATATTGCGAAGTTGCATTCTGGATGTTTTCTAGGATAATCTTGACCCAAGTGTACTTACGTTTTAATTCATATTATGCACAGGCTGTAACATCACCTCACACCAATATTCGTTTTACCAAAAGCAAACTAATCAAAACTAATCAATTAGATGCCATTTAGCCTAATTACAAACCACAAGCAAACATTCAACTATCCCGGTACATATCCACAAACATTAAAGGGACTCATTTAACTGGCTCCTTTTTAAAAGTCTCCTTAGAAGTAACTGACTTTTCAAGAACCTTAAGATTCAGCATTTGAAGCTCTTAGCATCCCTCCTACACCTCAAAAGAAGATATATTATCTGGTGGGGGACAGATGAAGTGTCTTTTCATTCACTATGCCATCACGACCCTCTTCGAGTATTTCCCAGATATCTGTTGTTATTTTTGAAATACGGGGAGGCAGCTGGACAACACAACCTTAACAACATATAAACAGATCATATAAACAAAGGAAGTTCAGAGAACACACATTTTTTTGCCTTTTTTTCCCTCTCAGGTTTGTTTTACTCAACCCATATGGCTTCAGATATATTTTCTCTAGTGTTACTGAGTAGTCAGGTCCCTAAGAAATGAGTAATAAAGTGGGTGGAAGGTTAAGGGGCCAAGATCAACAAAAGAAGGAAATGAGGAAAAAGTCTAGTGAAACTCAAAGGCCTCTAAACTAGTCCAGTAAGTTGGAAAATAAAATGATTCCTAAGAATTGGCTGGGATCCTGCAAGAATCTGCTTTCATATGGTCCATGAGGGGGTGATTCAAATTGAATCACAGCTACCAAGCCACTGATTGCCAAAAGCCCTTCAGTGTAGCATCTGTGCCTGATAATGTCCCAGTACAGAGGTCACCCTGAACTTAGAAATTCTATGTAAGACACTCAAGAAATGTAATGAATGCTGCTCTGGAAGGGGAAAGAAGGGAAATATATACAAAGGCAAAGCGATACACAAGTTTGGTTTTCCGCTGCAGTTTACAGAAGCAGGTTTATCACACAGATGTTTCCTTGCAAAGAGATTCACCCAGTGAAGGCTTCTACCTCGATGCCTCAAAAAATGGTATTACCTTGGGGTTTACAGTTTGAACCAGGGTCCAGACTGTAGCTTTGGAAACTCAAAAACTCCCTCTAACACTAACTGCTCACTGAACAAACTGATGTGTAAAACAGTGCCAAGTTTAGTATTTTAATGACAATTACGCAAATTGTAATGAGAATTGTATTAAGCCACTAATCATAATCAGAACATTGCTTTGCTCAATATAGGACCAGAATAAAGGAACTTAAGTGGAGCCTAAGAATTGTTCCTCAAGTAAGATCGTTCTAGTAGCCTTTCCTGACAAAAGGGATGATCTCAACAATGAGACCATGTTATTCCAAGTGTGTGGGACAGTGCTGGAAGCATCATTTGTACTTCTGTTTTCTTGGGGTGGGCTCTTTTCAAGAGCCCTTTCCCTACTTTACATAAGTCCCCCTTCCTTCAGTCCTCTTGTGGAATCTATACCAATCTCTGATCATCATCTGCTGTCATTTCAGTCCTACAACTGACCGTTAACCACACAAACCTCTTTGCTGACCCCTGGCTTTCCCTTCTATGTCTGGCTTATATTCCATGGATACACTTCAAATACTCTTTTGCCAACACTCTCAATTCCTTTGCCGTGTTATTCTATAACCTACACGTAGATCAACTCTGAGTTTTAGCTCAAGATAGTGTTTGAGAAAAATCACAAAATAAAGAGTGCTACTATAAATTTATGGTGTCCAACCACAAGTGGGCCCTTAATGCTCTCAGCAGTCATTCTGCATGTTCTTAGGGGATTTCCCAACTGCCACATCAGCTCCATCAAAATTTTCCAATCAATTTAAACCTAACTCACTCAAACCCTCCCACTTAGCCTCATCTCTTCAAACTTCCCATCCCTGACTCACACCAAAAACCATCCTAAATTGTTTTATTTTAAAAGCATGTAATTCATATATCATAAAAGTCACCCTTTAAGTTGTACAATTTGGTGGCTTTCAAATATTTACAAGGTGATTTTCATATACTATAACCAACACCATAATTAATTTTAGAACATTTTCATCATCCCTAAAAGAAACTCACTACCCATTAACAGTCACTCCCCATTCTTCCCTCCCCCTAGGACCAGATAACCACTAATCTGCTGTCTTTATGGATATACCTATTCTGGACATTTCATGTAAACGTAATCATACATTCTGTGACCTTTTGTGTCTGACTACATTCACTTAGTATAAAGTTTTCAAGGTTCACCACATTTTAGCATGTACCAGAGTTTCATTTCTTTTTAGGGGTGAATAATATTCCGTTATATGGCTATACCACATTTTGTTTATCCATTCATCAGCTGATAGGCTTGGGTTGTTTGTACTTTTTGTTTATAGTGAATAATGCTGCTTATGAACATGTGTGTACAAGTTTTTATATGGACATGTTTTCAGTTCTCTTGGGCATATACCTAGGAATGAAATTGCTGGGTCATATGGTAACTCCATGTTTAACATTTGAAGGAACTGCCAAACTGTTTTCCAAAGTACATGTACCATTTCACATTCCCACTAGCAATGTATGAGAGTTTCAAATTCTCTATATCCTTACCACAGTCTTCAGGAGTGCTAGAGAAATATCAACTCCAGTCTCTTCTAGCTTTCCACATGGGCTAAGGGAAAGATACAATTCCAGTCCTGTTCACCCATCCTGTCCCACCTAAAGGGGGAACAAAACCTGAGAAGCATTGGTGAAGTTCACAGTCCAGGAGCATATGCTCACCAAAAGACTGAGACCTAATCATGGTATTACAGAATGCTTCTTTTGCCCTTATACCTTACCACTATATCACTAAAGGCATGTATACATGATGTATGGTATCCCATGCTCATGGATAGGAAGACTCAATATTGTCAAGATGTCAGTTCTTCCCAGCTTGAGCTATAGATTCAACTCAATCCCAGTAAGTTATTCCATGGATACCAATAAACTGATTCTAAAGTTATATGTAGAGGCAAAAGATTTAATAGCCAAATCAATATTGAAGGAGAAGAACAAAGTTGGAGGACTGACACTACCTCAACTCCAAGACCTCCTTTTAAGCTATGATAATCAAGATAGTGAGTTTTGGGGAAAGAAAAGACAAATAAATTATTGAAACAGAGTAGAGAGCCTAGCTAGAAATAAACCCATATAAATATAGTCAATTGATCTTTGACAAAGGAGAAAAGGCAAAACGATGAAATAAAGATAGTTTTTCAACAAATGGTGCTGGAACAACTAAAAAGAAGTCTATCCAAAACATACAGAGAACTCTTAAAACTTAACAGTAGGAAAATGAACACCTTGATTAAAAAATGCTCAAAAGATCTGAACAGACGCCTCACCAATGCATATACACAGATGGCAAGTAAGCATATGAAAACATGTTTAATATGTCATTTGGGAGCTGAAAATTAAAACAATGAGATACCATTGCACATCTATCAGAATAGTTAAAATCCAAAGCACTGTCAACACCAAATACTGGTGAGGATGTAAAGCAACAGGAACTCCCATTTATTGCTGGTAGAAATAAATGAAAATGGTACAGCCAGTATGGAAGACTGTTTGGTAGTTTCTTATAAAACTATTCATACTCTTACCAATAATTGTGTTCCTTGGTATTTACCGTAAGGAGTTAAATACTTATGTCCATTGAAAAGCCTGCACATCGATGTTTATAGCAGCTTTATTCAAAATGTCAAAATTTGGACACAAACAAGATGAGTAGATGAGTGGATAATCAAACTGTGGTACATGCAGATAATGGAATATTATTCAGAGCTAAAAAAGAAAAAGTAATAAGTTATCGAGCCATGAAAAGACATGCAGGAAACTTAAAGGTATGAGTTAAAGGACCCAATCTGAAAAAGCTACATAGTATATGATACCAACCACGTGGCATTCTAGATAAGGTAAAACTATGGAGATAGTAAAAAGATGAGTGGATGCCAGGGGTTGGGGGGAGGCAGGAGTGAACATGCAGAACACAGAAGATTTTTAGGGCTATGAAAACTATTCTGTATGATACTGGAATGGTAGATATCTGTCATACATTTGTCAAATCCCATAGAAAGTACACCACCAAGAGTGAACCCTAACGTAAGCTATGGATTTGGGTGATGATTATGTGTCAGTGTAGGCTCGTTGATTGTAACAAACGTACCACTCTGGTAGGGGAAGGTGACAGTGGGGCAGGTTGCACATATGGGGCATGGAGTATACGGGAACTCTTGTACTATCTGCTTAATTTTGATATGAATCTAAAACTGTTCTAAAAATATTTATTAATTTAAAAATTAATGTAATTATACCATTTATTGTAAGATAGACCTGAGGTTTAGGAATAAATACAACTGATTTTGATATGCATACAATTTAACAGGAGCAGGTGAAAATACAAAGGCTTACTAGGGAGCAGTCTACTGCTGTGAGCATTTAGCTAAGAGCATTCAGTAGGCTGTGGGCATTAATCAATATATTTTACAGAGGTAATAATAACACTGGCTAATCCTACCAGGGAGTTAACTGGGGTTCAGCTAAGTGAAATTCAGTTAAGAACTCTCTCACTGTAGGTTTTGATGTGGGAGATGAGGGGGCAAAAGATAAGGCTAGATAATTTGGGAGTAATTAAGTACTTACTTTTTGTGGGAGTGGGTGGGATGGGGAGATAATGAGTTTAAGGCTTAGGGTTGTTTCAGTGCCTAAGAAGGACACGAGGAGGTGTGTGTTTGGCTGGGTGCTGGATGGAGTGGGCAGAAAATGTGGCTCTCTATTCCCAGAATCTAGAGCCCAGGCTCCTATGACTATTGTTGATTTTTAAAAAATGTAGTAGGCTAGTCTAGGAACTAAATAATAAGGAGACTCATTCATTCATTCAACAATTATCTATTGAGTATCTAACATTCTAGGCACTTTATACGTACTGGGGATACAGCAGCAATCAAAACAGGCAAAAATTCCCACCCTCATGCAGCTGAGTATAATGAGACACAGATAAAAAACAAGATAAAGTAAGTAAAATGAATAATGTTACACAGTGACAAGTACAAAGGAAAAAAGAGAGCAAGGAAAGAGGCCAGGAAGAGTTCAAGGGAAGAGGGTGTCTGGAATTTCAAAGAAGCCAGGAAAGGCTTCACTGAGGTAACCCTTGGGGAAAGACCTAAGGAGGTGAAGGAGAGAGTTAGGCACGTGCAAGGACAGACTGGCCCAGGCGGGGGGACGACTCATGTGAAGGAGTACCCCTGTATGACCGAAGGAGGCAGCAAATGTGACTGGACTGAACCAGGGGCAAAAACAGTGGATGAACCTGACTGCTACAGGGAACCAGACAGTGTAAGGCTTTGTAAGTCATAGTAAAGAGTGGCTTTTACTCTCAGATGAGAAACCACTAGAAAGTTTTGAGTAGAAAAGGTAGGGATCAACCATTTTTTTAGGATCACTCTGATTGCAGTTTTGAGAACACAAGGAAGGGTGGAGAGGGTCAAGGGTGGAAGTAAGGAGATTATTAGGAGTCTAATAATCCAACTGAAAGATGATGGATTGGATCACAGTGGTTAGTAGTGTGGGTGGTGAGCAGTGGTCAGATTTTTGATAGATTTTGAAGGTAGAGCTAATTTCTAAGTTCAAAGTAACTGAAAAGAATTAGGAATAGACTGCGTGGTTTGCATATATTTTAACTGTAGTCTTACTACCTGTCTAGTGATAAAGGGTGGGCTATGCTGGCAATATATTACTTGCAATTTTTTTGAAGTTAAATATAGTGGGGTTTTTGGGTCATAAAGGAAATAATCCAGCTTCCATTTAAGGCAACGCTTGTAGAGTTTATATTTCAACAACAAACATTTGTTGAGCACCTTTATTGTGTGACTGAGATTGTTCTTGGTGTCAAGTGGTGTCAAGCGTAGCTGTGTTTTACAGAATTTTGTGGTCTGTTACTCTCCTTGGTCTAGAGACACTGTTCTCAGGCAACAATGAGAAGTGGGAAGAAGAGGCCAGGGTTAGAAACAAACATAAATCTTCCACCATTGTTTATGAGTTTTTGAAGTAAGGGTTTTATAAACTTTTGAGTTAGATATTTTCTAAAGAATATAGTAAGTACTAGATCATCAAAAGAAACTGGACACAGTTTAGATTTCTTTCTAGATAGTTTGATCACTGTTCATGCATTTTTCCCCCCTCTCCTTGATGGAGAACTGTTACCATCAGGACACAAAATATGTTGTGCTAAAAAAAACACACACACAAAAACCCCACTAAACATCTAGAAATAATGTTTTGTATCGTGTTGAAGCACAGTGATAACACAGAGAAAATAAAAAATTTTCCTCTGCCAAAGCAAAACTTGTCATTTTATAAGCAGGGTGTTGCCTTTTGAGGTCATAGTCCTCATATTTGGCTTTTTCATGGTGCCTGTTGGTCCCAAGTTGCCCTTCCTACACAGCCTGTTCAAGCACTGCTTTTATTATTAGTAAACAAGAGAGATAACTGCCCAAGTAAGAAATTTCTGGACCAGTGCCGATCTAAGAGTTAAAAGTAATCCAGTAAAACTTAGCATTACTTCCTTTAGCGTAGAGAACTTTCCCAATTTCCTGGGACACTGGGTTACTATGGAGCAGTAAAAAGGTAGGTGTGTATAAGGCAGGGGTAGAGGAGTGCGAGAGGGGGTGGGGGGAGTTGGGGGAGTGCCAGGACAGGTGTACTTCATTTTGGAAGCCATATGATATATAAAAAGGTATTTTCAATGATAGTCAATGTTATAATTTAATTTTATATCTGGAAAACAGAAGCAATTAATTATACAAGTACAGAAAGTCATTGTTCTTGTTTGGTGAAGATACATATGTGTATTTTTTCACTTACTTCTTGGTGATTCTCATGGAGGGCATATCAGAATAGAGGAATTTCATGTTTACCAAGAAGCAACGGAGTTTTAAAAAAGCTGAAAAAACAATGCTTTTCACAGTTCATTATATGTCACTGCGTTAGGCATTAGAGACACAGAGTCAGTAAGAGTGACAAGAAATTCTTGTCCTTTTGCAGTTTATAATCTATTGGGGGACAGATCGGCAAACAGCAAAAGAAAAATGGGAAGGCTGTAGCAGTTGATTCATGTGAAGTTATTTATTTATTTATTTATTTAGATGAGCAAAACAGGGAACAAATACAGATGAATTGAAAAGATAGAGTGACCAGCTAAGATAACCACAACTTATTGTAATAAATTCACTGAGCAAAACCTGAAAGGGAACACTTAGCTCAGGGTACTTGCATGCTTGGAATCCAGACTCGAATCAAGGAGGTAGATAGGATTCCTTTTTAAAATAAAATGATTCAAGCCTGGGGTCTGAGGAAAGCAGTACACGAGGAAGCAGAAGCAACAAAGGTCCTTAGTATCTTGACCTAAACAAAAACTTACTAGTTAACAGCTCTAGGGCAAGGATCCTTACTGGTTCAAGGAACATTGCTCCTCTATTTTCTTACATTTTACTCTGCTTTCTTCAGTTCAAACTTGCAGCTGTGAAACGACACTGTAGAGAAGAGATGAAAAGAATGTTCCTTTTTGTTACAGTCAATAACTCCCAAATTGTTTACTCTTTCAAAGCTGAGGAATACTAAAAGTAAGAGATGACATGTTGGGAAGAAAGCCAGAGATCACTTATAAAATCTAGTGTAATAAAAGGAAATAGAGCCCATCAAAGTGTTCTTCATTTTAATCAACTTAATTTAATACAAATTAAATTCTCTTCCTAGGAAGAATTCCTAAAAGAAGAAAACAAGAGAACTTTGGGTAGTAGGGAAGTCTACCTCCAGACAAAAGGTGAAGACAAAAACATCAGCAAAATTTTAGTTGCGGGGAGGCCAAGCAGTTACTAGTCTTCACTACTTTGAACAATAAAATGAAATTCTCAGTTTTCCTCACAAAACAAATAGGCAAAATTTCAGTTTAACCAAACAATTCAAACAAAACAGAGAAAACTTAAAACTCACAATTAGTTTGCTATATTTTGCTTTTGAATCCTACAGCTGACAGTGCTCAGGACGTCAGAAAATAAATCAAATAGCCACGGAATTCAAACCTGACACATTTAAAGCTTTAGAAGACTAGTTTCCCAGGCACGGTTTTCCTTTAACTCCCCATTACGATAAGGCTCCTACCCTCCCAAGGCAGTTCCGCTCAGGTGCCTAGATGTTATCTTCCTGGTTTACAAGCTACTGATTTTATTTCCTTTGTTTCCAGGCGAAACAAAAACAAGTTTAAAACCATGTTAGCTGTAAGCCTAACTGAGGAGTAACTAGACTAATTAACTCATTTCAAGATTCTTGGTGTTTAGTGTATTTACTAAAATCTGACAAAACTTTTACTTCCAGAGTGGCTTAGTGCTGTTCAAAGGCTCACTTAGTCCAGTAAAGCAGGACTACGTCCCAGGAAATAAGAACGTGTAGAACGATTTGTCTCGCTCTCCTCTCTACATTAGATGCATTCACTTGCCTGCATGAGCCAGTACTTCTGCGGCGAGCAGAAATCCTGTACAGTACAAAGTAGAGGCATTGTGTGATTTCTGCTTTCAGTACCCTCATATTTCAAATGGTGCTAATAATACCTTCTCTGTTTAATGCAAAAAGATACTGTGAGGATCAAACAAATTTTTCTTTATGTGCTCTGCAAACAATAAAAGAATGTGAAAGCTATTTTTACTTATTATGTTACAAAGTTTGCAATGAAATATTTATGAGAAAATATACAGATTATAGTTTTATCAAAAGAACAGATACATAAGAAAAAAGACTGGAAGGAAACACATCAAGATGCTCAAAGTAATGTTAGGATGGTGAAATTACGAGTAATTACTTTCCAGTATTTGTTTTCACTTCCCAACATTCAGTAATACATTGTTACTTTAAGGAAAGAGTAAAGTACCATCAAAAATCACAGACTTTAAACTTAAAATTTAATTTCACACACAATACATGAATACGCCTTCTTTTTAAAATTTTTGACTACACATAGAGCTGAATTCCCTTTGACCAGACTCTCCTCTCCCCTCTCCAGAAAATATACTGTTAGAGGAACTTCTAGCTTATTGCTGAAATGAGCCTTAGAGATAATTTCTAGTACTATACTCATTCTCTTCCTCGCTCGCTCGCTCATTGTCTCTGTCAAATCAGAATCAGCCCTACAAGGCAGAGAAGAGTAAACATGTCTAACAGGAAGAGTATGAGAACACAGTTTATAAATTTTGCTTTTGAATTAAAAATGAATTAAGAAATTCATTTAAATTTTGCATTCAAGTTTATAAAAGAATTTTTAACACAAAAATAAGTGTTGGAAACTATTAAGAAACCAGGAGAAAGTATCATGTACTCCCAAGGCAATGATGTATTTCCCTGTGAGTGCATGATCACATAGCATAGGTTAGGTTCATCCTCCTGACAGATAACTGACACACTTCAATACTGAGAGAAAAAGAAGGGCTGTGACTTCCTCCTCCTCCTCTACAATACAGCACAGAATGAGTAATTCCTATTATTGGCTAGAAGTATATGGTTAACTCAATTTATGTCCTGTTAACATTCTAGATAAAACTACATGACAATACATTGCAATTATCATATAAAAGTCCCATTTAATTATGAGAAAACAGACCACAATCTGAACTTAATAAGGCTAGGCATTTCCTTGAAAGGTTTAATTCTGAAAATTATCATACATCTGAGGTTTTGATAAATGTACATTCTTATGTCACTGGTAGGAAAAGTAACAAGCTGTTTATGAATAAACATAAACAATGTCATTTTACTTCTTGTTGATATTATCTTGAGATAGACCTCAAATATAATATACTCGATCCATCTCTCATTCCACTGTCATCTCTTTCCCTTCAAGTATTTGACTCCAAATCTGGCTTACATGAAAAAGTTCATCATTACAACATGTTTTTCATGGAAGCATTTTCTCTGGAGGTATTTATTATTATTACAAAGTCTCTTCAAATATCTAATCTGACTCTTGGTGTTTAGTAATATTAAAATATTTAAGAGACAAAACTGATAACTTAAAATCAAGAGATGTCAATGAGAGCTATGAGGAAAGAAGCATAATTACAGTTTTCCACAACAAATTCACTCAAATTTTGGGAGAGGGAGAACCAAAGCATCTCAAATTTCTGATGAAGGATTATGTGCTATATAATCTGCAGGGAGACAAACTGAGGCAGTAGGAAGAGCTCTGAACTGAAGTCAGGAAGTCTGATTCTGAGTTCAGGCTGTGCCAGCAACCAGCTGTGTCTTCTGGGATCACTAAACCATTCTGGCCAAGTTTCTTCATCACTAACAGTTTGCCTGTACGATCCTTTCATAGCTCTGATTGCCCTTTTACTGCTACAAGGTCATCTTCTCACTGTTTTGTCCTTGATTGCACAGAACAGAATAATCAAGACAGACCCAAGATTATCTACAGATAGATTATTTGCAACATGAATATGCAAAATAAAATACATTCATTTCATGACTCTGGGGAAGTTCTGAGGCAGAATATAAAGTAATAATGAGAAGGAAAACCTACTAATAATAATGCTTTATTGTAATCTGAGACAGAAATGCTTGCATGGCTATGCTCTTCAAGAGAAAAGGTGCCTTGAAATTGATGGTTTTATGGGGCTGGCGTAGAAACACGGATGGATTAAACGCTTGAGGACAGTGAAGGTCATCTATCAGACTGAATCAGGGAAATCTTACAGACTAAAGATTCTCATCAGCAACAATGCACACTGCTGCACACTGCTATGCTTTTCTCAACCCCTCTGGAGCTTCTGGCTCTCTCTTTTTATTCGTCTAATTCTTGGCATTGGTGCTGTAATTTTTTAATGTTAAGTGTCTGTCTTCTCCATGGAAGACACCATGCTCTGGATATCTTTCTAGCTTCTTCAGGTGTTCTGGTTCTCTTGCCATCATTTTAACCTCTGTTGCAACAATGACTATTCTTTTTTCCTTCAGATATAAATATACTCTGTTCCTAAAAAAGAAAGAAAACAAACAAAACTCATAATAATACCTTCCATTAATTTCTATCTTTCCTTATAAGCAACTGCCCCTTCATTTACCTTTTCTTTATAACCAAACTACCTGAAAGATTATTCCAGTCACTGCTGCTACTCACTCAATCTGAAACACATGGTAATCTGGTTTCTACCCCTAACTCACTCTACTGACTATTCTCAGATACCAGTAATCTCTAAATTGCTAATTTCAATGAACACCTTTTAATCTTCAGCCTATTTGGTTGTTAACTGGCATTGGATGCTGTAAATGAGTCTTCCTCTACAAACTCCACTTCTTCCTATATGCTACCCTCTTTTGTTTTTCTCTCTCATTTCCTTAGCCGTTTCTTTACACTTCGGCCCTTTTCTCTCTCTCTACATGTTTTCCTAGTGATCTCAGTTTCAATGTTTCAACAACCACGTATGACATCTAAAACCAACTCTTTTAAATTCCAGGTCTGTATCTCATATGGCAAAGATAGCTTCCTTTGGTCTGCCACAGGCTACTCGCACTTAACACATATAAAGCTGAATCTGTAATCTTTTCCTCAAAATCTGTTCCATCTCCCATGTTCTCTATGTCAGTTGAGGGTTCTCTACTCTGTCACTCAGGCTAAAGACCTGGGAGTCCTTTTCAGCATTTCCCCGGCCCTTCTCATCACATTCAGTCCCTCACCAAATCCTGTTGATTCTGTCTCCCCTTCTATGTTCCTGATGTTACTGTCTCAGTTAAAGCCTTTATTTTTCTTGGCCTGAGGATTCTAACAGCCTCCTGCCGGTCCTTCCTGCCTCCAATCTGTTTCCACACAGCTGCCAGTGATCATTCTAAAATACAAATCTAATTATGCATATTATTCCTCACTTAAAATCATTCAAGAGGCTACCTACTGTCTTCAGGTGATTTATACTTTTTTCTTCTTAAAATTCTGTTTGAAAACATAAAAGTTATGCTCATTTTTGAATGTCTTACAATAAAGATACATTATTTGATCATTAGAATAAACAATAAAACTTTGCCTCATAATAGTGACCAACTTTAAACCAGTTTTGGGGTCAAGAAAAGGAATCTTGACATGTTTAAATGAACTAGAACACAAAAAGTTTAATTGAAAATAATACACTAAAAAGAACTAAATCTTCTCTAGATTGAACGCACATCTTTGGGACCCTCTATTTGTTCTCACATGAAACATCTTAAAAATTTACCCCTTTAGGGAATTAAGATTCAGCTGACTTGCTAATAAAACCCTTACAGAGATGATAAATGCTGAGTAAAAAAAAGCAATCCTGACCTCTTCTTCTTTTTAAGTAAATAAAAGAACAATAAACCATAGTTATACCTTGTTTTATTGTGATTCACAGGTACTGTATTTTTCTTTTTACAAATTGATAGTTTGCAGCAACTCTTTGTCAAGCAAGTCTACTGGCACCATTTTTCCAACAGCATTTGCTCCTGTTGCATCTCCATGTCACGGTTTGGTAATTCTTGCAATATTTCAAACTTTTTCATTATTATTATATTCGTTATGGTGATCTGTGATCAGTGATCTTTGATGTTATTACTGCAAAAAGATTATAACCTGCTGAAGGTTCAGGTGATGGTTGGCATTGTTTAGCAATGAAGTATTTTTAAATTAAGATGTGTGTATATTTTTTAGACATAATGGTATTGCACACTTAATAGACCACTGTATAGTGTAAAAATAAGTTTTAAATGCACTGAGAAACCAAAAAATTCATTTGACTTGCTTTGTTGCCATAATCACTTTATTGCAGTGGTCTGGAACTGAACCTGCAATATCTCTGAGGTATGCCTGTATATCAAATAGCTTATGTCCAGGAAATAAGCATAATTATTAAGAAGACAGATGAAATAAATGAGTATCATAAGATTTAATGCTCAATATACATAACTACTTATGCTGGAACTTACTATTAATTTTTGAACTAGGAAGATTATTTTCCACAGTATCATATTTAAAGACATGCTTTAGGTCTTGAAATTAATAGGTTATCAGATAGAGTAATTTCTAGTCTCTCCCATAACCCTTTTAATTACAGTATCTATGTTCTTTCCTGCAATATCTGTGCAATCAACTCCAAACCTCTTGAGAGCAAATGTTATTCAGTATTATATGTGAATTACCAAGTAAGGTAGGAGAAGCTGTTAAACCAACTGAGATCCCATGATGCCAGTTAAATTTCAATCTTTGTTTTAGGCTCCCAAAACATGTCAGCACTATTGTAGTAAAGTAGGTTATAAGTTTTGGGTGATGTGATTTGCTTGAGAGACAAAGAAAGCAGAGTGCAGAACAGACTATCATAGGCCACAGTAAAGTAAGTTCAGAGCTGCAGCTACAATTTATTTTTTATTATGCATATTTATTAAGTACTGAAATAATAAACATGAAGTCCAGATAAGGGCTGAACACACCAGATTAAACACATGCCTTCCCTACGCTCTAAGAGGGCATAGTTTGAAAAAAAGAACAACTTAATACCTAGGAGGGCAGAAGCTCTCACAATCATTTTACTATATTCACTACTTTCTAAAACAGTCCATAAAATGGTGCACTACTGAACTTAAATCCACTTATTCTATTTGAAAAATAGTGTTCTGAACTTCACATCTTTGAACTCAAGCTTCCCATTGGATGATGATCAATTGTTAGCTACCAGGATAGTGTCCTTGATATATAAAAATGATTGGTGTTTCACCACTGGTTAGGCCCTTTCTATTTTTAATAAGTAGGATGCAATTATACCAGTTCATCCTTAGTCTACCTGGCCCCCTGGAGCAGCAATATTCATCCACAGGGCAGCACCCTAAGGTAGGAGGCAGCTGGAGATCAAGGCTAATCCCATGCACCCGGATTATTTTATTACATGATGGACATTAAGCTACAGACAAAAATTGAGTTGTAATTTCTAGTGTGATAAGGTTTTACTTACCTAAGTAAACATTAAACTCTTCACAGAAAGGAATACAACTCTGTGGATGGGTCACAAAGGCACAGAAGGGAAAGACGGTACCACTGTGTCTACTCTGCTCTTTACCAATGATAGTGCTGTTAGACAAAACTGCTAAATAGGAAAAGATACATACTTAGTAAAGGCTGACAGCTAGAAAGATATAGTTGACTCAAGTCTTTCTTCTTACGATAAATGAATCTATACGTTATCCTCACTATCATGTATTGCTGGAGAAAGATTTTGATTAAACTCCAGGGAGAAGAAATCTGCCAATTAGAATTTTGCAAGTGGTATGTTTTACTAGCAAATCAATGGCTAGAGCTGACATTGTCTTTCAGGCAAAATAAAGCTGCTCTTTCCCCTTTCTAGAAATAAACAAAAACCACCCCATTACATTTATTTAAGATAGCCTCTAAATTGGCAATTAGCTTGAGAAGACTGTTTTCACACACGGCAGAGTTCCCTGTACTTAGGTCTGCCCGCTCCCTCTGTAACCGTCATGCACCATATTTCTGTATTGCTGTAGTACTACAGGAAGAATTTCAGAATTCCTCACATTCCTTCACTAGCTCTAGAGTCAGCGGTTTACACTTCAAAAACCCAAGAAAGAACCCATGGTAGCAACTAGAGGATTATGAAATTCAGACACTTACTTAGTCATACCTGGCAGCAGACATTTATAAATTCTTATGATTTATAAACTTCCCAATTTCATTGACCTGAGCATAGCTATGAATGTCTGATAAATCTGCAAATGCCAATAAACAAGTGAAGTTTTAAAAATTATTTCACTAAGAATTAACAGTTTTGCAAAGGCAGAACTAATAATGATGGTGATGATGTCAGAAACTTGCCTTTTCTAAGCATTCAGAATTCTCATTCTTTTTGTGTCACTCCCCTTCCCCACCATGGCCCTGGACCTACTAATATGCGTAAGAAACATTCAGCATGTTTTTTCAGTTTATGGCAGAATTCTAATTCCCAGGCTTTAGAAACAAATAAGACTATCTCATTTACTATATATTAAGAAATATAAATCCCTAAAACATATCCTTTTTTAAAAAAATTGAAGCAAAATTAATTTACAATACTGTGTTAGTTTTAGATGTATAAAATATTTCCTTTTGAAATGAAATTTACCTAGTAGTAAATTAGTACACAGTACTACCTAGTTAACATTTTTGTCATGGGTTTTGAGAAATTCTAGTGGCCTGAAAGCTGTTTCAAAATGTTGGACTTATACTTTCATACCAAACATACAAGTAAGCATCTCATTTTACTGAAATTAGCTTAAAAACAATAAAAAATTTAATTAAAAATTAGATCTAAGATGAAGAAAACTCAAACTCTCTAAGAAAATGGAGAATATGTTGTAATATCAAATCATAATAGCTCTATATATCTTATAAAATATACATGAAGACATTAGTATTGTGAAATATGATCATTTTTGCCCTGTGATTAAAAGGGCTGTCATATATTTACTTTGGTAGCATTATGGCATATTTATGTGACTAAAATAGCTAATAATCTTTACACAAACAATTGTCAGTCTCAGTAGTAAGCAAGTGCAATTAGACTACCTCTCCTTTGTAGGGCTCTAATGTTTAAATTAAAAAAATGTTCTGGAAAAGAAGACAAGTTGCTTAGCCAAGACTGCCACTGAGAACACTCTGCCTGGAGTTTTCAATAGCTCCAATCTAAGAAACGTGGGCAGGTGTATTCCTCTGTGGGGGCTTAAATAAAATCTGCCCACAACTGCCAGTTTAGCTTAGCACATAAAATATACATCACTGAGAAGACAGGCTAATCACCAAAAACTGTCTCTAGGCATTACAATGGTTACATGCTGCCTTTCTCTGAGAGTAATTCTGAAGAAATAAAGGATTCAATCAGAGGAAACAAATAACCCCTCCACACTCCCAGGGGACAGGGCACGCGACGCTTATGAAATGGTTCCTGACCTATATAGTTTACCTAAGATGGCATGCTGTCTTTTCTCATTCATCATATATTTACCAAAACACATAGTATGTACCAGGCGCTTAGTTTAAGATACCAGGACAAGTGTCTTAACAACAGTGAACAAAGAGCCTCTGCTTTCAGGAAAATTATAGTTTGAGGTGAAAGACATTAAGCAAATACCAATAAACCCAATTTTAAATTGTGAAAACTACTATGAACGAAAAGAACAGAACACTATAGAATAACAGTGGGAGATGTCACTTAGACAGGTGGCCTCTGTGAAGAAGTAAAGTGAGAGCTGAATATTAAGTTGGTACATTCCATGCCAAGGAGCTAGCTTATCAGGACTTGAGGTGAGAAAGAACTTGGTGCTTTGGAGGAAGTGAAAGAAGGCTAGAGTGGGCTGGAGAAAAATGATCAGGAGAGGAGAGTAGCAAGGAGAGGTAAGCAGGGACTATGTCCTGCAGAGATGTGGGGTTATGTGAGACATTTGGGCTTTCACCAAAGTGTAAGAGCAAACTTTTGAAGAATTTTAAAGAGTGGCATGATATATTTATGCTTTCTAAAGGATCGTTCTTAAGTTCTGTGTAAAGAATGGATTGACAGTAAGAATGAATCCAGGAAGGTACTGTTGGGAAGCTACTGCAACAGTCTACCACAGCATGATGGTGGCTCAGAATAGAGTGTGTTAGTGAACATGAAGCATGGAGGGTGGATTCAAGATATATTTAGGAAGCAGAATCAATAGAATTTTGTAGTGGTCTGGAAGGGGCGTGTGGGTGTGTGTCTGGTAGCGAGAGATCTCAAGAATGATCCTCAGATTTCTAATTGAGATATTAGTAGATATTTATGGAGATAAGATATATAGAGATAAGGAAGACTGGATATATCAAAAAGATCAAGAGTTAAAGATTGAATATGTTCATTGTAAGGTGCCTTTGAGGTATATGTCAACTTGGAAGCTGGCTACTGGAGTCTAGAGCTCAGAAGTCTGGGCTGGAGAGAGGAATTTAGGAGCTTCTCCAAATCACTGCCCTTGGTTCTTCAAATCACTTGCCCATTATGATTTAACTATTTTCATCATCTAGGGATAGTTCTAAATTAAATGCTATTATCTTGGTCTAGTCTCCATTCTCCCATCTTCTCCAGTAACTTCACTGTTGATCAGACTCCCTTGTAATACATTCACCCTCTGAACTTAGTTGACCTACACACAGAAAGTTGACAACATAACACATCTTTGACCCAATCAAGAAGAAATCTGATGCTTCCTTCAAGTCCCTAAGATGTCATTCTCCTTTGTCAACACCCTTCTAGTCTAAACATTCACCTCACTGCCTGCTTTATTAAGACAAAAGATAGCCAGAAACCTTTACATCCATCCTTACCTGATCCTCAACATACCTCTAGTCCTGTACCCAGCCACTTATATTTCCCTCCAGAATCTGAGGAAGAATTATCACCTCTTTGCTTTCCTTCTTCTAGCCCCATCCAAAACCCAAATTCTTCCAAATGTCTCTCTTTTTTAAAGGTATAATTCACATACCATAAAATTCACCTCTTTAACGTACGATTCAGTGGTTTTTAGTATATTGGAATACAAGGTATTTTAGTATCAAGGTTGTGCAACCATCACCACTATCTAATTCCAGGACATTTTCATCACCTGGCTGCCCCCAACCCCCCAAGAAACTCCATACACATTAGCAGTCGCTCCCTATTCCCAGCCCCCAGCTCCTGGCACGCTAATATACTTTGTCTCTATGGATTTGCCTATTCTAGACACCATATATAAATGGAATCATATAGTATATGGCCTTTTGTGTCTGGCTTTGTTCACTTTAGTGTAATATTTTCAAGGTTCATCCATTTTATAGCATTGTCACTACTCCATTCCTTTTAATTGATGAACCATATTCCATTGTATGGCTATAATATATTTTGTTTATTCATTATTAATTAACAAACATTTGGGTTTGTTTCTGTTTTTTTGGCTCTTATGACTAATGCTGCTACGAACGTTTGGGGAAAACGTTTTTGTGTGAACGTATTTCCAGTTCTCTTGGGTATATAACTAGGAGTGGAATTGCAAGTTAAGTATCTCTTGATATCTAAATTTACTCTTTTGCTGAGTTCAGATAACCTAGGATATCTCTCAATGCAAACAACTCTATACTGACCTCCCCACTCTACCTTCACTCAAACACCTTCAATCTTCAGAATCTTTACATATTAATTACAACTTAGTTCTTTCCAATTAAACTGAGGGCAGGAATCAATCCTCACAGGTCTAATTATACAGTAGGTGTTTAATATATGCTCAACATATTGACACCCTAAGATGCTCACAAATGAGAATGATGACTTATTCACTCCTTCGTTCAGCAGATCTTTAAGTGTTTGCTGTACGCTGGTCACTGTGTTTAATGTTGGGTATAAACAGTGAACAAAAGCTATTGATCAGTTTCATCTACTTCAATTCCCAATTCAACTCCACAAGTATTTACTGAATACTTAATGATGTGAATGGCATTGTGCTAGGGATGACAGCATGCACAGGAATATGTTACAGTCTGCAGACTGTATGACACTCCATAAACTCTACTAATGACAGTAACAACAACAGAAACATACAACGGCAGCAGTGGCACTAGAAATTAAATGCCGTAAGAAAAGAACAAAACCCTCTGGAGGGTCAACAGAGCATATATGGTTGGGAAAATGGAGAGAGAAGAGGACAGACAACAAAATACTTCTTAAAGCTGAAGATGATATTTGAGAAAGGGCCACAAAGAAGGTGGCATTCTGACAGATAAGGATTCCTAGGAAAAGAGAAAGTGTTTCACGCAGAGGATAGTGTGAACAAAGACAGAAAAGGCTGGGTACAGTACAGAATTTTTCAGAGAACAGTCTAGTTTGGAATGTGTAGATGGCTGAGAGAATGCTCTTGAATGCTAGGCTTAGTATTTAAATAGGTTTAGAAGAATGATTCCAAAGTCCTTGTTTAACAATTCAAATTATTTTCATGATTCCTTAACTTTTTCTTGAAACTCTTCTATTATGCTTATTATCTAAAGTGATCATGGAAATCAGTGATTTCTCCTTCTGCAAGGAACAAAAAATAAAATCTTGACAGCTACGTGAGCATGGTTAGCTCACTTAGATCAGGGAAGGCAGAATTACAATAATCCTAGCACAGCAATCCCATACTTTTGGGAGTACATAAGGCTTAAAACAGACATGCAGGCAAATCCCAACAGCTAAAATAACAGAAGCAAAACTAGGGTAAAAACAATAGCATTCATTAAGCTCCTAATGCCAGGCACTGTACCGGATGATTTACATATAATATACTTGATCCACCAAACAACATTTAGGTTTATGGCAAGTGAGGCTCAGAGACTCAATCAGGTAAATTGTTTGAGGTTACCAAGCTAGTAAGCTTAGCTAGTAAAATGTAGATACCACTTTTGAACACATACCTGTCTGATCCCATATTTTCCCCACTGTTCACTGTTCACAAAGGGGGTTAGAATGATGCATGCATCAATGAAAAGGGTTGACCATTTAACACCCTTTAATGGTTTGGAGAAACATTAGACTAAACTACTCAAAACGTTTGAATGGCTTAGAGATGAAGACCAACAGAGATCAAGTTTAGGGCTGCTTGTAGATCCAGCTTGAACAATGATCACGCTATAGATCTCATTTGGTAATATCAAGGGAACAACATCCCAGTTTTGATTTGGAAACTAGAGAGTAAACTCCAAGAGAATAAGGATATTTGTCTATACACTGATGTATTCCAAGTCTCTAAAACAGACTAATATACAGTAAGCACTCAATAAACTTTTGTTTAAATAATGGCAAGTCATGAAAGGAGTATTCTCATTTGAATACTCTTGAAGGCCCTGAAATAGAGATAAAGACAGCAGAACAGTAAGTTTAAAAACCATTCATATTGTTGGCATATCCTCTTTAATACTCAATCCCATGGCAAAAACAAGGAACTACCAAAACAAACATACAAAAAGGCAGTAGTTGTAAAACAATAGCATGATTTTACAAAGAAAGGCAGACAAAAGAATGAAAAGACACTCCTGCATTTTATATAGCATCTAACACTCTGGATAATCAAATTTCAGTGAGATGGAATCCAGAATTTTGACCTTCTGTTTTAATATTTCAAACTGCTGTGAGCAGTGTATTCAGTAACTGCTCTTGGAAGAGAAAATGGTTATCTAATCTGAACACTCTAAAAAAAAAAAGGACAATTTATTATTGATGACAAATAATGGAATGAAAAATCTCAAATTCCTTAAAGAAGTAACAGAGTACACTTACAAAAGTATTTTTCTAATTTTGATAGTATGTTTCTGTTAGAACATGCAAAGAAAACTGCAACAAGGAGCATTAAGAGAAAAAAAAAAATGCCTTTGGAAGACTGCAAGCCTCTCTACCAGAAATACTTTTAAAGAGAATAAAAGCAGGTTCCATGCACTTCCCTCTATTTTCCACAAGCTTTTCCAGTATTTCTTCTTTGATGGAACCAATGAATAACTGCCACTTATCACAAAACATCTTCTTTCAGATACATGCTTTACAAATTGCTCTCTTACAGACAGTTCTTCAAGCTGCTCAGGTCTCTCTGCTGCAACAGTTTTTCTTATTTTTACTATAGTGCATTTCTTCCAGGGCATAGAATAAAGACCAATTGAAAAAAAAACTCCTTTGCTTTCCAAAGATAATTTCCTAAAGGCAATACTACTGTATCTCAATCAACATTTTTACTATCTTTTCTCTATCTATTTCATTTACTTCCAAATCTTTACTTACTTAAATAATTCTTAATACTGTAGCTTAATAGTTTAATTTGTCAGGGTGATCATGTTTTCTTCTATATTACATTAAGAAAGAAGATAATGAACACTTTCTTTCTAATCAATTAATGCTTGCTTGAGGCAGTCTACATGTCCCTAACCTTCTATCAATAATGACACAGACATAATTGTGTCTTGTCTTTCCAACTTCTTCAGAAATTCTGTAGTCCTTCAAAAGATAACTCACTGATTTTAGGTTCTTAGTTTGTTTTTGTTTTAATGTCTATAGAAGGTTAAACCATGTTGTTGTTTTTTTTTTTACTGTAACATTTAAGTTACACAGGTTTAATTAACATTTTAGTTTAAAACACAGTTTCTAATAAACTCTACTAAAGGAACTAGCTTTTAAAAAGAACTAGAATTAAAACAATCGCAAATTCTGAGGGCAGATTACGTGACAACCTCAAAGGAAAAAATTCACAAGCCTTATTCTTTTAAAAAGTCTTGAAAGACATTACAATTCACTTGCTATTCTAAAATTACTAAAGTTGTTGAGATTTCATAAGCTCCAAATACATTAATTCCTTCAGTACCCTCCTTACTCTCCAAATATTTTGGTACTTGAAAAGAAAAGCCAAGGAATCAAACTGTTGAGTGTTTATTACCACTTTATGTATAGTTTCTTATAAAACATTGAGAATATAGGAAAAATAGAAAGTTCTGGCACTCATCTTTTGTTTTGTGAGACAATTTTCTCCCCTACTTAAAATCTGAGCCGAATTTCATGATCCTTGTACCATGTCTGAAAACCACAAAGTGCAAACCCTATTTTTTAATCGGTGCTTAATTTAACTAAATTACAAAAGGGGGAAAATGTACTACAGTGCAACTTTCACATATGCTACATGTAAGTTACACGTAAGAATTTTTAAGGCTGAGAAGTGGTTTTCAGGCACAGGGCACCTGTAGCCTAAAATCAACAGGTGTAAGAATTTAAGATGCCAATCCTATCAGTTAAGGCAACATCAAGCAATTGAGTACTCCAGTATGATATTTTCACTCTGGTAAGGTGAAAATGCTTCATACTTTATGTAAAATACTGAGTCCTGTAATAAACCACCTCCCTAAGAGCAGCTACAGGGTTCTGTGGCATGTCAAGGCACAGGACACCGCTATATCTCACTCAGTCAAGGTTGGACTTGAGTAGTGGGACAGGGGTGGGCAATTCATGAGTCATACCAAAAAGTATGTCGTCCTGTAGAGCTGAGTAGAGAATTTTAACAAGGGGTTTCGAATTATTTGAAGAATGCATTAAAAAAAAAAAAAACTCTGTAGAGGAGAAAATTTTCCATCTTGTATGTGGAACCAAAACTCACATAAATTCTGATTGGAGGCTGGTGATTAGCACAACTTCGTTGAATAACCTAATTTTCCTCATAAGACACAATCCCAAAGCTTTAAGATACCCTCTATGCATATGGCACCAAGCATCACCTTTCCAAGCCCTCGCCGGCACAGGAAGTGGGTTGGACACCCCAACCATCACCCTACCCCCACCAGGAAGTGAGTTATGTTCCCCCTCCCCCAGGATGGCCTTCCTCCCCTCCCCCAACCGGAAGTGAGGCACCCCCATTCAGTCGGCCTCAAACCCAGACAAACCAGTAACAACAGCAAAAGAGGGATGATCTTCAAGGAGTGAAAGGCACCTCCACTGTGGCCACCCCCAAGCTCGCCTTGCTTACTGACCTGCTGACGATAGGGGCAGGCAGGGGCCTGGGGCCTAAAGAAAGTCCCTGGCACAGAGGACAATTCCCTGAGCCCCTCTCAATCGCCTTCACTCTTCTCACTCCGCCGTCTCACAGCTTGACAAAAATTCCTCCGCAGTACTTTATTTTGATGTCTTTTCTTTCCCTTTACCTAATCGCTTAACCACCTTCTCAAAGGTAACTTCTCTTATCGCAGCTTTTAAGAGTGTTCCGGTGAGGAGAAAAATGAAATATTATTCCCCATACGTTCAGAAAAATGAAGGGATTATTTTGTTGGAAGGCGGCGAAGGACTACGTGGTTACGCAAGGTGAGGCTCGTTTTCGCTGAGGTTTCTGGGAAATGTAGTTTTTTAAATTGCTAAGGTCCGCAGGAAGTATTGGGGCTTAAATTGGTAATTACTATGTGCTGAGTCCTTGAAGACACATTCTGTATTCGACGGCAGGCAGACCTACGGTGCTCCAGCACGAAATGGGCTAACAGTCCCGTCCCCTTTTCCCTCTGGACGTAACTAAACTGAAATTTCCCTTCACGCCTGCCCAAGGTCCTGGTCGCCCCGCCCCTTCTTTTGGCCACGCCCTCCTCAGCCAATCAGACGCTCTCGAGGTCCCTTCCTCGGGAGGTAGGAACGTGAGAGGTGGGGCCTCACGGTGACTCCTCCCGCGGGGCTGAGGCGTGACCGAGAGAAGTCTGTAGGCCGGTGCGCGCGCGCGTGCTCGCTCAAGGAGCGCGGCTGCGAGTGCGCGCGCGGAGGGGCGGCGCGCGGGGCCGGGAGGAGGCGGGCGGGCTGGTGGGCCGGGCGGACGGCGGGCGGCCGGGAGCGCGCGGTGGACTCGGCGGCGGCGGCGGCGAGTAGTTAGTTAGTTGTTGTTAGTCAGTGTCAGTTGCTCGGCGGCGGCCGCCGCAGTCACCAGGAAGGGGACGGGACGGCCGGTGATGGTCACCGCGGCGGCGTGTGCGCCCTTGAGGTAACGGGGGCAGGGTTGCTCTAGTCCTCTCCGTTCCCTTCTCTCGCGCCGGCTTGTGGGACCGGGGTCGTTGTGGGGTGAGGGCGATGACCTGGGGGAATCCGGGCGGGGCGGCGCGGGGTCTGGGTGGCGCCGCCGCGGGGTCACTGGCGGCCGGTGCGTCCGGCCTGGCGCGGGCTCTCGGGCCACGGCCACCCCTGCGCCCCGCCGCCCCCGGGCCCGCCGGCGCCGCGCGCCCCCTCGCGCCCCCTGCCGCCCCCGCTCCCGCCCCCTCCCTCGGCGGCGGCGGCGGCGGTGGCGGCCCCGGTGGCTCGGCGCCCCCCAGAGGAGGGAAAGTTGGGACCTGGCGACGAGGGACGCCCCCGGGCGCGGCTGGAAGACTGCTGGGGAAAGTGAAGCCAGAGGAGCTGGACGCGGTGAGGCTGGGGCAGGAAGAACTCCCTCCTCTTGCTCGTGCTAAGTCTGCACGGACATCCACCTCCAAACCCGGGAGGATCTGGCGCAGTCTGGCCAGCAGCGCCAGGACGAAACCCAGTGGCTCTTTGCCTGCTCCCTTCGCTCTGCGTTTTGTGAGACCCCTAACGTGCGGGTTTGCGTGGTTATGTGGGGATTTTGAGTGGTTCAGTGGGTCATTTTGTTTCTCCTTTGCCCTTTGATTCATCCGTTCTTGCAACTTTTCTTACCTCCCGCGTTTAGGACTTGCTGTCCGAGTCCCCTTCCCTACCCCCTCCCCGTCGCCTGCACCATCATCCTTCTGATTTCGTTTTTCGTCCTTTGACTAAGTTAAAGACGGCTGAGAGCAACAGGAAAGAGAAGCCCTCCCACCTTTATATGTTACTTAATTGCAATCCGTTGTGTTTTTTAAGATCCCTCTTTAGGAATTTGAGAGCTGTGGAATGGAGTTATTGGAAGGCTGGCGTTGAGGGATAGTGACCAGTTAAAGGAAAACTATAATTTCATCTTTATTGGCCTTGTTATAGAGAACCTAATACATTTTTCTTCTGCTTCTGTTAAATGTGGTAAGATTATACGTTGAATTAAATATTTGAAGACTTACATAAAAGGCTATTTTTAGGTCATTGGATGATGTATGCCAACAGCTTTTCACCTGAATTGGAGCTGCCTTGAGGATTCTGTTTTGGGGTCTACCTCCTGATTTTCTGCTTAGCGACAGCGTCTTCTTTTTTCCCCCTGATAAATGAAATGATGTAGTAATGGGTATAGTGGGAGAACCCATATTGCTCTCTGCAGTGTAGAAGTGAAAAACGTGGATTATCCACAAGGGTAAAACTTTCCATGAGCAGTCTTGACTACTTGCTTCATGATGGCTTTTCCTGTAATCTCAGCATTTCTAGATAGCTCAATTCACTGACTACCTTAATTACTCTCTGAAGTGCCTTGCACTTCTCTTTGGTGACTCGTTTAGTAAACTATAATGGCAAGTATGGTACATTTTCCTGGCTTCAAAGATGGTAGTTATAGCCTCGGCCCAGAGATTAGCAGTTAACAATGGAAGCAGAATTCATACCATTGCTAGTGAGTTTTGGCTATGACCAACTCACAAACTATGTGAAAAAACAAACATCTTTCCATAACTGTCAGAGGGGAAGAGGGGGAAGTATTTTATCATGTCTTTATTTTTGGAGACTCTAGCATGACTGTATTATGTGGGGAAAAAAATGTCAAATTATTTTCTTTAAGCCTTTTTGATGTGTGGTTCTTTTCTCCACCCCTTACCCTCCATTTAGGGTTTGACATGTTTGGCTGGGTTCCAGGATGGGAAGAAAAGTATTTTGGTGAAAGAAAAAGATAAGATTGCTTTGAACTATTATCCTGTGACTATTCATTTACCCAGTGGTGGTACAGAGAAACTTCCTCCATAATTTTTGTATCCCGTTAACATTCTATCAGAATTCATTTTTAAGAGTCCACCCTGAGGCCCATAAAGAAATACTTCATTACTGTTCCGGACAATCATATTGAAAAAAATGTTCATGGAATGTGTTAAATGTGTTCACATATAAACATTTATCTTTGTACATTTATGGTAATGTAAATATTTAAGTCTGAGAGCTTAAAAACTTTTATTTGCTTATTTGCATACATGTTTTTCAACATCTAGCAGTGCCAACCATATTTGCCAAATAAGCATCAGCCATAAATTCATGCTTTGGCACATTTCATACAATAACTCTTCTAAATTGCTCCGTGGTAAAGCATGAGATTAGCATTTGCTTCCATGAGAGAGATTTGTTGTTGTTTTTAACTGTAATGATGCTCTGTTTAAGAGGAACAGGTGCTGGGCTCTAGCTGCTTGTGTTGAAACCTGCCAAATCATACTCTTTTGTTGGATGGGTTATTTGAGTAATTTAGGAACCAAACTGTGGCCCCTGGCTTGCCAAGTTGAGTTCAAGGCTCCATATTACTGCTGTGAATCCCTATTTTCGCTGTAAGAGGTAATGGTGTGTGATGAACTTTATTTTCTTATTGCTGTTCTCCTTGCTGTAATTTCTGCTCTCCACCACCACCCTGATCCTTTCATTACTGGAACTCTTGGGAAAGTCTCGGCTGCTTCATTGCTGGTTTGTTTTCCTTGGAGAAATTATAGTAACTTTCAGGCCAGGAATATATAGTTCACATTTGCTCATCAAATATTTTGAGTGCCTTTTAAGTGGTAGGCATGGTGGTAAACTGAGTATATGTGGAATGAGATGCCTTTTTGTAAGGAGTGTATAGTTCAGGAGGAGAAGATAGCTGATAACCAATAATTACAGTGTGAAGTGATACATGACAGGTATAAGGAGATTCCTATGGGTGGAAGCACAGAGGAGGAGGGGCAGTTGACAAAGACTTGGGGTATTGGGGAGGGAATGTCCTGAAATGCATCTTAGTGGTTATGTGAGCTAATCTTCAAAAATAGATAGGAGTTGACTAGGTTTAGAAAGAGGTAAAGGGCATTCTAGACCAGTGCTGCTCTATAAAAATAAAGTAATACGAATCACAAATATAAGTCACATGTGTCTTTTAAAATTTTCTATTAATCATGTTGAAAAGTAAAAGGTGAAATTAATTTTAGTGATGTATTTTATATAACCTGGTATATCTATGATATTATCATTTCAACATGTAATCAATATAAAAAAGTATTGAGATATTTGACATTCTCTTTTTGATACTAATTTTCAGAATCTGGTTTGTATTTTGCACATACACCACATCTCAGTTGGGACTAGCCATATTCAAGTACTCAATAGCCACAAGTAGACAGCCGAGTTTTAGAACAGGGGCCGGTGAAGTGGTAAGAAGCCGAATCATTGAATTCCTTATGAACTAAGCTAAGGAGCTTTAACTTTACCCTGAAGATTTAGTGGAGGTGGGGGTGGAATTAAACTGTGACAGAGTCATATTTGTATTTTAGGCAGTGAGGTGAATGCTGAATTAGAGAAGGGCATAACTGAGAGCAAGACCAGTTAGGAAGCCATTCCTGGTGAAAAATGATGAGGCTGTAGAAGAAGGGGTAGACGTATGAGAGATTTAGGAAGTAGCACCAAGGGGGCAGGGTTCATAATCAGATTATAGAGCTGAGAAAGATTGAAGGTTTAGGATGATTCCCACATTTTTTTTGTGAGCTACTGAAGGGGGTAAGCAACTAAGGGAAACCAACCATCTTTGCCAGACAGACCAAAGGTGAAAAAGACAACTATGAGAGATTTGTCACAGAAGCTGAGGGAGAAGAATATTTCAAGGACTAGGAGTGAACAATACTGTATCCTGCCATGAAAAGGTCAAGTAAAATAAGGACTGGAAAAAGTCCACGAGACTTGGTGATGAAGTCATCTGTAACTTCAACTAGAGCTGGTAGCTACATTGTAATGCATTCCCTCAATGGGGGTAAGAGTCAGTGACAGAAGTGTCACTAATTGAGAGGAATACAGTGTTTTCAACAAAGGACTGAACGAAATAGTACAGGTGGAGGGAGATGCGGGGGATTTAGAGAAGTTTGCTCCTCCCCCTTTTTTAAATTATGAGGGTCTTGGGCATATTTATGTGGGATTGGAAAGAACCAGTGGAGGGGAGAAATTGAAGCAGAGAGAGAGGGAGAGGGAGAAGGGGAACAGAGGTGACTGATGGAGCCAAGGATTTGGAGACAGTAGGAGGGATGGGATCTGAGGCATAGGTAGACAAAGTGGCCTTGGGTAGGAAATGTTTTTCCTTTTCTAGTGAGCAGAAAGGAAGGAGATAGAGTTGGAGGCAGTGTAAATAACTTTGTAACTGATAGGGGAAGGAAGAAGAATGAATTGATGTATGTGTGTTCTGTTGTTTTTGAATACCTGCTTAGCATAATGGGGAACATGGTGGAATAGGGGTTCTTAAGAGCGTTTGAGTTTATAACAGCTTCTAAGGGATTGTAGGGTGGGAGAAGAGACAGACAGACACATGACTAGGAAAATGAATAAGGGATGGTTAGGCAGCATTGAAGACACATTTGGATTTGTAGGGGTACCGATTGCATGGTTTGATTTTTTTTTTTTCCCCAGCAGTGATCATTCTGGATATAGCTGAAGAAACCATTTAATACTCAGAAGAACTAATAAGGTAGCATTTTCCTTGACTGTAAGATGAACAGCTAGGGTTCAAACCCTGGTGGTTCAATTCCAGAATCCAGGCTTTGCAGATGCCTGCTTGGTGGAGATGCCCAAAGGACAATTGTCTAAGGGAATTAGTGATGTCAAGGACTGTGACTGAAACAAACTGTGGAGTCTAGCCTGGATCTTGTGCAGGAATCCTAGGTGGGCTGATTCAATCGGGAGGAAATGAAGGGCGTGAAAGCTAGGGGTCAGTGTGAAGCTAAAGAGCGAGTGAGGAGGGAGCAGTAACATTAGCTTTTATTTATGTGCTGGACACTCTAATACCTTATTTCTAATCCTAGCATGAATATTATTAACCTTATATTCATCCCTTTCTCATCTTCCTTCAGATGAAGAAACAGGATTAGAAAGGTTAAATTACATGTCCAGAGATACACACTCTCAAGGATAGAACCAAGATCGAAAGCCCATTCTTTCTTCTCCAGATGGTAGTCTTCTCAAGTAAGGAGATAAGAGAGAAAACACAGTAATGATAAAAGTGGTAGAACAACACTGGGACGTTACGTTTAGAACTTCAGAGGTGTATCATTCATTTAGTAACGTTTGTTGAGCATTGTGTGTGTGCCAGGCATCGTTCTAGGTGCAGAGGTTACAGTAGTGAACCAGACAGGCAGAAATCCCTGCCCTCATGGATCTTACTATCTGACAGACATTAAGCACAATAAGTAAGTTATTGTTAATACAGTATTAAAAGGTGATAGAAAAGTGCTGTGGAGAAAAATAAAGTAGGCAAATGGGATAGGAATGCTAAGGGGGGTGTGTGTGCTTTTAAAAAGGATGTCTGGGAAAGACTTGGTAGGGAGTGAGCGAAGACTTGAAGGATGTAAAGGAGCACACTCCGTGGAGCAAATGTTTTTCATTGGCTCTGAGGTGTGCGTGGTTTGTTCCCAGAGCCCTAGGAGGCCTGTGTGCCTGGACTGGAGTGAACAGACAGTAGAAGATGGTAAAGTCAGAGAGATAACTGTGTCCAGTTCACATAAAGCCTGTAGAACATTTTAAGGACTTGGGTGTTTACATTTTGAGATGGACACCATTACAGGTTTTTGAGCAAAGTGACGTGATGAGATTTATGCTTGAAAAACTTCACTCTGGCTACTGTATTGAAAGTAATCAAAAGATGTAGAGTAAAAGCAGGAAGATCAGTTAGGAGGCTCTCTTACAAAATCTAGTTGAGAGTTAGTGGTGTCTTAGACTAGGGAATTGATGAGAAATGATTGAATTTGGATGTATTTTTAACAAGTTATTTTGAAATAATTTTAGATTTACAGAGGAGTTGACAGATAATGGATAGAGTTCCCTTATGCCAGTGTTTTTCAGCTTCAGCATTTTTGATATTTTGGCCTGGATAATCCTTTGCTTTGGGGGTTGCCCTGTGCTATAGGATGTTAAGCAGCACCCCTGGCCTCTCTCCACTAAATGCCAGTACCACCCCCCTGTTGTAACAATGAAAAATGTCTCCAGCCATTGCCAGATGCCCCTTGTGGGGCAAAACTGCTCCTATTAAGAATTGCTGTGATACACCCTTCACGCGATCTCCCCTATTGTTAACATCTTACGTAACCATGGTACATTTATCAAGTTAAGAAATTAACATTGGTATAGTGCTTCAGCCAAACTCCAGTCTATTTGTATTTCACCAGTTTTCCCACTGATATCCTTCTTCCATTCCATTTTCCAAACCAAGATACCACGTCACTTTTAGTTGTCAAGTCTCCTTTATCTCTTTTAATGTGTGACAGTTTCTTGGCCCTTCCTTGATACTTTTAAAGAGTAATGGTCAAGTATTCTGTAGGATGTTCCTCAATTTGGGTTTGTCTGGTGTCTTCTCATGATTAGACTGCATTTATGGAGTTCCGGGAAAGAATACCACAGAAGTGAAGCGCCCTTCTTACCATGCCGTATAAGAATCATGATATCAACGTGACGTCACTGAGTAGTCACTTTAAGGTGGTTTCTACCAGGTTTCTCCAATGGAAAGTCATTATTTTTTCCTTTCCACACTCTGATCATTAGGAGCCAGTCATTAAGTTCAGCCCACACTCAAGAGGAGAAGAATTAAACTCTACTTCCTGGGGGGAAGAGTATCAAAGAATTTGTGGACATATATTAAAAACACCACAGTAATTGGTAAATATTTTGGGGGAGAAACTTTGAACCTTTGCCAGTATCCTGTTTGTGCTCACTAGTTTCAGCATTCACCAGCAGATCTTGCCTGCAGTAATTATTGCTGTGGTGTTCTAAATGTACTTTTAAATTTGCCTCATTCTTACTGTGTTTATTAATTGGAATTCTTTTGTAAGAATCTGTCTATTACATAAATATCTATCTATAGTCATTTATATCAGTTCTAATTCATGGATACTTATTTTATTCTTAAAAACTTTTTTTATTTTATTTATTTTCAGTGAATGTACTGGAAGTTGAACCTGGGACCTCATGCATGCTAAACATGCACTCTACCACTGAGCTATACCCTCCCCTTATTTTATTCTTAGGGTTATAATTCAGTTGGTATTATTTATTCTGCTGCCTAAATTATTCCAGCTTTGCCCATTGGGAACTCTTTTAGATTGACTTTTGTGCCCTTTTGATACGCTGCTGTCCCTTGTGTGTGTACTTGTTACACTTCTTTATTCTCTGGCACTACCTGATGTTTCAGGCTCATTTTCTATTTTTCCTGCTTTGGCTCTAGACTCATTCCTTCAAGAAACTCTGATTCCTTTTATTGGAGAATGATATTTTGAGGCCAAGATCTGGATGCTAGGTGTGCTTGTTGCTACTGGGGTATCACTGTTGCTAGGTGCTCTCAGTAGACAGAGCTAGGAACTATATGTATGCATACTAATCTACATGTCTGCACATATCTATGTTTATTTCTGTATATAAAATAGTCATGTATTCATACCGATATCTCTGACTCTAACTGGGTATGTTTTGATCCAACAAGGTTTGCTGATAAATTGGATATGGAATGTGAAAAGAGAGAAGTCAAGGATGATTCCAAGATTTTTGGCTTAAGCAACTGGAAGGATGGAATTATCATTTCCAGACCTGGGCAGACTGTGAGCAGAGCAGATTTCCAGACTGGCTACGTTTTTTGAGATGTCTAATAGACCTGCTAATCGAGATGTCAAGTCAGCAGTCGAACAAATGAATCGGGAGTTCAGAGGAGAATGGTCCAGGTGGAATACATTTAGAAGTTGTCAGTATAGGTGAGAGCACCCGAAGGGTAAACGTAGCTAGAGAAGAGGGTCAAGGATGGACCACCGGGGCATCCCAGTCAGAGGGGTGAGGAGGAGCAGTTCTGCAAAATGATAAGGATTGGGATGTGGCTGTGGGGTGGGTTTCATATCCATTATTAATAAACACTTATTCAGTACTTATTATCTGCAAGGCACCAAGCTGTTTCAGGAGTTAACATTGCTCCCTTCCTCCATAAATTTACAATCTAGGATGAGACAAATTACAGGCTGAAAAGAAAGTAGCAGTGGAAGGCAAATACCAGACAATGGTTCAAATATAACATACTAGAGAAGCTTTTTAGAGGGCATAGACGTAAGAAACAATGAACTCAAACATGTACCAGCTACATATAAACACTGATGTAAATGCGCCAGTCATGTAACTTGTTAAGCTTTCGTGTACATACCACTGATCACCAAAAAGGAGAAGCTTCTCTTATGTTGACCTTTTTTTTTAAACCAGAGATAAAAAGAGACTTTATTTATTTATTTATTTATTTATTAAAATTTTTTATTGAAGTGTAGTTGATTTACAATGTTAGATTCAGGTATACATCAAAGTGATTCAGTTATACATGCATTTTCTTTTCAGATTCTTTTCCATTATATGTTATTACAAGATATTGAATACAATTCCTTGTGCTATTCAATAGGTCCTCATTGTCCAGCCATTCCATACACAGTAATGTGTGTGACCCTCTTTTCTTAAGTTGCTTCTGCTCTTGGTTCCCTGCCGTTGTAAGTGGGATTCTACTTAAGACTGCTTAAAATAAAATGTTGCAAGGTAGAATCAAGCAGAAGTGGCGTTCATCTTCTGTGAACATGCTTAATTTTTGACTGCTGCTTTCATGGATGATCTTAGACATTCACATTTGTCATTTGATTACTAAAATCATACCCCAATGCAATTATGGAACTTTAAGAGTAATTTAAATGTGTAACCTAGCAAACCAAAGTTTTAGTAAAATATTTAAACTCCTTTGCACTAAAAATGGATAGGCTGTGATTGCCACCTGAGAAAAGGTGGTATAGCATGAGACAGGCAAATAGTACCTATTTAGTAATTGCCAGTTACTTTATAGGAACTGTAAGAAAAATAAGGGATTTGTCTACTTTGTAGGATAGGGGGCAGAGCATCACACGATTCTATTCCCAGTTCTGTCACTGAATGGTTGACAAAGCTGTTATCCATTTGTATTTGTTGTATTTATTGTGAGATACTTTAGTATATTTAGATACTGGAATACCGATAGTACCTACCTCAGAGAGTTTTTAAAAAATTTTTATTTATGTATTTTTTAATGGAGGTACTGGGGATTGAACCCGAGACCTCATGCATGCTAAGCAGGCACTCTGCCACTGAGCCATACCCTCCCTGCAACCCAGAGAGTTTTTAATGAGCTAATAAGCATTGAAAAGTGCTTAAAATAATACCTGGGGCATAGTAAGTATCATGTGTTTATTGAATAGAATAAATAGAGAATGGCAGAAATGTTACATTTAAAAATTAATGAAAGATTTTATTTTTCTAGTATATTTATAGGTTTATCCATAGTAGGTAGATTATTTCTTATTTTTTAGAGAAAGAATGTCCTCTTATTCCCCTATCTCTACCTCCCCGAGCATCTGTGGTTCTCTTGATGGTGGAGGAGTAGGAATACTATGTTTCCTCATAAATCCTTTATACAGGAGCACTTTTCATTGTTAAAAGTTAGGAGTTCACCCCTCCTCCCATAACTTTCAAAATTGATTGAGTTACTTTTGTTATTAAAAGGGAAGATGCCATGGTGCACTTCTTAAATATTTTGAAATAATGAGTTGACTGTTTCAAATGCTGAGAAACTGCTTTCTTCCCAGGTGTGAAACAGTTTTTATAGATTTTATTTGGGTATAAAGTAGGAGTAATTGTGGGAGTTTGTGTGAAAGATTTAAGGCATTGGAGAAGCAATAAAAAGTATTTTCCTAATGTCATTTCTCTCCTTGACTTGAAAAATTATTTTTGCAGCAATATCCCTAAACTGTTTTTGAGCATTTGCCTTTGGGGATTAGCTGCAGTCACAGTGTTAAACCTCACAGCTGAATATTTCAGGTAGACTGCAAGTTCTCATTCAGCTATGGTCCTGAAGTTAAAAGAGATTGTTGGTTTCCATATTCATTGAGAAAGTTAATGTAAGGTAAGAGTGAAGGGAAGAGAAGAGAATCCTGTAGTTTGATAATCTTTTTCTTCCATAGTGTAAGAGCAAATTTACACTGTTTCTTTTCTGTACAAACGCAGCTTGTGGAATAATAGCATCAGTGAATCTGCCAGTTGTACCATCAGCAGCATAGAAATGATTTATAAATATAGTAGTTCCTAATTTAGAAAATTGAACTTTTAATTATTGACTTAGATTGTATTTCACATGTATTTTTTTAATTAAACAGATAACAGTAAAATTTGAATCCTATTGTAAATGTAGCTTATAGTTCTGTTGTCAGTTTTGCATTCCAAAGGTCTATTAAAAGATACTGTCATCTAGAAAAGGATATGTTTTGTGTTCTTCTGTAAAAGGCAACTACAGAGCTTTGTAGCTGCATAATGCTGACCTTCTCTTCTCTTATCTCCTGTGGGATTGCGTGGTCTGGGTTTTCACGGACTAACTGTCTGACTAGGAAACCAAGTCCTACTGCTGCACAGAATAACTTCCCTCTAATTCTCTCTGTCTTTTTTGGTTGCAGACTTGAAGTGGAGTTTGATATTACCTTTTACACTGCACGTCTTTATAAAATTAATACATTTTATGATAGAAAAGTTTAGCTTTTTAAAAAATAATACGAGTTTCAGATGTACAGCATTATCATTTGACATCTGTTTACACCATGAAGTGATCACAACCACAAGTCTGGTTGTCATCTGTGATCATACAGTAGACTCCCTTCACTCCTTTACTACACCCCCAACCCCCTTCCCCTCTGGTAACCACTAATCTGTTCTCTGTATCTGTGAGTTTGTTTCTGTTGTGTTTTATTTATTTGTGTGTTTTATCTTTTTAGAATTCACATGAGTGAAATCATACAGTATTTTTCTTTCTCCACTTGACTTACTTCACTTGGCATAATACCTTTATGGTCCATCTATGTTGTTGCAAATGGTGGGATTTCATTCATTTTTTTTGACTCGGTGAGTTAATAGTCCACTGTGTGTGTGTGTGTGTGTGTGTGTGTGTGTGTGTGTGTGTGTGTATACATACTGTATCTTCTTTATTTATTCATCCATCATTGGACACTTAGGTTCCATATCTTGGCTATTGTAAGTAATACTGCAGTGAGCATAGGGGTATATATATGTTTTCAGTTAATGTTTTTGTGTTCATCAGATAAATACCCAGAAGTGGAATAGCTGGGTCATATGGTAGTTCTATGCTTATTTTTTTGAGAAATCTCCGTACTGTTTTCCATAGTGGCTGCTCCAGTTTAGAGTCCTACCAGCATTGTACAAAGGTTACCTTTTCTCCACATCCTCTCTAACATTTGTTAATTCTTGTCTTTTCAATAATAGTCATTCTAACAAGTGTGAAATAACATCTCATTGTGGATTGTGTGCATTTACCTTATAATTAGTGATATTGAACATCTTTTCATGTGCCTGTTGGCCAACTGTATGTCTTCTTTGGAAAAATGTATTCACATCTTCTGCCCATTTTTACATCAGGTTTTGTTGTTGAGTTGTATGAAATCTTTATATATTTTCGATATTAATTTCTTTTCAGATATGTGATTTGCAAATATCTTCTCTCATTGAGTAGGTTGCCTTTTCGTTTTGATGGTTTCCTAAAAGCAGAAGCTTTTTTAGTTTGATATCCCATTTGTTTATTTTTGCTTTTGTTTCTTCTGTCTTTGGAGTCCAAACACGCAAACACTAAGACTGATTATCAGTGAAGTTACTTACTGCCTGAGTTTTCTTCCAGGAATTTTATGGTGTCAGTTCTTACATTCAAGTCTTTAATCCATTTTGAGTTAATTTTTGTGTATGGTGTAAGATAAGTGGTCTAGTTTCATTCTTTCACATTTGACTATTCAGTTTTCCCAGTACTGTTTGTTGAAGAGACTATCCTTCCTCCATTGTATGTGCTCCCTTGTCATAAATCAATTTCCATATATGTGTGGGTTTATTTTTGGGCTCTCAATTCTGTTCCATTGATCTGTGTATCTGTTTTTGTGCCAGTACCATACTATTTTGATTGCTAAAGCATTGTAATATAGTTTGAAATCAAGGAGCATGATGCCTTCAGCTTTGTTCTTTCTCAATATTGTTTATGCTTTTTGGGATCTTTTGTGGTTCCATAAGATTTTAGAATTATTTGTTCCAGATTAGTGAAATATGCTATTGGAATTTTAATAAGGATTGTATTGAATCTGTAGATTCCTTTGGGTAGTATGGACATTTTAACAATATTAATTGTTCCAATCCATGAATGCAGAATATCTTTGCACTTTATTTGTATCTTCTTCAGTTTCTTTCATTGTGTCTTACTATTTTCTGTGTATAGGTCCTTCACCTCCTTGGTTAAATTTACGTCTAAGTATTTTATTCTTTTTGATGCACTTGCAAATGGTATTGTTTCCTTAATTTCTCTTTCTGATAGTTCATTGTTATATATATGATAGTTCGTTATTAGTGTATAGAAATGCCACAGAATTTTGCATATTGATTTTGTATTCTGTGGCTTTATTTAATTCATTTGTTAGTTCTGACGGTTTTTTAGTGGAGTTGTTAGGGTTTTTTTTATATATAGTATCATGTAATCTGTAAATAGTGACAGTTTTACTTCTTCCTTTCCACTTTGGATCACTTTTATTTCTTTTCCTTGCCTAATTGCTGTAGCTAGGACTTCTAATACTGTGTTGAATAAAAGTGTCAAGAGTAGGCATCCTTGTCTTGTTCCTGATCTTAGAAGAAAAGCCACCTGGCCGTCAGAGCTAGGTTCTCAGGGTTGTCCCCTGTGTGGGCTGCATGCACCCTCCTCTTGGTGCTGACAGGTACTGGTGAGCATGCCTGGCTCTTGGACTTGCCATGTGGCCTGGCAGCAGCTGCTGCAGGGTGTTGGTGGGCATGGCTATCGCATGCTAACCAGGAGGTGCTTTTCGTTTAGAGGAATTGGTATGTTTCTCTTTTTCATATTGCTAAACTAAGTTTGAATAACTTACATGCATATTTGAAGCAGCTCCACTTTTTAATAAACTCATATCCTGCTTTTTTTCTGATAATATACTGTGGACATTGTCCTGTATCAGAAAAATCCTTCTTCCCCACTCCATGTTTACTTTCTGATAGATTGAGAACTGGCAATAATACGATATACTAGTTGAATAGGCCCTTGATAGTCTAAAAGAATATGTCTCAGATCTCTTGGGCATTTCTTAAAGCAGCGCTGTCCAACAGAAATGATACATGCTACATATGTCATTTCAAATTTTATAGTAGCCACATTTTTAAAAGTACAAAGAAAATAGGTGAAATTAATTTTAATGATACATTTCATTTAATCCAGTATAACTGAAATATTAGCATTGCGACATATACTCAATATACAAAATTACTGAGCTGTTTTATAGTCTTTTTGTTTTCTTACTAAGTCTTCAAAATCTAGTGTATATTTTCCATGTATAGCACATCTCAGTTCGGACTAGCCATATTTCAGGTGCTCCATAGCCACATGTGGCTAATCTGAGCACAGTCCTGGAGCATATAATTTCCCTGTAAGATGCAGTAAAATAGGACTTTGCAGGTACTCTGGAGGCAGGTATAAAGAGGAGAAAATAGCCCTCATTTGGTGTCTTATGAAATATTTTAATACTTCAATGAAATTACATATTCACATATTTATGGATCTTCATGTTACACAATAATATTAAATTTGTAGTTGTCTAAAGGTTTACTGGGTATATTACTTGTAGTAATTCTCAGATAGTCAATAAGATCAATTCCATATTTCAAGGATTTTGGATAATGAAGAGTTTGTAAGAGTTTAAGACCTGAGGAGAAATAAATTTATCTGTAGAGAATACCTTTATGAAATGAGTAACAAACACATATACACATATCCATATATAAATTATATGTCTGTATATGTATATATACACACATGCACATACATTTGTCATAATCTTTATAATTACTCTTAAGAAACAGTATCAGTTAAAATAATTATCTTCTTTTTAAAATGAATTTGTAGCATGATAAAAAAGGTGGGCATGATCAGGAACATCCCTAGGGTTAGTGATATAAACTAAAATAGAAGAATATTAAACAAGCTTTGCTTTTAATTTAGTTTGTGATCATGTGAAAAAAATTTCTTCACATCTCTAAGCTTTATTTTGTTGTGTAAGATGGAGATAATCCTGCTCTTTTTTCTTAATATGATTTTGATTATCAAATGGGATGAATGGAGACTAAAGGGACATATCTTATTCATCTTTATGTCTCCAGGATTTAATGTAGGGTCTGACATGCTGACACCCAGTAAATACTGGCTTCAAAGGCTGAATATATATGTAAAGGAACTTTCTAAACTGAGAGTGCTACACGTGGGAGCTATTATGTTTACTGGACTTGGTTTGTACTGCTTTTTCTTATTTAAGTTCTTTACAGAAATATGAGAACTATAATAATTAATATTTGCCCATATAGTCAATGAATAGGATTGGCTCTTGTGGTTTTTTCCCTTACTATTAATATTTTATTTATCAGATTGTGTCTGTAATTATGTATATCTCTGAAATAGGTTATAATTATCTTGTTTTAAAAGATGTCTAGCACTTAAAATCTTTACATCTGTTAAGAGTAAATAGTTGAAAATTTTGTTTATTGTGAGATGGACATGACTATTTTTACTGTTCCCAGTCTTTATCAGCTTAAAAATCAGCTTATTTGAGACACAAATGCAAGCTCATTGGATGCCAAAATTATGGAGGCAAAGTAGCAATATCTAAATTACTGGAATATGGTCTAATAACTAGAAAAAGGCCCCAGTAGGAATGGCTGTCTTATTTTTGTATTGATGGGAGAAGCCCCATCTTTTTCCTCTACAAGGGTTGCAGCACTTCTTCAGTGATTAGTGAGGAAGTAAAACAAAATCATAATGCAAGAGCAGATAATGTTCACCCAGAACAGCATTTCAAAGGGATCTTCACAAAAACATTAGCTTTTTTTTTTAGCATCAGTTATGAGTTTCGGTAACTGCACACTTAGTGAGTCATCTGCAGCAATTGAGAATTTGGGTATTTCCAATTTTTAGGGTACTTTTTTTTGATAAAGTGATTTCTTTTTATCTGTCATGAATGAAGTAAGCGAGCTGCATGAGAGAGCGTGTGCAGTGTGACATATGCCTTACTGTTTCCTGGGGGGAAGTGAGGAACTTTAGGAAGCAGCTGCATGTTGGCAGTGAACTGGGACACTGTTAACTAAATGATACTCTCTGGGAGTAGTTGGCACAGTTTTCTGTTTTCATTATATTCCCTCACTTCTACTTTCACTCCAAAACTTTAAGTATGTTTGGATATTTGGTAACAGAGAGAGAACCAAATCACACTTGATTTTTTTTTCTTTTTCTCCATATGACAGTAAATACTAAAATTTTTGGTGTGAAGAAATACAGTACACATTTACTAAAAGATACGTGCAGCAACAGTGTAGACTTGGCCAAATGAGAAACGAGTGACCTGCTGACTAAATAAAATGATCGGCTTCAATTAAAGGCAGGGAAGAGGGAACTTGCTTTTCCTCTTCCCTTGTTCATCCTTTCTCCCTGATGGCTAGATATGCATTTTAAAACTGTTTTATTACCAAAAATACTCTGCTTTTTTTTGTTTGTTTGTTTCATTCTGAATTTTACTGTTTGGTGTTGTGCTCAGGCCTAAGGGAAAAAGGATCAAAATCTAACCCTTTTTCTTTAATTCTAATGCATAATGTATCTTGCAGCTGCTCATTCTTAGCTTAGAAAGTACTACTAATACTGGTTAAAGCAAGAAGTTCATTTCGTGACTACTTGTGATCTAGTTCTGAATATTTTTTTTATGAGGCCCTTAAAAATTCCAATCCAAATCATCAAAAGCTCCTTAGAACAGTAAACTGGCACATTTAATATCCACCAAACTGTAGCTCACGCATTTGTCAATATGCTCTGCATTAAGTTTTGGTTCTTTGATGTCCGTGTCTGACTGATGAAGTTGAAATGAATAATAATCTGAGGAAAATAAAAAAAATATGTGCTTAGCTGATTTGGGAATGTAGTTGAGCCATGAGCTATAACTTTTGTGTTGAATTTTTTAGGAAGCAGAAGAAAAGGAAAATGATTTTAGCTATATAAATACTTTTCATACCCTTAACAATTATATTGTGAATAGAGCAAATTGACTGTCATGGTGATATTTCAATTTTCGGCCCTTAGGTACCATTTCTGGGAAAATACTGAGAGAGCAAGAGGGCTGTATGTTCTTCAGGTTTAGTGCTACAGTTGAACCACTGTTTGAGTTGTCAGCAAATTGAATTGTTCAGAAGAAGGGAAATGGTATGTACATATAACAGAACTTTTCTCTGGGAAAGAAAAAAAGAATTGCTCATATTTATAAGGTGATTATTTTGGAGATAGTTAGCTTGCAGTTTGTGAACCGTTAACACATTTATAATAAATGAGTTACAAAGTACATATGAAAGTGGTTTTTATAGCATCTAGCCTAGTTCCAGTAGCTTAGAATATGCATTTTGAAAGTAGTATAAGATTTCTGTCTTCTCACGTACTCTATAGGATTTAAATTTTCCAAGACCCTGCAGTTTATTGTGTAATGTGTCTGTTGGGTCTAAATGCTGTGTCAGTTATTCTGATTATTCAGACAAGATTGTTTTTTTCTGTAGGAATGTTAAGGACCAAATGCCTAATATTGGATGTTTACCTGGTTTTAGAGACAGTTTCTTTAACAACGTTTTTAACTAAACAAGTAATAGATGAATAATACCTCAGAAGAAATCAAACAGTATAAGCAATATACAGAAAAAGGAGCCAAATTCCTCCTGCATAGCTCTCTGTTTATTTACCTCCGGAGGTAATCACTGCAGTCAGCTTGATATCTTTCCAGATCTTTTATTCTGTGTGTGTCTATAGTTTTATTTTGTCTCTATGTTTTTAATATATTACATACTTTGTTCTGCACTCTATCCTCTTCGCCAGTATGGAATATCTTTTCAAGTCAGTGAATATAGTTCTGTGTCTTTCTTTAACTGCTGCATAGTACTCCTTAGCATAGAGCTATCATAGTTGAAGTTTATTCCATTTTTTAAAAAATTGAGAACATTGCTCTTGCAATAGACCTCATTGTGCACAGACTTGCCACCTTTAATCTGGAAATGGTTAAGACCATGTAGTTTCTTCAGTTTTGTTTTGTCAGTAGTCAGGACACATTAAGCTCTTTATCAGAACTGTGGGAGGAAGCAGAAATCTGTAGTTGGATTATTTCAACTTTAAAAAATGCCTAGATGGTGTTGTACTCTTCTAGGTGTATGATTTAATGCAATTGGAACCAAGTTATGGTTGCATCACTGAGTTCGCACTTGGAGTTGGGGAAAACAAAAATGATTACAGTTTTTCTGCAGCAAGACAGGATGGATAAAAGCAGCTATGTTTAATTGATACAAATCTTGTATGAATGTGACCAGAAAGAAAGGACATTCATGAAGGTAGGAGCCCTTTATTTTCCTGTTGATGTTAGATCCCCTGCACCTCCCATTGTGTCTGGTGTGACAAAGACCTGGGGATGAGTGAATGAATGAATGCCGTGTATATGAAGCTTGTCAGTCTTTGGTCCATGAGTTGAAAATAATTCAGCAGTTAAGGCTACAGAGATTGACCTTGAATTGCATTGGTATTGATGCATCTGTCATGCTGAGCACTTAAGCTCTTTGATAAATTATCAGGAATTTGAGTTATTTTGCTCTCTTGCTATGCTTCACTTCCTTTTATAGTAGTGTTTCTGTTTTCTCAGGTGAATTAGCATGATCTAAGTTCCTTTTACTTAGGTAAACTTTGGCTAAGCCATTCAGAATGAACAACTGTGATGAGTAGTTTTTGGTGTGTCTCCCACCAGTGGTTTCTATTTAAAGTATTTCCATACTGAGGATGATTGCTGCTTTTAGTTCAGCTTAGGAAGAAGCATTTTTCGAGTGTCTGCTTTGTGACAGCCCTAATGCTAGATGCTGGAGGTACAGAAATGAATGAAGTACTGTCTTGGCCTTCCTGCTTCTCAGTGCCCAGAGGGGAGTACAAGAATAAGAGAACGTCAGTGTTACATGGCAAGTGCAATTATAGGGGTGTATGCTGGATCGTAATTTTGTGATTTGGTGTCAGTTTGGCCGTTCTGAGATTGAGACAGTCTGTAGGCCTAGAGGTTATAGTATCTCTAAAATTTCATCATGCTTCACATTCTGGCATTGTTATTTTTGGAGAACTTACAGGTGATTAACCAGTTTTTAGTATGTGTGTGGTGTTCTTTCTTCTCTCTTTCGATTTCTTGGGTATGAACTGCTTTGTCAGCGCGAGGGACTGTGAACCACGTCCGGCCCAGGATCAGTTCTTTTTTTATTGTTGTTATCCTTTTCTTCCTACTGATACTAATGTTGTTAAGATGTGGCAGGATTTAGGATCCTCCGTTAGTGATTTCCCTGTTTGGGGAGGGGTTTCTAAAAAGATATAAATGATCTAAACTTCTGTACCTTTGTCCTTTCCCTTTCTCCCTTGAAGTACTTGCAGGCGGCCACTGTTATCTTAGCCTGAGGCAGAAACAGTGCCATCCAACTATGGTGCTTTTCATTTTAATTTGGCAGTAGCTTTGGCAGCAGTGCAATAGTTTGGCCTGGTGTTCTCATGTTGTAGTTGAAAAGATCCCAGCATTATGCCACTCTGAGTAAGCAGTGCCCCTTTTCCTCATATCTTTTTTCCATCCTGAATTTAGGGTGATGCCCGTCCCCGTTCCTCTTGTGTTTGTTGTTGACCTTGATAAGTCCATATTGACCCATATTTCTTTCCTACTAAAATATAGTGGGAAGTATAGTGTAGGACCTCTTGCTCACAGGTGTATTTCAGCACTTAGAATAGTGCCTGGCATATGGCAGACTTGCAGTATTATTGAATGAAAGATTTGTGAGCAGCCCTACCCAGAAGACTGAGTGAATCTTTGATGCGCATATCTTGTTTCAGAGCAAGGGGTTGTGTTCCTGTTCTTTCTGTGAAGCTTTGTTGATTCCACGTAGCCCAGCAGTAGCACGATGGGGCTGGGCTGCCTCTTGGGAGTGTTGTTTGCTGGACTACTGAGAAGATTCCTGCTGCTTGGCTTACCCAGGAATAAGGAGAGAGGCTCTAAGTGAAGTCTTCTGGGCCCTTGGGGTTGGGATCCAAGGTCCCTGTGACATGAAACTAAATTCTGGTGGAGGATTTTAGGGAACCAGCCTTTTAGATATAGCCTGCAGAGACAGAAGTTCTTATATCTTGGCTGTGGTGTCATGCAAAGAGTTTCTGGAATTCCCCAGGGCACCTGTTGAATAGGTGATTTCCCAGCACAGCCGCGATGGAGTTTATTTTTGTGTTTAAGAGCTGAGGATCTGCAACCAGACCTCCTTGTTGGAATCTTGACACTGTCATTTCTCTTATGTGTGATCTTCAGCAAATTACTTGTTTTGTATCTCAGTTACTTCATCCATAGAATGGGAATGAAAGAGTACCTAATTTATAATGCCATTTGAGGATTAATATAGGCAAAGGGCTTAGAACGTGCCTGGTATATAGTACCACTGTTTAATAAATATTAGCATTTAATAATTTGATGCAAAGTGAATTCATACCTCTTTTACTCATTTTCATTCGAATGTGCCTTCTTGAGAAGGGTGAGAAGGCACAGAGGTACAGCTGATGTTCTGAGAATCTCATGTAGATCTGTGGTGTGTGGAGGCCCATGGAGCTGTTTTGTGCGTATGATGGCACACGACATCAGCTTCTAATGCCCTCATTCATCATCACATGTAAGGTGGGAAACAGGTAGAGAACCTTTGATCTGGAGAGCTCTAATTATCCCCAAAGCCGTCCATGCTCAATTTGACAGTGTCATGATTTTTAATATTTGAAAGTTTTAGAATTGCTACAACGGGATGTAACCCATTCTTCTATCTCCCTCCTGCTTTAGCTTATACAGTTGAGTGAATATGATGCTCCACTTCCCACACAGATACCCAAATAGCTCTGACTGCTGAAATATTAGGTCTCTTACTGTCAGCACATAACTTGTGTTATTGGATGTTTAACGTTTTCACAATTACATGATTTTGATTCCCAGCTCTGCCAAGCTTGGAACTGGGAGGCTAAATGAAATGTAGCGGCCCTCTGCTTGACATGTACTGTAACCTTTCTTTGCATTCAAGATTTTCCTGCCTTCAAGGCTGTGCAGGGATGCTGGAACACAGGAAACCTGGAGAGCTGGCTTTCCTTGTCCTGTGTTCCAGCTTCCTTCTGCTCAGATGTTGTAGCCCAGATTTCCATTATATACTCCTTTTGATTACTTCTCCATTATAATTGCAGTAATATAATTACTGAATAGAATTTTAATTGAGGCCAGAATTAGGAAGTACCTTCAGTGCTTTTGGTAGCAAAGTTCTGAAATGGCCTATGAGATAATTACTGTGGTTATAACATACAAATTTTTGTGTATAACTACCAGTTTATTAAATACTGTTTACCACTTATCCTAGATTTGTTACATTTCTTTTCCTTTAATTTGGAAAAAACCTGCATGATACAGGGTATCATCTCCCATTTACAGATAAGAAAAGGGAGGCTCAGAAAGATTTAACAGTTTACCTAAGATTGCACAGCTGTTTAGTGACAGTTGATTCACTCCACAGATTTTTTTCCCTTCAAAATTAGAAAGTTGAATTCTAGCATCCAGAGAGAAACTTATAAATGATATGGCTAAATAAATAGAACAGGCGAAAGAAAGTAAATAGGTAGAAAGAATGTGTAGAGAAGGTTAAACCGATAAATGTGGACTAACTGTAAAAGATGGGATGGGAAGCAGAAAATATCATTCAAGCACATCCGGTATTGAAGTAATTCTTAGAAGGCAGTTGTCCTGTCTGATGGAGGATTTATTTTTGCTAGTGTTGTATTTTACCTTCAAGATTCAGAATTAAAACTTAAAATATATCTAGAAGAGAGGGTGAAAATAGTATCAGTGGAAAGGAAAATATAGAAATAGAAATGTTATGTATACTTAATAGAAAAATGATCAAGATAAAGTGTTAAAGATACGGGCTAAGTGGGGGTTTAATGTAGATAGGGTTCAGAGAAATATAATTGCAAATAATCTTTGATTCAGGGAGAGAAGATCCAGATAAGCATTCTGGAGTTTGTTGCCATAGTATTAAATTATATCTTTCTAGAAATGAGATCCCAGAGTGAAGCTTCTATCTTTTATTTGAAATTTGTTTAAGCAGGAAGCAAGGAGGTGAACTGAATAACCACTGCAACTCTGAGGAGGTGTTTGTAATATACTAAGGGTTCAGAAGTGAATTTCATTAGCTGTATGTTAGCTTGTCAGCTCTGTAACTCTGAGGTTTTAGCTTTTACTCAAGAGACCCATGTTAGTTATTTAACATTTTCATGTGTTTAAACCCCTACCTACGAGAGGCTCAAATTATGCATCTTCAATTTACATATATCCAGCTGCATATGCTTAAGATGTACTAAATATATACCTACTTGCTAACATTCATTTCCACAGGATAAACTGGTCTTACCTCTCTTCCCCATCATCAAGCTCTTTCCTGGCTTCTGGGTTTGTCAGGGAGGTCCTCATCCGCATAGCTGCCCACGCACCAAAATACTGAGCTCACTTTTGATTCATTGGCTTCTTATCTTTGTATCTTGCCAAGTCTGGTAGTTCTTCTTTTGGAATGTATAGTTTATCCCTTTCTCTTAATCATCACTAGTTGAATTTTTTTACCTTTTTTTGCTATAGAGGAAAAGATAATTATTTCTTGTTTTTTGAGAGTTCCCATAAGGTTTTCTAAGTAATTTTGGAAAGACATCTTCCGGGGTAGTGCCTTTCTTTTTTTCCTTATTTTAGTTATTTAACCTTAGTTTTGCTGCTAGAATATGTCACTGGAGAGTTAGCTCCCTATTGGAACCTTAAGTTTCAGTTCTGCTGAAGGAGGGTACCATAGGCATTGGCATGAGTCAGGACTGGCATAGAGGGACTGAGAACATTACCTGTTAATAGTGATAAAATCACTTTCCTTATGTGATTGTTTTGAATTTGAACAGCAAATTCATGTTTTGTCTTAAACCAAAGGTAAGATATGTTTGAAGACAAATTGTACAGTCTACTATGAAGGAATTTCTACTTTACAGAATTATTTTTCAGGTAAGCTAATTATATTTACACCTGGGCAGTGAACGTCCAATCATCTGAGTGAGTATATGATCATTTTTAAAGTGTGTTAATGTATTTTTGTTTTCAAGAAAAATGAATTTTATAATTTACTAATTTAAGGGGGCATTGTTTTTGTAGGAAAGATTATCAGGAATATAATCAGGCCTTAATGGCAGTTTTCTTACTAGGAATAGTACTAAAAGGGGGGAGATAAGTTTTGGAGACGATCTATGTTGAGAACACTGCAGCGGTTCAGAAGAGCATTAGGAATGTTTACTAATTTCTATGTCTGTAGTTTGTTCAGGGTCAAGTTGAGTATCTCTTGTTCAGATAGACTCTTTAAAGATTGTTGGTAAAAGATTCCCTCTCCATCTGCTGACTTCCTGTATATTTATATTGTGTGACAACCTACACATTAGTTTTCAGTTGAGGTATTACATTAACGAGGCACTGAGTTTGCAGTAGGAATCTAGACCACGTGGTATAGTGCAAAAGTCTTCCTGCAAATGATCGGACATATCGGATGACTAGCTGTGGGACATGAGGAAAACCACACTTCTCTCTTGTCTTTGGTTTCCACTCTGTAGAATAAGAGTTTAACTGAAGACCTGCCAGCTCTGAGTCTCTGATTTTGTGGTGCCACTCAAATTCCTTTTGAGCTGTTTTCTTGGAGAGGAGGTATTTGTTCTGTAGGCTTTTCTGTTCTCTCAAAGCCAGCCTAAATGTTCTGGAGTTTTGGGAATTTTCTTTTTTCTGACCTACACAGATACTGAATTTTGACCATAGTGTTAGCTTTGTGCTATCAACAACATTTTAGCAACAGAGCAGGATTGTTCCCAAACTAGAAATCTGTTATAATTCAAATGTTGATGTAGAAGGACTTCAAATACCTTGTTTTACATAAAGCCATTCTAATGGACTATCTGGGATGCTCATTCTAATAGTAATTGCAAGGTAATGAGGTCGTTGAGATCCATACTTCCTGGATCCATATCTGATTCTGCCTTTTGCTCATCTTGTGACCTTGAGCAAGTTTTAATAATAGCACCTGCCTTATAGGTTTGCTGATGAATATATGCCTGGCCTATGTTTCTATATATGTTTAGCTGCTATTATGTATTAATTGCTTTTACATTCCAGGGCTCAGGCCCTCCTACATCTCCTTTAATCATCGTGATAATCCTATGAAAGTAGTACCATCATTATCCTCATGAGACACTGAGTCTCAGAGAGGTTAAATAACTTGCATCACATAGGAAGTAGGTGAGGACATAGGTGCTGGAGTTCTGATTCAAACTTTCTTTCTGACTCATTCCAAAACCCAGACTCCTTCCTTATTTATATATACTGCTCTAAGCCCAGTCTTTTAGAAATTCTAAATGCTGTTAATTACTTGCTGGGCTTTGACTTCAGAAGGCAGTTGGTGAGACCAGAGGCTCAGGTAGCACCTGAATGCCTCTCCTATCACCAGAATAAGGTGATGTGACTGCCTCTCCCTCTCTTTTTGTAAATGTGCCTTTCAGACCTCTGGGTTTTCTGTGAATTATTTTCTTACAGTGTGATTTTATTGATTGCTTGACTGATTACCCCCTCTGCAGACTGAGGCCATATCAGCACCCAGTCCCAGATAACGTTCCTATGACAGAGGTCTTGGGGAGTACTTGGGCTGGTTTGGGAAAGAGTCCTTTACTAGGTCTACATCCTTAACTGTAACGCACAAAAATAATTGCAGTGAATGAAGGTAATAATCTGAGCATCCACATAACTCTTCCTATATTCAACAGCTATTTATTGAACATCTAAGTATCTGACACTTCAACCTGGGGTTTAGCTGTTGGATTTTTCACTTGATAACTTAAAAATGGCTTCACAGTGAAATAGCATCGTTGAAAATTTAACACCGATTATTTTCTATTAACAAAACTTTAAAGTGCACTTGTTTTAACACCTATAGCCACTTTTGTTTTTTCTTTTTCCCTTGAAAACTCTTTAACAGAAATAATGGCACACAGACTTCTGTCATTACTCAGCCTCCTGTGACAATACCATACTTAATGCTGAGTAATAGTAATTAGGGTGGTGCTGGGTGTAGACAGTTTGCATTTTGAGTCTGAGAAGATTTTAGTTTCATCTGAGTTAGAGTCATTTCTGCTTTATTCAGTATTTCAGAACAGTATCTTATACCTGGGTTCCAAGTGGTATAAATATTAAGAAGTTAATTGCATTTAAGAAGCTCTAGGAAGTTCTGTAAGCACTCTTGTCACCTTCATTTCATAGATCGGTGAACAGTGGCGATAATGGTGAGGTAATTTTATCCAGTTTATTTTGAAAAAAGTTCTGGCATAAGTAGTTTTTTTCTGTGAAGGGCCAGACAGTAGATGTTGTAGGTTTTGCAGGCCCTGTGACCTCTGTCATAGTTCATGTTGTCCCTACTCAACTCTGCCTTTGTAGAGCACGAGTAGCTATGGTAATACATAATCGTATGGGCATGACTATGTTTTAGTAGAACTTTATGTAGGCCTAGTTTAAGGCTCTTAAATGGATCTGGTGGAGGGTCCAGTGAAGATGACTTGTTTGATGAAAACAGTTAAAGCTTCTGGCAAAGTTGGCTGCTAACTTATAAAGGAATCACAATAGTGTTCATATAAAAATTAAAAACAGTGTTTTGAAATATTATAGCTACAAAGGACTGATCTCATAGGAGTTCTCTTTCCAAAATGATGTAATTTTGCTCTCAGTGAATACTTACAAAAGTCCTGCATAATGTATTATTAATTTGGAAGCTATTACCTGTTCATCTACACGTGCAGATTTTTAGTTTCCTTTGTATATTTAAAAATGATAAATGGAAAATTCAATACCATTCTATAGAGGAGAAATACTCACTACTTTAGTTATTTGCCAAACGCATTTTGGGTCGAGTTTCTGTTTTTAACTGATATACTGATTTAAGTTTGCCAGAGCCTGATTGCATTTGGAAGGAAAGTGGCATTGTTGCTATTTCCTCTGCACGAGAACATCTAACACAGGCAGCTGGCGGCAGGGACGAGGGAAGGTGAAGGGCAAACGTCTACTACTTTGTGAGCTTGGGTTTTTTTGGGTTTTTTTTGTACTAAATTTCAAATATAGTTAGGGTATATTTTCTTTCACTTTGGTTGTTAGAATACCTAATTATTTTCTACGTTCCATACCCCCCTTCAAGTAAACAAAGGAAATCCCATTGTATTACAATTAGTATGAATTAGTATGATTAATTATTTTATTTATGAATTTAACCTTCTGATTCAAGCTGACTAATATTTTTGTGATCTATATGTTACAGTGTTTAATTCTAAGTATGTTCCCTTGAGTGAGTAGTAATTCTGTTTTAGAGCAGGAGTAATGGACTTACGGTATACCAAATGTCTTAGAAAACATTTAAAAATAGCAACTTTACAACTACGATGTTTTAGACCTTAATAAGTACACAGAATAGTTAAAAATAGATTGACCAAAGTCATACTGAACAACAAAGCGACACCCATGGGAGTATTTTATCTTAGATCACATTTTGTGTTTTTATTAGAACTATTGGTTTGGTAAAAGCCCTCACCATAGTGTTAGTATAAAAACTGTGTTGTTTATGGGGTTGCCACAGATTTGGAGTTTATCACGTTTCAGGCTGTAGCTGGGTGTCATTTTGGACAGTGTTTTGCTTGAAGCTTCTGTTTGTTTGTTTTACACTAATGGCATCAGGATGTCATGCAGCCCCCCATCTGAATCCCTAGTAGGAAAGTTTTGAACAGGGTTCTGAAGAGTGTGGCTATCAGATTTTGATCTATCCTTTAACAGTTATCCTACCTAAAAAGATCAGGGGAACATGGAATCAGGTGTTGCAAATTTTAACTCTGATGTTTATTCTCAAGGCAGATATTTTCCATTGTGCTGTGGATGTCATTCTCTATTCAAAATAATGATAGAAAGTAACTTCATATTTCAACTTTCTGATCATTCCAAGGCTGTTGTATGAATACATTTTCCAAATTGATGCAGAGAACATTTTTAGTGAATTTCTTTTTTTAAAGTAACATGAATATTCTTAAGAGTTCACTTTTTGGTCAGATTAATCCATCAAGCCCTATATGGAAAAACTTACATGTGTATTTAATCTCAGTTGGATTCCCTTTTAAGAAGCTAGTAGCCACATTCTAAATGTGCTTGAAACTGTCAGATTAGTAGGAAGAATACTGAGGTTTCTTAGACAACAAATCAAAATACAAGAAGGGCTGAAAAAACCTCAGTTGCACATGATGATGGGAAGTAGATTGAATACTGACCTGTAGAATGAACACAGAACTGGAAACTAATGATTATTTTAGTAACTATAATGTGGCAGACATTCAATAGTTTGGGAGTTGAAATGCCCTCTGAGAAGTTTGACAGAGATGTACATAAAGGAGGGAGCCTAATTCAGACTTGATATGGGTTAGGGAAGAATGTGTTTCAGGGTCCAAAAGGAGGGATGTTAGGAAGTTATTTCTAAGAGAAGAGCATGAACTTAACATAGTCACGCAGGCAAGGAAAAAGTGCTCTATGAAGAAAAGTGGAATGAGCTAAGGCATGGAGGTGTGGGAAGACGTTAAACACTGGGGATCTGTATTCATTCAGTATGTATGGTGGTAAATGAGGAAGTGGAAAGTGGTGTGGTGAAGGATGAGGTTGAAAAGGATTGTTGGGTTTCAAATATTAAGGACTTTATTTACTAGGCAATAACTTTGCCTTGACTGTGGCAGGGAGTCCCTGAAGGAAGCTTAGATTCATATCCTCCTTGATTTATTAGCTATGTGTATTACCACTCTTGCCGCACTGTTGTGTTAAAACAACAACAACAACAAAGAGGAGGGTAGACTGTAGATTGAAAACTCTGATTTTTTTTTGTTATTATTACATTAGGAAGTTTTTTTTTTTTTAATAACCAAGGGCAGAGAAAATATGAAGGTTATCTTAAAGCTCTGAGGTTAGGAGTTTAAAACTCCTAGCTCTGATTCTGATTTCATTACTAATTTTGGCAAAACATCTAATCTCTTTTAGTCTCACATCCAGGTCAGATAAAATTAGGTTCTTGGATCCTTGCTTTTGCTCTGGTCCTTTTTATGAAGAAGGGAGTGGGGATGGAGGTGGGTGCACGTGGAGAAAGCAGGCAGGCAAGCTAATTGCCATGAAAGCATCAATAATGGCTAAAAGAGTACTTCTGAGATTATTCCTTCTAGGGTATTTTGGCAGAAAATGTCAGGACAGTAATAGGATGTTGTAATTGAAAAGGATGATTTCCTGGTGGTTGGATTTTAGGCACTCTGTAACTTGGGTGGAAAATGAAGACCTTAGGATCTCACAAGTGAACTCTTAAGATTCCCTTTCTTCTTACAAATTAAGAAAATAATAACTTGCATCTACCTTATTCCCAGGATGAACTGAACTTGTAATAGAAAGCAAGGTTTGTTGATTATGTCAGGTTCAGTTCTCCTTTATTGTTCCAACAGCCATTGTCTTATTCTGTATGGACCAGTTATCTCATGTTGAGTTGGTTTGTTTGCTTCCATTATCTCCCAGTTCCAGTTCCATATTAGCTTGTTATGTTATTAATCTTCTTAAAACACGATTTTCATTGTGTTATTCCCTTAACTTAAAAATCCACAGTACCAATTTTTTTTTCGGAGTTCCATAGAATCTCTGTAATATTCTCTGTGAATGGGGAGAGACAACCTTGGGATGTGCTGGGGAATTGAGTCTGACTCAATAAACAAATCATATTATTAGTTTGTATTATCTAAATAAAACTTTTTTTTTTAATTAGCAAATATCCTTCACTCTGAAATTACCTAAGGCATAAATCCCTCATAGAAGGCTGTGTGATTAAACTAGGTAGTCTTGGGCTGGTGAATGTGGGGTGCCAGGGTTTCCAGCAACACACCTATCTATCTGCTATTTGTAGTAGTAGGGGGATGCCTGTTTTTGAGGGACAATCAACTGTTAATAATTGATTTTCTCTTATCTCTTGGACAGTTGGACTATGTACACGATAAACAGAAAGAGGATAAAAAGGAGATTTGTCTTTAAAAGTCTGTTATGTCCTACCTTCCAACACCTTACTTACTAGCACTTTCAGTTATTATTCACAAGATTGCTGTTTTGGTGAAGTGGTGACTCTGTCGGGCAGCTTTTCAGGCGCACCAGCCTGTATTACTGATTGGAGGGCAGACCGTGCTGTTGACCAGCACCAACTCCTCAGCCAGTTCTGATCTGCTTTTGGTGGAGGAAAGGCACAAAGTATCCTTAAAAAGTCAGTGTGTCAAAAAATAAAACAAAGGCCACTGGGGCTAAAAACCAAAACCAAACAAAATAAAACAAAGCTGAGTTTATTCAGTTGCCAGGCAAGGAAATATAATACATTCATTTAGTAATTGTCAAGGAAGAGAATTCTGGAGTTTTTTTAGTACTAGAAAGAGCAGGAATGGTAGTTGTTCTAACTGAGGATTGAAAACTAGCTTTTTGCATAGGATGGAATGAGTTTGTAGATGTGTATGTGATTGGTTAAAACAGGCCCCGTTGTAGTGACCAGCATTTTGTTTTGATGTCTCCTGGCAAGTACTGCTGTAAATGGAAAACTTTCCCTTCATAAAAGCCTCTAGACCCTCTTTCAAAGGGCCTCACTGATCTTTGAGTTCACATTTGAAATACTTTTATTTCTTTGGGGAAAATGTTTGCATTACCTTGGATTCTCAGCACTACTGCAGGTTGCCTTCTTCTTCTTTGCTGTTATCTAATTGAACACAGTTAATTCATTGCCAGTATAACTTGTAACCCAATGGAGAGGGCTGCAATGCTTTTTGATCAGGCTGTTTAAACACTTATCTCTTTGGAGACAAATCAATTAAAGGCAGCCTCTGCCGGGCTATAGTTTCTTGCAGATCAAGGAAAGATGAGGCGAAGAAAAGCAAAATCCTTACACTTACGCACAGTCCATCTCAGCAAATATGTTTTGCTTGGCTAAGGACATGTTGATGACCTCTTTTCTATGAATGGTATGTGAATGAATTAACAGAATTCTCCTTGGTAGCAGAGATTGAGAGTCCTTTTGTAGTTTGACCCAGATTTGGTCTTCAGGATCATTTAATAACGTATCAAATGTATCTTGATTTATTTGCTTTCTAGTCGAGTTTCTGACATGTCTATTTTCTGGGGCCAAGAAGAACTGGCAGTGTGATTTTTAAAAGATTCATTTATTTTAACAAATAAGTATGCAATGATATTGGCATCCCAAAAGCCACTAAAACATAAAATGTTACTGTTATAAATTTATACCACACAGTGCAGTTAAAAATGTGCTTAGAGTATCAGCAAAGGGTAAGATTTTATTATTTTCCAATAAGTTTAAAATGCAATAAATATCAAACTATAATTAAGCCCTATATAATGTAACCTTAATTAAATACAATTTGTAAGGTAAGTAATAGCTTGAAATAGCAAGATTCCTGATGGTTGGACTACCAAATTTCATATTCTACAAGAAGCAAGAATTTCTTTATATCATTTCATTTAGCCTTTGCTTAATAACTTACACTGTCCATATATGTCAAAGAAAGATCATCTTTTATTAGTTTGCTAAAGAAATGAGATGCTTCCTGAGGTATATTTATACAATGGAATACTATTCAGCCATAAAAACTGACAACATAATGCCATTTGCAGCAACATGGATGCTCCTGGAGAATGTCATTCTAAGTGAAGTAAGCCAGAAAGAGAAAGAAAAATACCATATGAGATCGTTCATATGTGGAATCTAAAAAACAAAGACAAAAACAAAAACCCAAAGCATAAATACAAAACAGAAATAGACTCATAGACATAGACTACAAACTTGTGGTTGCCAAGAGGGCGGAGGGTGGGAAGGGATAGACGGAATTTCAGAATTGTAGAAAAGATAAACAAGATTATACTGTATAGCACAGAGAAATATACACAAGATCTTATGGTAGCTCACAGAGAAAGGAATGTGGCAATGAATGTATATATGTTCATGTATAACTGAAAAATTGTGCTCTACACTGGAATTTGACACATTATAAAATGATTATAAATCAATAAAAAATGTTAAAAAAAAAGAAATGAGAAGCTTCCTACAACTGTTAGGTAGCTGACCTTTTCAAAAGTATAATAAGATCTACAAAATTTTGCGATATGTGCGTGGTGTTGTTATACAGAATCAGTGCAGTCCTTAGAAGTTCATAGTTTTAGAAAATATGACAGGCAGGCAGGTTTTTCTTTTTAAACTCGTATGTAAAATAGTAGCATATTCAAATTATAGGCTCGTTATTTGGTGTAATGGGGAGAGGGGAGTCACCCTTGGTCTTAACTTGTCCAACCATAGGTATTGGTGTGCTAGGAAAAATATGCCACGTACAGTCTTTATGTGTGCAAGCTCAGCAAGTTTTATTAGGTCAACCAAGGAGTTGGATTCTAAGGTGATTTTTGAATCAGCAGGTGATAAGTAAGATGTGGGAGTTTATTCCAGGCATTCACAAACAAGGTGAAAGATTAGTAAATAATAACAGTTTTTGTTAAAGGTGGGGTTTCTGTAAAATAAAGGTAGAAAATAACTCATGTATCAAAGTCTTTTGAAAACACTTCTTTTCAGATGGCTTCATCTCTGAAGGATGGCTGTGCTTTTCAAAATTCAGGTTGTATTTGCATTATAAGGTATCCTTGTTGCACCAGAGTTCCCCTGTGTCAAAAAAAAAACTTAAAAATTTTCATTTATGCTGATTAAAGGTTAATATTTGATTCAGAAAACCAGTAGAAACAGAAAGGTTGATCCTCAAGAGTATACTCTGGAATGTAGAGGAATTGAAAATAAATCCAGAAAGGGACTATTCCGGATAAGAAGGGAAGATGTCATTTGGATGTCAGGTCTCTCAGGAGAGAGGTGATGTTTCTTAGGGCACAGTATAAGGAGATTTCTCACAGGGAAGTTGTATTCTGAAGTAGTTTGTTCTTAGTAAAGAACCTTAAGAGCAAGTACTACTTATGTGAGAAGGAATTTGGAGAAAGGTCAGTTCTTTTCCCTTAGTTTTCCTTTTTGTCCCCATTTTCACTTTTCATCTTCATTTAGCCAAACCATTTACTGTTCATCAGACATTTGTGGTGCATTTTTGTTAGGTATGTAGGGACTTTTTACATATTGATTTATTTAGGGTCATTTTTTTTGGAGAAGAGAGAGATTCAAGATAACTGCCTTTTAAAACCTAACAGTGAATTTTCTTCTCAATTTGTTATGTGTTCACAAAACTGGAAAAATGTTATTTTTCAGTACTTGTCTTTCAGTCAAACTCAATTTATTTCTCATCATCCCATCTGTTTTAACTTATATGTGTCCTTATCGAAATTCATGTTTTGTTTTATAATGACAGTGATCTTAGCTCTTTGATTCTCTGTCATGAATCCCTATATCCCATTTAGAACTTCTTTATAGAAGATTCTAATGGTATAAAAATTCCATTCTCTTATTTGATATTTCCCCTTTCTCAGCATTCTGCTACTTGTACATTTAAGTGTTTAGTAATTTTTTAAAACTTATTTTTAATTATTTTATTTTATTTAGATCAAAGTGAGCTTAATGAAAACAGAATTTTGTGACAGCTTCTAAACTGACTGGCAGCAACATCTTTGATTTCCCAAATCAGGGTCATGAATATAATTACTAAGTTTTATTGTTTTCCTTAGATATTCAGATGGTTACAGCTGTTGGGATAGTGGATCACAGTCTTAACTTCATCCCTTTAGGACAGCTAATACACTATGGAATTTCAGTGCTAAGTTGGCTTACTTTAATTCCATTGAGTCTGTCTGGCCAGGCAGTGGGTATAACAGCCAGCATAGGGCCAGTGGAGTAGTGGTTAGAATCTTTCCTCTGCTGCTTACTAGCTGCCCTTGGCAAAATAATTTCTAGATTCATCATGAAAAAGGTAGGGATGATTATCTGCCTTGCAAGATCGTTGTGAAAATTAACGATCTATGTAAATCACCTTGCTTTCTGTCTGCTGTAGTGAATACATGGTCACTACTGTTACTATTACTAAACTATCCTTTGTATACATTCTCCGTCTAAAGTCATATGGTATGTGCTAATATGAATATGGTGTTGCTAATGGTAGTGCTAATTACCAATGCTAATTTGTAATTATGGTAGTCCTAATATGGTAGCTCTAATAGCCAAGCTAATTTACATGGTTGTTTTGAATTAGGATTAGTGAGGCTTTAAAAGCTTTTATTACAATTAAAATATATTATAGTCTTTATTTTCTCTTCTCTTGTTTCTAAGTTAATAACCACAAAGAAGTCAGATTGGTTTTCTTTGATTTCTTCTAAATATATACATGGTGCTTCTTGTTTGAGATTTTGTCACCTTCGACAATTTTTCATTAGCAGCATAGCATTGTTTTACCAATTATTGATGTTAGATTAATGGGACAGTGTAGAAATTAGATAATTAGGCTTCTCTTTGTTGCTATTATTCTTCTTTCCACTGTTATTTTTAATATTTTAAACTTATAGCTCTCTGAAACTCCGTATAGCTTGACTGAAAGACGATTTTTCTACCATAAAGTAAGTGGCCTAAAATAATTGGTATATCACTATTTATAAGTTCAGAATCCTTATTAAAACTACATATTCATCCTGCTGTCAGCTATGCACATTCTCCCTTATAGATTTTTTTAAGATTCCATCACTACCTGAGTAGTGTTTTGAGTAACTTGATCTTAATGTGATACATATTTTATTGATGACTTTCAAAATAATTATCATGTATTACTGAAAACTTAATTATTATAAAGGTGATAACTTAAAATCTGATTTTGCATACTTAGTATACTAACTCTTGTGATTAGAAAACTCTCTCATGGTGTTCTACTTATAATTAATATACCAAGTAAAACTAATTGGAAGCATCTGAAGCCCCGAGCAAACATCTGTAATTAGACATGTGATTCATAATGAACTGACTCTTCTCATTCTTGCCTTTTGTCTCCATTTGAATTAATAACTTGTGTTCTTCCTTAGTGATAATCTGTCTTCCTATCCGAGACCCTGATTAAAGTTCCGTGATCACTGTAGTATTTTTTATAGAGAATATGGTTTTATAGGAACTTTGTTTAATAATGTTAAAAAAATTGTCATATACTCTGTAGAGTATCACGTTGAAGATTTTTGTCTACATTATTAAACTAAGCATTTATTTTATCAGAGGCTGAATGCAAGCGTCTGAATGGAAAGTAGCCAGACTTGACCACTTTTCCTGCATTGGACTTAACAACCTAGATTTTTCTTGCCAATCTGATCATTGTCTACATAGTTTTGACAGCATACACATTGGCTTTGGGTCATTGAGTAGGGTTTGTATTAATTCATTCATTATTTTGATACAGAATTAATGGTTCAGTAAAGGTCTACCATATGCTAGGCTGTCCTAGGCTTTGGGTACAAAGAGGTGATATTCAGAGTATTTACCAATCACTACAACATAGGCATCAGCCAATCAAGATGGCCATAGCACTGGATTCAGGGTCTTGAAGGACCCCTCCATCCTTTGTACTGTATCAAGTTTTGCTGCTTTTGTTGCTAAGTTGTCGTGCTGATGATGGTTGCGAGACTGGGCCATCAGCCCACCATAAGCCCATCACCTTAGGGCTGATGGAGTTTGGAGCAGTGACTGTTTGCCAGACTATTACAGAATTTCTTTACTACATCCCTTAGGGCTGTACTGGTGTGTACCATTTGAATATTACCTTTGCCAAGAGTGTTCAGTTCTCTGACTATAAGAGTCAAGAGTTATTACCCAGTTTGAGAAGTACCTAATGGAAGTATGTAGACTGTACATAGTGGAAAGATTACATGAGCCTTTTTTTGGGGAAAACCAGTTAAGACTTCCATAGGGACTAGAAATTTGCCATACTCAGATTTGAGGAGAAGATTCGAACCAAGCTGAGGGGAAAATGGCATTTGCAAAGGCAGAGGAGTGTGAGAAAGCATAGTGGATTTAGAGATTAACAAGTAGGAGAGATGGAAGACAAAGATGTGTTTCTCTTACCCTGGATTTTTAAGCTGAATAAATATATATTAAGACCACATTTGTATCTTTGAAATTGCTCCATTTTTTTGGTAGAAAACTACTAGACTGTTTGATATTTGGTTTCCTCAACTATATCTAAATTATTTTAGGCACAAGGTAAGAAGGTAGAATAGGACTTTGTCATAGTTCAGGGCTATACTAAACATTGATAGGGCAAGTGTACAATTTAAAAAACTTCTTTCCTGATTCACTTCTAATGAGCAGACACAAATTCAAACAGATTGAGGATGGTAGTTTTTTTTTAATGACATGAAACTGTTGCCCATGAGGCTTTCTGACTGACATCGTGAAACTAGTTTTGCTTAATGACTGTGGAGGCCTACAAATTCAAATGTGCAGAAAATGAAGTAAATTACTAGCCTGTCAGATTCCTGTTGCCTATCATCTTTTATCTCAATAGCAGCTTTTGTTTCCAGACTGTCAGGAGCAAATATGTGGACCCCTTCAAAGTTGTATTTGTATATGCTTGAATAATTCAATTCAGAGCCATCTAAATATAGCAAATCTACATCAGTGAAAGGACGTATCTTCTTATACTTGTGTAATTTAGGAAACATATCTATGGATATCTCTTCTTATTTCTGAGAGCTCTTGAAATATGTCAGGCGTTTGTAGTGGCATAATGGTGTAAGTCCTGCTTTTATTTCCAGAGTTGATGATTCATGCCTTTGAAATATAATGAACTCATATGGACAGCAAAAAAAATTTTCCCTGTGACTTTTCAATTCAGTGAATGATTTGAAAGCATCCACTATGTTCAAGGAATTGTGTGGAATATAAAGGTGACATGCTGGCATTTTTCTGGGTATCAAATTATATGATTTTCTCCCTCAAGCTAAATTTAGTAAAAATGACCGTCTTGATGGTGTGTTTGTGTGTGTGTGTGTGTGTGTGTGTGTGTAGTGTTCCAACAAAGGCTTACAATTAAAGTTTGAATTACTTGTGAACAGATTATTTGCTTCAAGGATGGTTTGAAATAATGGTTTAAGTTTTTTTATGACTTCATTTTTACAACATTTTCAATTAACATTATTTTCCCTCTGCTTCTTATTACTCTGAATAGTTAGAAACGAGGAGTATTTTCAGTATTTTCAACAAGTATTTAGATAGCACCTACTAGGCCCTAGGTAGGAAATGAACAAAATAGTGAAGTTTGCCATCCGTAGAATAAAATTACTCAGTGAAAAGGAAGCCAAAAAAAAAAAGTGAAGATTTTCAGCTCTTTTGGTATGCTTAATGTTATGAAAATAACAAATTCAGCCTTAAATGCACAAAATTTATATTTGGTTTTGTAGATATGTTGTATTTTTGTTGTTCACAAAGGCTGTCTGAAAACTTAAGCAGGAATAGACTACACTCTGAATACTGATTACCTTAGCCAGTGTATTACATCTTTTTTTGGTAACTTATTCCGTATCATGGGTGGCCCAGTTACCTTAGAAATTAACATTTTGTAGGCCATCACTTGGCTAAAGCCAAATCTGGGGAAACAAAAAGATGGTGAGAATCCTTGCCATAGCAAATTGCCCCTGTTGTACCTCTGTTCATTCAATTTCCACTTCCTGGAATGCCCACTTTTCCTCTCTCTGTCCTTTAACATCTTATTGAAAGGCTTTTCCAAAGCCTTACCTAAACATTTCCTGTGACATTTTACTCTTTAGAATTTAACATTTTGTTTGTCACAACTGTTGGGATACTTATTTTTTACTTTTTTATGTGTACATGAACTATGTTTTTTATTGGATTATAAGCTTCTTGAAGGTGTCATGGTTGTCAATTTGGACCATGAAGGATGGTAGGAATTTGGATAGGTGGAGAAGGGAGTATTTGTCCATAGGAGAGAAACAGCATAAACCAAGGTCCTCAGGACAGAAAGAACAGGGTGCTTTTTCAGGAATGGAAAGTAGATTCATTTGCTTGGTATGGAGGATATATGAATAGAGTAGAAGGGGGTGAAGCTGAGAAAACAGAAACAACCGTTTATGCTGAGCCAGTCAAATTGGATTATCAGTAGCTCACTCTGGTCAGTTTATCTATAAGGAGGGCTCAGTGAGAGTTGGAGGAGAATGTATTTACTCTGCTGTACATCTCTCTTATTTTCAAATTACCCGACAGAAGAAAAGGGGGCCAATGTTATAATGATGTAAAGTGCCTTGGGTTTAGAAGATAGTGGACCAGGAAGACTGAAGCTTCTGGACCTTAGACACCCACTTTGTAACTTGATGGGGAAGAAGGATGATATTAAAGCTTCCTTCCAGTTCTGATGTAGTATGACACCATGGCACACTTTCAGTCTCTGGATCAGAGCCACCGCTAAGACCTGTTTTACCCACTTACGAATTGTTTAGTTCAGAGGTCAGCAAGCTTTTTCTGTAAAGGGTGAGACAGTAAATATTTTAAATTTTGTGGCTACATACTGTCTATTGCATATTCCTTATTAAAAAAATTCCTTTTTTAAAAAATGTGAAAACTATTCTTAGCTCAAGGGCCAGACAAAAAATATGAATGGGCTGGATGTGGCCTCCAGGCTGTAGTTTGACCCTGATTTTGTTGATTGGGGTGCTTATTATTTAAGGATTCTAGAAACCAAGACCAGCTTGGTTTGGTCTACTAGTTTTTTTCATTTGCCTGTATTTTTATTGACCATTTATAATTTATATTTTCTGAGGGTCAGGGAGCTAATACATATTGAGAATTTTCCATTCATTTTCTTGTATCTTGATAATTTTGTGTTTCGGATTATGTCCTTCTAGATTTCTAAGTGCCTTGAAAACCCCCTGATGTCTGAGATATTTTACTCATCTTTACTATCTGTAACACACATATATCTGATTAACACACACATATCTCCTGTGTTATATCCTTGACGTCTATTTTATTCACATTTAATAGCTGATAAGCACACATTGTTCTAGTAATTCTTAATGGTTATTAGTATAAATAATATAATTTATTTGTGCTTTATTTTAAACTGTGAACAGTTTAATATTTTTTGGATACAACACATAGTAAGTCTAATCATCAAACTTGAGGAAGCAACATATAGAGTTGTGACTAAACAGTCATTAATCTCTGTGCCCAGTGGTTTAAAATCATTTCTGGATTAGACTCTCCTATATATTCTCTCCAGTTTCTTGCATCGTATGTATTCCCTGCAGTAGAGTGGTTACGTCAGATCTTTTTGTCTTGGGGAATTAGTGCACTTTTTCATGTTTAACTCCTGTGCCCCATCTTGAATTGCAGTGCTCACTGCTGAGACAAATACTTCCTATTGTATCCTTCTTTGTTGGTTATAACTTATTAGTTATATATATTGGCTGTTTCTCCTTGATTCACCTAATACTCTTTGTTCTTCTTTGTGTTTAATGCTGTCTCCATTGCCACATTTATCTGTTTGTGTTTCATTTGTATTTTCCACTATTTTTATAGTATTTAACACTTTAGCCATTTTTAGAGTTGTAAAAACTTTTAATCTTTTAAGTAAATAAATGCTCAAATCATAAAAATGTTTAATGAAGTTACCAATGCATATAATCCTTATAAATATATTCCCACTAATTCAAAATACATAAATTCAAAACATGATACTTTTACAGTATTAAACATTATAGACACTTTAAGCTTTTTTTCAGAAAGGTTAGTTAATGTGTACAGTTCTTAAACATAGTCATGACCTACCTGTACATTTGCGAGTCTAAAGGTGCTAAACAGATGTGGCTTGCAGATTGTTGGCGCTTACACTTTCACTGGCTACAGTGATCACTTGGAAGGCGCGTCTAGCTGAGCCCTGGGGAGACACACCCAAGTGTGGGAGCATACTGCCAACCACTTAAGAATGCTGTTTGTACACGAAGGCATGCAGTAAATACTGAATGAATAAATTAATAAAACCTCAAACTGATTCTAGACTTCAGGATCTAGTTCTTAATAAAATACTGTATTAACATAAACAAAAATACACACTTACTTGGAGCAGTTTGAAAGTACAAAACATGAAAAAATTTAAATTACCTGTAATCTTTATGCAAAGTAAAGTACTATTAACACTGCATTTTTTGTTTTTTTTCTGTGCAAATGTATGTATTATACGTAGTTCAGATCACTCAGTAGATAAGCATTTTCCTGTCATTAAGCGTTTTTTAATTTTATTTTTAAAATCAACTTTAGTAAAATATTTGTGTGCAGTATGGTTTAATGAGTTTTGAGTAATGTATATCCCTATAACCACCACCACAGTCAAGATACAGAACATTTCCATCACACCTAAAAGTTTCTCTTATAATTCCTTTGCAGTCATTTCTTTCACACAACCTTTGGCTCCTACAACAACCTGTCTGCTTTCTGTCACTGTAGATTAGTTTTGCCTGTTCTAGAACTGCATATACAGAAAAATCCAGCAGGTAGTACAGCTATAGTAACAATCCCCAAATCTCAGATAGTACATAAAGTTCCCATATATGCACTTCACACAGGTTCTCTATTCGTCATTAAGCATTTTTGATACATAATTTTAATGATTGCTTATTCTAACTTATTAACTAATTATTTGGACATTTAGTTTGTTTCCAGTTCTTTAGTACAACAAATTTATTTTTTGCTCCTGCTTCACGTCTAACACACATCAGCAGGAGGTCTTCTTGCTTTCTCTTTCTGGAGTCATTTAGTGAACCACGAATCAGAGCTCCATCTGGTTACTTGCTTCCGTGGTTGCTATACGCTGGGTTGGTCTTCCAGTTGTGTGCTGGTTCCTAAAGCTTATGCCTGGTAATATCTCGTGTCATGTCTGTGTACATTTTAGTGGCTAAAACAAGTCGCATAGCCACAACTAAACTGCAACAGGGCAGTGAAGTGCAATCCTACTGTGAGTCTAGGAAGGAGGAGATCTGAAGCAGCACTAGTGACTATTATTTTAAAAATAACTCTAATTTTATTGGTGACAGAAATTTCATTTTCTTTGCCAATGTAGATGAAATTCTCATAATTTATTAGCCATTTGTTTTATTTAGCCTTCTCTTTTACCTAAGTTTTATAAACATTTGCTGTTGGCTTACTTTTACATTTCCAGATTTTTGAATTCTGTAGTTTTTGTGAGGATGGGAGATCATGACGGTGATTTAGGAGTACAGACCTTTAGAAAAGGCCTTTTCTTTTGAGGATTTGCGCAGGTGAAAGTATTTTTCTTGAATTGATCCCCTCCTTCCCCTATTAATAGTATATGTTTTGATAAGTTTTTTTATTTCAAGGATTGTCAATAATCCTTAAATAATTATAGGTAATAGAAAGTCTAGCAGAATTAAGATGCTTGACGTTTTACAGGTTTCTAAACAACTTGAACATAAAAGTTTAGTGTGTAAATGATCTTGTTAGGGTTCTCCTCTTGAAAAGATAACTTTCCTACTGAGATTTAGTGATATTGACCATGTCTTTTCCCTTTTTTCCCCCAATTCAGGTGTGCCTAAGCTGGAACTTATGCTGTAGATATTTTTTGTGGATCTGTCTGAAAATCAAGGTGAGATATTTTATTCATAAAATTGCACTTGCTTCTTAAAATATATTTTATAATGAGAAATAATTGTTTCTGAAAATTTTAAGGCATTAGAAATTTAATGTCTTTTCCTCTGAGAGTTTTAATAGGCAAATATTATTTATTATAAAGCTATGTATATAGCGTGCTTACATTTAGTTTGTAGGACATTTAAAATAAGTGAAGCTGGTTCTAGTGATTAAAACAGTTTTAAGTGGATTTTTCCATTGTTTTTGGTACTCAAAGATGGAGTTCACACTGCTGTTCTCTGACAAACATTTGCAAAAGATACTGGCATTATAATCTGACTTTTTAAAGTATAGTTGATTTATAATGTTGTGTTAATTTTTGGTGTACAGCAAAGTGATTCATATTCCTTTTCACATTCTTTTTCATTATGGGCTATTACAAGATACTGAATACAGTTCCCTGTGCTAGGCAATAGAACTTTGTTTATCTTTTTAATATATAGTAGTTACTATCTGCAAATCCTGAGCTTCCATTTTATCCCTGTACCTCCTCCTTTCCCTTTTGGTAATCATAAGTTTGTTTACTGTGTTTGTGAGTCTGTTTCTGTTTTGTAAATAAGTTTGTGTCATTTTTTTAGATTCCACATATAAGTGATATCATAGGGTATTTGTCTTTCTCTTTCTGGCTTATTTCACTTAGTATGATAATCTCTAAGTCCATCTATGTTGCTACAAATGGCATTATTTCATTCTTTTTTGTGACTGAGTAGTATTCCATTGTGTGTGTGTGTGTGTGTGTGTGTGTGTGTGTGTCTGTATGTGTGTGTATATACCACATCTTCTTTATCCAGTAATCTGTTGATGGACATCTAGGTTGCTTCCAAGTCTCGGCTATTATAAATAGTGCTACTATGAACACTGGGGTGCATGTGTCTTTTTGAATTAGAATTTCCTCTTGTTACATGCCCAGGAGTGGGATTGCTGGATCAAAGGGTAAGTCAATTTTTAGTTTTTTAAGGACTCTCCACACTGTTTTCCATAGTGGCTACACCAAATTATATGTCCGCCAACAGTCGAGGAGGGTCCCTTTTCTCCACACCCTCTTCAACATTTATCATTTTTGAACTTTTTAAATGATGGTCATTCTGAGGTGTGTGTGAGGTGATACCTCATTGTAGTTTTGATTTGCATTTCTCTGATAATTAGCAATACTGAACACTTTTTGCATGTGCCTTTTGGCCGTCTGTATGTCTTCACTAGGGAAATGTCTTTTTAGATCTTTTGCCCACTTTTTGATTGGGTTGTCTGTTTGTTGTTATTGAGTTGTATGAACTATTTGTATATTATGGAAATGAAGACCATGGATAATGTTTTAAGAAGATAATTTTGAACATAGTATGAAAGATACTTGGAATGAGGAGATTACTTGGAAGTCTATGTAGTCCAGACAGGTTGTAACTTGAAGGGGGTGGACTCCAGAGAGGTTTAGCAGGTAGAATCTGTAGAACTTGATGCCTGACATTATTAGCTACTGATTGGGGGAGGTTGGGGGCAGGGAGAGGAAGAAATCAGGGATGACGCCTACGTTAGGCAATTAAATAGATAGCAGTGCTCTTTATTCCCAGTGCATGTTCAGGTATAAAAAGAAGTTGTGGGGTAGAAATGGGTAGGATTTTGAAACATTTAGCTTGAGGTTTCTCTGAGATATTCAGGTGAAAGTGTGCAGATCTGTCTGTAGTTTTTGGAGACAGATAGGGGCTTGAGAGAAAGAGATTCTGAGGTCAATAGATTGTCAGGAGTGGTTGAGGGAGAAATTGCTCAGGATAGAGGACAAAACTCTTGAGCACATTCACATCTAGTTTTAGTGGACACCTACAGACAAGGCACTGGGAAGGAGATCAAGAAGGAGAAGCCAAGTGTTAAGGGGTTTTTCAGTAACACCCTTGGCTTCCTCTCTACCTGGAGGCCAGATTTTCCTTTCAGCACCCCGTATTTAATCTTTGTCTTCAGACCTTTACTTACTTTGAACATGCTGAGCTGGGAGAGGTTGTAGATGAAAATAGTTTTATTTTTGAACCCAGCAATTGCTGGTTCCTTTATGTTTCCTGTAATTCTGCTTGCAAACAGATTTAGCTCGTCTCTATATCTGCACCTTCTACTATACATGTGAAAGAAACCAGTTGACACTTTGGAAATTACCTTAGCTAGAAGTAACAGCTCATTACCAACCTTTTCTGTGTTTTGACTTAGCACGGGCAACAGTTTTGTTAAAATTTCTGCCAGTTTATAACAAGGTTCTTCTTTCCTCCAGCTTCCAAGAGTGTTTTACTCACTCTCCTTTAAGGCCACTCCAGTAACCTCCTCAAGGCTCATCAAGCTTTGCTAGTGAGAGTCTTAGGTCCCTTCTAGCTTGTGTCTGCCACCCAATCCCAAAGTCAGTGTCACATGTTTTGTGTTTTGTTACATCGGCACTCCAGTTCCAGGTACCAAACTCTGTTCTGGTAACTATCGCTGTTTAATGGACCACCCCAAACCTAATCCTGGAACCTGCGTTACTTTTCCTCACCTGGCCTTGGACATCTCTCAGTATCACTTCTGCCACACACTCCTGGTTACAAGTTTAAGGAGGAGGGATTTAGATTCTACATCTTTATGGGGGAGTGGCAAAGTTATATCACAGAAGAGCATGTTGCAATGGGAAGTATTTTTGCAGCATATTTGGAAAATACAGTTTGCTACAGATGGATGAAATAATATATGTAGGATTGTGAAGGAACCCTGTTATACTAAAATGCTGCTACCAAACAAATTGTGATAAAATAGTATGTGCTTATTGAACACGGTACCCAACAAGGTATAGTGACAGGCCTGTAGTAATTTAGTAAATTAATAAATACAGTATATGTTAGTAATTTTAGAGGCTGGAGAAAATAAAGAAAGAAATAATTTTGCCATCCAAGTTTCTGGATCTTCTGAATTCTACTCACAGACCCTATGGCCCTAGGTTAAGAACTCTTGGGTTAATATGACGGTGTTTGCAGAAGTCACATTGCTGTGGGCTGGGGACTGAGTTTGGGTGGGGGCAAGGAGAGCGAGAAAGCAGAGACTAAAGGGAGCACACCATAGGGTAAGTTCCATATGCTGGCATTTATTCACCTTTTAAGCAAAAGTTTTTGTTGTTTTTTAGGGAGAGGCTTAGAAGTGTTTATCCAATGAGGGAGAGATGCTATTGAAGAGAGGAAGTTGAATACATAGGAAAGATAAAGGACGTTTAAAAGGTTTCTGAGAAGGCAAGAGAGGGTGCAGTCTTGAGGGTGGGTGAAAATATTAGTCTAGGACAGGAGGAGAGGCAGAAGGAAAGGAGTTATGGATGTCTGTGGGTGCTGGTCTTTTCTCAGGTCACATGACATTCTGAGGAAAATACAGATTAAATATGTTCAACGCAGGAGCAAGGGAAGCCAAGGCAGGCCTCAGAGAGCACTACAGCAGAGGTCCTGGAAGATATAAGAAAGTCGGGGATAGGGTGGAGAGGAAGAAGAGGTAGTGAAATGGGGACAGAAAAAAGTATGATAATGAAAGTGATTGGATGCAGAAGACAGACTTTGCCTAGTTTACACTTTTGTTTAGTGCCTTCTGTCGGCCAATTCTCCTTCCCATGGATATGGATACAAACAAAAGTGGAATGAGAGTAAAATGCAGTTATATGTTTTGACATCTGCTTATTTGGAGTTAACTTTCTAAGTGTCTTGTGTATCTTGTTCAGCATATATGTAATTAATACTTGGGAGGCCTTTGCCACAAAATAGCACGAAAGCTGAGGAGCTTCTTTTTCGTGATTATTTGGGGTTGATATTGAAAAGCAGTGCATGTGTTCACTGCTTCCATGCTTACAGCTGATAGGAAATTGGCCTCAAAGGGTCCATGGTTTTCTTTGTCATTAGCCAACAGATGCTTGCTACAGTGTTTTGCTCACTGACTCTTTGTTTACTGTGAGGATAATGCATTTCTGTACACTAATGGGAAGAACTGTGCAATGCAGTAGCTCATTTGTGTATATCAAATATCTGCCTTTAGCCACACATTGATCCTTCACTAAATGATTTTTGCTTGTTTTTTTCTCCTTTTTTTTATGTTAATGAGGGAGAGGTAATTGGGTTTATTTATTTATATTTGGAGGAGGTACTGGGGATTGAACCCAGGACCTCGTGCATGCTAAGCATGTGCTCTACTACTTGAGCTATACCCTCTTCCCCAATTTTTTTTTTAAACCAACCTGTTACCAACACCTGGTTTGGCTTATCTATCTTCAGATTGCATTGACTTTCTAGTAAATTGATCCTGACTTTAGTATATCTGCCTTTCAGGGGAAATATTTTTTGTCTGTCAAAGACTCACCTTAGATCGTCTTGAAAAATTAAAAATACTAAAATTAAGTCATTACTATGTATCATAAAAGCTTAGGTTTCTAGGCACAAGTATTCATTTATATATGAGTATGGTATGAAATTGCTAATTTGCAATATAATATTTACAATATTGCAAGTATTGTATATATTATATATACTTACATATATAGTATATATTATATATATTTACATAGTATATATACTTACATTCTATTATATATATTTTACCATAATAAAATATTGTAAAAATGTTTATGTATAATATATAATATATATAATATTGCAAGTATAATGTGTATATATACATTTTAAAAAATTGTGGTAAATGTCTAAGCTTTCTCCGCAGCCCTGTCTTCCATCTACAGCTGTCCCCTAGCTGCCTTTCAGGCTTAGAATGGCACATACCTGCATGAGGACCTGTCCTGGAAATGGGCTCAGCCATTTGAGCTGGGAGTTCTGGATTCCAGGACAGTGGAAAGTGGTCTCTGGGCTGAGACCTAGTAAGGCAGCACTTCCTCATGGCCCTTTGCTGGAGGAGGACCAAATCCTGTTGACTCCATCTAGAAGTAGTAGTGATTTTAGTAGTCTTTTAATAAATCTGCTCGACTTGATTGACTCCAGCTTTATTCCTTCTTTTTGTTGTATGGCCAGAAGGATTTTTCTAAAACCAAAATCATTATCACATCCCTGCATGGAACCTTTTAGTGCTTCACATTTTCACTGAGCTAAATGCCAAACTGCCTAACATGGCTTGTTCAAGATACTTTGTGCCCTGTTCTGGTCATTACCTGCTTTGTTTTGCATCCTTACTGCTTCTGAGCTCTGTTGTTGCCTTGACAAACAAGTACTCTTTTCTACCACACAACTTTGCATAGGCTGTGGGTCTGTCCTTCTCTCCTCTCTCCTCATGAACAAACTCTGGTATATCTATCAAGCTCCTGCTAATCCTTTAACACTCAGTTAAAATGTTAGAAAGTCTGACAAGCCTTTCTTTACTTCCCCAGAATGAATGAAGTTCTTCCCCTTCTATATGTCCATTGTGACTTGTACACATTTCTTTTATAGCACTTGTTTCATTGTGTAGTATGTGCCAATCTGTAAGCCATACCCTCTCCCTCCAAAGGTAGGGGCTGATTTGGTTTATTTCCTGCACTAACAGTGCCTGGTGCACAGTAAATGCTTAATGAATGTGTGTTGAATGAAGTGGAACACTTTAAATGTGAATTGCTTTAGAGGAGTATGTTTGCACTAAGTAACCAAGGTGATTGAGAGATGGAATATTTCAGTAATTGATTATGCTACACAATAGATAATTAGAAGTTACCAATTTTAGATAATTTTAATACAGAAAAATATGGGCTGTACAGAATTTATCTGTGTTAACCTGTAAGGTGCTTCAGCATGATCATTCTCAATTGTGTGGCTCTTTTAGAACCACAGCTGAGGAAGCTGTGGGGATCAAGTGTTATCTGTAGTGTTGCTTTTTCACAGTCTGGGCCTTGTTTTTTCAACTGAATGTCCAGCACACTTATTTACTTACTATTTTGTCTAACTAAAGAGCATACTGTAAAATTAACACTAGGTAAAAGAGATTCATAAATGCACTATTGTCAAGTATGGTTTTTAAAAATGCTCAGAAGAGAAACAAGCAACATACCTTAAGGTGTATGTACTACGTGAATTCGTCAGAAAGCTTGCTGCATTCAGCCTCTGCCTTTTTGATAACAATCCTTGATGAGCCCAAGTGAAGTCTTATGAGCTGAGCTAAGCGGTTAATTTGATGGTAAGCTCTGGCCATGACTGTTTTGATTGCTTGATCCCCACCCCCATTATTCTCATTCATAGGAAAGTAGTGTAAGTGGTTGCTGCTCTTTTGTATATTAATTTAATAGTTCTCTTCTGCTCTCACCCACCCAAAAACAGTATTGCCAATTATTAGTTGCAAAACTCAGAAATTTCTTTTCTGCATATGGCCCTGCACTTTTACATTTTTGAAAGTGGCTTTGAGCAGAGACCTGTTTGGAACCCAGGAAACATGCTGTTACTGTATTTGCACAAATGACCTGAAGACCATCCTGGAAGCTGAGCTCGGACCTTCTACAGTGCTGTGCCGTGTCCTCTTGTTAAACCTAGAAATCTTTCTTCAAAGCTTGATCCTTTTTAAGCAAGAATTTGGAATATCAAGCAGATGTATATTTTCTTAATGACATTCAGAAACAAGTACTCTAAATGTGACTTATTTATATGCTATATTGTTCAATTGTCTCATCTCCATGAATCTTTTTCTTTCCATTAGTTTCCCAGCCTCCCTGTCCCTTCAGCTTCATAATAGTGCAATATTTGTAGCATAATTATTTTACAAAACTGAGTCACCTTGTCTTAAATATAAGAGCTGATTGACCTAAGGGTTAACTCGAAAATACTCCGTGAAAGAAAGGACAATTTAAAGGATTGATTAAGTAAATTTTTAAGAATATGAATATTCAGGTCATTAATGATAAAGACAACATACTACTTGACTGTGATAAAACATTCAGCAACTCAGTAACCCAGCTGTCCTGTTTAAATCATCCTTGAACGAACAGAATAAAAATAATTTTGCTACCTTGTACTTAACCAGTATCTACTGAGGTTTCAGTTTGGGAAATATGTCAAAAACTTGTCTTTGATTTGAGCATTTTTATGTTAAGAAGCTGATTGATTCTATTAAATACAGAATGGAAACACTTATGTCTTTGTAGTATGACTTTAAAAATAATTATTAACCGACTACAAGAATGTAATTGCTTGCTAAGACATAGTTTCTTTGTATTAGTCAAGCTGTGAGTAATGAAGGCTTTCAACCTCTGTTTTAAGAGAAGCAGTATTCAGTGTCCCAGGTTTCACTCATGGCTCCATCCCTAACTAGCTGGCTGACTTTGGTGCCTTGGGTTTTCTTATGAGGCAGATTAACTACCTTATAGTGAAGATCAATTGGATCTTGTGTGTGAACGTGCTCTATAAAATGTGTGCTACGTTTAGGAGTTAAGCCAGATTTTAGCCCCTTTTCTGCCTGCTGTTTAACTTTGGGCTGGTCAGTTACACTCTCAGAGCTTTTGTTTCTTTGTAGGTAAAACAGCGAATTTGACCTGTATGTTTAACTGGAGGAGTACTGTTTACATTGTATGCATCTCTTACAACCTATAATTTTATTTTATTTTATTTTTTATTGAAGTGTAATTGATTTACAATGTTGTGTTTCAGGTTTATAGCAAAGTGATTCAATTCTCTCTCTATATATATTCTTTTTCAGATTCTTTTCCATTATAGATTATTACAGAATATTGAATATTGTGCTATACTGTAGGTCCTTATTGCTTATCTATTTTATATGTAGTAGTGTGTATCTGTTAATTCCAAACTTCTAATTTATCCCTTTCCCCTCCTTTCCCCTTTGGTAACCTTAAGATTGTTTTCTATGTTTAAAACCTATAATTTATGGTTATTTCTCTTTCCCTCTCTTTTTTAAATGTGTACTTGCCTCTACTCCTCTAATGCACGTTGTGATTACTGCATAAGACTGGATTCCATTAGTCTTCACCTACTGCATTTTATTTAATCTTCTTGTCAATCTTGTGAAAGTAGGTGGCATTATCCTCATTTTACTGATGAGGAAAACTGAGGTTCAGCTTGTGTTAGAGGTGAGATATCAGTCTCTGATGCCAGTGTTCTTTTTTTAAATAGCAAGTGGCATAAGTGAAACATTGCCACAGATCTCATCTACAGCAAGCTTTTGATCTCCATTATTTTTCTGTTCTTTTTTCTCAAAATGAATAGAATCTTTCCAAAATGCTTTTGTAGGAAAATGCATCTACTCAATAACAGTAAACATAGATTAAGGATTTTAACATTACAGCACCACTACAGAAAGTCCTGTTGGAGTTATGCAGCAGGTGCTATATATCTGGGAATCATTCAGTGCTGGAAAATATTTTGTCCTTCAAATAAGATGAGTTCTATTTTAATAGATATATTTTATTTTTTTTAAATATAGGCCCATTTAATGTTATAGATGTTTTTAAAGGCTTATTTTGTGCTTACTCTGGAAGAAAACAGATATCTAAATACTTATGAAAATTTTTCCATTTTTAAAATCCTAATTTATTTTGTGATTCTAGGAGAAGCATTACACGTGGCAAACGTTTCTAAAATTTCTAAAAATTTCTATTCTAGGAGGGTATTGTTTTATGGTGTCCATTGTTTATGTTTAAATTTTAAAAAGAGATCTCTGTGCTCTCTGAAATAAGTAGGTCAGGCAGGAATTAGGACAAGCATATCCAGAAACATTCGTTCCTGTCTAGAGTTCATTTATGAGTGCTTTGTTTTAACCTTTCCTTTCTAATCCTCAGCTAGCCCCTTGTCCAGGCCTGCCAACCCTAGATATTGATCTGACTTGCAATAGATACTGATCTGACTTGCAACATTACTGCTGTTAGGGTGACTGAAAGCCTGGTTCAGCTAGGACTCCGGTGCCGAGCCTTTGATTCAGAAACCTCTGCCCTTGGGACATTCCTTAACTCATGTTTCTCTTTTTTCTGTTGAAGTTTCCTGGTGGTCATTACTAGTCCAAAAATGAGTTCCCATGAGTAGCTCATTGGTCACAGTTTTATTTTTGTCTTCCCAGCTGATGGCTTTGAAATGGCTGTGGCGTTTTGAAGAGACCTTGTCTGCTGCCATTCTTAACCCTGTTCACGAAGCTTCAGCCACACAGGCCTGCTTTTCTGTTTTGGGAAGTTCATTCTAGCTTTAGGGCCTTCTACCACTTGTCCCTCCCTGGGGAATGGTTGCTTGGCTATATCCTTCTTGTCATTTAAGTCTTGGCTTAAATGTTCCTTCTTCAAAGAGGTTTTCCTTGACAACTCCCTGTAAACTAGCACTTCTCCAACAGTGTTACAGGGCCATATTTTATTTTCTTCTTAGCATGTAATGACTGAAATTTACTTCTCATTTATCTCCTCTGATGGGGACATGGGCATTCTGTTTTGTTTAGTGCTGTATCCTCAGCGCCCAGAACAATGTCTGCCATAGTAGACATTCCAGTAAATATTTGTTGAATGATCAAATGAATGCTTTTTCTATTGCCTATTTATAAAATAATTTTCTTAACTTTTTTTTTTTGGTAATCAGGAAGGTACAATTAGCATTTTTGCAATTAATGTTTACGTACTTTTGACATTTTCCTCTTCCTTTGCTGCTCTGTTCCCTAGTTAAGGAGGAAGGAGGAAAGCCTTCTAATTTTTAAACTCTTAAGATATGACTGTTTCGATTTATCTACTGCTTGCCAGGTGGGTGTCTGAGCTGGTGCAGCCTAGTCAGAAAAGCAATTAACAGGTAGGAAAATTGGCTCCTAACAGCTGCTCAGTCCCGCTTGAGTTGGCCTCTCCCCCAAGGGACTGTCACTGTCAACCTAGCAAAATGAAATTGCCTTCCCATAAACATTTTTTCTGGGATTACAGAACAGAAACAAATACTAGGTTTATAAAATGAGTTAAAATGTGTCAACAGAATAGAACAGAATAATGACCTGCTGCTGCAATTTGATTTCAGAGGCATGGCAGCAACAATTATTTTCAGAAGAGTTGGCATTGAAACTATAGCACTTTTAGTTCTATTGAAATGACTTTATTATGCCAAAAGGGTAGATTTAATAACTTATTTATTAGTGTTGAAGAAAGTGACAATTCTATAAAATATAATTTTTGACCCTCAGCGCTTGGTTTGTGGCATAGTTTTTGAGTCCTTGCTCCTTCATTTAACTCTATGGAAAGGGGCAAGTTTTGGAAAGAGTGCAACTTAATTTCCTTTCCATTTCATTCCCCTACTATTAATTCATTCAGTATGGATACCATTTGACCATGATAGACCTTAACCATTGTTATGTGCTGTAACCAATGTATCCATTTAAAAATTTGATTTAAATGAGTTTTATATTAAAAGTATGCTAGTTCTGGGTTTTATATTGACTTGCCACAAATGTTAGCGAACATGGCTTTGGTTGGTCTTGCTTCTTTTTGATAAGTTTTATTTGATGTGATTCCTAATCTGAGCTAGTTGTGAAATGTGCTCCCCTGGAAAATCACCTTATAATCATTACTTTCTTCCTTTCATCCCTTTTGAACCAAGGCCTCTCATAAAGCTAAAAGAGTTTGTGTTATTAAATTCTACTTTAGTATTTTGTTAAAAAATTAAGAGAAGCGTCTTGCACAGTGAGGGTATTAATTTTTGAATGAATGAGGTGTACTTTTGCTGTGCTGATGTGGTAATTCATGTTCTACCTCTAGACAACTTAGGATGAGGCCTGGCCACCAGAAACACCAACCACATGATTAGAATGTTGGGACTTCTGGCCTGTCTGACTTCTGGGGAGGTGGGGGAGGTTTGGAGCTTTAGTTCAATCATGTGGCTGGTGATTTAATCAATTCTGCCTATGTAATGAAACCCTAATAAGAGCTCTGGACACCGAAACTCAGTAGAGCGTCTTGATTGGTGCGCACAGTGGTGTGCTAGGAGGATGATGCACCCTGACTCATGGCGAGGGGCATGGGAGCCCTTCACTGGGGATCATCTTAGACCTTGCCCTGTGTGTATCCTTTATAATAAAATTATATTCGTGAATATAGTGCCTTCCTGAGTGATATGAGTTGCCCTAGCAGATTATCAAATTTAGAGGATCATAGGAATCCCTGAGTTTGTGAATTGCAGGTGTCCTGAAGACCCCTGATGTGTGGCTGGCATCTAAAGTAAGTGCAGTCTTATTTGGGATAATCTCCTTTTGGTTTGTAGGTTCTTCACTAATTCTGAGTGGTTAGTGCTAAAAGTGAGTTGCAGTACACTCATTTAGAATCGAAACAGAATAGTGGTACACTTGTTATAATTAATGAGCCAATATTGATATGTTATTATGAATGAAAGTCCAAAGTTTGCATTAAGTTTCACTCTTTATACTGTATACCTTCATGGGCTTTGACAATTCATGATGTCATGGGTGTACCATCATAGTGTCATACAGAATGGTCTCACTGCCCAGTAAGTCTCCTGTGCTCTGCCTATTCATCCCACCCTCTCTCGCTCCCAAACTCCTGATACCACCACTCATCTTTTTACTGTCTTTATGGTTTTGCCTTTTTCAGACTGTCATATAGTTGAAATCATATATTTTGTAGACTTTTCAGACTGACTTCTTTCACTTAGCAATATACCTTTAAGGTTCCTCCACGTCTTTTTGTAACTTGATAACCCATTTATTTTTATTGCTGAATAATATATCATTGTGTGAATTTACCACAGTTTATCTATATTTACCTGTTGAAGGAAATATATCTTGATTGCATCCAGGTTTTTACAATTACGAATTAAACTGCTAGAAACATTCATGTACAAATTTTTTTGTGAACGTTAGTTCTCATATCAGACTGCTTTTGCTAGATCATATAGTAAGACTAAGTTTAGCTTTGTAAGAAATTGCCAAACTGTTTTCCAAAGAGATTGTACCCTTTTGCACTCCCACCAGAAATGAATGAGAGTTCCTGTTTCTCCACATCCTTGCCAGCATTTGGTGGTGTCAGTGTTTTGAATTTTAGTCATGCTGACAAGTGTGTGGTGTGGTATCTCCTTGTTTTCATTTGCAGCTCCCTAGTACCATATGATGTCGAGCATCTTTTCATATGCTTACTTTCTGTGTGTATATCTTTTTTTGGTTAGGTGTCTTTAGGTCTTTTGTCTGCTTTTTAATCATGTTTTTTGTTCTTATTTTTGAATTTGAGATCTTTACATATTTTAGATAACACTGTCATACCAGGTTTGCTTTTGCTAATATTTTCTCCCAGTATGTGGCTGGTCTTCAGCAGTGTCTTTCACAGAGTAAAAGTTTTTAATTTTATTGAAGTCCAATTTAGTTTCTGTATTACTTGGATCATGCTTTTGGTGTTGTATATAAAAACTTATCATCAAACCCAAGGTCACCTAGTTTTTTTCTTAGGTTATTTTCCAGAATTTTTATAGTTTTGTGTCTTACATTTAGGTCTGTGATCTATTTTGAGTTAATTTTGTGTCAATTTTGTTCTTGTTTTTTAAAAAATTATGAAGTATTTGAAACATACGGATAGCTATGAAGACTAATATAATGGCCAGTATATAAAGTGCCTACCAGATGGCTTGGTAAAATATTAACATTTTACTTTATAAGTATGCAGATTATAAAATAAATGTAGTTGAGACCTCTATGAATTCCTCCCACTCATCCCTCTCACTGTCTCAGAAGTGTTCTGTAAATTTGGTATTTTTCACTTATATGCATGTTTTTACACTAAATATTTGTGTATTACATGGTATTTTTACATGTTTTAAAATTTCACATTAACAACGTTATGTACATTACATGTATTTCAGCAACTTATTTCAGAACTCAGCGTCATTTCTGTGATTTAGAAGATTTTTTTTTACCATAGGAAAGAATATTTCTTTTAATTGAGAGCAGTTGAGTGTTAAAGAATTAATTTATTAAGTTATAATTTTATCTTGGTTTCCTATATTAGTATAGACAGACTTAGTTCTGACCTACAGGTTGAATTTTTCAACCCTCACACCCTGTATCTTTAAACTTTATCATGGGATGTGTATTTTAAAAGTTTACTGAATTGATTCTAGAAAGCTATTTTTTGTTCTAGTAATTTTCTTCTGGTGTATGTGGGGGTGGTTTTTAGAATACACACACAAGGGTCATTAGATTATTGATATGGTGTTCTGCAGCTTACCCTATTAAGGATACTCAACAGAAGCCAGAAAGACTTAAAATTATTTGAAATGTGCAGGTTGTTGGAGAGCTTACCTTTTATGAATTTCTTTCTGGGGGCTCAGTTTAAGTTGTGGATTTTCTTTACTATAATCATCAATTTCTGAAAGAAAGCACCATTTCTAGAATAAATCAGAAGATCTCTACAATTCAAAGTAGAGGTAAAGCTGTAGCTTCCTCCCCCAACTTTAGGAAAGTTACTTGATTTTGCTTGGTATGGGTTGGGTTGAACCAAATTATTTATGCTGATGTATGCAGCAAGTTTCATCCAGTCAAAGCAGAAGCTGTCAGATCTTCGTAGAATTTTCTGTGGCCTAAATTAAATCTGCATCACACAGGAATGCAGTTTTTAGAGAAGGCTGCTCCCTTTGTCTACTGTGTTGATTGTGCATGCCAACCTGTCACTGTTGATTTGATTATTGTTGCTCATTTTATATCCTTTGGTGTTCAGTTTGAGTTCAGTAGCAAAAACAAAAACAAAAAAAAACTTCTACTGTTTTGTACAGTTGAAAAATAATGACCTCCCTCTTCTCCCAGGATCATTTATTATAGGTTCCAGAAAGCTGTATAATGGCACTTCCAATCCGGATTATTTTCCTATTGATATCCTGAAGAATCTATTATAGTAAAAGCATCACTGGCAGATTCAGTTGCAATTTAATGAGAACAGACCAATAGACCAAGGGAAGTGATGTTTAAGTTCCTGCTCTCCCTGCTCACCTCTATTGCATGAAACCCTAAAAGTTTCTCCCTCTTTGTCCATTTCAAGATGAAATGTGTTCCAGGTTTTTTCTCCCCACCCCTTCTTCTGTTTAAGAGTGTGTTCATATTGGTGCTATACTAATAAAGGGATACTGATAAATGGCTTTTTCCTACTAAATTTTCTAGAGTTCATTTTCTACATGATGCGATGGTTTTAGATGTTATTTCATTCACAGGAATTGGTCCATGGTAAACATTTTGTAACATGATTTCTAAGGCAAGGATGTAAATTAAAAATTGAGTTAGTATAGATTCTCTGTGCCAGACTATAATGTTACTCCCTGTTTGGAGTATATCCCACTAAATATGCTCCACTTCTGAGGAACAAGAGCAAAGAAGAGCAACAAGTAGGGAGTTGACAAAGTGGGAGGTCTTCTTCTTGGAGTAAAGGGTAGTCAGGACCAGAAAGACTGCAGGTTGGGATATGATCATTAGGAAAGAGAAGAAAATTATCATTATTCACAGGTGACACAATGGTCTACCTAAAAATCTAAAAAAAATTACTTTAAAACCCATCTGAATTAATACTAAGTTACACGGTTACTTACCAACAAAGCATACCAAAATCAGTGATTTTTCAATATTCTAGTAATGCCTAGTTAGAAACTGTAATGGGAAAAAAAGTCCCATAAGTATTTAGAGAGAAAAAACTAAAAAGTACAGAAATTATTTTAAGAAAACTTAATTTTATACCAGAACATAAAGAGACTTGAGTAAGTAGAGCAAGGAAACATGTTTCTGGGTAGGAAGACTCAGTATTATAGGGATTATTTCCAAATCCATAAATTTAATGCAATTCTAGTAAAAATCCTAACCAATTTTTTTGATTCAGAGTTGGAGTGGGTAGGGGAATTTAACAGATTTTTTCTGAAGTTGACCCAAAAGAATAAATTTAAGAGATAATTTTTGAAGGGATAGCGCTATGAAGCTGGAATTGCACTATCATGTATTAGAAGATTTTTATTACCTTGCAATAATTAAAATCATATGATAATGACTAATAACAGAACAAGCTACAGTTCTGAAGAAAGATACATCAGTGTATGATAATGATATCATTTCAATTCATTGGGAGAAATAATGAATTGGTGCTTGGAAAATTGGTTTAGAAATTGGAAGACAAAAAGTTATAGCCATACTTCACATCATAAACTAAGACTTTGGGTGGATAAGATAGTGAAATATTCTTATAATGTCATAGAATTATTTGAGGAATTATGTATGTAAATATATGATCAAGTAGTGGAGAAAGCCTTTTAATTTTTAACATTTAAGAAATATTTCTTTATATGTATGTGTTACTATATATATATAAAAGGGAATAATTATATAAGCAAAAAGAACAATTACCCCGAACTCTATTCAATCAGAGACCACCGTTGATAGCATGTTGTCTGTATACAGGAGGGTTCTTTCAAATGTAAAATGAAATGAAGAAACCATGTATAAAAATATTAATGTGTCAAATACTCTTGACAAAATCAAAAGGCAAATATTAACAATGAACAAATACATATACCACATGATAAAAATTTAACACCTTTAATGCAAGAAGAACTCTCATCAGTCAATAAGAAAATGAATACCTGAATAGAAAAACAGGCAGCCATGAATAGGCAATTTGTCAAAGAAAACATAGAAACAACCAATAAACGTGGGAAATTGTTGTTCTCATTAGCAAACAAAAATTTTGAAGAGAAAACAAGGTATCTTTTTTAAAAATTGAGATAGCTTTTAAAATCTATCAGTTGCTAAAGCTTTAAAAAATTTATTTTAATTCTTATTTTTTATTGAGTGTAGTCAGTTTACAATGTTAGTTTCAGGTGTACAGCAAAGTGATTCAATTATACATACACATGCATATATATTTTTTTTTCCCAGATTCTTTACATTACAGCTCATTACAAGAAATTGAATATAGTTCCCTGGACTATATAGTAGATCCTTGTTTATCTATTTTATATATAGTAATGTGTATCTGTTAATCCCAAACTCCTCATCTGTCGTTCCCCCGACCCTTTCCCCCTGGTAACCACAGTTTGTTTTCTCTGTCTGTAAGTCTATTTCTGGTTTGTAAATAAATAAAATTTGTATAATTATTTTTTTTATATTCCACATATAAGTGATAGCATATGATATTTGTCTTTCTCTGTCTGACTTACTTCACTTAGTATGATAATCTCTAGGTCCATCCATGTTGCTGCAAATGGCATTATTACAGTCTTTTTTATGGCCGAGTACTATTCCATTGTGTATATATACCACATCTTCTTTATCCAGTCATCTGTGGATGGACATTTAGGTTGTTTTCATGTCTTGGCTGTTGTAAATAGTACTGCTGTGGACATTGGGGTGCACGTATGTTTTCGAATTAGAGTTTCCTCCAGCTATATGCCTAGTAATGGGATTGCTGGATCATAGAGTAAGTCTATTTTTTGTTTTTTAAGGAACCTCCATACTGTCCTCCATAGTGGCTGCACCAATTTACATTCCCACCAATCGTGTAGAAGAGTTCCCTTTTCTCTACACCCTCTTACGTTTATTAGTTGTAGACTTTTGAATGATGGCCATTCTGACTGGTGTGAGGTGGTACCTCATTGTAGTTTTGGTTTGCATTTCTCTAATAATTAGTGATATTGAGCACCTCTTCACGTGCCTGTTGGCACGGGATGTCTTCTTTGGAGAAATGTTTATTTAGGTCTTCTGCCCATTTTTTGATTGGGTTGCTTGTTTTTTTTTTTATATTAGCTATATGATTATATATTAGCCACATCATTTGCAGATATTTTCTCCCCTTCTGTAGGTTGTCTTTTCATTTTGTTTATGTTATCCTTAGCTGTGTGAAGCTTTTAAGTTTAATCCCCACAAACCCTTTTTTGAAGAAATAGCTGTTTACACGTTGATGTACATATTTAATTATCTCTGGTGGGATTGCTTATGATTTGGTTTTTTTCTTTATACAGATCTGTGTTTTACAAATTTTCTGTAACTATTATTTTTAAAAATCAGAAAAAAATTTATAAGCAACTTTTGTTTTTGTGGTGTTTTCTCCCTTGATTTCAGAGTATTATGAACAGTTAAAAATCTAAAAGTTATATTTCTTTCCTTTAGTGTTAGGCATTCCCTTCTGTCTGGCGATAGAGACAGTGAGTAGGCCCAACCCTTAAATTAGAACCAAGATGCTAGTTTTAGCTGACTAGTGAAATGGATTGAGGAAGGAAATTACACCTTTTTTTCCAGCCAGAGAGGACTGTAGTCAGCATTTTCCCTATCATCCTTGTTTTCCTTTGTGAAGTAAACTTTTAGAAACCTGCTTTATTATACTTTTTATAAATTTAGTGCTGTAAGGACACATTTTTATTTATGTGTTCTACTCACCACTAATGCAGAATAACTCAGTGACAAAAACCACAATATAGATCAACAGAATGGTCATGTCTAGGTCATTCTTGCTAATAAATATGAGCTGTGTTGCTGATTTCCTGAAAATCATTTATACAGATCATTAGAATGTACCATGAATTTTCTCCTCTGACTTACCTTTCTGACTTACTTGATTATACCAAATATTAGAACACTTAGAAACCAACACTCTCGAATGTAGATGAGAGTTGTACTGATCCAGAGTGTGCTGATTGGCAGAGAGCGGGGGGAAAGACTGGAATTCAGATTTGGCTGTAGATAATCTGGATGATTGAGTTCTTAAGTAATACATCAACAAAACTCTTACTATCTAGAAACATAACTTGAGTTTTGTATTATTGGAAGAGAGTAGCGCTTGCTTTCATTGGCCTTGTTTAGTCCTCTAACATAACAGGAAACTAGGGATTATGACTTTTTACCCCAAGGAGCACCTCTCCAGGTGATGCAAGGAGCACGGTGGCCAATGTAAAATTTTGTTTTGCTTTGTATTTTGATTTGAAATTATGCTTTACTACTAAATTAGAATTATGTAGTGGCACTTGTTTTATAAACAGCTAAACTATTACTTCATGGCTTGTTGGCTATACATTAATAAAAATGAATGCAATTTTTTTCATTTTTTATAGAAAAAGAGAAATAACTTTCATTTTAGATTATGGAGAAATTTCATACATGAACTGCTGTTTCTGTAGTCTAAAAAGCTTTCTATACCTCTTATATCTTTCTATACTTGTCAAGCAACTTATGTGGTAAATAAATGTTTTGGTACATCTGACTTATTTTTCTTTGTTTGCCTAATTGGCATGTAGATTTGTCAGTTGTTTTCCAGTGACCTAAAACTGGTGTTTTTGTTGTTTCCTGAATGTTTAAGTGAAAATAATTTATTTGTTTCAAAAACAACTATCTTGCCTATTATGTTTATGCTTTTTGAATTTTAAAATTACTTTTCTATGGATTTTGTGTGATATTGTGGAAAGAAAATAAACAGCCATCACTCAGATGCAGTTGAATCCCAGCTCTGCCACTGACTAGCTGCATGGATAGCTGTCAGAGCCTCAGTTTCCTCATCAGTAAAACTATATTATGGATTTATCATGATATGCCTCTAGCATTATGCCTAGTGTGTGGTGGTAGACGGCCAGTAAATTATACTTGTTCTTTTCTTTATATGTGTTTTAAATTTGGCTAGTGTGTCAGATAGAACCTTTGGTGATTTTGTTACAATGTAAGATAATTTTTGTGTAGAATGCTTTTGATACCAGTATAAAAAAAGAATGTCGGTTGCTAAGTTTGGTCTATATGTTGTTAGATCTTTAACTCAGGTCTTGCTTTTCAAATTGTTTTCAAAATGTTTAATGTGCAGTTTCATAGTATATTCAAAACATATAATTGTGCCAGATACCTTGCAAGTTCTCTGCCCTAGAAGCTTGTAAACATTGTCTCTGATCCCCACAACTGTGTAAGGTAGATACATTCTCTTTCATTGAAGAGGAAACTGAGAATCAAATCTGGAAAGCTTTTAAAAATGTGTATGTCATAATGGGCCAATAATTATGTGTTAAAACCCATATGGCATATTGTACACAGATCGTCTGCCATGCTGTTGGAGTGCGAAGACTTTGTTACATGACCAGAGTCATCTCTGCGGGACTGCAGAGTAGCGGTCGTCAGGAAGCTGTGAGGGAGTTGAGCCTTTGCTGTTAGTTGTGGTATTAAAGCATCCTTGAAGTCATTGTGAACTGTTACTGTCTGAGGGCTCCCCACCTTTTCCCATAATATGTTTATCAGGTAATTCTTTAATCGTCAAAGTGTATCTTCCATTCTTCCATGATTTTAATCATTTTCTCTTTGGCTTTTGTGATAACATTGTGGTTTTCCCCTTAAAACGGAATCTTTTTAATGATTCTGATTATATCAGAAGGAAAATAGAGTTTATTTTTTTGGGTTAGTATAGTGTTTTAGTTCTTCAGGATTCACATAAAAGAATCCAGTAACAATTTTTACTTAACTTTTTTCCTTTTAAATAGGAATATTTAATTATGGTCTTAGCGCACCTTGTTGTTGACGTGATTTTCTACTAATGTTTAAAATTGGTCAATTGTTACATATATTTATATATAGGTTATAAAAGGCAATTTGTTTCATATTTATTGCCTCTTATTTACAAGTAATATGAGTGTTAAAGAAATGCAGACAGTTGTTTAGACTACATTAGAGACAAGTTTGAGTTTTTATCTTATTGGCATCAGAATTTACAGTGTTTCATTGGATTGTTTCTTTATTTAACTGACTGGCTTCAGACCAAAGACCTCACAAACATGTTTTACAAATCACTTCCAAAATAGAAAGTTGTCACTTCCTCTTAGGAACTTTAATTTGTGCAGAAAATGTAGACTTTACCAGAAGGTTAACTGCTTCTGGCTCCTCTGTGGCCCTTTCACTGCTCATTTATCTCTTCTATGTAAAAATGCTTAGCAGCTCAGCTCCACCTATTCGCCACGGTCACACTAATTCAAGGGTTTTCAGAATGTATTTTAGCTGTTTGTTTTTTTCCTTTTTTTTTTTCCATATTATCTTCAGATTTCAGTCTACATGGGACTTAGGAACTGAATTCGATACATCACTGCTCTGCACCATATTGCCTTATAAACACTAGTGGGACAAGTTTGTCAGGCTTTTTCTGCATGGATTATGGGTACAGTAGTAAAAAATTATTTTTAGCCAGTGTGGAAAATACACCATGGATCAATTTAATAATGCATTTACTCAGCAAACATTTATTTAGCTCATATTCCATAACCAGGTACTAGGAGTACAGAGATAAATAAGATGTGATTTCTTCTCTCGAGGAGCTCACTGTTGGCCTCTTAAGTCTTAAACTATGGCATGAAGAAATAAGAGCTCAACTTGCTAGTCACAGTAAAGTAAAGTCACAATAAAGTCATTTGACTCCTGGATGTGAAAAACAATGAACTGTAGAGGCAAGGAGCGAATTGTTGGGTGTTGCTGTTCTGTTTTATTCTGTCTAGAAAAACTTGGAAAGTAAAATTTTAGTAAACAGTGAAATTGTTCTCTATAGGGTTTGTGGTGGTTGTTAAATGTTTTAAAAAATATTTCCCCAAAGGCCTACTAAGTGCAAGCATCGTGCTCAACTAGGGATATAAAATGTATGCGATAAAGTGTTTTATTCTTAAGGAGGACAGTGGGATGGAGAGATATATGTGTGTGTATATATATATATACACATATAAAATTACTATATGGACATTTTATTACCAAATTTTGTACCAAGTGATTTCTCTTGGTTGCAGTGACACTAGAGAGTAAGAAGAGATTAGGGTCAGGAGGTCAAAAGTCTCTGCTAACTGAGGGAGGCAGCCATTCCTGCTTAGGAGAATCTTTCAAAAGTTCTTCTTTACTTGTTACACCTTGTATCAGTAATTTCAGTGATTACCAAGGGAAAAAGAAAACTTATAAAACATGAGAATATTTTTGTGACAGAGAGGCATTTTGGTTATCATAATAAAACCTCCTATATTGGCCCTGCTTTGTAGTTGACCCTTTAAATATATTTCTTATTGGGATCAACTTTCCATTTTGCAAATAAAGAGAAGTGAACAAAGAAAGAATAAAGGACTATCTATAGTGATACTGCCAAAAATGGCAGTCAGTGTGTTCTGCTCTAATTGGGTGCACCTGTAAATTCGGTGCTGGATGGCCCATAACATTAGGAGAAGTCACCTTGTGCAGCAGAACTGCTATTTGAGAGGGCTTGATGTACAAAATTAAAGAACGGAGGTCTGCAGGAGATATACCTCTGATATTTTAATTTCATTTCTTGGCTAGGTGAAGTAGTTGGTATTATCCTTTCTTATTCCTTAAAACATCTTAAGAAAACAAGAAAACACTTCAAAGAGCCTTTTATCTCTCTGCTTTAGGTCTGCTTATTAGCTGAGGGGTACTTTTCATTAGTATCATGACCTACTTCTGGAATCCTATGCACCCAACAAAGGTTTCCTATCTGGACCTGTTTCGGTTCCCTTTATTTTACTTAGGAACTTTCAAAATTAGTTACTAACACTTTGTTTACTTCAGAGATAATAGTTTCAGTTACTAAGTATACGCTTATTTTTCCTATTTGTGATTTTCTCTGATATACTTTTCTTGAAATTAAGATGTTTAGACCACTCAAAAGATTGAAAGTCATGAGTTTTATAGGTAGTACTTGGGTATGCTTTTTTGTTTGTTTATTTGTATCTGTATTTGGGACAAATTATTGCTCACTTTCCATGTGCTAGAATTTCACCTGCTAAAGACAAAGAATAATTTCTCATCTTTTCTGTAAGAATAGTTTAAAAGGTAAGTCTAATTTATCTTGAGTGATAAAGTACTAGTAGTTCATTAGAATAAAATAGCTATTAAATTTCAAAACATTAGAGTGATTGTGATTACTGTTGCAGCTGGAGATAGACTTCTTTGAACCTTTCAGGTTATTAGTCTTCTTGGTTCTAGTGCAAAGTTTGGCAAAGCTTTACTTCTGAATTAATGCTTAAAGTTTTGTCATCATTGGCAAATTTATAGAACATTGACCACATTGTTAGGAGGTACCAACTATGACTGATTGGTAGTAACTGCCTAGAGTATCTGTTAACAATTAAAAGCCTTGGGGGGGCACTTAGAAAGGATTGGTGTAATCTATGAACATTGGATATGACCACAAATTGGGAAAGAGAGAGTGGAATTTGTGTTACGTGTGCCATGTTAGCCAAACCCGTAAAAGCACCTTTGAGTAGGTATTTAGTCCTGCTTGTAAACAAATAGGAGTCACTCTCACCATATCCCTTGTCAGAAAATCATCCTCTCTTTATTTGCACACTGCCAGCGAAGAGCTCACTGCCTGCCTGAGATCCCATCCTGTTGTTGGACAGCTCTGTAGTGTCATATTTTTTCCAATCAAGTTATTACTCTGTATATTGAATGTTCACAAAAACCTAATATGAGGGGTTTCTGCCAAGGGTAAATTATGAGATTTTTTTTTTTTTGGTGTCATTTATCAACTGTCTCTTTTGCCCATTTGAAAAACTTTTCATTTCATATTGGTTAGTATTCAAAACACAGTACAGAGAGTTCTTGTGTATTCTTCACCTAGTTTTCCCACTGATGACTTCTTACAAAACTGTAGTACAATAGAAAAACCAGAAAATTGATATTGGTACAATCCACAGATCTTATTTATATTTCACTAGTTCTACGTGCATTTCTGTGTGTGTGATCGTGTGTAGTTCTGTGCAGTTTTCTCACGTGTAGATTTATCTCAGTCAAGACAGAGAACTGTTGATGCCCACAAAGCGCTCCCTCATACTCCCCCTTTATAGTCACACCCAGTCTTCTCTCCCATTGCTGATCCCTGGCAACCACTAGTCTACTCTCCATCTCTGAAATTTTGTCATTTTGAAAGTTTTATATAAATGGAATCATATAGTATCTGTAGCCTTTGAGGTTGGCTTTTTTTTTTCACCCAACATAATTCTCTTGAGGTACAGCCAGTTGGCACATGTATTAGTAGTTACCTTAATTTTAAAAATCATTATTGATATCTTCTTAAGGCCACAATAAATATTTATCTAGCTATATGAATGACATTTAAAATATTATAAAAGTGATTAATTTAAACTTGTAGAGCTGTTAAATTCAAATTCAGTTGTCACACGGTACACGTGACATTTCAACTTTCACCACTGGTTGGCTGCCTGTTAGGGCTAATAAGAAGTGCAAGACTGATTGTCAGGAAACACTGATCTTCTGTTTCTAACCAGCCCTGGGACCACATGCTCATCATTCAGTCCTTTGTGCCACTTCTTTTGTGGCCAATGGCTGTCTGCCTGAGTGGGTGATTACGTGGATGAAATGAGACATAAAACTCAAAATATGAATTTTTCTATACTATGGCAAAAAAAATAAATATGTAAGGTGCAAATGTTAACTGTGGTTGTGTTTGGTATAATGAGACTGAAGATAAGAGGTGTTCTTTTTTTAAAAACTTGTCTTTATTTTCCAACTTTCCCATAATGAATGCATACTTTACCTTCGTTTTTCTGTTGACAAAAATAAGACATATTTATTAAAAATTGAAACATGACAGAGATATATACACCAGAAAGTGAAAGCCTACCGAAACCTCTCAGAGTTAACCGCTGTGAACTGCGTCATTTTTGGTTTTGTATGCATAGAGTAAGCTTTTTACTTATCATTATTGAAACAAAAATAAGAATTTCTTATGCACATTGTTTTACATCTTCCTGTTTCACTAAGGCATATGGAACATTTTTCTGTATCTGTACACATGAATTTAAAGCTATATAGTTTCTTTAATGTGTGTATGTTCTTTCATTTATTCAGTTACTCTTCATTGAGTGCCTTTTGAGCTCAAGACACCATGCTGGTGAAACTGTGATGAGTAATACATGAAGCTTACATTTTAGAGGGAAGACTGACGTTAATAATGATTAATTTCTCAATTGACTCTTTGATTACAAACGTGATATGCATTAGGAAAAAGCAGTATAGAGAGGTGTGCAAGTGCCTGTCAGAGGGACTCAGCCAGGTCTGGGATCCAGGGAGGATCTCTCAGCAAAAGTAACTTTTGAGCTAAAATCTAAGGATGGCTTACCAACAGAATTGGTAAAATATATCTCAGAGTGTTAATACTGTGGTGGTATTACAGGTGGCTTTTTTTTTTTAACGGACTATTTTTAAGAGCAGCATTAACTTTATTGGAAAGTGGAGAAGATGACATAGAGAGTTCCCATAGACCCTTCCCCACAAAGCACATACATGCGCACACACTTTACTGTGTCAACAGCATCTTACGGTAGTGTGGTACGTTTGTGGTACGTATTTAATAAGCCAGTATTGATACATTATTAACTACCCATTGTTTATCCAAATTTTCTTAGTTGTAACCCTAATATACCTTATCTGTCCCAGGATCCCATCCAGGGTACCACCTTACACTTAAGTTTTCATGTCTGTTTAGACTCCTTTGGGCTGTGACAGTTTCTCAGGCTTTCTTTACTATGGATGTTCTTTAGACAGTTTTGAGGAGTACTGGTATTTTTGTAGAATATCCCTCTGTGGGGATTTATCTGATGTTTTTCTCATGACCATACTGCAGTGTATTTTTCTCTTACTATTATTTTTCCTGGTTCTGGATTTCTCTCTCTTTTTTCCCTTAAGACCTCTGATAAACCAAATATGAATTCTGCCATGGCAAATATAAGTTGCGTCATTAAATCTATTTCCAACTGCCTTCCCCCTCCCTTCCTTCTCCTCTAGACCTCTTTCAGCCAGGGTTGGCCGCGTGACACAGTGCTGGGTAGGGAGATAGAAGTACAAATATCCTGGTAAGGGCTTTCTTTGCAAAATCAAAAGTCAAAACCCGGAGAGAGAGGTATCTTTGGGTTCTTCAGCTTTCTTCCTATCAGGAAAATAGAATTGATACCTGGATGTTCAGCATGAATTTGAAAGCAAATGCTAGGGAATGCACTGTAGGGCGGTAGAAGGAAACTTGTTCTGTGATAGCATTGCTGACTTAGAGTTGAACCATCCCAGCTCCAGACTTTTTATTGCCTGAAATGAAAAAGAATTCCTGTGTGTTTACTATTTTTACTGGTGTTCTTGTAATTGCTGCAGCTGAGCACACAATCTTAGCCAATTCATATATCTGGGTAGTTGACAACATTATTATTTATTTAAGACATGTTTGTTGAGGACCTACCATGTGTAAGGCTCCATAATACAGGACAAAAAGAGAGGAATTCTGCTGATATTATCTCTGCTCCCATTGAACCCAAGTTTAACAATGGTACGTAGAATAGGATAATCTAGTTGTATGAGTAACTGTGATTAAAAACAGAATATGGTAATATTTGTTATTTCCTTGGTCACAGTTACCCATCATCTGCCACTTTAATTTATCTAACTCTGTTCTCTGTATCTGCAAATGGTTTCATAGTTTACCTAGTTCCAGGGCAGAAACATGAGATTAGTCCTAGTTCTTTCCTTTTCTCTAACTCTCCACATCCATTTGGTTATCATAGCCTGTTTTCTTAGCTTTTAAATATTTTTGTCCCATCCTTTAAAATTCCTTTGCTCCTCTATTAATTGTGACACATACATTTCTCTCATACTATGACCCTCCATACTGGTCCCCTGGTCCCCCAGTTCATTTCTCTTCATACCACTGGCAAAGCAGTCTTTCCAAAAGGCAAGCTAAAATCTTGTTCCTCTCTTGAGTAAAATCATGTATTAACTTTGCATAGTCACTAGTGAAAAGTTCAAATTTTTTCTCTTGAAACCCCTTTGGAATCTAACCCTGCCTGGCCGTCCAGCTTCATCTTATGGAGTGTCCCCACATCCAAAACACTCCTTGGGACACATGACCTCCCAGCCCCGGCTTCATCCCAAACAGCCAGCTAACTCTGTCTTTCGTTTTCTGTGTCCTTATTTATCTTGGAATAATCCTTTAGCCAAAAATTATTATTACTCCCAATGCCTTTTAGTACTTTAAGACTTACAGCTGATGTTTCAAAAGACCTTCTCCAATTCTCCCTATATCCTTCTCAAAGATCCACTGTACTCAACCTCTGTTATCACGTAACTTAGCTGCTATGTTTGAAGTATCTTTAATTCGTCTTTCGATTTCCACGACTACCACTTAATTTGTTCTAGACCATCTTCATTACCTGTTTAGTGATCTCTCTGCTCTACTTTGGTAACTTGTGAAATAAATTATTTATCCAGTGTCTAGTGATCTTTTCAACTCCAGATCTGATCATTATGGCCTTGTGTTTAAAAATCCTTCCCTGATTTCCTAATGATCTTTGGCTGCAAACTGAATGCTGACATGGCCTGTAATGTACCACATAGTTAATTCCTGCAAACCTACCTCTCTAGCCTCACTTGTTTTCTTTTTGTTCTTTAAACATATTCTGTTCCCTCTCATCTCAGGGCCTTTGCACGTATTATTCTTTTATTTGAAACTTTTATCGCTTAGATCTCATCCTTTACATCTTAGCACTTCCTTAGGATCTCTCCACCCAAACCTAGGTCAGAGTCCCTTGTTACATGTTTCACTTACCCTGCCTATTGCATAAACTTGTAGAATTGAGCAAGGCGGAGAGCATATAGTTGCATTTAATTTTCAACAGTGATTATAGCTCCTTTCTTTAAAAGTAGCTGTTCTGCATCCACCATTCTAGAAACCTTCATTCCTTGTATACAAACTACTCATTTCACTCTTCCCATTAGATTCATGTCCTGCCTGGACTTTATGATCAGTTCATTAAGTGTGGCTCCTGTCAGCACTCTAGATTCTTTTGCTTAAAACCTTTTTTTACAGCCCACACCATTTTCCCCTCCAATTTTAAAGTTTTGGTTTGCTTTGTTTTTCATGTTTTGATAAGAAACTCTTAGAGAAAGTTAGCAATTGCTTGCTTTGTTCAGAAAAGTTCTGAGTAACAAAAACTCTGCTTAATTGGGTACTATGACCAAGCTAGGAGCATAAAAGATCTTAAAAGGAGTGATTTAGGGTCAGCATTCTATTTCTCACTGCTCTGACCCCCAGGCCCAAACCTTTCAGTTAGTGCTTTGTGTGATTTCATGAACTGCTGACATTCAGATTTGATCATAATTTAAACATATATTGCAAAATCATAGACTCAGGAATTGAAAGAGGCTTTAGAGGTCATTTAGTTTTAGTCCAACCATCTCTCTATTCAATGTAATTTGGTTTCTGAGTATTCTCTATCACCCATGTATTAACAGACTGACTTTTATACAAGGAACCAAAATCTGCCTCCTTACAGTTTTTGTCTACCAGCTTTAATTCTTAGCACTGTTCGTGGTATGACAGCTCGTGTATTTGAGGACAGCCATCTTGTCATCCCTGAGTAGTTTTCCTCCAGGAAGAACAGCCCCAGTTCCTCGTATATCTTAGTTTAAAGTTCTTTTGTCATCTTATTTGAACTTAAGAAATTTTTATTTTTGAATGTTTTAAATTATTTACCACTCTATCCCCTTTCCATTAGTGTAAATAGTAAAGGTGATTGCAAATAAAACAAGTTTATAGGTATTTATGGCAAATGCAAAATATACAAAAGCAAATTAGTTGAGAGAACCTGTGAAATACAATTGGGTGTTTAGCTTACAAATCAGCAAAAGCTATTTATCCAGACTTTTTTGGGTGGAGACAGGGGACATTTGGGTGATAGAAACTGGTATCAGTGATGACTTACCTGATGTGTGATCACTTCTTTCCCTTTATTACACCATTGTATTTGCATATCTCTGTCATTTTCAATCTGTGATCAGTTGCTCCATTTCATAAATACAGTGTATCCAACATTTTGCCACTCAGGATGTACAGACTTATTTTTCTGGAGTGGTAAAGGTGGGGTTTATTTGTTTGTTTTTTTTTCCTTGCTGGAAAACTCACTTTCTACCATGAATTATAACTTGTGACATCCTTAACGTATCATTCTTCCTTTCTGTGCAAAAATACAAATTTACCAGTTGCTGCCTGAATTAGGAGAGTAAAAAGTAGTGGTGGCAGCTGAACTTCCTGTGAAACTACACAGGCTTGAGGATGGTTTGTCAGGAATTTCTAAAGTTTCTCTTTATCTTACTCTGGGATAACACCCCCACAAATGAGAGGGGACATATTCATCTTTAGTAATGACACATGCTTGTGCCTTTCTGATCTTTTGCCACTCAGGTGCTAAAATCTAAAATATTAATTGCAAGTGAAAATTATATAATGACTTTATTTCCAGCAAAAAATGGAAAAGGAACATTCTCCTCCTTTTACCTGATGTCTGTGGTTTTATTTGTACCCCTGAACTGAAACATTTCAAATTGAATTGACATCTGAGGTGCAGCTTTTTCTGATTGGTTTTTTGGTTTTGATTTTGTTTTTTAGACAGTAAAACTTTTTTTGCATGATATCATCTTGTTGACCCAGCTTTGAGCAAAAGTTTCAGTATTAATATTATCTCCTTTAGTAATCTAGCATTTTTTCCTTCTTCCTCATTCTTACATTTGTCGAAAGGTATAGGACCAGAAAAGGTCCTTGTGTAACATAAACAAGCATTTAATTAAGGGGTAATGGCTATGGTACCAGGGGATGTGAAGTCAAACAGAGACGCTTAATCGGCCACAAAAGCTATTTACTGCTGCATAAACCTCAGTGCCCAATGTCATAAATATTGTTATTGTTCTAGGACTTCAGAAAAGCAATGAAATATCAAAACTGGTTTTTCTCTACTCTTAAAGTATGGAAGGTTTTCCTCTTAATAGAACTTTGTGATGAAGCTAATATTTGAGAAAAGCATACATACTTGAAGTTTTCAAGAAGGGACTTAGATACAAATGAGGGGTATGTTGAAAATGAAGCAAGATGTAAAAGGTTTTCTCTCTATTAAGTCTGACGTTATACTGAGAAGTAAGTCACATAATATTGCCATGCATTTATTGAGCGCCTACTGTGGGGCTTGGGCTAATAGATGATTTCCGTATGTTATCTTTAATATTCATACTGTAAACTGAATTGATTCTGGTTTTAGGTTGAGGAAACAGAGGCTCAGCATGTTTCTGTCTGATTACACCTGGACTTTCTCCATTACTTCAAACTGTTTTTGAGATGAAAGCCGTGTTAAAATAGTTATGTTTTCATATTAATTCTGCTGTATAGCCAATAGTATACCTGAAAAGTTAAGTTGTACTGTGTTAATTCTGAAACTTTTAGCCTTTTATTTATTCCATATTCAACATATCTTAAGCCGCTAGTGTATTCCTAATACTTGCTAAGTAAGAATTGTGAGGGCTGTGACCAAGTAAGAAGACTCAGTGTTTTCCCCTCAGAAACTGCTAAATATTTTAGCCTTATTCACAGAAAATTTTAAAGTGGAATCAAGGAGAACAAAGTTCTTGTTTTCAGTATTTTGTGACTGTTTGCTAGACCCCTCCAAATTGTCCCCGTTCTGTTGAGATGGGAAAGTGCACACAAAAGCTAAACTACACAGTCCAGCAGACACCTGTGTGATCAGCTTACAAGGATGAGTGAGGAAGGAGTTCGTAGTCTGGTTAAAATGCTTTGATAGAGGGGAAATCATGTGCAGTGAGAACCTAGGGAAGTAGTTAGCATGAGACCTCCTGAAGCAGGAGACATTTTACAGGAAGATTGTCATCTGAGCCAGGGCAAAGAAAACCTGGTTAGTACAGAATCTAAGGGGAGGCGTTTGTTAGGATTCGGACATTTTATTAACTCAAATGTTTATATCTATCAGTAGCTTATACTGTTCTTCCTTTCTGTCTACTATGGTTCTGTAGATCTTGTATTCCAGTAATGTTTTCAAAAGGACCCTATGTTCTTTGTGAAAATGACAGCAATAGAAGTTAAAAAGTTTGGATTGTTGATGTATGTTTAAGAAAAATTGCCGATCATCATGTTCAGTTCCCTCGTTTTGCACACAAAGACGCCACGGCCCATATAAGCTGTGATGTGCTTAATGTCAGATACTGTAAGCATCAGACCTGGGACTTGGCTTGGCTTATATAGTCTGTTTTCCATCCCGAAGCTCTAGTTGAAAAATGCATGAAGGTTAGTAGTAGTTTGATACTTAAAAATAATCTGTATTTCTTTTTATTGTTTTTCTTCATTGATTTTGGGAGAGAAGTTGTTGGAGAAATATGAAGTAATGAAAATATTCATGATGGCATATGGATAATAATTTAGGTACAGCATGTGGGACCTTTACTTCAGAAAGTTCAGCTTTCTGAAGTGGAGCCGCTTCATTTCTGAAGGTGTTTATGTACATGCCGTCTTTATAATGTACAATATAGTGTGAAGATAGTGAGTTGAATAAGAAGCCTTATCATGTGAAATAATATTGGCAGTAGAACTTGTAAGCTTAGATTTATTCATGTATTTTTCCTTTAACTGGCCCTTTAACCAAAGTGAAATTGATGGGAAAAGCATGAAGTTACAGAGTTTGGAATTGGGATGCCTTTGTTTGACTGTGATTATTATAATGTATTTCAGCCTTCAAACTTGAGTCCTGGGTGACAGAGGAAGGCAGCTGAGACATAAGAAAATGCCAGAGAGACGAAATAATCTTCAGCTAGTCTATAAAAGAATGATTAAGCAGTTCAAAATGTAAATGCCAAATGCTGTCACACAGCCATTTCCTGGAATTTTAAATGGTCATAACTGCTCTTTTTGTTGATCTGGAAATGCACTTCAGTTCTGAAGGGCATAAGGAAGTATTGGGTGTCCACTGTCAGCTTCCTTCTGGTTGCCTTACCCAGGAGACAGAGTGTGTTCAGACAGAGCCTAATAATATTTGAAAAACAATGTGAATGATGTAAGAGGAAAAGTAAAAAGTGCCCTCAGAATTTCCATAGTTAAGTCCAAGGGAGGGTTTAGACTTGAAGTATTTAAGAGTTCTTACTGGTTCCATTACTTGCTCCTTTAAACTCTTCCTGATCAGTTATTCCTTCTCTTCACTTTTCTTAAAAATACTCAAAAGAAATCTAGGACCAGAAAGAGAAAATGGCTGAGCGAAATGCACATGTTCACTACAGTTACAATTAGAGCAGGACAGGTGATGTCATGTGTCTTTGCTCATCTTTTGTACTAGTGTGTATCTTCCTAGTGAGAATAACCTACAGTGTATGTAAGATTTCTGAGTCCCTTCCAGGTTCTAAAACTCTTACCAACACCCTCACCTATTACACTGATCTGAGTCCTTCCATTTTTCATTTTATTCTACCCTATCAGTCATATTAATTTCCAGAAAAATGTACGTTAATTGTCAATTTCTTTTTCTTTTAGGGGGCCCTTATCATATATATATATATATATATATATATATATATATATAAAATTGAGTCTGAATTCTGGTTCTAACTGCCTTACTACCCTTCTTTAAGAATCTTCCCCTTTGAGCATTTTTGTTGATTTAATATCCTTCAACTTTGCTATGTGCACTCTAAATTGTTCATGCCTCCTAAAAAAATTTTGTCAAGTGACTTAATTTCTCTGGACTTTAGTTTCTTCAGCCTTTTAAGGATAATGGATTTAATGCTTTTCTTTGGCCTGCCTTGTTGCCAAGGGTGGGAGTGGAAGTTTAGCTTCCTCCTGGGTCCTGCTGGCACAGGGGTTAGGGAGGGAAGGGAATTGAGGTGCCAACTAGCACCACTTTGTGCTGTCTTGTTCTACCTCAGTGCTGCCCAGAAGGGTGTAAGTTTAGCTTTTTTGGTGGGCCCTTCTCATACCAGGGAAATACAGAGGAGGGACAGTTTTTTGGAGTACGGAAAGAGCGTTGACTGAGAGGAAGCTACCAGTGGTGAGGAAAAGAGTGAAATTTTGAGGTAGAATTTATAGAATAACTTTATACCACCATTCTGCTGTCCTAAACTTGATCCTTGGCATCTTAAGACTTGTGGTCTCCTTGTGCAGTTTGAATTAAGAGTTTTAGAAAGGATAATTTTAAAAAGACCACTTAATCCATTATATTCCACCCAGCAGTCAGAGTCTGGGTAAGAAATACGATAAGGGACACTTACTGGGTCTCCTCGGGGTTGGAGTTAAAGATACAAAAGAAGCTATAGGACTTTTTTCATTAACAGTAAAGATGGTCAGAGGGCAAGCTTTTGTGACTTGACCTGAAATACTATGATTTTTATTCCAAAAAAAATTGTTGAAAATGTCTGTTCTCTCTTATTTTTCTAGTTCAATATGTAATCACTAGTTAACCAACAATACATCTTTGCTCCATATTTGTCTAGTTTAAAATTAAAGATAGCTAGAAACTCTGAAAACAGTTTGGTTATTAAACTACTTAAAATGGCTGAGTTTTCCTAAAAACTTTAAGTGGAAAACCTAAAGCATAGTAAAAATAACTACCTCTTTGGGAACCATGTGATTAACACTACCTTAAAAATTTAAAACTGTAGTGCTTATGTTCTTTGGATGATTGAAGTACCTGCAATATAGTAGGTTCAATAAATATTTGCCATGAAATGAATATGGAATAATTTTAAAAGACTGGCAAAGATTGCCATAAATTTCTCATTGAGAAAGAAGTACATGTATTACTCATATTATTTAGTTCTTGATCTCTCTCTGGAATGTGATATAAATGGAAGGTACTCATGTTAATCTTCAGCTGAAATCACATAGAGGGAAGGAAACCTAATCATTAAACAGCAAGATCAATTTCATTTTCTTTGCCACAACTTTTAAAATGTAGCACACAGCATAGCTGCAGTGGTGACTGCCCATTTTAAAAGGGACTTTTAAAATCTATTACCATTTGAGAACCTCTGTTACTAAATCTACCATGCTGCCAGTGGCTGGTGGCAAACTAAAGAGTGATTGATACAGTATATTGCCTGGTTTTCTTAGTTCACAGGAGAAATCCTTTCCAGCTCATAGATTTTTTTATATTGTTATATCCCTGTGGCTGCCAGAAAAATAAAACATTCTACCTACTTATAGGCAGAATTCCTCCTTTGCAGCTAATTATCTTTTTCCTCAGGCTATCTTCCCAAACCCTACCCAAAGCCAGTATTATGAAAAGATTGGTACATCTGAGCTTGTAAACTCTGAAATCTCTCTGTAGTTGGCCCATCCAGGTGCACAGATATCTTGGTTATAGAAAATGACAGTCTTGTCATGTAATAATGTCCTATGAGCTGAAATATAGCAAAATAGGACAGTATGAAATGTGAAGAAGAATATGGTAGAGAAGTTTTTGTTTTCCAAGGGAAAGACTCCTTTATCTTAAGACAGTCATTGAAGTACCCAAGGAGGGGGGCAGCAAGTACTCTTCTGCTAAATTTTCTTCTAGGACTTTCTGTGATTTTCAGTTGATTACCTGCTTTAAATATTCTGCACTTGTCCTGGTTTGCAAAATTTTTGTGTAAAACTCCAGAGGAAGTCTATAATCTGTCATAAATTTTGTTTTTATTTAAAGGCATAGATGAAAAAGAGAAGGTAACTTTTAACCATTAATATTTCTTAATAAATCAACTAGGGTTTTTTAGAAAATATCTCAACTAAAGGGCTCCTATTTTTTCCTTTAATAATCTAAATTCAATTTATTTGTTTTCCTTATAAGTATTAATTATCTGAAACTTAGTCCATACAGAAAACTAGGGCCAGGAGTAACTGAAAATTCTAATATACAGTAATGCTATTTGTTATAATGATATCCACTAATATTTGTTTATCCCTTGCAATGTACAAAGCACATATTCTTAGAACCCAGTGAATTTTGTAGTTTGTAAGGCAGTATCACTGGGACTTTTGAAGTAAAAACCTAGTACATTTCTTCTTTTTTTCATTCTATCTTCAGATTTCATGTGCCTACAGAGTTTAAAGCGTTGTCAAGACATCCATCTTACTGCACTAAAAGAATCCCTCATGAGAAATATTTTCACCTGCCTGGCCAGGACTGCTGACAGAGTGATTGAATTCCTCCAAGGAGGATGAGCTGTTGTGTCAGCTGAAGTGACATATGCTTTAGGGTCACAGCAGTCACAGGTGTTAGTACCACGTTACTTCACTATATGGCTAACAGACGTTTATAAGAACATAACATTTTTTATTTACATCTCAGAGTGACTTTGAAATTAGAATTTTTACTTCTCTTACCATTTGAAGCAGTGAAAATGTTGATTTTAACTAGCTTCTGTGAAATATATGCTTTTCCCTGTGAATGGCAGTGGTACTTCCCCGTAACATCCATCAGGTCGACTGCTCCAAGGAGCATTCACAGTCTGTGTGTATCCTCAGACTTAATTTTAGCAGATACAGGTCACACTAAACTCTTTCAAATTCAGTTTGATACCCTAACAGGGAATGACAGTGGAACATAGCCTGGACCTTTCAGATCTGTGTTTTTTACAGCTGATTAAGTCCAATTTCGGCCATTTTAGACTAGGCTGGAATTTTGATCTTTGATGTCAGAATATGACAGTGATTGATCTCCTGGGGCATTTTCTGTGCTGTAGTACCTGGTACTTTGGGCCAAAGATCAAAGTGTGTGTATGTGTGTCCATGTCTATCCCTCCTTCTCTTCCTCTATCTTGCCTTCCCTGCATTCCTTCCTTCTTTCTTTATATTATTGCCCCTTCTTGATGACATTTAGATTTTCCTCTTATTCCCCAATGGCTCATTTATTCCTCTTTCTCCACCATCTTTACCCCTCTTTTAATTTTTTTTCTGTTTTTTATTGTGCTGAAGTATATTTGGCATACAATTTATCATCTTAACCACAGTTAGTATTAAATACATTCAAAGTGATGTTGAACCATCACCACCACCCATCTCTGTAACTCTTCATCTTGCAAAACTGAAACTCTATACCCAGCAAAGAATAACTTCCTATTCACCTTCCCTCACCCAGTTCCTGGCTGCCATCATTTGGCTTTCCAACTCTATAATTCCAACTACTTTGAGTACCTTATATAACTGGAATCATACAGTATATATCTTTTTGTGACTGGCTTATTTCATTCGTCATAATGTCTTCAGGGTTTGTCCATGTTGTAGCCTGTTGCAGGATTTCCTTCCTTTTTTTTTTCCTTCCTTTTTAAGACTGAACATATTGCATTGTATGTATACACCTCATTTTGTTTATGCATTCATCTATCAATGGACACTTAGATTGCTGTCTTTTTTTTTCTTTTTTTTATTTCAGTATAGTCAGTTTACAATGTTGTATCAGTTTCTGGTGTATAGCACAATACTTCAGTCATACATGAATATACATATATTCATTTTCATATTCTTTTTCTCTGTAAGCTACTACAAGATACCAAATATAGTTCCCTGTGCTATACAGCATAAACTTGTCTATTTTATATATACCAGTCAGTATCTGCAAATCTCAAACTCCTGATTTATCCCTTCCCACCCACTTCCCCCCAGTAACCATAAGTTTGTTTTTTTATGTCTGTGAGTCTATTTCTGTTTTTTAAGTAAGTTCATTTATCTTTTTTTTTTTAGGTTCCACATATGAGTGATATCATATGGTATTTTTCTTTCTCTTTTTGGCTTACCTCACTTAGAATGACATTCTCCAAGGCCATTCATGTTGCTGCAAATAGCATTATTTTATCATTTTTTATGGCTGAGTAGTATTCTATTGTATAAATGTACCACAGTTTCTCTATTCAGTCATCTGTCCGTGGACATTTAGGTTGTTTACAAGTCTTGGCTATTATAAATAGTGCTGCTATGAACATTGGGGTGCAGGTATCTTTTTGCATTAAAGTTCCCTCTGGATATATGCCCAGGAGTGGGATTGCTGGATCATATGGGAAGTCTATTTTTAGTCTTTTGAGGGATCTCCATACTGTTTTCCACAATGTCTGCACCAAACTGCATTCCCACCAACAGTGTAGGAGGGTTGCCTTTTCTCCACACCCTCTCCAGCATTTATTGTTTGTGGACTTTTAGATGATGGCCATTCTGACTAGTGTGATGTGATACCTCACTGCAGTTTTGATTTGCATTTCTCTAATAATTAGCAATATTGAGCATTTTTTTATGTGCCTTTGGCCATTTGTATTTTTTCTTTGGAGAATTGCTTGTTTAGGCCTTCTACCCATTTTTGGATTGGACTGTTTGTTTTTTTGTTATTAAGTTGTATAACCCATTTGCATATTCTGGAGATTAGGCCCTTGTCAGTCGCATCATTTGCAAATATTTTCTCCCATTTCATAGGTTGTCTTTTTGTTTTGTTTATATGTAATAAATATTGAAATCAGGAAATAAAAGTCCTCTAGTTTTGCTCTTCTTTTTCAAGATTCCTTTAGCTATTCAGGGTCCGTTGTATCTCATAGGAGTTTTAGGATGCAGTTCTCTTTCTGTAAAGAATAGCATTGAGATATCAATAGGGACTTCATTAAATTTGTAGATCCCTTTGGGCAGAATGGCTATCTTACCAATGCTAAGTTTTAATCCATTAAGATGGAATGTGTTTCCAGTTATTTAGATATTCTTTGATTTCGTTCAGTAATGTTTTGTTGTTTTCATTGTACAAGTGTTTCATCTCTTTGGTAATTCCTGAATATTTTATTTCTTTTGATGTTATCATAAATGAAATTGTTTTTATAATTTCCTTTTCAGATTTTTCATTGTTTTTTTTTACATTTTTTATTGATTCATAATCATTTTACAGTGTTGTGTCAAATTCATTGTTAATGTATAGAAATGCAACTGACTTTTGCGTGCTACCTTTTATTTATTTTTTCTTACCTAAACTGCTCTAGCTAGAACTTGAATGAAAGTGGCAAAAGTTGTCATCTTTTGCTTGTTCCTGATCTTAGAGGAAAAAACTTTGTCTTTAACCATTGAGCATGCCATTCCCTGTGGGTTTTTTTAATATACAACTTTTGTTATGTTGAGGTAATTTCCTTCTATTTCTGTTAAGTTTTTTATGAAAGAGTATTGAATTTTGTCAAATGCTTTTTTAGCATCGATTGAGATTGATAGCGTGGTTTTTTCCCTTCATTCCATTAATCTGGTGTATTACACTGATCAATTTTTGTATAGTGAACCATCCTTGCATCCAGAAATAAATCCTACTCGGTCTTGATGTATCATCCTGTTAGTATGAATCTGGTTTGCTATTTTGTTGAGGATTTTTGCTTCAGTGTTCATAAGAGATGTCATTGGTCTGTAGTTTTCTTTTTTGTTGTGTCTTTGGCTTTGGTATCAGGGTAATGCTAGCCTCATAGAATGAGTTATAAAGTGTTCCCTCTTCTTCAGTTTTTAGGGAAAATTTGAGAAGGACTAGTATTAATTCTTCAAGTGTTTGGTAGATTTCACTAGTTAATCTCTCAGGCCCAGGGCTTTTCTTTTTGGGTGGATTTTAAATTATTGATTAAATCTCCTTACTAGTTACAGGTCTATTCATATTTTCTATTTCTTTATGATTTATTCTTGGTGAGTTTTGGGGTTCTAGGAATTCGTCCATTTCAGGTAGGTTATCCAATTTTTTAGTGTGCAACTGTTTGTAGCACTCTTTTAAAATCCTTTTTACTTCTGTAATATTGGTAGTAATATCCCCACTTCAGTTTCTGATTTTAGTAATTTGAGTCTTCTCTCTTTTTTAATTTGTCCATATAGCTAAATGTTAGTTAGTTTTGTTGATCTTTTTAAAGAACCAACTTTTGGTTTCAATGATTTTTCTCTGTTGTTTCCCTCTATTTCATTTATCGCCACTCTAATCTTTATAATTTCCTTTCTTCTGCTAGCTTGAGGTTTAGTTTTTTCTTCTTTATCTGATTCCTTATGTTGTAAAGTTAAGTTGTTATTTTGAGATCTTTTCTGCTTTTTTAAATGTAAGCATTTAGATCTGTAATTTCCCTTTAGCGCTTCTTTCCCTGCATTCTGTTAGTTTGGGTATGCTATGTTTTCATTTTCATTCATTTCTAAGGATTTTCTAATTTCCCTTGTGGGTTCTTTGATCCATTGGTTATTGAAGAGTATGTTGTTTAATTTCTACAGATATGTGAATTTTCCAGTTTTACTTGTATTGTTGATTTCTAACTTCATCCTGCTGTGGTCGGAAAAGGTATTTTGTATGATGTTTATCTTCCTAAGTCTCTTGAGACTTAATTTGTGTCCTAAAATACTGTCTGTCCTGGAAAATATCCAATATGCACTTGAGAAGAATGTGTATTCTGTTGTTGGGTAGAGCGTCCTGTATTTTGTCTGTAAGATGTAGTTGGTATATTGTGTTAAATCTTCTATTTCCTTATTTTCTGGTTGTTCTGTCCATTATTGTAAGTGGAGTATTAATAGTTGGAGTAACTCCAGCAATTATTATCTATTTATTCCTTCAATTTTGTCAATTTTTGTTTCATATATTTTGATGGTCGATTAATATGTACGTAAACATTTATAAGTGTTATATCTTCTTGCTGTGTTAAACCTTTTATTAATATAGTATCTTCTCTTTTTTAATGAGAGAAAATGATGTTTTAAAGAACAATTAATCTTTAATATACTTCCTCATCCATCTGCAAAGTTAAATATTTTAAATAGCTAATCATCATAAACATATAACATACAAGTTATATTTTTACAAACATTGACAAAGAATTTATTGCTTATATCAGGTACTTCCAATTCTTCTCGGAGAAATATTGCAGAAGTTTCAGCTAATAAAGCTATGTATACAGATAAAACAAGAAGAGAAATAATCTATTTCTCCCTGTTTAAAAACAAGAATCGATGTAGTTGAAACTGGGTAGATACAGCTATAAAACATAAGCTCATTCTTACCATTCTAACATTTTGGTTTCTTATCAAAATAGATGTTCCTCCTGTAGGCATGACTGTATGATAAGAAGTCTGATCCATGGTTGGAATTTTTCAGTTCTGTTTATGACCTAATGATGCTTTGTGCAGTGCTCTGCTGGAATTTACTAGCTTACAGTCTTGATGCAGTTTTTTTGTGTTAAGATGAGTCAGTTTTCAGTATTAAATAATTCCATGGTAACCTACACAGAGAATAGTTTCTGCTTAAATGAATCAGGAAATGGTAAGCCTTTAATAATAAGGTTAAGGCATTTGAATGTTTGAGAAATGAGAGTTAATTAAGTAGACTTGACAGAAGACCATGTTTTTCTTCAAAGCAGCTATTGTCTCTAGATCCAATAAAAGTGAAGAGGCATCAGTTTTTACTACAATATTCTGTGGAGATTTTATTGATTTAGAGCTGTCATTTTTCTCTTCTTTAACATTGGCTACTGTTTTTTGGTTGTATATACACGATGCTTATTTTAATAAAACATTCTTATATGTGAGGAAATATACAGCTTAGTAAAAACTTGGAAAACAGGCCATTGAGGTTATCATTTATCAGAAATATTCTGATCACCAGTGTTGCCTATGCATATGAGCTGTGAGGTCACCCTGAGGGGTACTCTTTATAAGCTCAGTCAGAGTTATTAAAGCCAGGGGAAAATTAGTATTCAATGCTCTGCTGTTTTATTTCTCACTTGATTTAACTTAAAAGTGCTTTAGGACCTTGACCTATTTTAGTAGTGTTCATTTATTGGTAGTGATTATTAATTGATGAATTGGGATTTGATGTCATCTGTTCTGTGTTAACCAATTTATTTTGTTTTTCATATCCTGCTTTACAAATTGTGTGCATTATATATTTGCATCGAGACACCAGTTTTATTTTATAAAGCATTCTTTCCTTAATGAGGTATAAATGTAAGGTACAGTTAGGTTACTTCCTATAGTCATGAAAGAACCAGGGCCAAGTCCAGAATCTCATCTAACTGTGGAATGTCTGGCATCCATATGAGATACTGATAGTGTTTAATTTTTAATTCATACAAATTGTTTGTGTGATAGGTGGTATCTAACTCTAACGTATACTACATAAGAACTATAAGTTTCCTCTCAAGATTTAACACATCCATTAGTTTTAAAATGCAAGGGTTTATAGTGTTTTATATATTTAAGAATGCATTCATATTATTTATGTTTACTTTATCTTCAAAACAACCCCGGGAAACAAACATTATCTTTTAAGTAAACTGAGGTTCATCAAGATTGTTTTTGCTTGGACAAAAATTCAGGTTTCTATTCTTTGTTAGTCCTCTGTTACTCTACAAAGGGAGCAATCGTTGGAAAATATTTCATGATTACAGATGTCAAACCACTGTAAGACTAATAATTCCTTATTTGTGCAGCACTGGCACTTTTTAAGCACTTCTATTATATTGTTTAACAAGAAAAGAAAATTAGGAAAGCAGAGTTCTTCTGTTATGATACTTGCTACTGTTTCCTTTATTAGACTCATACATTCATTAGATACAAAGAACCTCTATGTGCTAGACACTGGATTGGTTGCTAACGTACAAAAATAGTCTCTGCTCTCAAGGAGATGAGGCCATCGAGACACTGTCGATGACCCAACAGCCACAGACAATGTGATAGAAACTACGTTTGCTGAGGGTACTGACAAAAGCCTTTGTTTTTCATATTAAAGAGATAATGGTGTGACTGGCACTGTCCTTTTTCCTGCCTTGAATGCGGAGGTAATGCCTGCATCTGTAGCAGACAGCTTTAAAGCAAAAAATCAACACACTTAGTGGAGCAAAAAAATAGAAAGAGCCTTGGTCTTTGATGACCTTCTCGAGCCCCTGTACCAAAGCTAGTCTGTCTGCCTGTCTCTGGAGACGTCTTACGGGGTAGGGTGGGGTGGGATTAATGCCCTGTTTGTTTAAGTCAGATTTTCAATTACTTGTAGACAGATTCTTTCTCTCCTTCCCTCCCCTCCTCTCTCCTCTCCTCTCCCTCTCAAGTTTTTACCTTTCTTTTAATGAACATTTAGCATACACACTGAAGTACACAGTTGTATCGTGAATCCCCATCACCCAACTGCAATAGTCAATCAATATTTGGCCAACCTGGTAAATTCTCACACTTTCCGCCTTAGTAATTAGAACTTAAGTTAAGGAATTAGATAATAGAAATATTACAAAAATACTGTGGAAGCACAGGGAAGACAGTGACTAACGTGGCCTGAGGTGGAGTCAGAGGCTCATCAGGGAAGACTTCACAGAGAAGGTGACATCAGCAGAGGCTTTAAGGGCAAGTAGAAAACGAAAGAGAGAAGATTACTAGTGAAACTTCCAACACGTATAAAGGGCCTTTAAAAAGTATGAGATATTCAGAGAATGGGAAATAGATTGCTATGGCTAGAATATAGAGCTTATCAGAGACAAGTGTCAGTAGATGAGTCTAAGAAGATGATTTGGTGCCATGTTGTTAAAGAGCATGTATACTGTACGGGGAATCTCAAGCTCATCTTACAGGTACCAGGAAGTGAATAGTGTAATTAAGTCTTGGAAAAATAATACTGACAGTAAATCACCTGTGATTCTGGAGTAGAGGGTGGAGAGGGAAGACAGTAAGCTGTAAGGATGGTCCAAAATAATAGGAAGGCATTTAGTGATAACTGTAGTGGGCTTGGGCAGGGGGAGATAACCTTAAGAGATATTTCAGAGGAAGAATCAACATGATGCTTCCTGGGTACAATGTGGAGAAGGGAATCAGAGTCACAATGACTTGAGTAGGTGTGATGATGGTGCTAATATTGGAGACATAATATAGCAGAAGACAGGTTTACGGTAAGTGCAGAAGGTCACCTTAGTCTTTTAAGTTTGAAGTGCTGATAGGACATTCAGGTGGAGGCGTCTAGGAGACAAAAAGGAAATACAGACTTAGGAAAGTCTCAGACTAGAGAGTCTCATAACTTACCTTCCTATCAGATGTGTCATATGTCACATGTCATTCATACACACACACACACACACACACGTATATGTGTGCATATATACGTATGTATATGTCCACACAGGTAAACATACACATATATACGCACATATACACATTTGATCCTCATTCGTGGATTCCATATTTGCAGATATACCTACTTTCTAAAATGTATTTGTAACTCCCAGATCAATAACTATGGTATTTTCACGATCATTTGCAGACATAAACTGAGTGGTTAAAAAAAACGCAGAACAACACCCCCAAAACTGAGTTGCCTGATGTGCACTTTCTCAGCTGAGGTCAGACAAGGTGACACCTTGCCTTCTTGTTTTAACACTCATACTGTAATGAAGCATCCTTTTTTGCAGTCGCCTTAGTTCCATGTTTTTCACATTTTGTGCTTTTTGGGGGGTGATTTCACTGTTAGACATGCCCCCCAGCTGTTGTGCTAAAGTACTGTGTAATGTTCCCAAGCACATGAAGGTTGTGATGTGCCTAATAGAGGAAATACGCTTGTTAGATAAGTTTTTGTTCAGTTATGAGTTACCTTGTTGGCTGCAGGTTCAGTTTTAATGAATCAACAGTGTATATTGATTAAGGTATCTTTAAACCGAAGTACACATTTAAAAACGTATACATATTGATAGGTTGATAAAATGTAAGCAGAGTCCCCGTATTTCCCATTTCTTGGAAGCAGTGGAAGCACATGATTCAGTAATTTGGTGTTTGTGGAAACTTCATAGAACATAACTACTGCAAATAGCAAGGATCGACTGTGTGTAAAAGCTGCTACTCTTTAATGAATGATCCTTACCTTGTACAATGCAGACATTAGTCCCAATTTATGGTGGCGATTGTTATCCCAGGATATATAGCTCTCTTTTCTTTTTGAAAAAATAAATCCATATCAGATAAAAAATAGTGTGCTGTTACAGATGGATGATTCCATATTCCCTAAGCCAGTGGGGTTTTTTTAAAAATAAAAATGGAATATTGAAGAAATATAGGTGGCATTGCCTGACAGCATCTAAATGATCATCTACAGTGCACCTGAGCATAACGTGTTTGTCAACATCATGTTGGTAGGCTGCCAGTTTCTTTTATAGCTTGATGTTATTCTCTTTAGCAAGCTTGCAACATTTTCATTCCATCTTCTCTTTGAGAAATTTATTTTACAGTGGTGTTCATGTGTGAGGAGATTTCATAATCCAAGACTAGCGTTTGTGCATTCATATCTGTCAATTTGCTCAAATACAGCAGCCTAAAAGGATTTTTTAACCTTTCATTCACTAATGTTAGTTCGTATCAGTAGGGGTGTTTTAAAATGACAGGTATTATGTGAGAGTGAGAATCACCCATATCTTCTGACATAACATCAGTGTTATGTTGAAAATTAACATTGAGCTTTGTATCTTGCTTTTTCCTGTCTGCAAATCTGAAAGCAGGGAATTGGTGTTTACAGAGACAAGGGCAAGAAGACATACAAATCCATGCAAATGATTTTTAAGCTCCAAAGTGCTTCTGTGCTTGCTAATATAAATCTCTTTTCTAATCACCTCTCCTCTTGATATAGAAGATGTGCCTTGGGTTGTTACTATCTTATACAGATATATTAAGTATATAAAATAAAAATGATGCAGACATTCATGAATAGATGCTCCTATTGGGATAGCTGGTTTATTCTATTTATTCTTCTAATTTGATCCTCTTCTGACTAATGTGTGATTTTCTAGTTAATGTGTTAGGATGAATCTTCTCTGGCTTTACTGCAAGCAGTAGATTTTGCGTCATGAAGTATAGTTCAGGGATGACAGCATTTTCCCCCTCTTCTTACTCTTGGTAGATAACCTTAATCTTCACTCTTCATATGGGAATACGTCATAGGTCCATTCCATACTATGACTAGTGTATTTAAGTTGCAGGATTGATATTCTTTAGTTCTGCATTCAGAAAGCAAAATACCTACAATTCAATTCCTCTGTGAATTGGCATTAAGCTTACTATATTTTCATTTTCACCTGCTGATTTGGAGCAGCCTAATGCTCTAATATTAAAGATTATTTAATGAGATCGACTAGCCCTTGACCTAATTGAGGGAGTCTGTGTTACCTTATTCCAATTTCAGTAAGCTATTATGCCATATAGAGATATGTTATAATTTCAGGATTTTATGTAAGTTCTTCAGTACATGCTAATTAAGTGGGAGTACCTTCTCAAATTTATAAAAATGTGAGGGATTAACTAAAAGATGAAAATATCTTTCTAAACTAATACCTCTAATGAAACCGCAGGTTAGTGTCTGTCAATGATAAGTATGTCATACAATTTCAGAGAAAACTATTTTAAAATTTTTGATGATTTCTTGGTTGTGGTCTCTAAACATCTTTGTACAGGACGGCTGCATCTGTGAGTTTATATTTGCTGTTTACTGTCCCTCAAGTCTTGCCTTATCCACTTCTTGTCTACGTGTGTCATGTCTGTTTTACTCACTCAAATATTTTCCTTTCTTCAACAATCTGTGACCGATTACTCCTCATATCCCAGATCAAGACTTTTCTCCAAAGAAACACTGAAATCCGTCTAGTTTTCCCTTCTCACTGGCTTTATATGTATAAATTATTTGCTGCTTTGTCATTAGTTTGCTTAGTTTCAGTTTAGTTTAACAAATATTTCCTGAGTGCTTGCTGGAAAATGTGTGAGCTTGGTGGGGTAGGAAAGTATACTCTGGAGGCTTCCCAGAGGAGGTGATCCTGGACCTGAATCTTGAAGAACAAGTAGGAATTTTCTATTCATGGAAGGGGTATAAGGTTATATTGGCAAAGAGAAGGGCATGAGGTTTGACAAATAGTTCAGTATGGCTGTGGTGTGATAAAGTGGGAGATAAGAAATTAGACTGAAGAGATATGCATGAACCAAGTCATTTGGGCATTTGTTTTGTGAGTGAACTTGGGCTGTATTCTGTGGATAATAGATAGCCATTAAAGGGTTTGACATACACATAGTGTGGCAAGATTTTCATTTTAGAGTGGTCGTTTTGATGGCAGAATGGTAAATGATTTTGATGTAGGATGAGAGTAGAGGTGGGTAGACCAGTTAGATTACTGATTTAGTCATATTGAGAGATAATGACCTGGATTTGAATACTTTTAATAGGATAAAGTTAAAGAAGTATACTTGGAAAGTATTTAGAGTAGAAATCAAACAAACATTTTAAATGATTGGTAAAATGTGAGATTACTGTCAGACTTTTGGTTTCTAAGTGGCTATGGTATAACAGGGAATTTAAAGAAGGAACAGAATTTAAGAAAAGCTTTTAACATATGGTGCCTCTGGTACTTTCAGGTGGGGAAATTGGAATCTGATGCTCAGGTGAAAGGTCAGGATTAGAGGTAGTCATGTGAGGGTCCTTCAGTCCTGTGGGTAGAGTATGAAGTGAGCAAAAAGCTGAGCCCTAGGGGAAAGGAAAAAGAGGAACCCAAGATGGAAACTGAGAAGGAAAAAGCTCTGTGTCTTTGCCTAATTCCCCTTGAAAGGAGGACAACTTTATCCTTTTTGTATCCTCAGTAACACCTTGAATAGTATACTGTATAGCAGATACTCAGCAAATGTTTGCTACTTATTTTATTCAGCTGGAAAGCATCTCATTTACCTTGAGGTTTTATTTCATATTTTACCCAATTCCATGACTTGACAAGAAATATTCTTAGGATTTTTAAAAACTGAAATATAGTCAGTTTACATTGTGTCAGTTTCTGGTGTACAGCATAATGTTTCAGTCATACATGAACATACGTATATTTGTTTTCATATTCTTTTTCATTACAGGTTACTACAAGATATTGACTATAGTTCCCTGTGCTATTCAGTATGAACTTGTTGTTTATCTATTTTATATATAGTAGTTAGTATTAGTGAATCTTGAACTTCCAGTTTATCCCTGTCACCCCCTTTACCCCACAGTAACAATAAGTTTGTTTACTATGTCAGTGATTCTGTTTCTGTTTTGTAGATAAGTTCATTTGTGTCTTTTTTTTTTTAAGATTTCACATTCAAGTGATATCATATGGTATTTTTCTTACCAAAAATATTTAAAAATTCATGTCATTTCATGAGCACCTACTATGTACTAGGCACTGTGTTAAATACTTTATATGTGTTACCTGATTTTATCCTTAAAATAATCCTATGAAGGTAGGTTTTATCATTGACATTTGGTTATGAAGAACCTGAGGCTAAGAAAGGTTAAATGACTTGATCAACTTTTTCACGTCTATATAATTCCATGTTTCATTTTCTTAACCACAAATGATGATCTATTATGTGTTTAGACCAAAAGACATTTGAAAGTCTCCTGTCCTGGTTCCATTGTGATAATTACTCTGACCCAGAGGCATACATTTATAGAAATTCTGCATTGTCAGTCTTAATATGGATTAGCATGGTAGTTGGACACCTCTTGTTTCCTGAGTGCAGTAAGGCTTTTTTTTTTTTTATTAATTCTTTTTTATCTCTCTGGACCACTGTTTCTCCATTTTTCTCTTAGCAGTTTGTATTAGATGATTACCAAATTGCTTATAAATTTAGGAGTTTGCGATTTACAAATGTTAGCCACTATTTATAAAAATAGATTTTAAAAAATTTGTATAGCACAGGGACCTATGTTCAATATCTTATAATAACCTTTAATGGAAAAAATATGAAAACAAATGTATGTATGTCTATGCATGACTGGGACATTGTGCTGTACACCAGAGACTGACACATTGTAACGGACTGTACTTCAATTTAAAAAAATTCTAAAATCCTGTAAGTCTACATTTTGAAAAACTCAAAAACCAGTTGCTTCGAGTTTACTAACAGGTTTTAGTGATCCACAGGATACTTGACTCAGCTAAAATTATATGCAAAACATGATGCATGTATGTGCATTTTCCTGGACATGCAATTCCTAGCTTTCATCTGATTCTCAGTTTCACATACCTTACCATTCACGCTTCACTCAAAAGTTACGAGCTATAGCTCTGGAGGTGTTTTTGCATAATGAAATGAACTACAGTGCTTCGTGCAATCCTATTCTGAGTAGTTAAATCATCTTCAACAAAGTATTGTTACTCATTGAAACTAATTTTTTGAGGTAAGATTACTATTTGGCTTTTTAAACCTGTAATATTTTCTAAACTGAAACTAAAACTAAACTAAAACACCTCTTGGTTATTTTATCACTTAAAACAAGTCCATTACATAGAATGAGTATTGACTTATGGTAAGTACTGCCTTATGGTAAATTAAAGAATTCTTAGTTTTAAAGTGTGATTCAAATGACCTTCACTAATATGTATTCCCCACTTTGCATCTCCCTGTAGGAAAAGAATATTTGAGGTCCATTTCTAAGGGAAAAAAAGGAAGCAATGACATAGTACCTAGAGCTGGAGCCAACTAAGCTGGGTTTGTACTTTTGTTTTTTAGTTTATTATTATGTTATTTAATTATTTTATTGTGGTGGTGAAGGGGAGGTAATTAGTTTTATTTATTTTTAGAGGAGGTACAGGGGATTGAACCCAGGACCTTGTGCATGCTAAGCATGTGCTTTACCACTTGAGCTATACCCTCCCCCCTGTACTTTACTTTTCTTAATGTAAATTGTTTATTCTAGTCTTGAATCCCTTGATTGCAAATCTCCTGCCTTTTTCTAGCAGCAGACCTTATAATTTTGAGCCTTGCCTTCGTATGGAAGAGACAAAGATGAGTAAGATATGTTCCTTTCTAAGTATTTGCAATGTCTGGGAATGTGAATGACAGAATGATAAAAAGCTAGATTAACAGTCTCATTTTCAGATAAGAAGCTTGAGAGGTTTGATAAATTGCTCAGGGTCAAAGCTCTTAGTCAAACTGGGATTCAGACACAGATTTGTTGACTCCAAACCCCCCTTTTCATTATGTCACATTGCCCCTCATTTTATTTAGATTTAGTTGTTGTACAACTACTGATAACAGAAGTTGAGGACCAGGACCCCGTGTATTTAATTTAAGGAATCTTTCTGATGAAATAAAAGAAGAGGAAACATTTTCTATTTTCCTAAAGTTCAGGGGATTAGAGAAGGAAACTAATATTTACAGAGCACTTCACTATGTGGCAGACACTGTTATAGAGTCTTAACACGAGCTAGCTCATTTAATTCACAATAACCAAGTGGCATACTTGGTATTACCCTTGTTTTAAAGAAAGTTGAAGAGACTGAAGATCAGAGAAATAAATTGCCCCAAATCACATAGCTAGTAAGTAACCAAAGCAGAATTAAAACCCTTTATTGGGAAAGGTTACATGGGTTTTACATCATAACCTATTGACTTAAAACTGAGTATCACACAAACCAGATGAAGAGCTGGACAGTTTGACCTAAGCTCCTTCTGCTGTTAGTGTCATTTGTAAACATTCTTAACAGAATGGTTTAACAGTTAAATCATCTTTACCAAAATAATATTTACATTTTCTTAATAAGCTTTCCATTGTATTCAGTTTGAAAGATAATTGTTTAAGCTGTGGTGAAGAGAGAGTAAGAGTTTAAAGTCACAAGATAGTGAGCAGCCTTCTATCACATGATCAAAGGAGCAGTACGATGGGAATCAGGTCTGAGTCTTTCCTACTCCCAACTTTCCTATTGACTTATGTGTCTCTTAGCCTGTTTTTGGACTCATTTTATGACATGAGAAGGTTGAGTTAATTGTTCCCTAAGTGTCTTACAACTATGAAATTATCCCAACAGTAAGTAGATTTTTTTATGTGCTTCATATGTAAATATTAAAGAATTTTTAGAGGTGGGAAGTCTTTAGAGATCATCTAACTGAATCCTCCAATATGGTAGATAAAGAAACTTACCTTACATTTGTATGACGCTTTCAACATCCAAAGCTCTTTCACATATATTAATCTCATACAAGCTTCACCTCAATCTTGTGGATTAAATATTATCATCATCATGGTACAGATGAGCAACTGAATTGGTCTAGGGTCACACAGCTGAGCTTAGACTAAGTGACTGACTCTCAACCTAAAGTTCCCCATGTTGTCTTGGTTTAGTGGAATTAATTACATCCTGTAATGAAGTCCTGTTGTGGGCAAAAGTGAGAATTCAGTGATTTATGAAACAAACCCAAGCAGGAAAAACAAACATTTCCAAGTACGAAAGTGGTAATGACTACAGCGTACAAATAGCAGAAACAAAGCGGGAAGGAGATGGCAAAAACCAGGGTCTAGTTGATTTAATTGTTGTTTTTATTTATTCCTGGTTTCGGAGTAAGTGTAATTGACTATGCCTTCAAGTTCACTCATCTCTTTTTTCTGAAGTGCTTATCTCATCTGGTGAAATTTTCATTTCAGATATTGTATGTATATTTTATCCCAAGAAGTTCTCTTTGCGTTTTTTTTTTTTGAAAACCCCCCATTTCTGTCTTCACTGTGTCCCTGTTTTCATTTATATCCTTGAATATGGAGTGTACTTACAATATCCTTTCAATGTCGTTGCCTATTAATTCTATTGTGTCTGTTATTTCCGGGGCTCTCTCTGTGTTGACAGATACTGTTCTGATTATAGACCACATTTCTTCTTTATATGTCCAGTAAATTTTTGTTTTGAGTTTCGTGGTTTTATTAACACAAATACAACGTGCATGGGCTGTCTATTCGTTTTCTTCGCCGCGCAGCCTGGCGTTAGGGTTGGTGGCTCTGATGGCCAGCTGGGCTGCTGTTTCCACAGTGGCTTTGCGGTTCTTGTGAGCAATCTCAGCACAGTAAAGTTTGTTGCACATCAGCAGCACTTTGAGCTCCTTGACATTGTGGACCAGGAACTTGTGGAAGCCGCTGGGCAGAATGTGCTTTGTTTTCCTGTTGCTCCCATAGCTGATGCCAGGCATCAGGATCTGGCCCTTGAACCTCCTGCACATCCTGTTGTCAATGCCTCTGGGTTTCCGCCACTTCCGCTAAATTTTGACATATCAGTCTGACTGGTGCCAGATGAACTTCTTGGTCCTCTTTTTGATGATCTTGGGCTTCACAAGGGGTCTGGGGGCGTCCATGATGCCGACTAGGAGATGGCTGCCACCTCTGTAGGTAGTGCTGAGAAAGAGAGGGTATATGTCCAGTAATTTTTAATTAAATGTCAGATATTTGTGAATTTTACATGTTGAGTTCTTGATTTTGTGGTATTCCTTCAAAGAGTATTGGACTTTTTTTGTAATAGGCATTTAAAATTGCATATTAATGTGATCCTTCCTAGGTTTTCTAGGCTTCCAAGTTCCTTTCGTGGGGAGGTGTCTAGAGTACCTTTATTCTAGGGCTCCTTTCCCCCTAATTCTGTGGTGTGGCCCTTCTTGGTCACTGCTGGTAGCCTTGTATCATTCCAGTGAGCTTTTTCCCTTCTTGCTAGAGGGACCTTGTTGAAATCTTGGCCTCATGTCAGCTCTGAGAATACTTTGTCTTAGAACTCCCTGGTAACTTTTTTTCTTTAGAAGTTCTTCTTGGCTTGTCTCAAGAAATTTTACCCTTCTCATGTACAGGTTTTTATTTAGCTAAATACTCAAGGGAACCCTCAGTCAAATTACTGGAACTCTTTTCCTTCTCTCTGGAACTCTGCCTCATAAATTCTAGCTACTTTGGCCTCTTTGCGCTTTTTTCTCCATCTCCTCAGGTCAACAAGATTGCTAGGCTCTATTTGGGTTCTTCCTCCCGTAGTGGAGTGGTAAATTGCTTCCTGGCTGAGAGCCTTGGGTGATGGTAGGGCTCGCCTTGTTTGTGTCCCTTTTTTCAGGGATCACAGTCCTGCACTGCCTGTGTCTGAAAATAGTCCTCTCCTATGTTTTATACTGTATTCTAGTTTGCAGTGGAAGGATTATTCTGGACCTGTTTATTTCATCATGGCCTCAAAAGCAGAAAGTGAATCATTCTAGAATGAGATTTAATGCTAATACCTTTAGAAAATTCTGAAGCTCTCAAGCAATTGTTTTTTTTTAACCTAAAAAGGTTAATATACCATTTGATCTAGTGTTTTAAAATATAATTCCTATCATTTTAAAGCATAACTGTGTTGAGTATATGTACTTTATGTCAGGAAATGATAATTGTTATCTGGAGAGGGCCAGATATTATATATTTTAGACTTTGTGGGCTGCACGGTCCTTGTTGCAACAGCTCAACTCAGGTGTTGTAGTACAAAAGCAGCCATAATGATATATTTTAAAATGGACTGGTATGTTCTGATAAGATTTTATTTATCAAAAATGAAATTTGAATTTCATACAATTTTTATGCCTAAAAATATTCTTTTTCTTTGGTCTTTTTTTCCAACTATTTAAAAATCTTGAAACTATTATTACCAAAGGGGAAAGGGTCGGGGGAGAGGTAAATTAGGAGTTTGGGATTAACATATACACACTACTGTAGAAACTGAATACAGTTCCCTGTGTTATACAGTAGGTTCTTGCTGTTTATTTCATATACAGTAGTGTGTATCTGTTAATCCCCAACCTCTAATTTATCCCTCTGTGCCCTTTCCCCTTTGGTAACCATAGTTTGTTTTCTATGTTCCTAAGTCCGTTTTTGGAAAAATCTACTTTTAAAAATGCTTTCCTGTTGTCTTAAAATTTATTGAAAGAGTCAGTTCTACAATATGTAAGCGCAACCAAGAATCATTTAAAAGTGGTCTCATTATCTTTCATTTTCTTTTTTATTCTTCCACTTATTTTCTTGTATTTTGTGTTACAGAAAAAACAAATTAGGGATTTAAACACACATAGTTTAAACATGCACATAGTTGATGCTTAAGAGTCAGAAATAGATAGGAATTTATTAATTTAATTTTTTGTGATACTTTGCATACTGAATTAGAAATATATTTCACACTTAAGCCTAAAGTAAAACTGCAAAGTTGTTTGAGAAATTTTTGCAATCAGAGATGTCTACTGTCATATTTTACAGAGGCTATATCAAGGTTGGACAATGTGACTTTTAGAATTGGATTTTTATGAAGGTGAAATAGAGTTTAATATTTCTCATTTTTATATTTCTAGTAAAAAAAAAAGAAATATATGAAGACAATCAAATGAAGTCTTAGAAAGCCTCAAGTGCATCAGTGCTAGTTTGACTCTTGTACATTAGTTGGTTCTTAGGTATGACGTGGATAGCTCTTCAGTGTGTGAGATTCTGTTCATGTCTCCTTCTAAGTGAAGAAGTTACTTCTTAAAAGAATAATTTTAATTATAAATATTGAGTGAAAGGGTAAAATTAAGACTATCCTAAAGGAAAGAATAATGTCCAATATGTTAAAACTAGTTTAACTCTCTAGTTTAGCTCTATTTTTTGTTGTTGTTCTCTTGCAGTAAACATTGCTATCTTCAGAATAAGTTAAGGAATGAGAGGCGAGGAAGAAAGGACTTTCATCCTGGAAGGACCCAAAGCACTTTGAAAGTTTAAAGGAATGTACTGATAGCTGCTAAAATCACCTTTGTTACCGAAATGGATGAAGTACTTCAGATTTAAATGGTAACCAGAATTCTCACATTATGTTACATTTCTATCAAGAACTTTAAATGACTTGAAAGAACTTCTTTTTAAGTTTAAACATTTACCTTACAAATACCAAACAATAGAAAAAGCTGGTAATTTACAACTTATTTAGCAGAGTCAGGTTTTTGTTTTGGATTTGCATATGTGACCCTAATATTAGCCAAAAGAATTGTTGCTTTTTTCCCGGGTTATGAACTTCTTAACTTAGAAACAGATAGATTTATTTGAGTAAAAATATGGCATAGTAATATTACACTTATAGGTCCAACTTTTACCAAATATTTTTTCCTTTCATAGGAATAACCCAGGTGATCTAAGTAGTTGTAGCCCATCACATATGCAGAGCTTTTCAGTCTTGTTTTCTGAACTTTATTTCACATTGTTTTTTAGTTTCTTTACGTGACATCTGGTCCCTTGATCTTTTTCCTTTCACATCTGACATCTTAATTTAATCTGAAAGGATTATAAATTTATTTCTTTTTGTGAAATTGCAGTGACTGTTACATTTCAAGTAGAGTGGAAACCAATTATGGAATGACTTAAGATTCTTTGTTAGTCTTCTTAAATTTCCTTGATCTTAGGCCAAAATTGTTTCAGTGCATGTTTTGTAAAGACTCAGATGGTTGCAGTTTTTTTTTATGGCATTATAGTGTACAATTAGAACTTTTATTCATTGGAAATCTGTTACTCTGATTTTGAGGAATAATCATTTGCTTGAGTCACTGTGTCTTGGTGAGTGAGTGCAATTGACTAAAACTAGGTCCTTACTATGAATCAGGACATATGAAAAATCAAATACAGTATTAATTACTAGTCCTAATGATTCTAAACATGCAGGGCCTTTTATTTTAAGGAAATGATTCAAATTGACAGGTGTCATCCAGGATAAATAGTATGTAAACATGAATATTTGAATCACTCTTTCCTGTGCTAACATTAACCTGGATAGAAAATACCTCAACATTTTTTAAACAATTCTCAATTATTGATTAAACCTCTACTTATGGCATAATTAGAACTTCCTGTGCTCTTGTTACTACTAGCCACGTAGCAGCATTTAGCCTTTTAAAAATGTCTAGTAAATTCTTTCTAGTCCTCAACCATTAAAAAATTAAAGTTGAAAAAAGTAACTTTTGAAACACAGCAGAAATTAAAGTGCTGAATGTTCACTTACATAGTTAAGATAATATGTAGAAAGTCACCAAACTTCCCTGTCTTCTCTATTTAGGATCTGTTTTCTTTATACATTTAACTGTATCTTATTCTATAATCTCTTATAAGCACAGTTTCATTAATGAAACAAAAGCAAATAACATCATCAAAAATTCTATTGTGATACTTTTACCATTTTTTATCAGACTCTTAACTCCATTTAAATTCATGTCAGTGATTTTTGGTAACCATGGATAGGATCATTGAAATCCATGGGCAGTGCATTTTTCTAATCATTAATTTCCACTTTTTTCACTACCAAAGTTGCTTTTAGTTATAATATTGACAAGAAACAGATCAAATTAAAACTTGAGCTCTACGAAAGAAAAGAACTGCCTTGGTTCTCCCATCTTGTCTAGTTCAGAAGTCATGAAATTCACATGCATGAAATATATAGAATTTAAAAAGATCACCTGCATTTGCATATTTAACTTTTTTAGCCCTATCTATCATGAGTGCCTCCAGAATCCTACATCTACTTTGACTTTTGAAGAGGGAATGGAATCAGAATTCTGATTGTGCAACTGATGATTTCTAATTTGTACAATTGTGCAAACTATCATGGCCACTTTGAAAAGGCTAAAATTTTAAAAATGGTATTCTAGTTATGTTAACATTGAGTCAAATACAGTTTTTTCTAAGTTCATTTCATTAGCTTAAAATTATGGTTCTTGGGAGTAGGAGAATTCTTGTAGACAGCAAGACCACTGTAAGCAGTATATCTATCAAGCATCTTAAACTCATTAAGCTTAATAGGCACTTAGAGCATCCTCTACAACACTTCCATTTAGGAAAACTATCCTTATGGAGGGAACGCCTATGTGTAATTTGCCCAGACAAAAAGGAATTAAAAGTAATAGTAATTAATGTATATTGAGTGATTACCATATGCCAAGCATTGGGATTAGTGTTTAATCTGCATTATCTTAATTAAGCTTCACGACTCTATTTGGCATAGGTCCTATTATTAAATATCTCCATTTTGCATATGAGAAAACACACTCTCAAAGAAGTTAAGTATATTGCCCTACAAGTTGCTCGTTAGAGGTAGAGCCAGCCAGATCTGTCTGACTCCCTAACCTGAACTCTTCACCAGGAGTTTATTCTAGTTTACAAATGTTCGATACAACTTGTTGAAGTTTTTCTTTACCTAGTGGCTGGTAAAGGATAGGTCTTAATATTAGCAGCACTCTTATTTAAGCTTGTAAAGTTATGCTCCCTTAAGATACACAGCATTTGTCTTTGGCAGCATCAGTTTTATTTTGTCAATAATTTATCATTGTTTTGATTATATTCTTAAAGTGTTGTTTATTATTTAATTGAAAAGATAACTTAATCTGCTACTAAGTAAAGGTTTAAGTTACTTGAAGATGATATCAGTCGACCCACATTTTATTTGAGATAAAGACTTAGAGGTCAGGGGAAGATAAAATATGCGAAACTGATCTCTTTACTCCACTTTCCTCCCTTAAAGTCTTATTTCCCTTTCTTTTTATCCCAAGAAAATTGTTCATTGTTTTTCAGTCTCAGAAACTGATACTAAAATAGTAATCAATCTATAGACCAGTTTATGTTAATGGCATAAATTTTCTGTTAAAAATTTATATATAGTCCTTTTCAAATAGGTACTGCTCATCCTAATCATAGAAAACTAAGTACATTAACTTCTTATCAAGGTTTAAGATGATTAAACTTATACTCAAAACTCAACATATTGAAGATATCAATTCTCCCTAAATTGATATATAGGCTTAACTCAATTCATAAACTCCTAGCAGAATTTTTATCAACATATAAATCAACAGTTCAGAAGAGAGAACCCAGAAGCAGCCCCACACAAGTAGAGCCAGCTGATTTTTTTAGGCAAAAGTGTAAAGGGCAATTCAATGGAGAATGGATTGTCTTCATCAAATAATGCAGATAGTCATAGTCTAAAAAAACCCACAGAAACCCTCAGCCTAAGTCTCACACACCATATATAAAAATTAACTCAGAATGGATCATAGATTTAAATGTAAAGAGTAAAACCTTATTATAAAACTTTTTAGAAGGACCCATAGGACAAAATCTTTAATATCTGGGGGTAAGTGAAGAATAATTAGATAATGACAACAAAACGCATAAAAGAAACAAAAATGGGTAAGTTGGACTTCATCAAAATTAAAAACTCTTTTATGCAGAAGACCCAGTTAAAAGAATGAGAAGACAAAAGAGTCAGATGTAGAATACTTAGAGAAGTCTCAAAACTTAACAGTTGAGAAAACAAGTCAATTCATAAATGGGCAAAAGATATGAAGAAATATTTCACCAAAGAGGATATACTCTTTTAATATCATTGGCAGATAAGTACATGAAAAGATGTTCAACATCACTTGCTATTAGGGAAATGCAAATTAATGCCATGATGAGTTAACACTATTCACTTGTTAGAACAACTAAAATGAAAAATAGTATGCCGGTGAGGATGCAGAGAAATTAGATCTTTCATACATTGCTGGTAGGAATATAAAATAGTACAGACACTCTGGGAAATGATTTGATAGTTTCTTTATAAACTAAACTTACACTTACCATATAACCCAGCAATCCCACTTTTGGCCATTTATCCCAGTAAAATGGAAACTTACGTCCACATAAAAACATGTACATGATTATTCATGCCAGCTTTATTTGTAGTAACCACAAACTGAACCAGCCAAAATGTCCTACAATAGGTAAATGGTTAAAGGAACTGCCGTACATCCACGCTGTGGAATATGATACCAGCAATAAAAAAGGAATGAGCTATTGATACACATCACAGCTTGAATGGATCCCAGGGACATTAGGCTGAGTGAAAAAAAAAGCCAATCTCAAAGAGTCACATACTGTATGATTCCATTTATATAACATTCTCAAAATGACAAAATTATGGTGACGAAGAACAGATTAGTTGTTGCAGGGATTTGGGGAGATTGAGGGGCAGATGGGTCAGTGTGATTATAAAGAGATAGTACAAGGGATACCTTTGCAGTGAAGGAATAGTGTGTATCTTGATTGTGGTGATGGCTACAGTCATCTATACATGTCATAAAAGGACATTGAATATACACAAATTATACCCAAGTCAGTTTCTTGGGTATAATATAATACTACATTTGAAGATGTGGCTATTGGGGCAAACTTGTTAAAGGGTACGTGGGGCTTTTCTCTACTATCTTTGCAACTGCTTGTTAATCTCCATTTCAAAAAAAAAGTTTTTTAAAAAGACCTATCATAATTAGTGTGGGCCAAAAAATTCAGTGCTGTAAAATGCAAGGTCGTGTTACTTCTGTAACCTTTAATGAAATTACTAGGGTGAGCTACACAGGTACCTGGTTAGGAGTTTTCAGGGTGCAGTTTTGAGTTCCAATGCCCCCAACCCCCAAATCCCATCTGATGGCAATTGTCTGCTTTGGCTTAAATCTTGTCAAGGGCATTTCTAGTTCTTGTGGCTGGCTGGCAGATTTCCAGGGCAATGTCTTGATTCCCAAAATCTCCCTATTAACAAACTGTTTCATGAGCCAGATTTGGGGAGACTGGGCCAAGAAAGTACTAGGGGTGCTGAGATCCACCCTCCTGCTTTCCTTGGGTTTTTGGGACAGATTGCTGGCTGCTTTCCACCACGTTCTCTCTCCCCTCCATGTTATGACGCTATTCCTCCTCCACTATAGGAAATACAGATGAGCCCCCTTTTGAGAACAGGAGTTGAAAAAGGTCTTGTGGCCAATTGCCCATTATCTACATATATATGATCAAATTTGTTACTTCTTCGTAATGGTTTTTTTCAGTCCAAGATTTAGTGTATGTTAAGTTTCTGAGATTTTGCATAAGTAAGAAGAGTGTTTCGTGTCCTCTGTAAAAAACAAAACAAAACAAAGCAAAACACTGTGTAATGTGATGAAAAGCAAAAAGAGAACAGGAAAAGTTATGTCATCCTTACTTTCTAAACTACAGGCGTAAAATTCGAAATGATCCGATGGATCTTTTTGGAGAGACTATTGAGAGATCTGGGTTACACCCCTACCTTCTAGTGGGATGATCAACCTACCTGACTGATGGAGTGAACTTTATGCCATTTTACATAATAACTCATTCATTCATTCAGCACACATTTACTTGGGGGAGATAATACTTGCAAAAAGTAAAAATTAACTTACTTTGTGCTAACATAGCTTTAAGTAAGCTGTGTATATTCTCGTTTTCTTGGCTGTAAACATGTCACCGTGGAAGGTACTGGGGATACAAAGAAGGGAGCGGTGTAGGTCCTGTTATCAGTGGCTCGCTGTCTGACAGGGCAGGCAAACACATGAACAGACAGATCTAGCCGTGTATCGAATGCTAATGGAGGTAGGAGGACAGAGTTGTGACAGTGCTCTTCCCTGCTTGGGAAGCATGAGGGAAGCAGTGTTACTGGATAAATAGGATTTTACTGCCAGAGAATAGTCTAGAGGAAAAGAATTCTAGGCAAAAGGAATAACACACAGAAATATACCCATCTCCTTTAGGGGAAAAATAGTCATAGACTTTTAAAGTTGAAGAGGTTGTGCAAGATATTTTATTTCAACATCCTTGCTTTACATACAAGGAAATGGAAGCTCTTGGAGGCAAATCTACTCAGACAGTATTACTCAGAAATGATAGTCTCACTTTCAGTATTTTTCAAACTTTATAGCTCAAAATGTATTTTGGTCAGCAGTTACTCTACTCCAAGAAAGAAGGTTCTTCCTCATGTTTTCTTTTTTTATGAATCTGCTTTACTTCTAAGCTGAAATGTAGCTAGGTGTTATTTCTGTTTCTCTTAAATTTTTTTATTATGAAAAATTCCAAGAATTCATAAAATGTTCAGAATAATATAAAAAACATCTATTATCTCACTACCAAGAATTAATTGAAAATTAACATTTTCATTTCTATTAAAAGAAATAAAACCATTTAGGAACAAATGAAATCCTCTTTGTACGTCTCTTGAATCTCATTCATATCCTTCCTTCTCCATAGAAAATGCTCTATGAGGTTGGTGGTATGTAGCTACTCATAAACAATATGAATAAATGGTGATATACTATATGTTCATTTTGCATCTTTCATTGATGTGTGATATTCATTTAGATGTATTTTTTCATATGAGCTTAAAAAAGAGCATTGAAGAGTATGCGGTATGCTCTGGTCAGTAGTGGAGATTTACTGTTGTGTTGTGGCTTTGCTGTCTTGTGTTTTCTTCTTGGTAGCTAAAGTGCCACTGTCATCTTGTTAATTCTGTATTGTGTTTTGGAAGAAGGTAATTCCATCATTCTGTGGGTTTTCAAATATGTTTTTCTAAGACTTTTGTTGGGAAAACAGTTATTTCTGTGGACTTACACCTCTCATGTTAGCTCTTTTAATTCTTTACTACTGTGATCATTATAGCAGAAATGTCTCTTAATAGAGTCACACAACCAAGAAACGACTATACCATGTGGTAGAAACACTCCCTTTACACATGTATTGCTGGCAAGACAACAGTGCTACGTAGTAAGAAGTCATTTGTGACGTGTGGGAAGAATTAGCCTCTGAAAACACTATGGAGAGATGACCCAGGAAGAGGATGTGTATCTGGACTTTGAGTAGAGCTTAGAAGTCCTTTCACCAAGGGCCTGCCCTGGTGTGAGAGATGGTGGAGAAAGAAATAGAAATCTTGTTGTGAAAGTGAGGATTACTGTAGGTGTTGAGGACACATTTTTACCCTTTGATTACATTGCCAGCTGTAATTAGCAGTGAATGTTTTAAGTTAATGACAATCAGCTAGAATACCACTAAACATATGCAGCAATTAAAGAGCATAATAAATGCAAAGAGTTCTGTCACTAGAAGGGAAATTCACCCACCACACTCTTATAACAGTGAAAAACTGGAAATCTGCACAAATGCTTTTAATAGACAAGTCAGTTATTCCTAACCCCACTGGTCCTTTAATTCTGAAGTAATTGTCCCCATGCAGTAGCAATGGAATAATGGAGAAAAAAAGTTAGTGTCACCATTCTGGCTTATTCATTTTGAAGATTAACAATTCTGGCACATGGTCATAGGAAAGCTTATCTAAAAATACCAAATTATAAAAATGAAAGGAAACACTTGATCTCTAAGAAACTCATTCTTGGAGTCAGGCCCAACTTTTGTTTCCTTTCCTTAGTTTGACATATATAGGAAGAAAAACTTGAAACATTCTGGTTCTTTAGAACTCTTTGATGATAGATAGTGGACCATTGTATAACTGGTGCTAAAGCACAGGTAAGTTTCATATGTGGAATGTTTAAAAGGAAACAAGATGCAGATGCTTTGTTTAATGCAAAATGGGGAAATGCATAGTCAGTATCTTTATTTCCAGATAGATTAACTAGTATTTCTTCTCCACCCCATTGCCCATCTTAAAAGACCCAAACTACCAAAGCCCTCAAGAAAAGACAGATAACCTGAATAGTCCTAAATGTATTAAGGAAATTAACTTTCCACTGTGGATAACTCCAGGCCAGATGCATTTACTGGCAAATCTTACCAAGCATTTAAGGAAGAAATAATATCAATTCTCCACAAGCTCAGCCAGAAAATAAAAGAAGAAAGAATACTCCCAATTTATAAAGTCAGTATTATCATGATATCAAAACAAGCTGAAGACAGCACAAGAGAAAGATCCCACCATTACAGATGCAAAAATCCTTAACAAAATAGCAACAGATCAAATCCAGCAATATGTAGAAGTGACAATACATTATGACTAAGGATGCTTTATCCTGGGGAGAGAAGGTTGTTTTAATCTTCAAAAATGAATCACTGCAATTCACGTGTCAAACGAAAAGGAAAAAAGAAACACAATTATCTTAATAGTTAGATACTGTGTCAATTCATGATAAAGAACTCCCAACAAAGTAGGAATAGAAGAATTTCCTCAACCTGGCAAAGGGCAAGTATAAATATCCTACAATAAATATCATACTGAATGATGAAAACCTGAATGCCTTTTTTTCTAATGTGAAAACAAGGCGAGGATATCAGCATTGTACTAGAGGTCATAGCCAGTTCTGAAAAGGAAGAAAAAAATAAATGGAATGCAATTAAATAGGAAGAAATAAAGCTCTCCTTATCTGCAAATGAGGTAATTTTCTGTGTATAAAATCCCAAAGACTCTACCAAAAAATCTGTGAGTACTACTACAGTAAATTTAGGAAAGTCATAAAAAATCATATTTCTATATACAAGTAATTAACAATTGGAAACTGGAAAATTGAGGAAACAACCATTTACAATAGCACTGTAAAAATATGGAATCCTTAGGTATAAATTAAATGAAATATGCACAGCATCTGAGTGCTGAAAACCTACAAAGCACTGATGAAAGAAATCAGAGAAGATTCCATTAAATGGAGAGATATACTCTACTCAACTATTGAAAGAGTCAAAATTGTTAAGACATCAATTCTCCCAAATTGTTCTATAGATTAAATGAAGTCCCAATCAAAATCCTAGCAAGAAGCATTTTGTAGCAGTCAACAAGCTGATTCTAAAATTTTTCAGTAAGCCGAAAGAACTAGAAAAGTCAAAACAATTCTGAACAGGAACAAAGTTGGAGTACTCAGAGTACCTCATACCAAGACTTAGTATGAAACTACGGGATTCAAACAAAAATTGAAATATTACTGTTAAAAGAATATACAGATGGAAAAAATAGTCAAGAAATACATATGTATATGATCAATTGATTTTTGACAACAGTGCAGAAGTAATCCAATGAAGAAAGATTAGTCTGTTCAACAAATGATACTAGAATATTGGAAACAAAGCCAAAAGGAAACAGAGTCCTTTGCTCATAACTTGACGTAGGCCTTGGAGATAAATGAATGAGAGGAGGTGGTGAGAGATTTACCTTGTACAGGAAGTAATAAGACTGCCGTGAGACCTGCAACATCAAAATGGTAGAGGGAATTATTGGAAGAGAGTTTAATCTTGAATGAGGAGCATTTTGTATTGTGGCAAATGTGTATACATTATAGATAAATTAAGATTCACGTTATCCACCAGCTTATTAAACACCCTACTATTCACAGAACACTGGGTTAGATTGGAGGGGTATCATTAAAGGTCCCTTGAGAGAATCACATATAAACAATAACAAAACAGTGATAACTGCTATCATAGTGGTGCCAAGGAAGCCCAGAGGAGGGGACTGGCTAATATCTACACTCATCCTGAACGGACTTACCTTGCTAGCCCACTGAGCTCTGAGTACGCAGAAGAATGTTAATTGATCCATTGTCCCTTTTAGGACTTTGAGAAATTATTGATTTGATACTCAGCTGAAATCCAATATGGGATCTCTTACATCTGGTGCCATTTCAATCTCTGATAATTACCTTAGGCTCAAAGAATAGACAAAGTGAAGGAACCTGATGTGGTTTCCCTGTATCCTTCCTTTTAACTGTCATTTGATCTGCTTTTAAGTCAGTAGTCTTTCTCTTGCCTCTATCACTGGCCGTTCTGTAAAATCTCTGTCACATAAGGAAAGCAGCAAAGGAATTTTTTCAAAGACTGACAAAACTGTAGGAATGAAAAATCACCTTTTTTTTTTTTCCTATAAAGGAGTCTCCATGATACTCCACATACATAGAAAGGAGAAGCTGGATTTGCATATGATCACTTCGGCCAACCTTTTGTGGGTTTCTGATGTACATTCTCATCACTCTTTGAAGGCTTATTCATTGCGACTTGTACTCACACTTTCCTTAAAGCAAGCTCTTCTTTTATTCTCTTCCAGTCTCTGTCAAATAGCAAGAGCGTTGGTGGAAATTGCTTTTCCATAAAAAGAACTGTGCCACCTACTCTTCAAATGCCACTGATTAAGAAAATCGTTGATTGACTTTTCCTAGGGAATAAATTAGGCTTTCCCATGAGAGTGGAAAAAATAAATAACGGGATGTGAAGAATGAAGATAGCTGTGTGTTACAAGGTAAATGTTTATGTGTTGCCATAGAAATAGCATGTAGGCATTTAGACAAGGAGCTTATGATATCTCTGTATTTGCCAAATATAAGTCAGATATGAGTTGCATTCATTCCCTCTCTTGGCTCAACTTCAGTCTGATGTGTGGTTATGTAAAATATGCTCCTACCTTAGCATATTTGCTTAATATTTGCAGGAAACAAACAATACAAGAGGCTGCCATGATTTAAGATCATATAATGGAGGCATAGAAATTAAACTAGGGGAAGCAATTCTCAGCAAATGAGTCCTAAAAACAAATAGCAGCACAATGAGTGCCCAAGGCTGGGTTCCCTATGACATTCATAATTAACAGTGCTAATTAATTTTTTCTTAATGAAGTATTCACAAGATTGGACCTAATTAGTACTAGCTAATTGTGAGTGATGTCACATGCTGAAAATGCATAGTTTGAGACTTTATTCTTATTTTAATATGAATATGTGATTTCATTTCATAAGTTGAATAAAACACAACAGGCAGTGTTTCTGAATTACTATTATACTTTTCTGTTACAAGACATCTCTTAGCCTTCAATATTATGCTTTATAAGGGAGGTATGATAGAAGTTTAGAGACGGCATATATGAATTTTGATGGTGTGGAGAATCTGACAAAATTTTTCAGAGCTTGAACTTTTTTCACTAATTCCAAAGATAATACAGACAATGCAAACCCTGCCTGCAGCTACTGCCTTTTATGGGGCACACAAACCAGAATAGGAAAATCTAAAAATGATTAGAATATGCTTCATTCATGGAAAATAAGGTGTTACCCACTTAATTCTAATACCTCATCTTTTAATGCCAATTTTGCTACCAATTTCATAGTCCATAAGTTTATCATCCCCTTACTTAGATTCTAAGACATATCATATGCTTTGGAAGCAGATAGCCTAGAGGCTTACTGTCTTATTAAAGCAATAATTGCTTATATGGTCCAATAAATATAACAGTAATTTAATGAGACCAAATAGTTACACAAAAGGAACAGTGGGAAAGGGCTAATCAAGAGGAGGTTTTTCAGAGGAAGTAAGTTTTGTGTCAAAATTTAAAGACTTTCTGAGGGCATATTAACAATAAATGTCAAAAAATTTTAAATATATATTTATACCTGTAAAATTTAAGGAGAAAAGATGTTTGCAAAGATTAAATTTGGAGGGTGTTAGATTATTGGTTTGAGATTTTCCTTTTGTAGTACAAACATGTACTCATAAGTGAATACTGCTTTAACTGCAACCTACAAATTTTTGAAATTTTGCAGTTTATTTTTCAGTCTAATGTATTTTCTAATTTCCTTTGAATTTTCCTCTTTAAATAATAGATTATTTGTTTAGATAATTTCCAAGTGTTTGGGGATTTTCTTGTTAGCTTTCTGTTATTAATTTCTGTTTTTTAAGGGCAAAGAACATTCTTGATGATTTCTATTCTTTTAAATTCCTTAAGATTTCTTTCATAACCTAAGATATGGTGTATATTAGTGAATGTTTCATATACAGTTGAGAACAATGTATATTCTGCTGCTGTTGGGTAAATGTCTATAAATGTCGATTAGACTCAGCTGGTTGATGGTGGTGTTTAGCTCTTCCGTGTCCTTGCTGATTGTCCATTATTGTTTACTGAGAGAGGAGTGCTGAAATTTCCAAATGTAATTTTGAGTTTGTCTGTTTCTCCTTTCAGACCTGTCAGTTCTTGCTTCATGTACTTTGACTCTCTCGTTGGGTGCATACACATTTAGAATTGTTATGCCTTCTTGGTGAATTGACATTTTTGTCAGTATGTAAGGTTGCTCATTATTCCTGTTAATTTTTTTTACTCTGAAGTCTACTTTGATAATATAACCACTCTAGATGTATTTTGATTAGTGGTTTCATGTTATATCAAGGGTTTTTTTTTTTAAATTTTGTCTTATTTTGTTTTTTAATTTTTAACCTACCGTTAATTATATTTGAAGTGTGTTTCTCGTAGGTACCAAATAATTGGGTCATGATTTTCCACATCTACACTGATAATCTCTTTAATGCTTATACTATTTGCATTTTATAAAATTGGCATATTTGAATTTAGGTCTACCATTTATTTTCTGTTTATTCCGTTTTTCATCCTGTTTTCTCTTTCCTGCCGTATTTGAACATCTTTTGGTGTTCCATTTAATTTACCTATTGTGTGTTTTACTGTATGTCTTATAGATATTCTAGGGATTACAATGTACGCACTAAACTGTGTACAATTCAGTTAGACTCAATATTTTACCACTTTAAGTAAAATGTAGAAACCATATTACCGTATAAATGGCTTTATCTTTGCCCTCTTTGAGTTATAGTTAGTTATATATTACACTACATGCATTGAAAACTCTACCAGACAATATAATTTTTTGCTTTCAGCTGTCAAACATATTTTAAAGAATTCAAGAGGAGAATAGTCTGCTATGTTTATCTAGATAGTTACCATTTCTCTTTCTCCTCCAAATTTCCTTCTGGTAGCTTCTCTCTAAACAACAGAAAAAGCAATTCTTTTATAGCATATCTGCTGGCAACTTTTTCTTTTTTTCCTTTATTTGAAGTGTCTTTATTTGACCTTTACACCTGAAGGACATTTTTGTTGAATATAGAATTCTTGGTTGACAGTTCTTTTCTTTCAGCACTTTAAAAATATTTTGTCACTGTCTCCTGCCCTCCTCTGTTTTGGATGGGAAATCTATAGTCATTCAAGTCAATTCCCTAAAGATGTTGGGTTTTTTTTCTTTTTTTTTGGCTGGTTTCAACATTTGTTTCTGTTTCAGTTTTCATCAGTTTGATTATGACATCCTGGTGTGGATTTCTTTGGGCTTATTTTTTGTTGACTTCACTGGGCTTTTTTAATCTGTAGGTTTATGTCTTTTGCCAGACTTAGGAAGTTTTCAGACATTATTTCTTCTAGTGTATTTTATATATATATATATGTATGTATTTTCATATAAATGGAATAGTATATGCGACATTTTGTCCCTGGATTCCTTTACTTAATGTTTTTGAGTTTCATCTATCTTTGTAGCATGTATCAGTACTTCATTCATTTTAATGACTGAATAATATATACTCCGTTTTGTTTATCCATTCATCTGTCAGTGGCCACTTGGGTTGCTTCCACCTTTTGGCTGTTGAGAATAATACTATTACGAACATTCACATACAAGTATCTGTGTGAGTCCCTCTTTTCAGTTCTTTGGGTTGTATGGTAATTCTGTGTTTAACATTTTGAGGAATTTGCTACATTGTTTTCCACAGTGTCTGCATCATTTTATAATCCCACCAGCAATTCATGAGATCTGCATCCTCACCAATCCTTGTTTTTTGGTTTTGTTTTTATGATTTTGGCCATCCTAGAAGATTGAAGTGGTATCTCATGGTTTTCACTTGCATTTTACTTATGACTAGTAATGCTCAGCACCTTTTTGTTTGCTTGTTGGCCATTTTTATATCTTTTTTGGAGAAGTGTATTTAAGTCCTTTGCTCATTTTTTAAATTGGGTTTCTTGTCTTTTTGCTATTGAGTTGTGAGAGTGCTTTATATATCCTGGATACAAATCTTTTATTAGATATATGATTTGCGAATATTTTCTCTCAGTCCTTAGGTTTTCTCATTTTCTTGACAGTGTCTTTTGATGCACAGAACTTTTAAATTTTGATGGAACCAGTGCATGTATTTTTTCTTTTGTTCTTGTGCTTTCAGTGTCTTATCTAACCATCCATTTCTAAAGCCAAAATAATGAAACTTTCCCCTGTGTTTTACTCTAAAGGTCTTATAGTTTCAGTGCTTACATTTAGATTGTTGATCCATTTTGAATTATTTTCTGTATATGATGTGAATTAGGGGTCCAACTTCATTTTTTTGCATGTTGGGATTAGTTGTACCAGCACTAGTTATTTAAGAAGCTGTTCCCTTCCCCCATTGGATGGTCTTGGCACCTTTGTCAAAACTCAATTGACCATAGATGTATGCCTTTATTTCTGAACTCCCAGTTCTGTTCTATTTGTCCTTATGCCACTACCACACTGTAATTAATTACTGTAGTTTTGTAATAAGTTTTGAATTAGGGAAGTGTTAGTCTTCCAAATTGTTTTTCCTCAGATTATCTTGGTTATTCAGGGTCCCTTGAGATTCTATATGAACTTTATAATCAGCTGTCAATTTCTACATAAAAGGAAACTGAGATTTTGATAGGGATTACAGTGAATCACCAGATCAATTTGGGAAATACTGTCATCTTAACAATACTAAGTTTTCCAATTCATGAACGGGGGATGTTTTTTCATTTATTTAGGTTTCTTTTAATTTCTTTCATTAATGTTTTTTAGTTTTCACTTTATAGTCTTGCACCTCTTTGGTTAGATTTATTTCTAAGTGTTTTACTCTTTTTGATGCTATTGTAAATGGAATTGTTTTCTTAATTTTATTTTCATGTTCATTTTTAGTATATAGAAATACAGCTCATTTTTGTGTGTTTATCTTGTATCCTGAAACTCTGCCCAGTTCTTTTATTAGTTTTAATAGCTCTGTGTGCATGTATGTGTGTGTGTGTGTGTGTGTGTGTGTGTGTGTGTGTGTGTGTGTGTCTGTGTGTTCTTTAGGATTTTCTATCTAAAAGATTTTGTTACCTGTGAGTAAAGATAATTTTACTTCTACATTTTCAGTTTGGATGCCTTTTATTTTTTTCTTACCTAATATTAGTCTAGCTAGAACTTCTAGGAGAATGTTGAATAGAAGTGGTGAAAGTGGAAAACCTTGTCTTGTTCTTGATTTTAAGGGGAAATCTTTCAGTCTTTCATCATTGATTATAATGTTGGCTATGGGTTTTACGTAAATGTCCTTTATTGTGTTTTTCATTCCCACCTTTAAGATAGTAGAGTTCCAGTTATTCCACATCCTTTCCAGCATTTCGTATTATTACACTGTATAATTTTAGCCATTCTAGTCAGTTTGTAGTGATATTTTATTGGAATTTTAATTTGCTTTTCACTGGTGACTAAAGACATTGAACACTTCTCCAGATGCTTCTTGGCTATAGAATTTGTTTTTGAGAGGGTCTTTACATTGAAAGTCAATGTCAGATAATTTACCATGTAAATGTATATTGACTACAGTACAGTCTGGGCCCTCTTAATGTTTATTTTGGACCTCTAAATTAAGATGTTATTGTCAAATTGACTGTTAGTGTTGCTGTGGATCTACTTTTATAGTAAAGATTTGAAAAATTAAGTCCTATTATGTAATGTATATGAACACTAATAACTTATGAACATTTAAACATTCTAAAGACAAGGAGAAAATAATTTTTCTCTGTTGTTGATAGGTGAATAATTATAGCTGTATTTGGGCATGGATTAAAACTTTTTAAAGAATTCAGTTGATATAACTTATCAAGAAGTTATGATATGCCAAGTGGCGTACTTGTGCTTCTGAATGAAACAAATGATAAAGGTATGCACATTTACTTGTCAGCAAATGGGCATCATTGTGTTTGGCTAATGATCTAAGTATCTCTGCAAATGGAGTTGTCTCCAGCTGGCTGTAATTAGGGTTGGATTGTTTCATGCATCAGAGACACTAAAGTTGGTTTAATTCGTGAGTCCCACAGCTTTCTCGTTATTTTCCTCATTTCCTGCAACTTCCAAGTGCTCATCTATTTCTCACAAAATATTTGAATGGGTACAGACAGAAACGTATAACCAGGTTGCCACTATTATTAGCTGCTATTTTTTCTCTCAGATATTGAAATGTAGGAATGAAGAATGACTCAGAAACCTTCTAATAGCCTGGAGAGTTATCCTTTGAAAAGGAATGCATTGAAATAAGAATGTTAAAAGAGCCCACGGGGTACAATAAAATGTGATAGGAACACTGTAAATCCCACAGTCTCTCTCAGTTTGGAATATCTGGGAATGATAGTCAACTCCTATGAACAGTTTTGTGATGTTTGGAATTTAATTTGTCATAAGATGTTACCACATGAAGGGATGTCCTGTTTTACTTGATCTCTTTCCTAATGCCATGATTTTCTATCTACTTACTTATAAATGGATTTAGAATAGCTAATATTTATTAACTATCTGCTAATTGTCTTTCATGGTGCTAGTCTCTCTTCTTACATTATCTCTAATCCTTACCACAGTCTTATAAACCCAATTTATAGATGAAACTAAGGCTCACACAGAAAACAAACTGTGGTTACCAAAGGGGAAGGGGGTGAGAAAGGATAAATTGGGAGTTCGAGATCTGCAGATACTGACTGGTATATGTAAAATAGATAAACAGGCTTATGCTGTATAGCACAGGGAACTATATTCAATGTCTTATAGCAGCTTATGGTGAAAAAATATGGAAACGAATATATGTATATTCATGTATGACTGAAGCATTGTGCTGTACACCAGAAATTGATACAATATTGTAAACTGACTATACTTCAATTTTTTTTTAAGTGAAAAAAGAAAAAGAACATAACAAAAGCGATCAGGAGTCACATACCTCTAATCACGAGAGAAGTGATTCATGCTGAGTTACTGGAGAGCGTAGGGCTTCAGCTGAGCTTCATACCTGAGGACCCTAAAATAAAACCAGAGTGAGTGCTATGAGAATGATAAATTCCATTTTTAAATGGCAGTTTTCTTAAATTGGATAAATATCAGGAGATTTGATAGTCTTTGATTTTTTCCCTGGTAACAAGAGTTACAACTTTCTTCATTTTATGAATGATAGCCTTTTCACATAGTGACTGTACTGGAAACAAAATCATTTCTAGTCCAGAAAATTCTCATGCTTGTTCTTAGAGTAAGAATGACAGGGTGTAGGTGATAACTAGCCATATTATGAAAGTAATTTCCAATGAAGTGATTTGCCCAATATTCCTTTTAAATGCATTTGGGAGTCTGGAGATTTGTTTTCATTCCCAGAGGCTTGGCAGCTGATCTGTGTGGAGTACACCAGACTCTCAGGATGGTGTTTTGTAGGGGATTGCCTGGTTTAGAATGAGGAAGTCGGTTCTGAAGAGCTGCTGGAATGAGAATTGCTGAAATAGTCTGATGAGAGGCTGAGTGTTCTATGGCCAGTGCATCCTGAGTGATAGAGGAACCACATGTATAGTCCCTTGTGGCCGAACCAGGTCTCCTGGAGGAGAGTAAAGCTGATTTCGACTGTCACATGGGTCATCTAAAACAGGGCCATCTTATCCACCAGTGCCCCGAACCCTCAGTACTCCTAGGGGCCCATGAAAATGTTTTAATGTCTTTGAATATCAGAAGGAAAAAACTGAACAAAATGTTTTAACAAATGACATTAATATATTTGTCTTCATACCAAAAAAGCCATAAAATGTAATTTTTCATTTTTTTATGGAGGAAGGGCCACGAAGTGCCCAGGGCCCATGAAAGTTGTAATGCAGCCCTGCCTGAGACCAACCCATCCTCTCGAGGTTGGTGCTAGACTGTGAAAGGGCAGCCAGTTGGGGCAGACGTGTGATATGTTAATCCAATTCTCCTCACTCGCTGCATCTTAGCGTCTTCATCTGTCTAATGAGGAGTTAGGGACCAAGCAACCTGTGAGGGCCGTTGCAGGTAACACTTTCTTCAATGAAGTTCTGCATCAAAAGCTCTGGAAAAGTTCCAGGCCAAAGCAGATTATCTAACAGGACCTTATTGTGAACTCAGATCCTGTGAGAACCCCTGTAGACACAGAACAGGCCTGGTAACCACTCTGTACTTTTTGAGTCCAGTTGGAAGTACATGTTCAGAAATGATAAGAGTGTGAAGTATATGGTATTAGAATGCAACTGGTAAAAACTAGAAGTAGTAAAACGCCTTGTATGTTGTAAGTACTCAGTAAAAATGAAAGGATAAAATATTAATGTATATAAAATATTACCTTATTTTCTTAACCCGGAGAAATCTGTATTTACTAGTAAAAGCATTAATCTGTGGGATTTTTTTTCCTTGCTTATTCTTTATAGAAAAATAACAAAATATTTTGGAGATGATTTTATCTTAAGTATTTAAATCTCGTTTCTGCACATTGTAAGATTCTGAAGATTAAGCCCAGAGTCCTTTTAAATTGTTATTCTCTGTTTGTTTATATGGTTTATCCTTCTCTGTCTAATCCAAAATGTGTGGTATATTAAGCTATTAGAATAGTATCTTTCTGGCTTCTGCCTCTATTGTCTGTATGCTGTCCACTTTTTAGATTGTTGGTGGAAAATGGGCAATCCCAACTTAATGTTTCTTCTACAGTAAGTGGGCCTCTGTATCACTCATCCTACTCCAACCTTCTTACTTGCTTAGGGATGGCACACTGATAGAAAACAAGGTGATTTAATCAATGCCTACAAAATATGTAATTAAAAAGGTAAACTTGCTGAAAAACAAGTATTACAAAATTACAAACACATTTCTTCTGGATTGCCTTTTTTTTTTCCAGTCTAGTCTTTTGATGTACATCACAATCACCTAAACTACCTTTTAAAAGCATGCTATCCAGACCTGCTAGTTTAGGATCTTTGGGGATGTATGTAACCTATGCATCTATACGTTGAAAAAGATCCCAAGTGATTTGACAGGCACTACAGGTTGAGAACTACTGAAGTACAGTAAAATAGAAAGAAGTGTAAACTTTAGACTTAGATGGATCTGAGTCCAGAATCCAGATCTGCCACAATCTAGGTATATGAACCAAGACCTAGGTCTATGACCAAGTTACTTAATCTCTCTGAACTTCCATTTCTTTGTCTACAAAATAGGAATCATAATACTTTAGTTGTGGGCACTAAGGGAGATAATAGATGACAAGTGCTTGGCAGTAAGTCATAGCTAGTTTTGCTATCCTAATTGTGTGGTGTTATCCTCAGTTTTCATCTTGACTTATGGAGAGTGAGGTTTTTCTCACAATGGTTCTTTTCTGCATCCAAAAAAAAAAATTTATGCAGAACTTCCTCCAACTCTCTTTCAATTAGATAGATTTACTTTGGGCTTTGAACTTCCCTCTAAGTTTGCATTTGGACTACTCAGAAAATAATAGAGAAGATAGGTGGCATCTGGGCTCTCTAGAATCCTCTGGAGTAGCTAATTATTTTGGGATCCAGTTTCAAAGTTATACATTGTCTTATTTTAAAAACAGACCTATTGGTATATTATGAACTTGGGACATAAACCTGTTAATTCCAAAACCATAGAACAATGGGCTTTTGTCAGTGAAAGAACATGTAGATGCCTAATTCTTTGTACTGGCAACTCTGTCATCATTTGTTTGTTATGATACATATGATTAACCATATGTAACTACAGAGATTAACCATATCTCTGTAGATTTTTGTAAATGATAGTGTTTCAGATTTCTTTTTGAAACATCTCAGGTCAATTTGACTGATAATGTCATGGTGAAAAAACCACAAGAAAAAAGAGAAGAGAGATGTTCTTTTCCTGGTTATAGTCTTTCTGTTTGTATAGTATCACCCGTATATCCTTTTATTTTCAGTTGCTGCAAACTTGACAGAATTACAAGGAAAGTATTGATTTCCCTTTTTGTCTCTTAGTTAAGGATTGATCAAATACTCAGGGCACAATGCTAAGCATGAATATTTAATTTACACAAACTTTGCCTAGCATTTAACAAAGCTTTGGCTAGCTGCTTTCGCTCATGAAATGTACATTCTCAGTGTCTTCTCAGCAAAGGGCTCCCCCTTTATTTACTTTGTTGGTTTGATCATATACAGAAAACAGTGAGTGTATTCAGTGTTGTTTCGAATTTAAGCATTGCAAGTACTGGAGATTGCATAACATCATGCTTGATGTAGCCTTCCTGCTTCTTTTGTTTCTAGGATTTCCTTTAACACTGCAGGAGTGATTTTTTTTTTTGTAAGCCTCTGCTCAGACTGTACCGCTGTATATTTCTGGACCAGAGCACCATATAGGAAAATTAAATGCCACAACTATTTTTAGGCAAGGAAATGCAGAAACTACAGCAGATGAGGATATTAATAGACGAAAACCATTTTAACTACCTTATGCATTCAGAGACCTGAACAACTACACTAGTTAACACCAGTCAATGAAACATTCAGTTGTCTTCTACGTGTAGGCTCTGTGTGAACACACAAAAGAAGTGGGATGTCTCAGAGAACAATGTAGTTGGGAAAATATCCAGAAGCCAATAAATACAAATGCAAGGTAACATTATACACCAAGCTTTTAACTGAAGCAATGCAGTGTAATGCTTGAGAGCATAAAATTTGGAACCAGATTGCCTGGGCTGAAATCCCAACTCCTCTACTAACTGTGTGACCCTGGTCATGTTATCTCAAAGTGCTTCACATTTTTCATCTGTAAAGTGGAGACAATAATTGATTTGAAGTGTGGAGGGTTTTGAAACCCAGGTTAAGAAATGTAGGCTTGATACGCTAAGAAACAGGAAGTCATGGTAATTTTTTGAACAGGCAAGTTGCATGATGAAATTAATCGAGGAACAGTATTTTAATGAGTGTTTGTGGATGGAGTGAGAGGGCCTAGAGGCAGAGACACCAGCTGGGAGAATGCCAGAACAATGTAAATGTGAAGGATGCAACTGTGGAAGTGGAAATAGATGGGCAAGACCAGAAATCACTGTGGAGGAAAAAACATTCAGATTTCTTGATGGCTTGGATATGTTTTTAAACACCCCGCTCCCTACAAATGGCATAATTCAGCAAAATCTTCAAAAATGCTGGTGTGGCAGCCCAGTGAAAATCTCCTGTAAGTGCTGTCAGAAATTATAAACTCTGGGGACTCCAGCTGGTAATGTGTTCATTCACTTACAGCTTCCTTTGCCCCTTTATACGCTAGAGCACAACAGGAAATATTGGCTTAGCCCGGGAGGACGTATGTCTATGGGAGATGCTTACTGAACTGAACGCCTTTGTTTAGGACTAATTGACCTTTCTAAAACAGCATTTGTTTTTTTTTAGAGCTTACTCAAATTAGGCAGACTTTAACCATCTGAAAAGTCAGAGACAAATCATTTGTCTTTTAAGCAAGGTCAACAATCTTGTTGAAGGAGAAGAGAAGCAAAGATGGACAGCACCATCAGACAAAAGAACGCTGTAATAGGAAAAACTAGACAATTAAGAAAAGTTTACTATAATTTGAACATTGAATTGTATTACTAATCTTTTTCTGCTTTGATGGTATTATTTGGGTGACACTAATTTTGTTTTTGGTCCCTTTTGTTGTAGGATATAAGAATGTTAGTGTTACAAGATTATAAAGTAGAAGAGTCTTGAATTAGAAACCACGTGGTATCTCAGTATCTCAGTCTGAGTTTTTCTTTGGTCTGAGAGATTTTTTGAAGATAAAGTAGAAAAAACAATATTCTACCTATTTTTTAAGCTTTGTGGGGATTTTTGACTCATATTTTTTATTTTTATGCATGATAAAGAATAACCCTGACAAAAGTAAAATTGCTTTAAGAGAGAATTCCCTTAAATTATATTCAAAGGGATAGATTTTGACTCAGAAGCAGTCTTTATTCATTCCACATGAGTGCTTTATAAACCCAATAGTTGTAAATAATAAATAAAAAAATTAAAAAAAATTTTTTAATCTCTCAAATGAGGTTATTGTTTTCCCTTTAAAATCAATGCATTGTCACTTGGTCAGTTACTTCAAGCAGGTTGTTTTTAATTATCTGGCAAAGATCCTGTTTTCAATGAGAAGAGGGATCCATCAGTAATTTTATGTTTTAGTTCATGTAATAGGACAGTGGTCATTTTATTTTATTATCATTCAATTACTTAATAGATTTAATTGTGTTCTGTCTATAATCAGATGCATTGCTTTCGTCCCTGTAGTCTTAATGGCTTGGGTAGGGCTAGCTGTGTAAAAGAAGTAAGATATTTTTACAAGATCTTTTGCTTGACGAATGAATTCATAAATTTTTTCCTTTAGCCATGATACTAAAGACCACTGTTGATACAGAAAATTGCATTTTGTAAGGTAATATCCAGGTTGCTTGCTACTATAGTTAAATCATAAGGAAAACCTTGAATTTGGGTAAGGACAGCTCTTGCTTATAAATGCATTTCATTCCTGCAGGTCATATCATGACCCTTTGGCCCTGATCACTCTAAGGTGAAACTCTATGTGTCTGCTGTTGCTTTTCTGTTTTGGCTTGGATGAAAAGTGAGACATGAAACCAGATCTTAGTAGGCAGGAATCAAAGAATGTAATAATGACTTCAAAATTTGCTGCAAAAATGCTCTTAGCAAGTGAAGTAAAAGCTACTATTCACAATTTACAGAATTAATCAAGTAATGGAAATTCATGAAAAATACGTGTTTTTTCTGGAGGTGTTATTGGCCATAGGCTAATTTCTACCTCTTCAGATTAGTTTTGAGCATCGTTTAGTAATAACTGGCTTAATTATAATTAAAATCATTGCTTTTCAAGCTTTCATGTTAAAAAGCATTCTAGTTGAGTAGGTCTAGGGTGGGACCTGGCATGCCACAGTTCTAACAAGCCCACAGGTGATACCGATGCTGCTGGTTAGTGGTCCACATTTTGAGAAGAAGGTGTCCAAATAATTGTTTTTATTACCTGTAGCTCCTGTCTCCTTACTGTGTTTGCCTCTTTGCCTGTAAGATTAGCTGTTTGCCCTTCATTTTGCCACTTCAAACTTGTTTAGAATGCTTATTTATCCTATGACAAAGAAAGTTGCATCTGGAAGACACACCTCTGTGTTAGTGGAAACTCCATGCTTTGTCTCAGGCCATAATGGTGTGCCCCAGAGGTTTTATTTGTTTGTTTGTTTGTTTTATTGTTTCTGCTTGTAAAAAAAAAAAAAGAAATAAACTGCTGAGAGCAGTTGACTAACAGAGATCTTTCCATTTAATTATGGTTAGAGAGGGAGCATGGGTTTTGGACCTGGACTGTGTGACCGTGATTTACTTAATGTCTGACTCTCAGTTCATTAGTCTGCAGAGTGAAAATACTTACCTGCGTAAAGTCATTGGGATGGTTAGTGATAAGCAATAACGTGCCTGAAGCACCTGGTAGAGTTACCTGTCGTATGGTTGGTATTTAGCAGTTAATGGTAAGCATCTCAGTCACTGAATGGGATGAAGCGAGCATTAAAAACCACTTAATTTTCTTAACATCAAGCATTTGATTAGCAATGTAGCAAACAAGGAGGAAAAAAATGTCGATTGTTTCTGTGAAAGAAAAAGATTAAAATTATGTTTAAAATTTTTATGTTTCTGTTTTACTTCATGTTTAAAAAAGAAACTCATTTGATTTCTTTGGGAGACTTGGAGTCAAATCACTTTTCTGACCATCAGACCCCTGTGACTCAGAAAAGAAATTAAATTTTAAATTCTCAACTTATTTTATTTTTACAGAAGAGAATTAATTCCATTCTATCCTGACTTGCCTGAATTTCTAAGGTCAAGATATATCCACATAGTGGCATTGTCAAGGACTCTTTTGTGTCCTTTTTCTTAGTATAGTGTAGAGGAGAATCGTCAGGAACAACACAGCTGGCACCTTGAGGAAAGTGACATAAAATTGGCATTGCATGCTAAGCCTGGAAAAGCCAACACTTATTTAGTTACTAATCTTTCCAGGCAGAGTCTTTGATTTGGCCCACAAGTACTGCAGCTTACCATAGAAGTATTTTTATTTGCTGCCAAAATCGGTCACAAAACTTAGTCATTTTGAACACAAGCATTTAGGCTATATTGTTGGTTTGTTGTTGTTTTTTTAATTCCCTTTCCTCACTCACATTAGCTGGTTTCCTTATCTTGGGCATGAAATGTTTGCCCAGTTAGGTGCTTCATAACAGAGGTTCTTTGCAACAGCGCATGTGTTCCAGGATAACCCATTAGCTGTGTTATATAATTGGAACTCTAGGTTGGGGTATTCATGTGAAAGAAGATATTCTCTCAGTACCCCTGGGCTTAGCAATATAGATCTGCACTATCATTTGTCTCACTTCAGAGCTAATTGAAATCAGCCAGCCTATTTCAGAATATCTACACATATTACCAACCATCTGGCTCCTCACAAATGATGAAGACATTTAATATAAAACCTGGTTAATGCACTAGACTTTCACCTCTAAAGAACACATCTTGCCTAGGACTCACATAGTCTTACTTTAGTATTGGTCTGCAGTAGAGGGCGGTCATTTGGGTCCCTGAACTCATAACAATTTGATGTAATCCCTCCCAGGTGACTGACCATGTCATAGACATTCAGAATGATCTTTGCTGGACTCATTCACAACTGCAGTGACAGAGCAGAAGGTTTATGTGTAACCGTCGGAGCAAGAATATCTAGAGTACATTAAATTTGGGTAAAGGGCATATGTGACTTTTTCATTTAGTAACTCAACTTAATTTTTTCTGATTATGAAAGTGATAAATGTTGAGAGAAATATGCTGATAGAAAATTTGGAATATATACATTTCATTTAACACTTTGTTACTTAGTAGTCTTTTAGTCTTTTTAATTAGGTTTATGTGCATTGTTTTTAGCAAAACTGAGATTCTTGTATATGTAGTATTTTATTCTTCTTTTTAAACCTAGTTATGTTTTATGAACATTTTTCAGTGTCATTAAGTAACCATCTCTGTTTCATTAACTGTATAGTGTTCTGTCATGTTGCTGTACTGTCTTTAAGTTACCAATCCCCTGTTATGGAACATTTACATTGTCTCTCATTTCCCTGTCATAAAGAACACTGTACTGAACATCCTGTAGAAGATTATTTATGCATATAGATTAATCAGTGAGCATAGCATTCCTTTAGATGAATTCTTAGAAATTAATTGTAAGATCAAAATGCATGTAAGTATTTAATGTGCTTTTTTTTGTTTTTATCTTTGTTTCTTTGTATGTTTGATGATGTTTCATATGTCTTTTCACCCTTGAAAAAACTTACACATTTTTTGTACTCTCCTTAGTAGTATATAGAATATCCCACAGCCTAACCAATATGGTTTTTTTCTTTTACACATTTTAGAGTAATTTGATAGATGATTTCTTAGTACCCTGGTTCCTTAGTGTTGTTTTAATTTGGATTTCTGTAAATTTTAGTGAGAGTAGCATATTGACAACACCATAATTATTTTTGCTGAAATGTCTCAGATAAATTTCTCTAGTCATACATAAATAAAAGGGAAGTGTTCTCTATTCAAGGAACACATTCTAGGTGGTAATAAGCAACAAGATTACAAGTTTTAAAAGGTATTACTTTTGTTCTGCTATGTTGAAGCTTCTGAGCAAAAGTTATAATTTTTAAATCAAACAAATCTCAATGCATAGTGTATTTTTGTTAATCAACTCTTTAAAACTAAACAAATTTTACTAAGATCTTTGTCATCTTTTACCAAATTTCTCATAAAGAAATTTCTTTTCACTAAAAAGCACTACTTTTACCCTTTTCCTACTAATCATGGCCATCTTTTCTGTGTATCCCTCCCACCTTTTGTTTTAAAAAAACCCAAATATATTTTGCTTTTGTCAACTTAAATTCCTAGCATCTGTGATATGTTTATTGTTTTGTAGAAGGGGGAGGAGTGTTGATGTCTATACTCTATACTCAATATGTAAGAAAAAATTTGCATGTAAGTCAAAATTGTGACAATTATAATAGCATTAAAGTATTGCTTATTAATAAATGAACTTTAGTTTGTTATATTATACTATAAAATTATAGTAGACTCACTGAATTCAGACTCTTAATTAGTTAATGAGAGTAAAGTTCTTTGAAGATGAAGAGTACTTTCTAAGTGCTATGTATTGTTCTAGTTGGAGTTGTATTCTTTATGGTAGTGATGACTTGAAAGTCACTTTAATTTTCACAGTATCTCAATCAAAAGGAGGTTTCAGTCCTTTTCAGTCTTCAGTTCCAAGTCTTTGGTTATGCAGGTATTGATGAGACTGTAGCGTGGATAGTCCTGTATCTGGGCTTGCATCGGTGGCAGCTTTACACCCTACCCGTAAGTAGGTTTGGAAAAACAGGTTGGTTTTCACTTCCCGCCATTATAGGTATATCCTGGTAGAAGGACAGCTACAGTGTGGTGTCTGATTCCAGACCCCATGTAACTACAGTCTGTCATTATCTGTTGCTCGCCAGATGAACCAGGCTTGTATGTCTAAAGAATAATTTTACTGATTTGCTTTTATAATAGTCCTCTCTATTAAATAAATAATGAAAGGGACACTCCCTCCCTATTAACAGGAGAATTTTATCTTTTTGTGATAATTCAGGTTATTGATGAATTTCAGGGTCATCAGTTGGTCATATGCTACATCATCTCATTTCCATACCTTCCTTTCTATTCCCTCTGCCAGTAGCCTAGTTGAGACCTCATTACTTCCCACCTGCACCACTGGAACTGCCACCTTATTGCTGTCTCCAGCTCCAGTCATACTCCATATTGCAGTTTTAAACAGTACAGATAATTAGTCTTAAGCTAAAATAGAGATCAGAGTATATCATGCATCTGCCTAAAATGTATATTTTTTTGGCCATAGTCCTAGACATAGCTGGCATTCAGCAATTTACATGATTTAATTATTAAAATAATGCTTAACATTTCAGCATTATTTCCCACCTCAGTGCATCTCACTGTTCATATGCTTTCTTACTATATACCTTTCCTTAAATAGCTTAGAATGTCTTACAATTCTTTCTCCATACCACTCTCAGAAATAACCCATATTCACTTGGGAGAGGGAGACAAGGAGTTAAGTCCCTTTCAGCCAGGACTAAATGCATTCTGTTCAATATGAAATGGATGTCAGTGGTGCAGACACAGAAAAACCTGTAGCGTTTCTAGTCTGGTGTACCAGAAAAGAGAAACTGGGAATGCTGATGAGAGTGTGGCTTACAAGGGAAAGAACTAGGCAGGAGATCTCCAGAATTTGACAGCCTACATCTATGACTGATCTTTGAACCATACATGCCTAGAATAGACTCAGACCAGCCCAACTGAAAACAGAAGCTCTCTTGCACAAGAAGAAAAATTTATAGTTAGAGACTAGCCAAAAAAAAAAAAAAGAAGAAGAAGAAGAGAAAGAAAAGAAAGATCTGCTAAAACAAAGGAGACATTGTTCACTAGAGAAAAATAACAGAATCCAGAGTCTCCACAACTCAAGATATAATCCAAAATTATTGATATACAGAGAACCAAGAAAATGAAACACATTCTCAACTGAAAAGATAATCTTTTGGGGGGAGAGTATAGCTCAGGTGGTAGAGCACATGCTTAGTATACACAGGGTCCTGAGTTCAATCCCCAGTACCTCCTCTAAAACTAAGCAAGTAAGTAAACCTAAACCTAACCCCCCAAAACAAAACAACATAAAATAATTTATTTTAAAAAGAAAGAAAAGATAATCTTTTGTTTCCAGCCTCAAGATGAATCAGGTTTTGGAATTAACCTACAGGAGTTTCAAAACAGCTGTTATAAGTATTATCAATGAAGTAAAGCAAAGCATGCTTTCAATGCATGAAAATCTCATCAGAGAAATGCAAAGTCTTGGCAGTGAAATAGAAATGAAAAAAGACCAAATGGAACTTCTAGAACTGGAAAATACTATTTCTGAAATGAAAAACTCACTGGATGGACTTAACAGCTGAGTGGACATGACGGAGGAGAGAGTAAGTGGTTTCAAATATTATTCAATATATATTCAAATATTCAAATATTAATATTATTTGAATATATATTCAATATATTCAAATATTCAAATATTAATATTATTTATCCAAGAGAAAAAAAGAAATATTGGAGGAAAATGAACAAAGCCTCAAAGGTCTGTTAGATGGTATTTAGTAGTTGGCTTCTCATTAGAAACCATCAAAGACAGAAAAGAGTAGGATAGCATCTTGAAAGTGCTGGAGAAAAATGAACTGTCAATCTAGAATTCTATACCCAGTAAATATATTATTCCAGAATGAAGGCTGGATTTATCATGATGATCATTTTGCAATATATACAATATTCAAATATCAAATTACATAGTATACCTAAAACTAATGTCAATTATGTATCAGTTAAAAAAAAGAATGAAGACAGACAACATTTTCAGATAAAAGAAAACAGGGATAATTTGCTCCCAAGAGACCTGCAACAAAATAAACGATGAAGAAGTTCTTTAGGTTGGAGATAAATAATTCTAGATGGAAACTTGAATATTCAGTAAAGAATAAAAAACATCAGACATTCTAAATATCTGGAAAATGTTTGATTTCTTTAAAATCCTGGAATTCTTTATCTGTAAATCTTAGGATGCTACTTCTCATTTTCTGTGTTTCTGTGTTTTACATTTTATTTGTATATTTCAACTCCTCAACTAGGCTAATTTGGAGGGGGAGAGGGCAGGGGTCTCTTGGATTCCCCAAAGTCTGACTTTGCATATTTCATTATTTATTTTCTTTTCTCTAAAGCAGTGGTTAGAACAACATTGCATTTAATGAAGTGTCCCAGTTAATTGTATTTCAGTCTTTTCTGACTGTAAATGTATTGCTTTGGAAATACATTCAGCATAGGAAATTGTGATCTCTCAAAATTTACTTTATCCAACAAAATAATTTCCTTTTTTTTCATATTCTTAACCTATGTGTTACTTTAAAAAGTTTCTCATTTGATAAATGAAAAAAAATTATTTTTGCTTACACTAAACTCTAGGAGATATTACATGAATCCTATGCATGGGAGGTTGGGCATAATAAACAACTCAAATAAATCCTTGGGGTTTTGCAAAAAAGCTAGGAATATTCTTGGATTAGATGTTTCTCTTACTGCTTTTTATAAAAAGTCAGATGTTAAGTCTAAATTCATTGATGACCTTTTCACAGGACTTTGAGGATAACACTGTCCTACTTTGTTGCTTACGGATGATCTACACACAAGTGTAGAGTGTAGCAAAGGGACCAGATAACTAAAGTATCCTTTGTTTGGGCTCTGCTGAAGAGTAGCCAGGAGACTTTTAGAATAAACTGGATTTCATCAATTTTATGAGATTCTCTCATGAGTCTCAGATATGCCTGTATCCTGTATTATTGGATCCAAGGGAGAGTGATACACTTTAGGTGATGGAATTGTATAAATGGCAAAATTGATATTTTTTTAATGTTTGGGAGCCTAATTTATCTCTTTGCCCAAACTTAGGGCTATTTCACTTCCCTATGGAAAGTATCTGAAGGCAAGACCAGTTTTTAATTTTCTCAAAAGGAGCTTTGAATCCAAAGTACTTGAACAAATAATCATCTGTTCTATCCACATACACAGTTCCATACCACAAATACAAGAAAGAATGTTGAATCTGAAGGTGTTATGAAAAGCAGGAGAAGTAAGGAAAAGGGAATCTTAAGAGACTGAAAAGCCTGGGCAAGTCCAGCTCAACCACTTGGTAGCTCTATCCTTGGAGGGATGTTCACTTTCCCTGAACCTGTTTCTTCAGCTATAAAAATGAAAATGCGAGTTCTTTCTCTGTATGTTTGTTTTGAAAATTCAGTGGTTATATGTTTTAGATGTGGTTCTTCTGCACATCCATTAATTATTAGTTCCTTTCCCCTTATTCAATTGTAAGAAAACAGGGATATGAGTCTTATAAAAGGTATATAATCCCACTAGGATGAGGTACTCAATAAATATTAATGAATAAATGCTTTATGAAGGAAACATCATGTTTTACATTATTTTTAATAATTACCAATTTTTAATATAAATTGTGATTGAATATGTTTACAGTAGTTCTTACTGAATAATGATTACAGCAATAAGTTATTATATTATTTTGCTTGACATTTGTACGCTGAGACGAGTAGTTTTGCTGTTATTAAATCAACATCATTTAGCCAAAATTGAACTCAACCCCATGGTGTCTTAGTGGAGCCATGGAATCTGCACTGCACAGAATTTCATCCATATTTAATGTTATACAGTACATTAAGCCATAGTATTCCTTTATTTGTGTGACATTCTTAAAACTTTGCTGCAAGGTCATTTTAAAAAAAACTATTGATTTG